>NC_068915.1:49425000-50050000 GCF_023091745.1 Budorcas taxicolor | reverse complement strand
AAAAAGAAAGATGAATTTAATAAAGATAGAATAAAATTTAAGAAAAAACAAGAGATAGTTATCACTATGCATAAAATTCAGAAGCTCATATTTTTAAAATCAAGTGATATTTATTAAAAGGGTGACAGAGTAAACATTCATGAATGAGAGTGAAAAATGAGAAATAATAAAGATATAGGCAAAATAAAAGCATCAAACATCACCTTATACTAAACCTTATAGAACACATGTGAAAAATTTTGAGGAAATGGATGATTCTAATGAATACAAATTACCAAAATTGATTCAAGAAATAGACAAGTTGAAAATATGCATTACAATGGAAGAAACAGAATATATGTTTAAAAACTACAGTGTAAGGAACCTGGATCAACTAAGTTTTAACCAACTGTTAGGCAGCTTCATTCTCAGTTCATTTAAATTATTTCAAGTTATCAGTTCAGTTCAGTTGCTCAGTCATGTCCGACTCTTTGTGAACCTATGGACTGCAGCATCCCAGGCTTCCCTGTCCATCACTAATTCCCAGGGTCGATTCAAACTCATGTCCATCTCGTCTGTGATGCCATCCAACCATCTCATTCTCTGTCATCCCCTTCTCCTCCCACTTTCAACATTTCAGGGTCTTTTTCAATGACTCAGTTCTTTACATCAGGTGGCCAAAGTATTGGAGCTTCAGCTTCAGCATCAGTCCTTTCAATGAATATTCAGGACTGATTTCCTTTAAGTTGCACTGGTTGGATCTCCTTGCTGTACAAGGGACTCTCAAGAGTCTTCTCCAACAACAAAGTTCAAAAGCATCAATTTTTCTGTGCTCAGCTTTCTTTATAGTCCAACTCTCACATCCATACATGACTACTGGAAAAATCATAGCTTTGACTAGATGGACTTTTGTTGGTAAAGTAATGTCTCTGCTTTTTAATATGTTGTCTGGGTTGGTCATAGCTTTTCTTCCAAAGAGCAACTGTCTTAATGTCATGTCTCCAGTCACCATCTGCAGTGATTTTGGAGCCCCCCAAAATAAAGTCTCTCATCGATCTGGAGGAGCAACCCCACGCTCAAGGCCAGAGGCGGTGGCTGGGAGGAGCAACCCGACGTCCCAGGAGTGGCAGCTGTGTGGATGCAGGAGGGCCTAGAGGAGCCATCTCACACTGTAGGTCAGGAAGGGTGGTGGGAGGAGTTACCCCTCATCCAAGGTAGGAGCAGTGGCTGTGTTTGCTGGAGCAGCCGTGAACAGATACTCCATGCCCAAGGTAAGAGAAATTCAAGTAAGATGGTAGGTGTTGCAAGAGGGCATCAGAGGGCAGACAAACTGAAACCATACTCAGAGAAAACTAGTCAATCTAATCATGCCAGGACCACAGCCTTGTCTAACTCAATGAATCTAAGCCATGCCCACAGGGCAACCCAAGACGGATGGGTCATGGTGGAGAGGTCTGACAGAATGTGGTCCACTAGAGAAGGGAATGGCAAACCACTTCAATATTCTTGCCCTGAGAACCCCATGAACAGTATGAAAAGGCAAAATGATAGGATACTGAAAGAGGAACTCCCCAGGTCAGTAGGTGCCCAATATGCTACTGGAGATCAGTGGAGAAATAACTCCAGAAAGAGTGAAGCGGTGGAGCCAAAGCAAAAACAATACCCAGTTGTGGATGTGACTGGTGATAGAAGCAAGTGTGATGCTGTAAACAGCAATATTGCATAGGAACCTGAAACCTCAGGTCCATGAATCAAGGCAAATTGGAAGTGGTCAAACAGGGGATGGCAAGAGTGAACGTAGACATTCTAGGAATCAGCGAACTAAAATGGACTAGAATGGGTGAATTTAACTCAGATGGCCATTATATCTACTACTGCAGGCAGGAATCCCTCAGAAGAAATGGAGTAGCCATCATGGTCAACAAAAGAGTCTGAAATGCAGTACTTGGATGCAATCTCAAAAATGACAGAATGATCTCTGTTCATTTCCAAGGCAAACCATTCAATATCACAGTAATCCAAGTCTATGCCCCAACCAGTAATGCTGAAGAAGCTGAAGTTGAACGGTTCCATGAAGACCTACAAGACCTTTCAGAACTAACACCCATAAAAGATGTCCTCTTCATTATAGGGGACTGAAATGCAAAAGTAGGAAGTCAAGAAACACCTGGAGTTACGGGAAAATTTGGCCTTGGAATGCGGAATGAAGCAGGGCAAAGACTAATAGAGTTTTTCCAAGAAAATGCACTGGTCATAGCAAATACCCTCTTCCAACAACACCAGAGAAGACTCTACACATGGACATCACCAGATGGTCAACACCGAAATCAGATTGATTATATTCTATGCAGCCAAAGATGGAGAAGCTCTATACAGTCAACAAAAACAAGACCAGGAGCTGACTGTGGCTCAGATCATGAACTCCTTATTACCAAATTCAGACTCAAATTGAAGAAAGTAGGGAAAACCACTAGACCATTCAAGTATGACCTAAATCATATCCCTTATGATTATACAGTGGAAGTGAGAAATAAATTTAAGGGCCTAGATCTGATAGATAGAGTGCCTGATGAACTATGGAATGAGGTTCGTGACATTGTACAGGAGACAGGGATCAAGACCATTCCCATGGAAAAGAAATGCAAAAAAGCAAAATGGATGTCTGGGGAAGCCTTACAAATAGCTGTGAAAAGAAGAGAAGTGAAAAACCAAGGAGAAAAGGAAAGATATAAGCATCAGAATGCAGAGTTCCAAAGAATAGTAAGAAGAGATAAGAAAGCCTTCTTCAGTGATCAATGCAAAGAAATAGAGGAAAACAACAGAATGGGAAAAACTAGAGATCTCTTCAAGAAAATTAGAGATACCAAGGCAACATTTCATGCAAAGATGGGCTCAATAAAGGACAGAAATGGTATGGACTTAACAGAAGAGGAAGATATTAAGAAGAGATGGCAAGAATACACGAAGAACTATACAAAAAAGATCTTCATGACCCAGATAATCACGATGGTGTGATCACTCTTCTAGAGGCAGACATCTTGGAATGTGAAGTCAAGTGGTCCTTAGAAAGCATCACTATGAACACAGCTAGTGGAGGTGATGGAATTCCAGTGGAGCTATTTCAAATCCTGAAAGATGATGCTGTGAAAGTGCTGCACTCAATATGCCAGCAAATTTGGAAAACTCAGCAGTGGCCACAGGACTGGAAAAGGTCAGTTTTCATTCCAATTCCAAGGAAAGGCAGTGCCAAAGAATGCTCAAACTACCACACAATTGCACTCATCTCACACGCTAGTAAAGTAATGTTCAAAATTCTCCAAGCCAGGCTTCAGCAATACGTGAACCGTGAACTTCCTGATGGTCAAGCTGGTTTTAGAAAAGTCAGAGGAACTAGAGATCAAATTGCCAACATCCGCTGGATCATGGAAAAAGAAAGAGAATTCCAGAAAAATATCTATTTCTGCTTTATTGACTATGGCAAAGCCTTTGACTGTGTGGATCACAATACACTGTGGAAAATTCTGAAAGAGATGGGAATACCAGACCACCTGACCTGCCTCTTGAGAAATCTGTATGCAGGCCAGGAAGCAACAGTTAGAACTGGACATGGAACAACAGACTGGTTCCAAATAGGAAAAGGAATACGTCAAGGCTGTATATTGTCACCCTGCCTATTTAACTTCTATGCAGAGTACATCATGAGAAACGCTGGACTGGAAGAAACACAAGCTGGAATCAAGATTTCCGGGACAAATATTAATAACCTCAGATATGCAGATGACACCATCCTTATGGCAGAAAGTGAAGAGGAACTAAAAAGCCTCTTGATGAAAGTCAAAGAGGAGAGTGAAAAAGTTGTCTTAAAGCTCAACATTCAGAAAATGAAGATCATGGCATCCGGTCCCATCACTTCATGGGAAACAGATGGGGAAACAGTGGAAACAGTGTCAGACTTTATTTTTTTGGGGCTCCAAAATCACTGCACATGGTGATTGCAGCTATGAAACTAAAAGATGCTTACTCCTTGGAAGAAAAGTTATGAGCAACCTAGATAGCATATTCAAAAGCAGAGACATTACTTTGCTGACTAAGGTCTGTCTAGTCAAGGCTATGGTTTTTCCAGTAGTCATGTATGGATGTGAGAGTTGGACTGTGAAGAAGGCTGAGCGCCGAAGACTTGTTGTGTTTGAACTGTGATGTTGGAGAAGAGTCTTGAGAGTCCCTTGGACTGCAAGGAGATCCAACCAGTCCATTCTGAAGGAGATCAGCCCTGGGATTTCTTTGGAGGGAATGATGCTAAAGCTGAAACTCCAGTATTTTGGCCACCTCATGCGAAAAGTTGACTCATTGGAAAAGACTCTGATGCTGGGAGGTATTGGGGGCAGGAGGAGAAGGGGACGACAGAGGATGAGATGGCTGGATGGCATCACTGACTCGATATTGGCGAGTCTGAGTGAACTCCGCAAGTTGGTGAAGGACTGGGAGGCCTGGCGTGCTGTGATTCATGGGGTCGCAAAGAGTCGGACACGACTCAGTGACTGAACTGAACTGAACTGATTGTTTGCGTTGTTTTCAATGTATAAAGGGAGACAATTCTTCAGTTTGCTTTATGAGATAAACCTGATTCAAGTTTCCAGTTTCAAAAGGAAAAAAGGAGAGAAAAAGTGAGAGACAAAAACAAACAGAAATTATTTATCAGTATAAAAATACATATTCTTAAATAAAATATCAACAAATAGAAGCAAGGAATATATGAAAATATAATGTAAAATTACTAAGAAGGCTTTATTCTATTAGCAAAAGTGTGACTCAATATAAAATGTTTTATGTATTGTAAATTTTACCTTCACATATTCAAGGAGAAAAAGTGAAAATTTCTATTGGTATGTTACAATAAGGCATTTTCTAATGTAAAAATTCATTCTTAATGAAAAGTATGAGTACAACAGAAACAGAAGGAAGAAACCTTTTACCAGAATCTTTAAACAAACATTACCTTATGGGACAAAATTCTAAAAGTATTTAAGACAAATAAGTTAATGGGAATCTATCTCTCATCATTTTATGTAATATTTTTTTGAGTTTTTATAAATATAAGAATTCATAAGTCAATATAAACTTTGTAAAAGAGATACAATTATGTTTCTTTGTGATAATATGATTAATACCTACAGCCCTGATCTTTATTCTCAACTACTGAAATGAGTAAGGTAACTTGATAAAGTGACTTGATATAAAATTAGTGACTACAAAAATCAGTATGTTGTCTTGAATTTAGCAGTAAACAACTAATTAAAGAAATGGGGAAATTAATCTATTCACAATGAACAAACAACAAGAGTAACAAATTCATCAAACCAAAATCAGGAAACTTTATGAAATACTTACCTATAAATTTAATAAAAAATACAGAGACTGCATATGAACAAAGTGAGAGCACATTAATTGAGAGACAACATGAGATTTGCAAAAAAGAAAAGTCATCCCATGTTCTTAGGTGGGAAGAAACTATGTGATAATATATAAATTATCTCGCAATCAATAGATATTTAATGCATTTAGTACTATTAGCCTAATCTCTAATGCTTTCTAAATCTACTTATTGAAAACTTTAGAAGTACTTCATGAGGTAAGAAGGTAATTAGAAAATGTCAGTACTACAGCCTAAAGTAAAATGTTTTATATATTTTCTAATTACTGTTGAGTTACTTGCAAAGTTTCCCAGATATTCTTATATCTTGTACTTCTGCTGAATTCTTGAACTTTTTGGTGACTGTGGTGAGAGTATTACTGCAATATATCATAAGTTATTTGCTTCACCACATATTATTTTGTATTGTTTTTTGAAAAATAGTAAAATAAGGGAAGAAAAATGACTTGAGTTTCCATATTGCTGCAAATATTCTTACTTGCCATATAATCTCTTTTATACTGATGAAACATAGATGTGATTCTTCAAAATATTTTATCAAAAAGTATATGAAATTTTAATCTAATACTTTAATTTTTATATTCAAAGCAATAATAAAAAAAGAAGCCAAAATAGTAATATGTGGTAAAAGTATCTACAGTAGATTTCTAAGAGCCATCTGTATTTCGAAAAGAACATTTGTATAATGCATGTCATACGTATGTTTCAGTTAATGCTAGAGTGATTATTGACAGGGGTAGAGACAGCTTATTTAGTGAGGCGATGTTTTAAATTATAGATTTATTTTTTGAACACTCCCCTCAAACCCTGGACTCCTTAAATGACAAGATAATGCATGTGTTGAGTCATTCAGTCATGTCCAACTCTTTGTGACCCCTAGAACTGTAGCCCACCAGGCTCCTCTGTCTGTGACATTTCCCAGGCAGGAATACTGGAGTGTGTTGCTATTTCCTTCTCCAAGGGATCTTCTAGTTCCAGAGATCGAACTGGCATCTCTTAGGTCTCCTGCATTGGCAGATGAATCCTTTACCACTATGGCCACCTGGGAAGCCTATATATAGGATATTTAATAATCACACATTTTTCCTCAGAATTAAAAATTTGTGAAGCAGGTAACACACCTTCCACATTTTAGGTATACACTGTATTCCCAAACAGATGACACAGTATTTATCAGGATGTATTTGATAGTTGATGCACATATACATCACACACATACATCATAAAATGCATTTAATTGGCTATTATCCATCTTATTCCATAGAAAAAATGATTAGTTATTTTTTATAGCCCCTGTGCATTCAGGAGAGGTGATATGGCTACTTTTAGAATCAGTTCTAAGCGGAAAATGATAATCTCTGAAGTATATAAATGAAGTGGTGGTGGTGGTGGTGAAGTCACTCAGTCGTGTCCAACTCTTTGCGACCCCGTGGACTGTAACCTATTAGGCTTCTCCGTCTATGGGATTCTCCAGGCAAGAATACTGGAGTGGATTGCCGTTTCCTTCTCCAGATAAATGAAGTATAAGATAGCAAGTGTACTACAACCTCTTTTCACTTATCATAACAAGAAATTAGGTCACAGGGTCCATATGTAATTATCAGATGGTAGAGGCTCAGTAAGCCTGAGTCTGTTAAGTAATGTGTGGGTAGAGAGACTTTCTCCTACTCTGACCAACATTAGCTAACTGCTGAGAGATAGAGATACAATTTTGTTTGTTTCTTTCTTTCTGTGTCAAATGAGTACAATTCTGTGATTGATCTGTAATTGCAGTTTGACATAGGCTTCTTAACTAATGCTTCTTATGTCTCTGCATGCATGTTGCATGCTCAGTCATGTCTGACTCTTTGTGACTTCATGGACTGTAGCCGCCAGGCTCCTCTGTCTGTGAAATTTCCCAGGCAGGAATACTGGAGTGGGTTGCCATTTCCATCTCTCGGTAATCCTCCTGACCCAAGGTTCAAACCTTCATCTCCTGCACTAAGCCAGCCAGAAGCCCCTTCAAGTCTGTATGCCGTTGCTGCTGCTGCTAAGTCGCTTCAGTCGTGTCCGACTCTGAAACTCCATAGATGGTCTCCCACCAGGCTCCCCTGTCTCTGGGATTCTCCAGTCAAGAACACTGGAGTGGGTTGCCTTTTCTCCAATATGTTCAGACAAAATAGAACATATGATCTTGTAATAAATATAAATATATTTGTTTGATTCCTTTAAGTTATATCTTATGATACATTCTTTTATCCCGGACATCAAATAATTACAGCTTGACTTATACCTTCCTTTTGTTAGAAATGCATTGTCTTTTGTAAAACAATTGTATATATTCATCAAGATTTTATTGATTAATTAGAATGAAGGTTTGCTGAATTATAATAATATTTGCCTTTAGAAAGTGAAAGTGAAAATCACTCAGTCATGTCCAACTCTTTGCGACCCCAAGGAATGTAGTCCATGGAATTTTCCAGGCCAGAATACTGGAGTGGATAGCCTTTCCCTTCTCCAGGGCATCTTCCCAACCCAGGGACTGAACCCAGGTCTCCCACATTACAGGTGGATTCTTTACCAGCTGAGCCACAAGGGAAGCCCATTTGCCTTTAAATGCTATCCATATGGTAGCAGAAATTAATAAAGAATACATATAGCTATAACACAAACTGGAATTTTATTAAAATATCATAGCAGAGTCCCTAGATAGAGAATTCAATCACTAGGGTATTTTTAAAAAGTAGCATGTAGCGAGAGTTAATAAGAATCCTCATTTTTATAAATTTCAAACAATTTCTATCAAAGTCCTTAGGAAGGTCCAGGTATTACCTGCCCTGCTTCTGCCCTCTCTCTGACTATTCAGTTTGATTCCTGAGCTTCAGTGATGGAGGAAAATGGTAGAGGTATTTCCTAAGATATATAGCCAATGCTCAGCAGGCATATCCAGGAGAATATGCACAGGAAATGGATGCTCTGATTTGAACTGCTTTCCTAGGGGTACATTCTATGGACTCTGTGTGATATTCAAACATAAGTGCCTTTAGCTCACTGAGGGCAATGCAGGGCTGCTTTTCTTGCCAAACCCTCATCAAATTTTGATAGAGTCATTAGAAATCAACAAATAAATTCTCAACCAAGAGGGACTTTTAATAGGGGATTTACAGCTTGTATGATCTCTTTTGTTTTTATAGATTGCAGTCCGTATTTCAGAGAACAAACACATAGTGTTTGCTTAAACATTGTAGTCTATTGTTATTACTTTATTTACATGGTAAAGTCAAGTCTCACTCCAAGTTTAAGGCCATTATTTCTGGTAGTTTCCTATAGCTTATTACTCTCCAAAAATGAAATAAAACTTAAAATTTCCATTAACTTAAATACATAGTTTTGAAAGGGATATGGAATTGGCCAGTGATGGGAGTGATAAGCTCTAGGACTATGTGCTTGGAATGACTATGTTAGACTCAATAGGATGGCCTGTTGAGGTAGACTCAAATAAAAATCCATACTGACAACTACTGCAATTCTCTACTGAGGGAGGTGAACAGATGTAAGGCAGGGAGATGGAGGAAAGAGGCTGAGAAAACTATGAACACGTAGAGCCTGAGATGTAGAGAACTAACTTGTGATTCACAGATTTTAAACAAAAAATACACAGAAATGTTGTTTTTTAAACAAAATAAATATGTTGATATGGCATACCCTAATTAAAGCTGAGAGCTGCCTTGTCTCACTCCACTTTACAGTTTCCATAATCTTTACCAACAAATAATTGGCTCCATTAAAAGATGAGTGATAAGCAGAAAGACACAAGACATAACTTGCCCATTAGAAAAGAGAAAACACACAAGGCAAAAGCATACAAATACATTACATTTCAAGAGCACTTATCAAGAAAACATAACATTTGTAATAGACATTGCTTCAAATGATCTTAACAATAAAAGAAACTCAAAGAGTAAGTGAATATGATTGAAGGATAGATAATTGAAATGTGAATGCGGTGGAAAAGAATCTAGCAGAAAACGATAGCCCAGAAAAAGATAACAGAAATAAATGCCATGTTAGAAGAGAGGGACATAAAAATAAATGCAATTCAAAATCACATAGTGATTATGAGTGATTATCCCATAATGGAAAATAAAAAATTGAAATATAAAATGATTAATGGCTGATTTTTGAGAAGATAAGTGATTTTGAATATGCAATATTATAAAGAATAACATAAGCAAAATTATGACTTCTGACAAAAAAAAGCAATAGAACATGAGGATTTAGGCATAAAAGAAGAAAAATCTTTCTGAAATAAATACTTCCTTTTAAAAAATTATGATTGAGTAATATTTACATAGTTCTCAAAAACATAAAGCGTCTAAGTAATTGTATACAGGATACACTTTCTTCAGTTACAAAGGCAACATGAAAAATATTTTATGTATGCCAGAACCTCAGGAATAGAACATTGATATTTGAGGTCCTTAGTAAAAGACAGACAAATATTTAGTCAAATAATGCAGGAACCTGGAATGGAGAAGCAAGGTGTGGGCATTACATCTCTTTAAAAAATGAACAAAGAAACCTACTAAACCATTTCAAAATGTTTGTAAAATATAAATATTATAAACCTTATTTAAAAATAATAACTCAATTAACAAAACAATAGGAGATAAAGAATGAGAGTTAGCAGGAACTTCCTGTATGGCAGTATTATCATTTTTCACAGAGGAGAGTCAAAAGAGTATTAAGAAGCTTAAATTTTTAAAATACAATCTCTAACATCAAAATTATCTCATATATTTTTTAAGTTCAGTATCATTTTTTGCAAACATATCATTTGTAAACATATCTGATTTTCAGTAATTTCTTCCCTTTCACTTCTGTTTCATTGTTTTACTAACTATTAAATTTAATACATAACTGATTCAAAAGACATTGATAGTATAAATTCAACTTTGTCTGAAAATCTATCTGTTAATGTCAGTTAAACAAGATTTCAGCTGAAAATAATGGAAAACATGACTATTGTTGCTATAAACATAAATAATGTTTATTTCTCTAATATAATAAAAAAAATGGGAGATAGGCAGCTGCTGAACCAATGACTCAAAAGTTTGTGCAATTATTAATTGTTTTCTCCTGTTCCAAAAAAGAAAAGGGAAACATACAAGGTGTAGGGAGTATGATCAGGTTTGTGCTCATGTTTCACTGACCACTCCCGGCTTCAGGGGAGTCTGAACAAGTGACTCATATAGACTTTCTAATGTGATTTAGAGTAGGTAAGGGTAAGAGGTTGAGTAATCTGAGCTAGGTGTCTACTACATGTTCCCTCTTTATATAATAATGGAAGAGTTTCACAAATAAAGTGCAACTTTTCTTTTTTTTTAACCACAGATAATATACAGATTTTTTCAATGTTTTTATATTTATTTACTTTTAATTGGTTGATGATTGCTTTACAATCTTGGTTTGATTTCTGTCATACATCAACATGTATTAACCATAGGTATACATATGCCCCTTCCCTCTTAAATCTCCCTCCCACCCCCCACCTATTCCCACCCCTTTAGGTTATTACAGAGCCCCAGTTTGAGTTCCCTGAGTCATACAGCAAATTCCCATCATCTATCTATTTACATGTGTTACTGTATACGCATCCACGCTACTCTCTTCATTTATCTCATCCTTTCTCTCTTCTCCCCCACCCAATTTTTTTAAATCTGATATTTTATATTTTAAAAACGAAAGGAGGTACAATTAAAGATATATCATCAATATCTATCCATGTAGTTGAAACCAATGAAAACATTCATTAAATATATAATATCATTTTGCGTAGATGGAAATCACATGGGATAACTCTAGTAATGAAAATACATATAAATATTATGTATGCTTACAATATATGCTAAATATATTGTCATTGTAATAATTTTAAATGTTTATTTAACAAAGATATTCCCTAAGTTCCAATATGATGCTCAGCAACATTTGCCTAGAGAATGTGTAGTCATTAATAGCATTCTCATTATCTAAGAGGAAATGACACATCTCTTGTGAAGTTCCAGCAATGTTATCTGTTACACCTTTGTTTTCAAAATTCTTTTGGCATGTTCATCCATTACACCTCTTTCTAGTCATAAATTGGCTTGGTTCAATGACATATATAGTATTTTTACAACAAGAAATAGTTTTTGATAGAGTCATTTTTCAATCATTCTCTTACAATCAACATTGCTGTCCATGTTGTGAGGATCAAACCAGAACTAGCTGGTCATTTACAGCCTGGCAGGTCACACACAGTCACAATCCACACAATATAGCAAACCCTCTTTCAGTTAGTATACTGGTATTGCTTTAGAAATTGTTGATATAAATATTTTTTTTCTTAAAATATTTCTACTCTCTGCTTCCTTTCATTAGACTTTTGGATAAATTATTTTTACATTGCTTAATAGCTTAATAAAAAGTTGAACCCTTTATTAAACTGTGTCAACAATTTCTTGTCTTTCAAGATTCCTTATTATCAGTTGAAGTATCTACAATTCTAAGACTGCTCAAAATAACATAGGGCTTAGTATTCTGTCTTCCACAGTTTCAGGAGGGTGATCAAGTGTTCTAGTTTTCCCAGACCAAGGAAGTTACTGGGGCTTAGGATTTTAAAAACAGAGAAGTTCTTGGCAAAGCTGGGTAAGTTGTTTACTCTACCAAGGAATGAGCAATTTAGATGTTCAGTAATGAGCATTTTACATAGAAAATATGTTCAAGATGTTTTGGGTGTACATAATGCTTTAAGAAAATAAGAGAAGTGAAAAGCAAAGGAGAAAAAGAAAGATATAAGCATCTGAATGCAGAGTTCCAAAGAATAGCAAGAAGAGATAAGAAAACCTTCCTCAGTGATCAATGCAAAGAAATAGAGGAAACCAAGAGAATGGGAAAGACTAGAGATGTCTCCAGGAAAATTAGAGATACCAAGAAAACATTCATGCAAAGATGGGCTTGATAAAGGACAGAAATGGTATGGACCTAACAGAAGCAGAAGATATTAAGAAGAGGTGGCAAGAATACACAGAACTCTACAAAAAAAGATCTTCACGACCAAGAAAATCAAGATGGTATGATCACTCACCTAGAGCTAGACATCCAGGAATGTGAAGTCAAGTGGGCCTTAGAAGGCATCACTATGAACAAAGCTAGTGGAGGTAATGGAATTCCAGTGGAGCTATTTCAAATCCTGAAAGATGATGCTGTGAAAGTGCTGCACTCAATATGCCAGCAAATTTGGAAAACTCAGCAGTGGCCACAGGACTGGAAAAGGTCAGTTTTCATTGCAATCCCAAAGAAAGGCAATGCCAAAGATGCTCAAACTACTTCACAATTGCGCTCATCTCACATGCTAGTAAAAAGTAATGCTCAAAATTCTTCAAGCCAGGCTTCAGCAATACGTGAACCGTGAACTTCCTGATGTTCAAGCTGCTTTTAGAAAAGGCAGAGGAACCAGAGATCAAATTGCCAACATCCGCTGGATCATTGAAAAAGCAAGAGAGTTCCAGAAAAACATCTATTTCTGCTTTATTGACTATGCTAAAGCTTTTGACTGTGTGGATCACAATAAACTGTGGAAAATTCTGAAAGAGTTGGGAATACCAGACCACTTGACCTGCCTCTCAAGAAACCTATATGCAGGGCAGGAAGCAACAGTTAGAACTGGACATGGAACAACAGACTGGTTCCAAATAGGAAAAGGAGTGCGTCAAGGCTGTATATTGTCACCCTGCTAATTTAACTTCTATGCAGAGGACATCATGAGAAACACTGGGCTGGAAGAAGCACAAGCTGGAATCCAGATTGCTGGAAGAAATATCAATAACCTCAGATGTGCAGATGACACCACCCTTCTGACAGAAACTGAAGACGAACTAAAAAGCCTCTTGATGAAAGTGAAAGAAGAGAGTGAAAAGCTGGCTTAAAGCTCAACATTCAGAAAACGAAGATCATGGCATCTGGTCCCATCACTTCATGGGAAATAGATGGGGAAACAGTGGAAACAGTGACAGACTTTATTTTTTTGGGCTCCAAAATCACTGCAGATGGTGATTGCAGCCATGGAATTTTGAGCCGCTTACTCCTTGGAAGGAAAGTTATGACTAACCTAGATAGCATATTGAAAAGCAGAGATATTACTTTTCCAACAAACGTCCGTCTAGTCAAGACTATGGTTTTTCCAAGTAGTCATGTATGGATGTGAGAGTTGGACTGTGAGGAAAGCTGAGTGCCAAAGAATTGATGCTTTTGAACTGTGGTGTTGGAGAAGACTCTTGAGAGTCCCTTGGACTGCAAGGAGATCCAACCAGTCCATTCTAAAGGAGATCAGTCCTGGGTGTTCTTTGGAAGGAATGATGCTAAAGCTGAAACTCCAATACTTTGGCCACCTCACGTGAAGAGTTGACTCATTGGAAAAGACTCTGATGCTGGGAGGGATTGGGGGCAGGAGGAGAAGGGGATGACAGAGGGTGAGATGGCTGGATGACATCACTGACTTAATGGAGCTGTGTTTGAGTGAACTCCGGGAGATGGTGATGGACAGGGAAGCCTGGAGTGCTGCAATTCATGGGGTCACAAAGAGTCGGACACGACTGAGTGACTGAAATGAACTGAAAGTTTTAAAAATATAATAGGAATCATTCATTATTAATAAATTGTGTTGTTGTTTAGCATCTAAGTTGTGTCTGACTCTTGTGAACCTGTGGTCACCAGGCTCCACTGTCATTGGAATTTCCCAGGCATTGATATTGGAGTAGGTTGCCATTTCCTTCTCCAGGTGATCTTCCTGACCCAGGGATCAAATCCATGTCTCTTGCATTGGCAGGTGGATTCTTAACCACTGAACCACCAGGGAAATCCCATTAATAAATTGTTGTTTTGATCAGTTACTAAATCATATGTGACTCTTTGTGATCCCATGGACTGTAGCCTGTGCTCCATTATCCATGGGATTTCCCAGGCAAGAATACTAGAGTAGATTGATGTTTCCTTCTCCAGGGGATCTTTCTAACCCAGGGATTAAGCCCACCTCTCCTGCACTAGCAGGCGGATTCTTTACCACTGAGCCACCAGGGAAGACCTGTTAATAAAATATGAAAACAAAACACTCAGGAGGACAAAAGTAGATAATTTTATATACTCATATTCACAAGAGTCAGAATTCGTTAATTAAACAGTGGATTTGGAATAAAAAATCTACATTTAATTTCTAATTTACCACTCACATTTTGACCATTGGCATATCTGTGAACATCTCTGAACCACACATTTATCTGTTCTGTAAAAGAAAAATAATTATATTTATCATCTTTACTTTACTAGACTGTTATAAAAATCAAGTAAGTAGGGTATAAAAGCAAATTGAAAACACCAAAGTGCTATACTAACGTTATTTATAGATTGGTATATTCAAAATTATAGACAATTATCCAACATTACTAGGTTAGTATTTATGTCATCATAGTATAAGACATCTAGAAGATTACTTATTCACACATCCACTATTATGTCTTCTACAGTGGCTAAAATTTAATAATACAACCAACCTAAACATTTCTTTTCACTAAAAATAAACCTTCAAAAAATTTAACAAAAGAATAAACTTCCAGTATACACACACATACACACACACACACACGCACATGCACACACACATGCACATATATATATTCTTATGGCCACAAGGATGGAATTAACAAAACTTGCAAATAATGATATTCATCACATTATCACTTGAATATTTTCCTGTGTCCACAGATTGAATATATCCTGAATTCTCAGCCATGTTAATCACTTGTTCATAAAAATGTAAGCATACATGAATGTTCACAGTATGATGTGACAAAAAGATAAATATTTTAAAACTTTTATCTTTTTATTGGAGTAACGTTGTGCCAATCTCTGCTATATAGCAAAGTGACTCTGTTTTATACATATGGACATGTTTTATATTCTTTTCCATTATGGTATATCACAGGATATTGAGAATAGTTTCCTGTGCTATTCAGTAGGACCTTGTTGTTCGCCCGTCCTATAATCCCAAGCTCCCACTCCATCCCTCTCCCAACCCTGCCCCCATGATAGCCACAAGCTGTTCTCTATGTCTGTGAGTCTTTTTGTTTTGTGGATAGGTACATTTGTGTAATACTTTAGATTCCACAAAAAAGTGATATCATATAGTATTTGTCTCTCCCTTTCTGACTTACTTCACTTAGTATGATCACCTCCAGTTGCACCCATCTCGCTGCAAATAGCATTATTCTATTTTTTTATGGCTGAACAGTATTAATAGAAAGCAATGGTATTTTAAATGCATTTAAGAGAATATGAGAATAAAGTAAAAGATGCTTGAATTGACATCTAGGTAAAGAAGAAACTCAGCAGTCAATTCAAGAAGACAGAACTCTGCAAACTAAAGTTATAGTAACTGCAACTGTAAAACAACAGAGAAAGTGCACAGATGATTCAAGGAATTAGTAGTTCAGCTAAAATACAGTAGAGGGAAAATGAAGATTATGTCAGGGCAAGAGATGAAACAATTTGAATAGGCTAGATTATATAAAATAAGTTCTCCAAGTGGGAAGAGTAATAATAATTTCTAACCCCAGTGACTAACATTTTTTCCATATATTAGTCAAGTACCACTAGGTACCAACACAATGTCTATTTAGTTTTTCTCCCTTAAACATAAAACTTTATTTTTAGTTTTCCAGCCTGTCTGTCTAAAGTCTATTTCCCAGCACTCCCCCCACATTAGAGGTGGTTTGTAAAATAGTCCTATTCCACTAAGTAGTCTGCCTACATTGTTTCCCTTGTAAGAGCATAATTTTCTCTCTTTCCCCACCTACCTACCCCAGTTAGGCTGTTATGAAGGCAGGAGCTGAAGAAAAATTGTCATCTTGTAACCAGGAAATGATAGAGTGGAGATAGAGAACTATGTGCTAAAAAGAGTAGAGGTGAAAGATGAAAAGAACCTGGAATCATGTCTGATGATGTCATTGGATCATTGCACCAGCCCCACAACAGCCTCATTCTGGGTTTTCTTTTCTGTGAAATCAATATATAATTGGTCTTTAAACCATAACAATGCATTACATGTCAATAGACATTTGCTGACTAATAAAAAGCCACATATTCAATGATAAAAGTCTTGGATTATATTTTACAATCAATGGGAAGATATTTAAGTGCTTTAAATTGAAGATTAGTATAATCTTATTTAGGTATTAGAAACTCGTGCTGCATCCAGTATCCAGAACAATGATTTGTCCTATAGGAAATTACACAGATAACATAGCATCCTGTGTTTAAGAAAACAGAGTTTTCAAAGTAAATGTAAGCAAAATTAGAACATTGCCCAGTATCTTAGATACTGGCTGAATTCTCAGAATTTCAACAGATTCAGTAAATATGCATTCAGTAAACATGTATTCAAGATTTATGTTACTCCTGAATGGGTTATTTTTGACTAGAAAAGTAACATTTGTCATTCCAGACCTATGGCAACTTGTTTATATTTCCATCTTCTCCCCTCATACAAGAATATGGGGGAAGGAGTTAAACATGAATATAGACATAGGCAATATCTTTCAGCTGGTGCCTTCCTGAGATGTTAAAAAAAGATATGAAAACTTTGCAAATGTCATCTCATTGACATAATAGGAAAATAATTTAAAATCTCTAGTCCTTACTTTCTAGTGATGTTGTTTGGTATTATTCAGAGAAACAAGCAAAGAGTAAGAAAAAACACCATATAAGTTATAGAATAAATCTAGATTTTATTACCACGTTTTATTGTACAGTCCCTGAAAGTATGGGCTCTGGATTCACAGATGTTCAGGTATGGATCCTAGCTCTGTCATACATTAAATATATTACCCAAGAAAACCATGTTAATATCCTTTAGGATGGACTTTTCTCATCTTTAATGGGGGTTTTAGTACAGACATGTAGGAATGTTATGAGGATTATATGAGATACTATTTGTAAAGTGGTTAACTCAGTACCTGGCACATAGTAATCATTTAATTTAGTGGTAGTTGCAAAAAAAGAGTCTTACTGTTATTACCCTTATCATTACGGTCATCATCATTATTATTACCTCCTATAAGGTGAGAGAACAACTAATTTAAATGGAAATGAATTCCTGTATAGATTTTCTGTACTATGTGCTTTATATCTTGTTCATTCTTAATTATCCATGTGAGAATTTGGCTGCAAAGATCTATTTTAGTCTGTTTTTAATTCTGGGAAAATTTCTTCTACAAATCTCAGAGCCCTCTGCGTGTCTGCACAAATTTTTGTGAATTTAGGATATGCAAAATGATTTTAATAGTGCATACATGCTTTGTTTCTTCAGTCATGTTTGACTCTTTGTGACACTATGGACTGTAGCCCACAAGGCTCCTCTGTCCATGGGATTCTCCAAGCAAGAATACTGGAATGGGTTGCCATGTCCTCCTCCAGGGGATGTTCCCCACCTAGGATTTGAAGCGAGGTCTCCTGCGTTGTAGGCGGATTCCTTACTATCTCAGTCACCTGGGAAGTCCCCTTACTGAGATGTAATTAATATATAATATGACCTGGGTTTAATGTGTACAATGTAATGATTTGATACATGTATGTGTATATTGCAAAATGATTGCCATAATAAAGTTCAGTTCAGTTCAGTTCATTTCAGTCACTCAGTCATGTCCGACTCTTTGCGACCCCATGAATTGCAGCATGCCAGGCCTCCCTGTCCATCACCAACTCCCAGAGTTCACTCAGACTCACGTCATGGAGTCAGTGATGCCATCCAGCCATCTCATCTGCTGTCATCCCCTTCTCCTCCTGCCCCTAATCCCTCCCAGCATCAGAGTCTTTTCCAAAGAGTCAACTCTTCGCATGAGGTGGCCAAAGTACTGGAGTTTCAGCTTTAGCATCATTCCCTCCAAAGAAATCCCAGGGCTGATCTCCTTCAGAATGGACTGGTTGGATCTCCTTGCAGTCCAAGGGACTCTCAAGAGTCTTCTCCAACACCACACTTCAAAAGCATCAGTTCTTGGGTGCTCAGCCTTCTTCACAGTCCAACTCTCACATCCATACATGACTACTGGAAAAACCATAGCCTTGACTAGATGGACCTTAGTTGGCAAAGTAATGTCTCTGCTTTTGAATATGCTATCAAGGTTGGTCATAACTTTTCTTCCAAGGAGTAAGCATCTTTTAATTTCATGGCAGCAGTCACCATCTGCAGTGATTTTGGAGCCCCCCAAAATAAAGTTTGACACTGATAACATATTCATCAATTTTCATAGTCAAAATTTGTGTGTGTGGTTAAAATTTTAAAATTCACTTTCTTAGCAACTTCCAAATAACAATACATTATTGTTAACTATAGTCACCATGCTGTACATTACATCCCAGAACTTACTAATTTTGTAACTAGTAGTTTGTACCCTTTGACAAGACTTCCCTGGTGACTCAGACAGTAAAGAATCTTCCTGCAATGAGGGAGACCCAGTTTCGATACCTGGGTCGGGAAGATCCCCTGGAGAAGAAAATGGCAACCCACTCCAGTATTCTTTCCCGGAGAACCCCATGGACAAATCCCTGGCAGGCTACAGTCCCATGGGGTCACAAAGACTCAGACAGAGTATGACACAATTGAGCAACTAACAGTTTCACTTTCACCCTTGGACCACTTCACTCATTTCCACACCTTCAACCACTCACCCTGACCACTACTAATCTTTTCTCTATTCCTGTATGTTCAATTTATTTAGAGTCCACATGTAAGTGCAGTCATACAATATTTATCTTTATCTATCTGACTTATTTTGCTTAGCATAATATCCTCATGCTTTATCCATGTTGTCAAAATATTGATAACAGGATTTCCACTTTTTAATCAGGAGATTTTTCTGAACATTTATGTATATGTGTATACTACCACAGTTAAACTGGAAACAATAAAAATTATGATGTAAGGATAGCATTACCCTCTGGGAAGAAGACAGGCTGAGATGTGGCATTTTCACACTTCCAGAATGCTTTAGGTGTCAATTTTATTTTATTTTTCCTTTTTTAGTCTTGGTGAAGCTCCACATGTGTTCCTTTATAACTCATTGCATGTTCTTGCATGGTCTGCACACTTTCCTGTGTGCTACATTTCAGTTAACAATTTATATTAAAAGCTAGCTACAGTGCTTAAGGCTCCCCAGTGGATTTTTGTTGGTTTCTATTCCTTCTATAAATCTTTCTCTTCAATTTGATAGAAGTTCAGCTCATATATTAATATATCTTTTTTTTCAACTTCAATGAATATAAATCACTCCTATATCAGTTCCTGGAATTTTCTTTCCCAAATGTTTAGGAGTATGCAATTTTATCATTCTGGCCTCAAGTTTTAGTATCTGGTACAGATCATTTCTGACTAAGCTGTAAAAGTTTTACATGAGTTCTAAAAGACAAACAAGCAAACATACGAACTTAACCCTGTTTCCTTTTTTGTGACCCACAAAGTTTAATGCAATAAGTCTATCCCTACTTCCTTTATCTCAGCTTAAGCATGCTCTGTTTACACCCTATGCTCCTGTTGCCTGCACTGGCCTTCTTACTTGCTTGTATTTAACATGCCAGGCTTGTTGTTGACTGCAGTCCTTTGCTCTAAGGATTCTCTTTGCTTCAATTGTTTTTGACCATATTTTGATATCCCCAGGGTAGTTCCTTTTTTTCCCAAAACATTCTGACTTGACCATTGTTTTTCTTCTTAGCAATTTTTACTATAGGAAGATATTTTTGTTAGGTTTTGTTTTAATGTACTTCTGCTCTCCTTTTCCTAGCATGTAAGTTTCATGATGGCTGAGCCTTCTACAAGAGTTACGTCTAGATAAATATGCACTAGGAGAGTGCTCAGCTTAGAATAAACATCTAATATATATAGATGGAAAGCAAAATTAAACATGTTAATAGTTATGTGGTTCCATGGACATGATCTAAACTCATAGTAGTGTCAGGAGTGAATAAACTCTATCCATAGCCAAATTTAAATGCATTCCAGGGTTATTGTGTGTGTTTTTCAAAAACTGTGACGTATACATATTTGACCTAAGCCATGTTCCTTTAAAAAGGTTTTATTCGCTTCCATGTTCCTCTTGACATAATTGCTTTCAGCTTTTTCCTTTTTAAATTCTAATTTGACCCATCCCATTCCTTTCTTTCCTTGTTCCTCTTTGTCCAAATTTTACACTCCAAAAAGCAAAACACAAATAAAAACAAATGCAAACAAACAATAACACTAATAAAACTAAAAAATAATTGGTTTGGCAAGCAGTAGTTTTCTTGTAAATTGGAGAAATGAGAAGAAAACGAGCAGGGCAAACAGTTTTCTCTTTTATGAAGGAAAGGAAGAAAAAGCCTGAGATTACTCATGTATTAGCAGTTGTGGGTCATACATGATACTATTTAGACAAAGGATTTCAACATTAATGTTAAAGGAACCCGTACATGAATTTCAACACTTGGAGATAGCATTAAGGAGAATCAGAAATGGCTTGACAAACTATATGTTGAATTATTTCTAAGTGTGAGTTTTAAGATAAATAAAATTGTATAAAATTGTGTAACAGCAAATTGTGAATTTGCTGTTATTCACACTATGAATGTTTTAATGTTTTTAAAATAATTTTCAAAGGCCAGGAACCATATCTTATATATCTTTGTATCACCCACTGTGCTGAGCACGATATCCAGTGCTCATTGTTAAGACTATGAAGAATGATGAATTACAAGAGGTCAGGGTTATTTATGAAGCAGAAAAAACCTCATGTGATGAAAAGATAGTCAGGGACATCACCTCTTTTTATATATTGATTTTTTAATCTGTAAGTGATTGAGCTGTAACTATTTTATTACTGTTGATTAAGCATATCCAACTACCAAATACATGGGGTTTTCCAAAGAAAGAGGTCTGGGGAAAATGATTTCAGGTGCAATATACTAGGATAGTATTGCACAATGAAAATACAAGGCTAAGAAAATATTGCTGAACAAACTGCATGAATTTTTTAATTTAAATTTTAGCACATTTTACCACTTATTGCTCTGAGACTTTTCCACAAAGAAATTTAAAAATTCATTAATTTAAGAAAAATATTTTTTAATATGAATAGAAATGTGAGAAGATTCTTTTTTTTATGGCAAAAAAGATATAGGTGGAAACTTAGATTGTCCACAGAAGGAAATGATTTATTCCAAAACATACAATTCATTTATTTACTTCTTAATTGTTTTATTCAAGAGTATTTAAGAAGTATTTAATGATCATCTACTAGTTGTTATAGCAGTTGGAATTTGAGTTTAAACAATATCAAATATAGCTCCTTTCTCCAAAAAACATAGATTCTGGACAAAGAAATAGCAGTTATTATAATAAATATATAAAATATATAATGTCAAAGACTTGTGAGTTCTAGGAAGAAAAACAAAGCAGAATGCATCAAATGTGAAAGAGGAAGATGAATTTTAGTTACTAAGAATCAAGGGACATCTCTCTTAACATGTAAAATTTGGATGTATGTCCACTTGGATATTTATGTCTCAGAAGTCCTGTTTTCCCAAAAGGAAGTGTTTTAGAATTGGAGAATAAAGAGGACGGTTGCTACAAAAAGTAAAACATTATGAGTTTTTACACTTTCACTTTTACCAATTCGTCTGACTTACTATAGCAGATGAGGCTCCCGATGAGGTGAAATATATTCAAAGGCAGTCCAAATGTAAGCTCTGCACACTGGGAGTCAGGAGGTGGCACATTAAAGAGTAGAGAAGAGGGCTTCTCCTGTCATTCTCTCCTCTTCTTCTCAAGAGGGGCCTGGGAAGCTTTTTGATTAGCAGAGAGTTCTGCTGACTCAGGGGATGGATGGGTATAACATCTAAAGGAGCAAAGTGGTGGGCAGACAGCTGGGAGGGGATATGTTAACAAGGATTGTAAATGCAACTGAAATGGGTCTACTTCAGTTGCTATATATTTCTGTCAGTAACTTAGATTCTTTCTGTAGATATGCATCTAACCACAGGAATGTTTATTAAAAAACAGTGCAATAGAATATACCATAGTTCAAAGCATAGGCATGATTGATGTTCACCAGATCTGTTCCTGACCAACCTTCTAAAAGTCTCAAAGAGCACTTAAAATAGTGATACAGTCAATACTTGAATTAATCAGGGTTCTCCAGCCAGTAGTATCTATGGATATATACATACAGAGAAAGATTATAAGAAATTTGGTTACATAATTAAGCAGGCTAATTAAGTTCACAGTCTTCAGTGTGGGCAAACAGACTGGGAACTCTGGAGATTTAATGGTGTAGATGAAGAAGTCTGAAAGTCTGAAGGTGGCCTACTGGAGAACTCATCTGCTCTGGAAGGCAGACCTTTTTGTTCTACTCAATGTTTCATTTGATTGGATTGGCCCACCTACATTATGAAGGGCAATATGCTTTACCCAAAATGTATTAACTTAAATGTTAATCTCATCCCAAAACACCATCCAGGGTGACTCGTAAAGTTAACCATTACGTGGTTAAGAAATATTCCTGAATTGATGTATTGTAAATATAAAAATAACTGCATATTTGATATGTTCATGCTCTAACACATAGAAATGATATTAAAAAGTCTACCCTTTTGTTCTACTGCTTTTAAATTGTTTCTACTAGTCATATTTAAATTCATACATCTAAATTTAGCTTTGGAGAAGGCAATGGCAACCCACTCCAGTACTCTTGCCTGGAAAATCCCATGGATGGAGGAGCTTGGTAGGCTGCAGTCTATGCGGTCGCAAAGTGTTAGACACGACTGAGCAACTTCACTTTCACTTTTCACTTTCATGCATTGGAGAAGAAAATGGCAACCTACTCCAGTGTTCTTGCCTGGAGAATCCCAGGCACGGGGGAGCCTGGTGGGCTGCCGTCTATGGGGTCACACAGAGTTGGACACGACTAAAGCAACTCAGCAGCAGCAGCAAGTTTAGCTTGTGATTGAAAATGATATATTAAATTTGAATGAGTAATAATTTAGAAATACAGTATTTATCGTTATAAAAACAGATTTTTCTGTAATAGGTAAAGTCAATGTCACAGCATTCAAATACTGATCATTTAAACATAAAACTGTGAAGACTTTTTGATTCTTTCATATAAGAAGGTATAATTAGTTTATTTTAGAAACTCTTTAAATGATTCTTTTTAAACCAAAATACTTTTGGTTTAAATACAATACAATAGTTAAAAGTATTTAAAAATCATATAAACTCAAAAGATTAAGAGACATTAAGCATCAATAGTTATCACACAAGGATTTTTATATCCCTACTTATGAAATATTTCCAAATAAATACATAGTTTTTCCAAAACCTCACAGGTTTAATATTTGATTATGTTGGAAATTTAATTAAGAGAAGCTATTCATGGAAGAACTAATATTATTGAAGAATAATGAATATGAAGGAAATTTTCAGAATTTTCTTGTTAATATAATCACAGATAATCTGAAGTAAGATTCTGATTGTCCCAAAACTGACTTACCAGTTTGTTTGAGCTAAAAGAAATGTAAAATTTATCTCCATAATACTGAGTATGTCTCACAACATTATATAATTTTTCCTTTTAATGTATTATGTTTGAATACATGTTAAAATACACAAGCCATTTGATTTGATTTTATAAATATTTGGCACCATAAAATGTGTAGGAATTGTGATGTAATACTTTTGATCACACACATACACACACACACATTGTAGAAGTTAAAATTGAAATTGTAGTATCCAGTACAGCAGAGAAGAGAGAAAATTTAGATCAGAACCCCAAGGAAATTAAATTGATGTTGTTCATAAAAGCTTACAAGAATCTAAAGAAAGCGGCTCTTCATGAAGAAAAAAAAAATCACAGCATGAGCCATAAATTTGGGAAGATAGATTTTCTGAGG
Organism: Budorcas taxicolor; assembly: GCF_023091745.1. Classification (NCBI taxonomy): domain Eukaryota; kingdom Metazoa; phylum Chordata; class Mammalia; order Artiodactyla; family Bovidae; genus Budorcas; species Budorcas taxicolor. Next base: position 50,025,597 of record NC_068915.1, on the reverse strand, counting down.
AAAGTAACAGATGCTGCTTCTTTCAAATTATTTTAAAATGGGATACACAATTTTTAAAAGAAAAAGTGTGTTAAAAATTGTAGCTCTACTAAAACAAAGAATATAAAAAACCTCCAAGTCTGCCACTGCTGTCAGTCTATTTCCCAAAGGCACAAAACTGTTTCTTTCCATTTTTCTTACAATATTTTCTTATGATTTGACCAGTCAATTTTTAAGATTTCCAGAAAAGGATACTCCAATACTTCATAAGAGAAATTGATAGCTCTTGCTGTCAAGTGTCTACTAGAACTGAGGAAAATTATGCCTTCCCCATCATCTTTTTCAAATGAGATCAAAGTCCTTTAAAGACATCACAAGCTCTGTTCAAGGTAGAGAAAGCCAAGGGCAGAGTAAACAGCAAGGCTAGGAATAAAAGCAATATATTCTCACTACCAGACCATATTCTAACCACAAGCATACTCCAGTATACCTTTTCATTGCAACTGAATTAGTGCCTCATATTCTTCCCTCCCTCTCTCTCTGCCTCTGTTCCTTCCTTTTTTCCTTCCATCTCCCTTTCTTTCCTCTTTGTATTTTTCTCTTTCTCATTTTAGCTTTTGTCAGCTTAACAATCAAAACCATCAACAGCTTCTTCATGGAGAGTTACTATCAATTAATCTTTCTTATGATTAGGCCACATTTCCATATTTCTTTGTATAGTTTATAACTTTTTGTTTAGAACTAGACATTTTGAATATTTTAGTGAGGCATTTCTGAACATCACATCCTCTCTCTCACCTAGGATTACTGCTGTTACCTGATGAAGGTTGCAGTCATCAGTCTGTTCAGTAAATTTTCTAGATTCTTTTTACAAAGATTGTGTTCCTTGTTGTATGTGTTCATTACTGTCTCTATTCCATTATTCTCTCAATTAACAGGCAGCCTGATAGAAATTTCCTTAAATGCCTGGCTTGAATAAAAGAGAGAAAAAAATTAAAAGTCTACCTTTTAAAATTTCATTTCATCAATAGCCCGTGTGCATAAAATTAATGGCCAAACTCTGTGCTCGCTCTTCAGCAATCAGTAGCAGCGATCACAGAGGAAAAGGCAACTTTTTGGAGAAGAAGGTTTCTATTTCCCTCCCCAGACCTAGGAAAGCACATTAGGCCTCACTCACAGAGATAGGATGAGGGGGTTAGGGAATAGTAGCTACACAAGGAATTTCAAAATTCACTGAAATATATGAGTCTTTCTTCATCAAGCACTTCCCTGTCCCTGGCTAAAGTATTTGACTAGATTCTAGCACTATAAAGTGGGCTTCTCTGGTGACTCAGATGGTAAAGAATATTTCTGCAATGCAGGAGACCCAGGTTTGATCTCTGAATTGGAAAGATTCCTTGGAGAAGGGAATAGCTACCCACTCCAGTATTCTTACCTGGAGAATCCCATAGACAGAGGAGCCTGGTCAGCTATAGTCCATAGAATGGTCACAAAGGGTCAGACATGGCTGAGTGACTAAGACTAGCATTCTAAAATAGCTGTTTCAGTTTTTACTAGCTCAGGAGTTGTTAAGCAACCATTGGAGCTTACTCATTTAGGATCTTCTGTGATGTTCTGGTGTCATATAATGCCAGTATTAAAAATACTGCCTTTTGGAGGTAACTTGGGAAATAAAGATATATTTTAATGTCACTTTGGGTTTTATTCATTTCTAAATTGAAACCAGGGTTCTTCAATATTGGATGATTTGAAGCTCAGAGTAAATACTATTCTAGCTGTATGAGATGAGCTTGACAACAGAATCATACGCAATTGTTTTTTTCTTTTTTCTCCTCTCTCTAGATATTTTTAGGTAACCAATTTAGTAAAATAAATATGTCTTTATTTTAGGCAATACTGTTATATTGTGAATAGGGAAGCTGGGACATCGAGCACCAGAATGGGTCAGTATTGACTTCTTAATATACTACACCAGAGAAATATATTAATCATAAGACACTTGAGATATCAAAATATCTAGTAGCATTTGAAGTGAAATTTAGCAATTGAAGCAGTTGGGAATTTGCATTCTTTTTGTATTTAATAATGTCAAACAATATGAAGTTCCTGCTTGATAGGCTGAAAGAATGTGGCTAGTGCAGAACCCTTCTTATATCGTGGTTAGACATGCATTCATCAATCCTGACGAGAAATCTATAATTAATGTCTTCACTTCTATAATAGAATTCTCATATGTTTCTGTCAACTAAGTTACAACAGCCTAATAAAGTTTCTTTTACATTCATTGTTTTATTTGAGATATTGTGATTTTGCTATTTGCTGTTGTAGGAAGTATTAGCTGAAATATTTTGTGAATATTTGATACTCTGATATTTTCTTTAAGAAAGTATTAATACATTATTGAGATAAACTTTATTTTGATATTTGTTGATATTATTCCTCTTTCATTTTATATGTGTATGTATATGTTTATACACAGACACTACTATATATACTCTGGGGTGACATTTACTAACTTGATTGCAGATAAAAATGGAAACTAAGCAGGGCTGGTTACAGTGACGTGAGTGAGGTGGGTAGGACGTTACCTCAGGAACATTCAAGAATGTACACCACAACTCAGTAGTCAATATGAATATTGCGTAATGCATATTTTAAAATGAAAATTAATGCAAATGATTAATGAACAAACTATCAAATTTTTAGATTCAGGCAAGATCCGCAGCTATAACTTAATAAACCGTATTTGAGCCTGAGGCAAATGAAACATTCAATGATATTGCATTAAAATATCTCACATAGATTATTAAGTATTTTTGTTTCTTCTTTTAAATTTTATGCCTTAAGGCAATTACCTCACTCTCTTCATATTAGTATTGCTGAATCTAAATTCTTATTCTCCAGGCAAACTTTGTATATTGAAGCCATGAAGTAGCAAAATTAATCTTGCTACTCAGCCAGAATTTTATACTTTCGATTCTCTTTTAGCAACTGAAGTTGTTAAATATTTATAATTTAGTTTTAGAAATATATCTTATTAATGCTAGTAAGAAGTTCAATATGGACAACAGGGCCAGGAACCTAGTAAAAAGAAATTCTCTCAAGAGTGTGACTCTATGAAAGGACAAATAAACTGGTATGGTATCTGAGAAAGCTTTAAATGGTCTCAAGAATAAGGCAATAAACAGAATCTGGAGGCACTAGGCCAGAGGATGAATCAATGAGGAAAACACCACAATCGGAAGTATTCTTCTCCCATCATCTCTTGTGACCTTTAGATCTATGTCTTGGTCTCTGACTTTGTCTCTGTGTTTATCTTTCTCTCACTCTCTCTCTCACACCCTTACATAAATGCACCCAGAACACTGAGCAGTTACATGATCAAAAATGTTGAAAGACTATGACAAGCCACATCTGATAATCACCAAAACAGGAAAATGATCTGAGAGACAAGCCAGAGAAACTTTCCTGGAAAAAAATGTTTATTGGTCCATCTATGCATCCACTTCTTCTACAAACATAAATTCACATTTGTGTTTCAAATAAATTCACATTAGGAAGCATCACTGAGAACAAAGCTAGTGGAGGTTATGGAATTCCAGTTGAGCTATTTCAAATCCTAAAAGATAATGCTGTGAAAGTGCTACACTCAATATGCCAGCAAATTTGGAAACTCAGCAGTGGCCACAGGACTGGAAAAGGTCAGATTTCATTCCAGTTCCAAAGAAAGGCAATGCCAAAGAATACTCAAACTACCCACAATTGAACTTATCTCACATGCTAGTAAAGTAATGCTCAAAATTCTCCAAGCCAGGCTTCAACAGTATGTGAACCATGAAATTCCAGATGTTTAAGATGGGTTTAGAAAAGGCAGAGGAACCAGATCAAATTGCCAATATCCGCTGGATCATCAATAAAGCATGAGAGTTCCAGAAAAATATCTACTTCTGCTTTATTGACTATGCCAAAGATTTTGACTGTGTAGGTCACAACAAACTGTGGAAAATTCTTCAAGAGATAAGAATATCAGACCACCTGGCCTGCCTCTTGACAAACCTGTATGCAGGTCAGGAAGCAACAGTTAGAACTGGACATGCAACAACAGACTGGTTCCAAATCAGGAAAGGAGTACGTCAAGGCTGTATACTGCCTGCTTATAAAACTTATATGCAGAGTACAGCATGAGAAATGCTGGGCTGGAAGAAGCACAGGCTGGCATCAAGATTGCCAGGAGAAATATCAATAACCTCAGATATGCAGATGACACCACCCTTCTGGCAGAAAGTAAAGAAGAACTAAAGAACCTTTTGATGAAAGTGAAAGAGGAGAGTGAAAAAGTTGGCTTAAAGCCCAACATTCAGAAAACTAAGATCATGGCATCTGGTCCCATCATTTCATGGCAAATAGATGGGGAAACAGTGGACACAGTGTCAAACTTTATTTTTTTGGGCTCCAACATCACTGGAGATGGTGACTGCAGCCATGAAATTAAAAAACGCTCCTTGGAAGAAACGTTATGACCAACCTAGATAGCATATTGAAAAGCAGAGACATTACTTTGCCAACAAATGTCTGTCTAGTCAAAGCTATGGTTTTTCCAGTGATCATGTATGGATGTCAGAGTTGGAGTATAGTAAAACTGAAAGCTGAAGAATTGATGCTTTTGAACTGTGGTGTTGGAGAAAACTCTTGATAGTCCCTTAGACTGCAAAGAGATCCAACCACTGCATCCTAAAGGAAATCAGTTCTGAATATTCATTGGAAGGACTGATGCTGAAGCTGAAACTCCAATACTTTGGCCACTTGATGTGAAGAGCTGACTCATTTGAAAAGACCCTGATGCTGGGAAAGATTGAAGGTGGGAGGAGAAGGGAATGACAGAGGATGAGATGGTTGGATGACATCACTGACTCAATGGACATGAGTTTGAGAAAAATCCAGGAGTAGGCAATGGACAAGGAGGACTGGTGTGCTGCAGTCCATGGGGTAGCAAAGAGTTGGGTATGACTGAGCGACTGAACTAACTGACAAGGCATACTCTGTAGATATGAAAAATCAAGCAACATGTGAGAAGAAATTAATGTAGTTAAATGTAACATCTGAGGCCACATGGGCAAAGTATGAATTATATACTTTATTGAAAGATGCAGAGAAAGAATAACCAATGTTACTTTGGAAAAGAGTGTTCTGCCTGGAAACTGAAAGGCTAAAGACAAAAATAACTATGCACAAATATCATACAGTAATAAATTTGTTTCTCAGAGATCATCAGTTCTGAAATTGTGTATGCTCAGTTCAGTTCAGTTGCTCAGTCGTGTCCGACTCTTTGCAACCCCATGAATCGCAGCACGCCAGACCTCCCTGTCCATCACCAACTCCCGGAGTTCACTCAGACTCATGTCCATCGAGTCAGTGATGCCATCCAGCCATCTCATTCTCTGTCATTCCCTTTTCCTCCCGCACCCAATCCCTCCCAGCATCAGAGTCTTTTCCAATGAGTCAACTCTTTGTATAAGGTGGCCAAAGTACTGGAGTTTCAGCTTTAGCATCACTCCCTCCAAAGAAATCCCAGGGCTGATTTCCTTCAGAATGGACTGGTTGGATCTCCTTGCAGTCCAAGGGGCTCTCAAGAGTCTTCTCCAACACCACAGTTCAAAAGCATCAATTCTTTGGCACTCAGCTTTCTTCACAGTCCAACTCTCACATCCATACATGACCCCTGGAAAAACCATAGCCTTGACTAGACGGATCTTTGTTGGCAAAGTAATGTCTCTGCTTTTGAATATGCTATCTAGGTTGGTCATAACTTTCCTTCCAAGGAGCAAGCGTCTTTTAATTTCATGGCTGCAATCACCATCTGCAGTGATTTTGGAGCCCCCCCCACCAAAATAAAGTCTGACACTGTTTCCACTGTTTTCCCATCTATTTCCCATGAAGTGATGGGACCAGATGCCATGATCTTCATTTTCTGAATGCTGGTCTTTAAGCCAACTTTTTCACTCTCCACTTTCACTTTCATCAAGAGGCTTTTTAGTTCCTCTTCACTTTCTGCCATAAGGGTGGTGTCATCTGCATATCTGAGGTTATTGATATTTCTCCTGGCAATCTTGATTCCAGTTGTGCTTCTTCCAGTCCAGCGTTTCTCATGATGTACTCTGCATATAAGTTAAATAAGCAGGGTGACAATATACAGCCTTGACGTACTCCTTTTCCTTTGTGGAACCAGTCTGTTGTTCCATGTCCAGTTCTAACTATTGCTTCCTGACCTGCATAGTACAAATAAGTAAATGCTTTGTGAATGATTAGAAGCAGATTTTTCACTTTGTTAGGATGAACTCTGTGGTGCTTGCTGATAATTAAACGTATTCTGTCTAATGGTATGTATAGATATCTATCCATCCATCCATATACAGAAAATATATTTATATTTTTCAAGTTTTATCCATTCAGAAGGCCTGGAAACAAGGACACTTTGTTAGGCATATTTCTAAATACAAGGTATCGGTTTATAAATATCAACGTTGAATAAGAGGAACAAGGCCTTATTCAAGAGATTATTGATTCCAGAGGCCAGAACTGCAGCGTAGGAAATACAAGTGCATCTGGAGCATTGTATGGTGACAGAAAGTAAGAAAGTGCTCACAGGAAGAGGGGTACATATCAGAAGATTATAAGAAGCACTTTGAAATAGTTCTTGGTTAAAGCTATAACATGTTGAAGAACACAATAATGATTTAGTATCAAAAAGCATAGAATAAAATAAATGTCCATGTGCACTTAATAATATAAACTGAAAGCTGAACACATAAGTAAGTAAAAGAGAAGGTATATCTCTTCTTTACTTAATAACTATAATATAAAAAAATAGAGAAAAAAAGACTAGGGGAAAAGAACACGACAGGAAATGATACAGGCAGGATCCATCGATAGGTATTAAAACTGGTGGACCAAATTTTGAAAATGAACAGTGTATTTGCATTGTCTTCAAGTCATATACCCTAATATATTTATTAATTAAGAGTAAAAAAAAAAGTAACTTTACAATGGGGAAACCCAGCAGGTTCTTAAAGTTAACACCTTCAGTAATATCATATATTGGTATCATGTTTCCCCTATAATGACATGCTGAGAAGAACACAGCATTACTCTGTGGTATCCTTGCTGCAAGAAGCATAGCATTTACCTAATAATAAGAAGATGTGAGACAATCTAAAACTGAGGGACATTTTACAATATAATTGACTGGTCCTCTTCAAAAGCACGTAGACCATGAAAGATATAAAAATACTGAGTAACAGTTACTTAAGGGGAAGATTTGGAGAAGGCAATGGCAACCCACTTCAGTACTCTTGCCTGGCAGATCCCATGGATGGAGGAGCCTGGTGGGCTGCAGTCCATGGGGTCACTAGGAGTTGAACACTACTGAGCGACTTTACTTTCACTTTTCACTTTCATGCATTGGAGAAGGAAACGGCAACCCACTCCAATGTTCTTGCCTGGAGAATCCCAGGGACGGGGAAGCCTGGTGGGTTGCCATCTCTGGGGTCGCACAGAGTCAGACACGACTGAAGCGACTTAGCAGCAGCAGCAAGGGGAAGATTAGGAAATATAATATTTTTATCTTCAAAATTGTTTTATAACTTTAATGTGTAAATTATGAAATAAAATGATTATAAATTAAATTCAGAGATAGAAAAATATGATAGTGTTAAGCTAAGTGAAATAAAAGAATTTATAAAAAGAAGAAAAATTCAATTTACAAATTTGAATGTAGAAACAGTAAAATTAATAATAACAACCAATAAGTTGTTCTTAAACATGCAGTTACATGACTAACTTAACTGAAAAACCAATCATTTTTTTCAAATTTAAATTTATTCATTTTTATTGGAGGCTAATTACTTTACAATATTGTATTGGTTTTGCCACACATCAACATGAATCCACTACGGGCGTACACGTGTTTCCCATCCTGGACCCCCCTCCCACCTCCCTCCTCATACCATCCCTCCAGGTCATCCCAGTGCACCAGCCCCAAGCATCCTGTATCGAACCTCAACTGGTGATTTGTTTCTTACATGATATTATACATGTTTCCATGACATTCCCCCAAATCATTCCACCCTCTCCCTCTCCCATAGAGTTCAAAAGACTGTTCTATACATCTGTGTCTCTTTTGCTGTCTCGCATACAGGGTTATCATTACCATCTTTCTAAATTCCATATGTATGCATTAGTATCTGGACAAGGTGATTGTAAAAATCATTTGGAAATAGGTAGAAAAACTCTAGAAAGACTATTAGAAGTGGATGAGCTTGATCATATATTAACATAATAGAATGTTTCAGTAGAATAATAGAATGTTCTAAGTGTTTTAAACTTGGTCTTGTATTAAAAAATGTTTATTGAAATAAACAGAAATTCCATTGATATAGTTTCCTTATTTTTGTTCTTTTATAATATACCACTTTATTTTATTTTATTTTACAGCAGGTCTTTGTTGGCTATCTATTTTAAATATAGCAGTGTGTGCATATCAATGTCAAATTCCTTATCTATTCCTCCGCCCACCCCCACTGGTAGCCACACATTCATTCTCTAAGTGTGTGAGTCTGTTTTTATTTTACAAATAAGTTCATTTCTGTGATTTTTAAAATATTTTACAGGTAAGTGATAACATGTGAAAATTAGTCTTTGTCTGACTTACATCGTTTAGTATGATAATCTCCAGGTCCATTTGCATTTCTGCAAATGGCATTATTTCATATTATCATATTCTTTTTAATGGCTGAGTAATATTCAATTGCTCTTCTTTACCCATTCATATGTCAATGGACATTTAGGATACTTCCATGTCTTGACTATTAAAAGCAGTGCTTCAGTGAACATTGAGATGCATGCATATTTTAAAATTATGGTTTTCTCTGAATATATGCCCAGGAGTGGGATTATTGAATCATATGGTTCCTCTCTTTTTAATTTTTTAAGGAATCTCCATATTGTTCTCCATAGTGGCTTATGTTTGGGAGATGGAGCTTATTTTATTTGACACTTTCATTTATAACTGTAACATGTAAGATTTAACATGTGTAATAGAAATGGGCAATGAATTAAGAGTTTAAAAATGTGAATACTAAACCTGGCTCTAATATTTATTACTTATGTGGTCATTGGCAAGTCACTTATGTATTTTGAGTGTGAATTGCCTATCTCATGTCTCATATCTTTATATCACACAAAATTTATTGTGTAGTCATATGCAGTAAGATTGTTTGAAATGTAATTACAGGTTCTGTTAGCCCCAAAGCCTCTGTGCTTTCCACTGGGCTGCAGAGTGTATGTGGGTCTTTATGTATAAAGTTAATACTAATGAAGCTATCTAGTGATACATCCACACTCGTTGTTTTACTTAATCAAACTTGGGTTTGATTACCCACACACAGTATAAAGCCAATCTACTGATACTGGGTTGTGCTGAAGCAAAGTGCAGCATTAATTGCAGGGTACTACGAAGATCATGGCATCCAGTCCCACCATTTCATGGGAAATAGACGGGGAAACAGTGGAAACAGTATCAGACTTTATTTTTTGGGGCTCCAAGATCACTGCAGATGGTGACTGCAGCCATGAAATTAAAAGATGCTTACTCCTAGGAAGAAAAGTTATGACCAACCTAGATAGCATATTCAAAAGCAGAGACACTACTTTGCCGACTAAGGCAGTCTAGTCAAGGCTATGGTTTTTCCAGGGGTCATGTATGGATGTGAGAGTTGGACTGTGAAGAAGGCTGAATGCCGAAGAATTGATGCTTTTGAACTGTGGTGTTGGAGAAGACTCTTGAGAGTCCCTCGGACTGGAAGGAAATCCAACCAGTCCATTCTGAAGGAGATCAGCCCTGGGATTTCTTTGGAGGGAATGATGCTGAAGCTGAAACTCCAGTACCTTGGCCACCTCATGTGAAGGGTTGACACACTGGAAAAGACTCTGATGCTGGGAGGAATTGGGGGCAGGAGAAGAGGACGACAGAGGATGAGATGGCTGGATGGTATCACTGACTCGATGGACGTGAGTCTGAGTGAACTCCGGGAGTTGGTGATGGACAGGGAGGCCTGGTGCTGCGATTCATGGGGTCGCAAAGAGTCGGACACGACTGAGCGACTGAACTGGACTGAACTGAAATGATGAAGGAGTCCAAGTGGCTGGTGTTTAAAAGGCCCAAACTCCCTGATTACTTTCAGGGAAAGGTCTTTAAAGACAGGGTATCAGATGGGGAGGAGAGTTACAGGGTGCAAGAAGTCAACATTGTCAACCTTCTGATTCCAACTTATCTGGGGTCTACATACTGTGGTCAGCTATAGTTAACTTCTTCCATCTAGTGAATGTTTCTGTATCTGTGAAACAGCTCAAAGGCTATCTTTCATAATATCATCTATAGCCTCTGAAGAAGGTCTAAAGGTCTTTTACTTTGTTTAATGGCTAAACTATTATTATTTTGTCTTCTTTGACTGTTTTCCTTTTTTTTTTTTTTTTTGGATTTTCTTATTTCTATGATTATATTTACTTCTTGGAACTTGGGGAAGGCCTAATAGTCTAAAGTTTTTCAGCAGATAAGAGGCAGGTGGAAGATACAGGATGAGAGGGGATATGGTGGGGGTATTGCTTCTGGGAAGGCCCCTAAGGTCCTGCATATTGGCACTTGTATATAAAAACCTTTTTGAGTTAGAAACTCTGTCTTTCTGCTCTCCAGTATTTAAAAGACAGTCTTTGTGCAATGAAAATTATTAATCCTGTATCATTAACTCACAACGTGTTTTCCTGTCTCTTTGGAGGTTTCCCTAGTTTTCAGCATAGAAAGATGCCGGAAGCTAGATACATCAGTTTTAATTCTCCATAAGCATATGTTTGTTTTGACAATGCATTTAGGTGTTTGAGTTTTCCAACAATATAATGCATGTAGCCTATTTAGCTTTTGAAGGTGATATTTTGCAGATTAGAAGAGATCAGAGACTTCCCAGAGCATGGAAAAAAATAGTGGAATTAAAGAATTTTGCACATATTTCACGTTAGATCAATTATATTATTTGGTTACTTCAGTCTCTCAGCTTGTCAATTCATTTCATTAATCATTATGTTCACTCTCCTGATTGACTAGGGTGCTTAGGCAAATGGTCAAACTATGCAGTGTGAGCAATGTTTTTTTTCTCAAATTACAGACAATTACCAATATGCCTGAAATTATAAAGCTTTTTTTATAAAAAATATGGAATGCTTCACAAGTTGGCATATGCAGGAGTCATGCTAATTTTTTTCTGTATTGTTGCAATTTTAGCACATATGCTACCAAAGTGAGCGCTAGAGTGTTTTCTTTTTGTGAAGAATCTATATGTGGCCATCCTATGGAAAAATGCCATAATGTCCCACTGATAATGCAACTTTCTATGCACTGTTCCATTCACCTAAGAGAACCAATTTATAGTATTGAGTGGATTTGGGTAATTAAATTAATTTTTAGATTTTATAATAAAAGTTGAACTCTACAGCTTCTTTCATAGACATGTTTTTTCTTTTTCATGTATTCAGTCAGCTCAAAGAACATAAATGTGTTTTAGATAGAATGATGATAAATTCTAAACAGTTGTTGCCATTGCTGTCTTCTCCAAACATCTAAGCAATCTTAGCCCTACAGATATTAAGAAAGTGGAGCCACAGGTTTTAATAAAAGTAAGTATCCTAGGGATAATCTGCTATCACCAACATCATGACAAAATTTCTTCATCCTTATGCTTTTCTCTAAAAATCACCTTGAAAATTATGACTTTCAGATAGTTTCATTTTTTACTCTCTTTTAAGAGAGAAAAACAGCAAAAATACACAACTTTGTAGATAAGTATATTTTTAAGATTTAGGAAAATATGTGCCAGCATTTCTCCCAGGGGACAGTAGAAGGCATATGGGAGTATAGTAAGCTTGGTGGAGAAAGAAGCTCCTTTCATAATATTTATTGATAGTTTCTGGTCTTATATTAATTAAAATCTGCATTAGATTATGGATTTTCCTTTGGGAAATGCTGTGTTTCTTCCCACGTTTCTCTGCATATTTAATTAATAGGTTCTAACTTAGCATTTTCTTTCATAATCTAACAGCCTATTTTAAACACTCTCTTTAAATATTCCTTCCTGGAATAGCATAGCCAGGAGAGAAACTGGGTGTCTTAGAGATCATTTAGCTCACCTCTGATTTTAACTGTAGTGAAATCTCAGCCTCAGAGAGATCTAATGAAGTTCTCTTCAATAGTTAATCACTGCAGCCATAGGAACACAAACTTTTCCTCCTTTCCTTTTCATTAAATAATTTTAAGAAATGCTGTTTAAAATATTTCTTCAGGTTTAGCTCAGGTAAATATTAGGGCAAGGGTCTATAGCTCAATACAGTTTTAGTCTCTGAGTAAGGAAGGGAAGTAATCAAATTGAACAAAAGGCTGAAAAAACATTATTATTTTTTTTTCTTTCATACACTCTTCCTATTTATTGTTACCAGGTCTGAGAAATAAGGTTTAATACCAGTGTGTATGTTTGTGGTTATGTGCTGATTCAATTTTTTGGCTAATTGATAATGAACTCAAGGATGTTCCCTTGTTGAGAAAATAGTTTGAACTTTTTTTTTTCTATTTAACTATTAGTCATGATAATTAATTCAGCAAATGTATACCACATTATGTGGGGACAGGAAGTTAGAAAGAATCTGTGCATCAAAGAAAAAAGAAGTTCAAAGTATGAAATTGGAGATATTTTCATGCTTGAGGGATATTTACATATTCAATTATACATTTGGAGGTATCTATGGGTTTTAATTGTATACATTTTATATTTTATCAAATTTAGAGTATGGATAACACATTACTTTCTCAAACACCAGTAGAATAGATTCCATATGGAAAACTTACCCTTTCTTGTTGGTTTATCTAACAGTCAGAATGCACTAAATATTATGAACAGAATGGGGTTTAATCCAGAGAACTATTGGAAGAATAGGTTCTGAGAAATACCTTAGAACATTACATACTGAATTGATCAACTGCGGGCTGACCTCTGATAGTCAGAAAAGTGGAAAATCAAAAGGCCACCACTGCACCATGGAGTTTGACATACTGTCTGGATGAATCAGGAAGCTGCCACCTCCAAACTATACTTAAACACCAGTGAAGCTGGAAACTGTATTCTGAACCAAAGCCACAGAACAAAACTGCATCCTCACAGCTTGCTTACAATAACAACAAACCAACAAAAATCAACAGAAAGATGGCTTCGTTTCAATTTTTCCCTTAAAAAAACTTATATAAATGCATCTAACTGATAGAACCTAATTTGTATTCTTAATGACTTGGAAATCTAGGAAACAAATATTTAGCTGTCTTCTTTTGCAGTACAGAAAAGCACCCTTCAAGGGTGCTGGATCCTATTAACCAACCATATGCAGCATCCTATTTGCAAAGTACTCCAATGCTCCTATAGCCCTGAGGTCCATTTTTGGTCTGTTTGTCTAAATTACTGATATCTTGTTTAATTGTTTATATTTTCAAAGTGAAGTGAAGTTGCTCAGTCGTGTCCGACTCTTCGCGACCCCATGGACTGCAGCCTACCAGGCTCCTCCGTCCATGGGATTTTCCAGGCAAGAGTACTGGAGTGGGGTGCCATTGCCAAAGACCAGATCTATTCCTTATATTCAACCAGTCACTGCCTTAGTAGGAGTGGAAACATATCAGAACTACACATGAATTTATCAATTTAGGTTTTTCTGAATTCTGCTTTTAAACCCTGACAATCCATTTGAACTTTATATATATATATTCCCATTATTTCCCATACCTCATTTTGCTTCATTTTTGGACAATGAACTGAAACATCTGGCTTTTCCATCTCAGCCATTTTTTTTTTTTGAATTAAAACTTAATACCTTTAAGGTTTCAGGTAAAATCTTTAAGCAAAAGTACTAAATTATAGATTTCTGTATATATTTTCCTTGTCCCCAAACTTATTTACAGAAGTTAAACAACTTGGTCTTAAAACTTCATATTACTTTGGCAGAACTTTAATAACAGGCTGGGTGGAGTAAATGATTGAAATTTATTTTGTCACAGTTCTGGGGGCAAAAAGTCCAAGCAGCGTCACTTTCTCCTGAGGTCTCCCTCCATGACTTGTAGATGGCCACCTTCTCATTGTGTCCTCACATGGTCTTCCCTTTGTCACACACATTCCCAGTATCTCTTACCCTTAGAAGAGTTTCACTCTTATGACATCATTTAACCTTAATTACTGTCTTTATAGGCCTTATCTTCCAATTCAGTCACATTGAGGTTAGGGTTGCAATATGTGAATCTGGGAGATGCGGGCACAACACAGTTTATAAGAAATTTACATGGGATATTTGTTAGTAAAGTAAAAATATGAAGAATTATGGATATTGTATTTTAAGTTAAAAGACTTTAATTCTGAAATAAATTCTTTAAAAGCATAATTTATCATGATAAAAGATTGTATTGGATGGATGTTGCAGTATAAACTGAAATTCTTATATTATTTAAGCTTACACAAAACTGACTGCTTTTACTATCACCATCTTTCAAATAAAATATTCACCCAATTGAAAAATTTTTATTTGAATTTAAGTAATCGAGCATTTTTAATGACTCAGATAAAAATAAGTGGATATTCCATATTTTCATCTTTATCATTACATCTTCTAGTATCATCACCATCTAACTGAAAATGATTACTAGTTTGTTTAGAAGAATCTCAGATGCACTCTACCTTTTGTAACTGCTGACATAAACATTTCCTATTGAATTACTGATGATATTCTAAATCAAATATTTGATTGGATTCATTTACTCACAGTAATATTTTATTGCTTTCTTGAGATGCTATTTTTCCAAGCACACCTATACATACATATATATAAATCTTATCTTTTTGGAGCCAAGGATTAAGATTCAATTATGTCATAAATATGGATTTATTTATCCAGATTGCCTTAAGTGAAAATTAGTTGTAGATATATCAGAAAAGGAGCGGATTTACAATGACTCTTTGCTCTGATATTGTAATTTCTTGCTGAGTCCTGATTATAAAGTGTTCCATTCAAAAGTAAGTTGCAGTATCCTTGTTATTATCCCTGTTTAAACATTGTGATTGAAAAAGAAACATACAGTGTGGTAATTTAGACTGGTAAATGGGATGTGAGAAAATATCCAGGTTATCTCCTCTTGTTCATAGTAGAAAAAGGCAAATTGTCATATGACAACCAAAGATTAATTACTTTATTCTTGTGAATGAATTAATCTGAGTTTTGACATTTTTTCTGTCTTCACTCCACTAGGCCCAAGACACATCCCTTTATTTATAAATAAATATTCAGTTCAGTTCAGTAGGTCAGTCGTGTCTGGCTCTTTGCGACCCCAGGGACTGTAGCATGCTAGGCCTCCCTGTCCATCACCAACTCCCAGAGTCTACCCAGACTCATGTCCATTGAGTCAGTGATGCCATCAAAACATCTCATGCTCTGTCACCCCTTCTCCTCCTGCCCTCAATCTTTCCCAGCATCAGGGTTTTTTCAGATGAGTCAGCTCTTTGAATCAGGTGCCCAAAGTATTGGAGTTTCAGCTTCAGCATCAGTCCTTCCAATGAACACTCAGAACTGATCTCCTTTAGGATGGACTGGTTGGCTCTCCTTGCAGTCCAAGGGACTCTGAAGAATCTTCTCCAACACCAGAGCTCAAACGCATCCATTCTTCGGCACTCAGCTTTCTTTACAGTCCAATTCTCACATACATACATGACTACTGGAAAAACCATAGTCTTGACTAGACGGCCCTTGGTTGGCAAAGTAATGTCTCTGCTTTTTAATATGCTGTCTATATAAATAAATAAATATACTAGTAATTAATATTAATAAAAATAAAATCTTTGAGTATTATAAACTCATAAAGAGTACCCAGAATTTATAGTTGTAAATATTTCATAAACTGATAAAATGAAGTTAGGGGTTTTTATCTTGAGTACCACTCCTCAAATACTCCCCTCAGTTTAACTCTTTGTTTATATAAGAATAAGAATGAATGATTCTTAATTACATAAAAAGAGAATCCAGACTTATAAACAATATTACATGGAATAGCATGCATTAACTTACCAAAATATAAGTAAGAGTTTGAGATATGTCTTTGACTAAGTTGCAGTGTACTTCAATATTTGTTTTATTAAATTTTAATTGCCCAGAAATGAGACTTGTGAGATTTAAATTCATGAAATACTTTATTTCCCTGTTAATAAATAAGATATATGAAAGCTGGTAGGGGAAATAAATATTTAAGCTCATTTCAAAAGCCTAACCTTGCCCAAAAACAATGAATAAACAAACAAGGTCTAGAGAGAAAAGAGTAAATATGAAAAATAAACATCTAGAGAGAAAGTGTTATGTATAGAAAACAGACATAGTGAATATCAAGTACAAATATTTGTAATCCTCAGAGAAAGAAAAATAATGGAAGAAAAAGTATTTTTAGTGATATAATTTAATACTTTTTAAAAAGAAATATAAAGTGGCTTGAACTTATCTTGGGAAAGACATCACAGTATGTCCATAAAAGTGTTCTTAAATGGTCAACAAACATGTATCTAATCTAGAAAATGTTTTGAAATCATTGCTCATCCAATTTGTTATTAATCTTTCTCTTCCATATGAAAGCATGATCAGGGTGTGTCTGTTTACCTAAAGACTGCTTTGAAAGACTGGCTGACAATTTATATCTATACGGTGTAGGAACTAAAGGGATTTAATTTAGAGCCAGATTGTTTTTGCTCAGTGGTTAAGTCATGTCCAGCTCTTTGTGACCCCATGAACTGCAGCACAGCAGGCTTCCCTGATCTTTACCATATCCTGGAGTTTGCTCAAACTCATGTCCCCTACATTGGTGATGCCATTTAACCATCTCATCTCCCATTGCCCCTTTGTCCTGCCCTCAGTCTTTCCCAACATCAGGAACTTTTCCAATGAGTCAGCTCTTCTCATCAGGTGGCCAAAGTATTGGAGCTTCAGCTTCAGCATCAGTCCTTCCAGTGAATATTGATGGTTGTTCTCCTTTAGGATTGACTGGTTTGATCTTCTTGCTTTCCAAAAGACTATCAAGAGCCCTCTGCACCACAATTCGAAAGCATCAGTTATTCAGTGTTCAACCTTCTTTATGGTCCAACTCTCACATCCAAACATGATTACTGGAAAAATTATAGCTTTGACTATACAGACTTTTGTGAGCAAAGAGCCAGATTATCTGGATTCAAAAGCTAACTTTACCAAATACTACTTGAATGACCTTGGGCAAGCATATCACCTTTCATGCCTTAGTTTCCTCATCATGAAATTATGGAAAATTATGTCTATATTATCATTTGGCATATGTTGTATGTGTTTGTTAAATAAGAGAAAAATACATGCAAGTATATATGACCTTGTGAATATAAAAAATGAGGTAATATATCCAGGACAGCTTTGAAAAGTAAGCTGAGCTAGGCAAAGTTAAATTCTCTTTCTGTTAAGAATAATAAGTTAAATTATTTGCTATAAAATGATTCCATCATTTTTGATTAAATGCTTTTGTAGAAACAAATGGAAGAGAGAATACTAAGGTTGATTTAGAATGTCATATTTCTTCACATTGTGAACAGGACCTTAAGAAAAAAGCAGCTTGAATATTATGAGTCTGTATTCATATGTATAAAAAGTAAAAAATAAAATTGAATTGCAACCTTCATTTTAGCACATATTTTAAGAATGGGAAAATATATATAACCTAATTTTAGCAAGTTGTGCAGAATTTTAAATATTCTTTTAATTTTGGATGTGTGTCCTGCCAGGTATTTTATCCACAATCTTAACAGTCTTTCAAGGAAGCTAATCATCATTTTAAATGATATGATATAGGACTCCTAGAAGTAGAAGAGAAAGAGAAAGTGGCAGAAATCTTATGTGAAAAAATGACTGAAAAACTTTATTAACTTGGGAAAGGAAACAAGCATCTAGACTGGAGAAGCCCAGAGAACTATATATATATGTTTTTTAACCCAAAGAGATCCACATGTGTGCATGCTCAGTCACTCAGCCATGCCCAGCTCCTTATAGCACTATGGACTGCATCCTGCCAGGCTCCTCGGTCCATGGGATATTCCAGGCAAGGATACTGGATTGGGTTGCCATTTCTTCCATCAGGGAATGTTCCAGACCCAGAGGTTGAACCTGTGTTCCCTGCATAGGCAGATTAATTCTTTACCACTGAGCTACTTGGGAAGCCCAAGGAGACACACACCGAAACATGTTATAATTAATATAACAAAAGTTAGAAACAAGAGGATAACATTAGAAGCAGCACGACTAAAACAATGTGTTACATAGCTGGCAGGACTGTAAGACTCAGCAAATCATTCAGTACAAATTTTGTAGGCCAGAAGAGAGTGACATGATATGTTCAAAATGATGAAACATACACACAAAAAACTTCCAACCAAGAATATTCTTCCAATAAAGTTATTCAGAATGAAAGAAAGAGAATTTTCCATACAAGAAAAACTAAAAGAGCTCATCACACTAAGCTTTTCTTATAAGAAATGGTAAAGTTACTTATTTAACTTGAAAAGAAGGGGCACTGTTTTGTAACAAGAACACATCAGTCAGTTCAGTCGCTCAGTCGTGTAGACTCTTTGCGACCCCATGAATTGCAGCACGACAGGCCTCCCTGTCCATCACCAACTCCCAGTGTTCACTCAAACTCATGTGCAGCAAGTCTGTGATGCCATCCAGCTATCTCATCCTCTATCGTCCCCTTTTTCCCTGCCCCTAATCCTTCCCAGCATCAGAGTCTTTTCCAATGAGTCAACTCTTTGCATGAGGTGTCCAAAGTACTGGAGTTTCAGCTTCAGCATCAGTACTTCAAAAGAACACCCCGGGCTGATCTCCTTCAGAATGGACTGGTTGGATCTCCCTGCAGTCCAAGGGACTCTCAGCAGTCTTCTCCAACACCACACGTCAAAAGCATCAATTCTTCAGCATTCAGCTTTCTTTACACTACAACTCTGACATCCATACATGACCATTGGAAAAACCATAGCCTTGACTAGATGGACCTTTGTTGGAAAAGTAATGTCTCTGCTTTTCAATATGTTATTTGGGTTGGTCATAACTTTTCTTCCAAGGAGTAAGCATCTTTTAATTTCATGGCTGAAGTCACTATCTGCAGTGACTTTGGAGGCCAAAAAAATAAACTCTGACACTGTTTCCACTGTTTCCCCATCTATTTCCCATGAAGTGATGGGACCAGATGCCATGATCTTCGTTTTCTGAATGTTGAGCTTTAAGCCAACTTTTTCACTCTCCTCTTTCACTTTCTTTAAGAGGCTTTTTAGTTCCTCTTCACTTTCTGCCATAAGGGTGGTGTCATCTGCATATCTGAGGTTATTGATATTTCTCCCAGCTATCTTGATTCCAGTTTGTGCTTCTTCCAGCCCAGCATTTCTCCTGATGTATTTTGCATATAAGTTAAGTAAACAGGGTGACAATATATAGACTTGACATACTCCTTTTCCTGTTTGGAACCAGCCTGTTGTTCCATGTCCAGTTCTAACTGTTGCTTCCTGACCTGCATACAGGTTTCTCAAGAGGCAGGTCAGGTGGTCTGGTATTCCCATCTCTCTCATAATTTTCCACAGTTTATTGTGATCCACACAGTCAAAGGCTTTGGCATAGTCAATAAAGCACAAATAGATGTTTTTCTGGAACTCTCTTGCTTTCTCCATGATCAGTGGATGTTGGCAATTTGAGCTCTGGTTCCTCTGCCTTTTCTAAAAGCAGCTTGAACATCAGGAAGTTCACGGTTCATGTATTGCTGAAGCCTCACTTGGAGAAGTTTGAGCATTACTTTACTAGTGTGTAAGATGAGTGCAATTGTGCGGTAGTTTGAGCATTCTTGGACTGGAAGAAACACAAGCTGGAATCAAGATTTCCGGGAGAAATATCAATAACCTCAGATATGCAGATGACACCACCCTTATGACAGAAAGTGAAGAGGAACCAAAAAGGCTCTTGATAAAAGTGAAAGTGGAGAGTGAAAAAGTTGGCTTAAAGCTCAACATTCAGAAAACGAAGATCATGGCATCCGGTCCCATCACTTCATGGGAAATAGATGCAGAACCAGTGGAAACAGTGTCAGACTATTTTTTTGGGCTCCAAAATCACTGCAGATGGTGACTGCAGCCATGAAATTAAAAGACGCTTACTCCTTGGAAGAAAAGTTATGATCAACCTAGATAACATTCAAAAGTAGAGACATTACTTTGCCGACTACGGTCCGTCTAGTCAAGGCGATGATTTTTCCAGTAGTCATGTATGGATGTGAGAGTTGGACTGTGAAGAAGGCTGAGTGCCAAAGAATTGATGCTTTTGAACTGCGGTGTTGGAGAAGACTCTTGAGAGTCCCTTGGACTGCAAGGAGATCCAATCAGTCCATTCTGATTGAGATCAGTCCTGGGTGTTCTTTGGAAGGAATGATGCTGAAGCTGAAACTCCAGTATTTTTGCCACCTCATGCGAAGAGTTGACTCATTGGAAAAGACTCTGATGCTGGGAGGGATTGGGGGCAGAAGGAGAAGTGGACGACAGAGGATGAGATGGCTGGATGGCATCACTGAGTTGATGGATGTGAGTCTGAGTGAACTCCTGGAGTGATTAATGGGGTCCCAAAGAGTCTGACATGACTGAGTGACTGAACTGAACTGAACTTGGGCATTCTTTGGCATTGCCTTTCTTTGGGATTGGAATGAAAACTGACCTTTTCCAGTCCTGTGGCCACTGCTGAGTTTTCCAAATTTGTGGCATATAGAGTGCAGCACTTTCACAGCATCATCTTTCAGGATTTGAAATAGCTCAACTGGAATTCCATCACCTCCACTAGCTTTGTGCATAGTGATGCTTTCTAAAGCCCACTTGACTTCACATTCCAGGATGTCTGGCTCTAGGTGAGTGATCATACCATTGTGATTATCTTATTCATGACAATCTTTTTGTACAGTTCTGTGTATTCTTGTCACCTCTGCTCAATATCTTCTGCTTCTGTTAGGTCCAGACCATTTCTTTCCTTTATCGAGCCCATCTTTGGATGAAATGTTCCTTTGGTATCTCTAATTTTCTTGAAGAGATCTCTAGTCTTTCCCATTCTGTTGTTTTCCTCTATTTCTTTGCATTGATTGCCGAGGAAGGTATTTTTATCTCTTCTTGCTAATTTTTGGGACTCTGTATTCAGATGCTTTATTTTTCCTTTTCTCTTTGCTTTTGTCTTCTCTTCTTTTCACAGCTATTTGTAAGGCCTCCCAGACAGCAAGTTTGCTTTTTTGCATTTCTTTTCCATGGGGATGGTCTTTATCCCTGTCTCCTGTACAATGTCACAAACCTCCATCCACAGTTCATCAGGCACTCTATCTATCAGTCTAGTCTCTTAAATCTATTTCTCACTTCCACTGTATAATCATAAGGGATTTGATTTAGATCATACCTGAATGGTCGAGTGGTTTTCCCCACTTTCTTCAATTTAAGTCTGAATTTGGAAATAAGGAGTTCATGATCTAAGCCACAGTCAGCTCCGGGTCTTGTTTTTGTTGACTGTATAGAGCTTCTCCATCTTTGGCTGCAAAGAATATAATCAGTCTGATTTCGGTGTTGACCGTCTGGTGATGTCCATGTGTAGAATCTTCTCTTATGTTGTTGGAAGAGGGTGTTTGCTATGACCAGTGCGTTCTTTGGTAAAACTCTATTAGACTTTGCTCTGCTTCATTCCATATTCCAAGGCCAAATTTGCCTGTTACTCCAGGTGTTTCTTAACTTCCTACTTTTGCATTCCAGTCCCCTATAATGAAAAGGACAAGAACACATATTAAAGAATAAATCTAACTGTAAAAGTAAACTTACAATATAAGTAGTGGATTTCACAACTCTTGTAAGAATGTTAAAAGATAAAAATTTATACACACAATTTATTAAGGGATACACAGAATTAAAAAATGTAATATGTGACATCAAAAACATCAAACATGGGAGGATATTGAAAATGTTGCCTTGAAATGGAATCAAACTGAAGTTTGATTAAAAAAAATAAGAAGGCGATCTTGCCCTTGTGGATAAATGGATGGACCTTGAGGGCATAAATCAGACATAGAAAGACCAATAACATATGATCTCACTTATATATGAAATCTGAAAACCAAACCAACTAACAAACAAAATAAGCTCATAGATTAAGAAAACAGATCAGTGATTGCCAGAGGTAGTGGTATACAGGTAGACAAAAAGATGAAGTTGGTCAAAAGATAAAACCTTGAATTATAAAATGAATAAGTTATGAAGATATAACATACAACATGAAGACTATAGTTATGATACTAGTGTATATTTCAAAGTTGTTAAAAGGGTAAACCATCACAAGAAAAAAATTGTAACTGTGTGGTTATGGATGTTAAGTAGACTTATTGTAATCATTTCACAATATTTACCCATACTAACTCATTATATTGTCAGCTTAAATGAATATAATATAATATGTCAATTATATCTCAATAAAAATAGGTCAAATAAGATTAAGCAATAGTTATATGTCTTATTTTTGCTTTGCTTTGTAATATATAAAAAGCAAAATAATAATGCTTCCATTTTTATTAAAAGCCCCTTGGTAGATCAAGTAAACCAAATAGCATTTGAATAGGAAAAGTATTTAGTTCAGAATTGCCTTAATTAGACATTTATATTGATCAAGTTGAATGTATAATGGCTCTATTTTATAGGTTGAGAAGATAAGTTTAATGACTCAATCCCAAGGGAAGATTTTGTTTAATACAGTTAACAAGAAAGAGAACCATGTTCATTTTACTAGAAAGAGCTCTCATCATTCTATTTAATCTGCTTAATGATATCCAAACTTAGTTAGTATGATATCTAATGTATATTCACGACACAAAGGGTTATAAACATGGTTTTTTAAAAGGAAGAAAAAGAAAGCCTCCACCTAATTACTCAAGTATCTATGATAAGTGAGAATGATTTATATATTTATGGGATGAGAAGGAGTTCTTTCCCCTTATTATAGTTAAATGTTCTAAGTAGTAATGATTTGTATATTTATGGGATGAGTAGGAGTTTTTTCCTCTTCTTGTAGTTGAATTTTCCTTTGACTAACAACTTCAATTTCCTGTTTACATAACACATCTGTGCTTTATAAAGTGCTTTATATAGCCAGAAATATTTATTAGATCCTTTACTTTTTGCATTTTTCTCTCCAAGTATATTTGCTGACAATCTTTTTTAAAAAAGCAAGACTTATGACACAGAAACACACACATTTAAAAATAAAAAATAAACAAATTAGACCTAATTAAACTTTAAAGTTTTTTCACAGAAAAGGAAACTATAACCAAAGTGAAAGACAACCCTCAAAATGGGAGAAAATAATAGCAAACAAAACAAAATGACAGAGGGTTAAACTCCAAAATAACAAGCTGCTCATACAACTCAATGCCAGAAAAACAGACAACCCAATCAAAAAGCGGGCAGAAGACCTAAACAGACATTTCTCCAAAGAAGACATAAAGATGGCTAACAAACACATGAAAAGATGCTCACCATTGCTCATTATTAGAGAAATGCAAATCAAAACTACAATGAAGTATCACCTCACACTGGTCAGAATGGCCACCATCAAAAACTCTACAAACAAAAAATGCTGAAAAGAATTTGGAGAAAAGGGAACTCTCTTGCACTGTTGGTGGAAATGCAAATTAATACAGCTACTCTGAGCGCCGAAGAATTGATGCTTTTGAACTGTGGTGTTGGAGAAGAGTCTTGAGAGTCCCTTGGACTGCCAGGAGATCCAACCAGTCCATTCTGAAGGAGATCAGCTCTGGGATTTCTTTGGAAGGAATGATGCTGAAGCTGAAACTCCAGTACTCTGGTTACCTCATGTGAAGAGTTGACTCATTGGAAAAGACTCTGATGCTGGGAGGGATTGGGGGCAGGAGGAGAAGGGGATGACAGAGGATGAGATGGCTGGATGGCATCACTGACTTGATGGATGTGAGTCTGAGTGAACTCTGGGAGTTGGTGATGGACAGGGAGGCCTGGCGTGCTGCGATTCATGGGGTCACAAAGAGTCAGACACAACTGAGTGACTGAACTGAACTGAACTGAACTGATGGAGAATATGGAGATTCTTGGAAAAAAAAAAAAAAAAGGAATAAAATTACCATGCTGTTGTTGTCCAGTTGCCTAAGTTCTGTCTGACTCTGCGACCTCATGGACTGAGCACAAGTCTCACAACCATATGTGACCACTGGGAAGACCATAGCCTTGATTATATGGACCTTTGTTGGCAGAGTAATGTCTCTGCTTTTCAGCACCCTGTCTAGGTTTGTCATAGTTTTCCTGCCAAGAAGAAAACGTCTTCTGATTTCATGGCTGCATTCACTGTCCGCAGTGATTTTAGAGCCCAAGAAGAGGAAATCTGTCACTGCTTCCACATATTCACCCTCTATTTGCCATAAATTAATGGAGCTGGATGCCATGATCTTAGTTTTTTCAATAGTTTTAAGCCAGCTCTTTCACTCTCCTCCTTCACCTTCATCAAGAGGCTCTTTAGTTCCTCTTCACTTTCTAACAGTAGAGTGGTATCATCCACATATTTGAGGTTGTTGATGTTTCTCCCACCTATCTTGAGTCCAGCTTATAACTCATCCAGCCCAGCATTTCTCATGATGTGTTCAGTGTATAGGTTAAACAAACAGGGTGACAGCAGATAGCCTTGTCATAATCCTTTCTCAATCTTGAACCAATCGGTTGTTCCATACAGGGTTCTAACTGTTGCTTCTTGACCTGCATACAGGTTTCTCAGGAGACAGGTAAGATGGTCTGGTATTCCCATCTCTTTAAGAGCTTTCCACAGTTTATTATGATCCACACAGTCAAAGGCTTTGGCATAGTTGATGAAACAGAGGTATATGTTGTTGTTGTTGTTGTTGTTGTTTTTGAATTCTCTAGCTTTCTCTATGATCCAGTGAATGTTGGCAATTTGATCTCTGGTTCCTCTTCCTTTTCTAAATTCAGCTTGGACATTTGGAAGTTCTTGGTTCACATAATGCTGGAGCCTAGCATGAAAGATTCTAAACATTGACCTTACCAGCATGGGAGATGAATGCCATTGTCCAGTGGTTAGCACATTCTTTAGTACTACCTATCTTGGGAAGAATGACCCAACAATCCCACTACTGGGCATATACCCTGAGGAAACCATAATTGAAAAAAGGTATGCACCCCAGAGTTCATCACAGCATTGTTTACAATAGCTAGGAAAGGAAGCAACCTAGATGCCCACTGACAGATAAACTGATAAAGAAGTATGGTATGTATGCAAAATGGAATATTACTCAGTCATAAAAGGATCATATTTGACTCACTTCTAGTAAGGTGGATGAACCTAGAACCTATTATATAGAGTGAAGTAAGTCAGAAAGAGAAAGACAAATATCATATGTTAGTGCATATATTGAAAGCAAAGAAGAAGAGTGCAGAAGGGGATGAGATGGTTAGGTAGCACCACTAATGTAATGGACATGAATTTGAGCAAACTCCAGGAGGTAGTGAAGGACAGAGAAGCCTGGCATGCTGCAGTCCATGGGGTTGTAAATAGTCAGGCACAACTTAGCAACTGAACAATAATGAAATCTGGAAAGATGATATGAATGAACCTATCTCCAGGTCAGCAATAGAGATGCAGACACAGAGAACAGATTTGTGGACAAAGGTGGGATAGGAGAGGGTGAGATGAATTGAGAGACTAGCATTGAAATATATATATTACCATATATAAAATTAGATAGCCAGTGGAAATTTACTGTATGATGCAGGGAGCTCAAATCCTGTGCTCAGGGACAACCTAGAGGGGTGAAATGGGGTGGGAAGTGGGAGTAGGTTCAAGAGGGAAGGGGCATATGTATAATTATGACTGATTCATGTTGATATATGGCAGAAACAAACACAATATTGTAAACCAATTATCTGCCAATTAAAAATAAATAAATTAGAAAAAAGTGATATGATAAACAAAGCCTTTTGTATAAGCCATTTTGATCAAGTATTAACTAATATCATGCTTGCGCTCAGTCCGTAAGTCATGTCTGACTCTTTGTAGCCCTATGGACTGTAGCCCTCCAAGTTGCTATGTCTGTGGAATTTCCCAAGCAAGAATGTTGGAGTGGATTGCCATTTTCTCCTCCAATTAACTAATATATTCAGTTATTAATTCCATATTTACTGTGATTCACATCTTTAAATAGTGTATATATGCCTATATGACTGACATTTGATCTTTCCATAGTCATATCTGCATGTGAAACCTTCTTATAACAGCAGTCTTTTCATAGTAACTTAGTAACTTTTCTGATATTTATTATAGAACTTATCATATTACATTATAATTAATAGTTTAAAGGTATATTTATTCTTATCACTTTTATTTACTCCTCCACTCTATAAACATTTATTGTATGAGCTATATGTTAAGTAGTCTTCTGGAAAGTTATTGAATAAAGAAAATAAACATATTTACTTCTCTAGTACTTATAGTAATATTTTTGAAAAAGTGATTGGAGACATAGATAAATAAATTTACAAATTCACATTATGTGTTATCTTTCTGCATGGATATGAAGTTCTTTTTTTAATAATCATTAACAAGAAGAAAAAATGTTTGTTATTGTTGTTAACCAAAATATCATATGCCCGATAATGAAATGGTAATGACAGGAAAGATCAAATTTATAAGATGAAATCCTTAACCCATAGCTAATTCTTTATTTCCCAGAAAATAATGGTAGATTATTTTGGAATTTTCTATTTGGAATTTGATTTTTAACAATCACTAAAAGCAGCTGGCTTATCTATATCCTCATTTCCCCTTAATTCTACGCACTTTATCAGCAACTTATTCCAGTGAAAAAAAAATTATCTGATTGCACTGTGTCTTTATTACATTTTGCAACTTAGTCAAACAAAGAATTCGGAGATCAGAAACCAAAAGCAAGCAAAATGTGAGGCACAATGAAAAGATCATTTATATTGAGAAATTTAATTGGCAAAATTATTTACATATAAATATATTTTTTCCAAAATATATTTCTAACATTCATTAAAAATAAGACATTTCTCAAAATACTAGCTGTGTACAATTGCCAAGGTTAAACGCAGTTAAAAATACCAAAGCAGTTCCTGAAATATTACTTTTATTTTTATTTTTTAATTTTTATTTATTTATTTATTTTTAATATAAATTTATTTATTTAATTCAGAGAAGGCAATGGAACCCCACTCCAATACTCTTGCCTGGAAAATCCCATGGACGGAGGAGCCTGGTGGGCTGCAATCCATGGGGTCACTAAGAGTCAGACACGACTTCACTTTCACTTTTCACTTTCATGCATTGGAGAAGGAAATGGCAACCCACTCCAGTGTTCTTGCTTGGAGAATCCCAGGGATGGGAGAGCCTCGTGGGCTGCCGTCTATGGGGTCGCACAGAGTCAGACACGACTGAAGAGACTTAGCAGCATTTATTTAATTGGAGGTTAATTACTTTACAATATTGTATTGGTTTTGCCACACATCAACATGAATCTGCCACAGGTATACACGTGTTCCCCATCCTGAACATTTGAATCAGTTCTAATGAGGTGGATGAAATATTACTTTTGAATTAAAAAAATATATACACACATATATAGTCATCAGATAAAGCCTGTAGTCTCAATTAATTATATACATAACTCTATGTTGGTGTTAATTAGATCTCTATATTCAGTCTCTTTAGAATAACACTTCATCTGTGCCCAGTAGCTTCAAATATTATATATTTTTATAAATGACCATTTCTAATATATCTGTGCTGGGCAATATTGGCATCAGCAGTCAGTTTTCTACTGAATCTCTCATTTGTGCAGGTTTTTCACATCCATTAGTTCTTCTCATATTCATCTCCTTAAATTTACCCTTCCATGACATTTTCTATCTTACTAAATAGTTTCACTTTTCATATGAACACTCAAATCAGAAGCCTGTGATTTACTAAATTCCCTTCCCTCAAGACCTTCACTAACACGAGGAAACTGGCCGAATAGCATTACACCCAAAGAGGTGCAAAGGCACAGCCACAGGCGTTAGATACAGAGTCAGGAAAAAATCCGTTACTTTTATATGTAGCTCTGATCTTCCACTAAACAACTGTGCAGATATAAATTCTGTTTCTCCTCTTCTAGCTCTTAAAGTTTTGATAAAGTATTTGGGAACTTGCTAATAGCATTTGGTGTCTATACACAATGTATTATGTCGGTTCTAAATCCCCTCACCATCTTCCTTGGTAGGGCACCATGCTTGCTATCGGGACCTAGGCAGTCTTGTACTTCATGGGAAGCTGTGTCTCTCCATAACTTAATGTAGTGAATCAGGGTTAGTAAAGCCAGAGAGATGATCCCATCCTCCATCTGAGTAGTTTTGAAATAGGAATATACTATAGTTTTGGTCATGTGTTGAATCCTGATGAAAGCTTTTGGGTAAAAAAGTAGTGCATTAATGGCTTGCATTACTGTAGAAGACTGTAAAGGAAAAAAGCAGGAATTGTATTTGAATCTGAAGTAAGAATTTTACATATGAAGATAATTTATGAAAATGTATTTATGTACATAGATCATATCCATGTATCAATAATAGATCAATAAAATTTTATGTAAATAAATATGTATATTTATTTAGATAACTAGAGAAAAGGTTTATGGGGAAGGAGCTCTTAAACTAAGTTAACCTGCTTTTTAGATCAAAGAACACAGTGATAGAGTAGTGGGGGAAAAAAAAGCTGAGGCAAAAAGTAAATTAAAAAAAATATATCGTGAATCCAGTATAGATGTTTAAAAAAGAGCAGCTTCAAAAATGTTTATGGTAAGGGAGGAAATAGTGCTATCTTTGGTAATATCTCCTCCATTCCAAGTTGATGACACTAAAACTTAATATTTTAAAGTGACATTAGCAAGGTCACAGAACGAGGAATTTTAGTGAAACTCAGAACTGAATATCACCATACTATTGTTCCTTAAATTTAACAAAAACCACAGGTGATGCAGACTGAGCGGAATGAGAGATGAAGGAAAGAAAGCAAAGTGGACAAGCCACTTGATAAAGGTATGCCTGATTTAAGGCCTTGATTAATTACATTAGTGGGAATTAGAGATGGAATATAAAGGATGACTTTTTGATATAAGCTAATGATGAAAAGGCAAGAGTAGAGAGACTAAATGCATGGGCACAGTTTGGTTAGAACAATCTATGATGTGAAAGATGGTATTTTCAAGAAAAATGACTTATTGGGGGAAAGATGATTGTATGAAATTTAGTTTTAATACATTTTGTCATAAATACAATAGAAACATATAAAAAATAAGAGATACATATAAAGATGAAAAAATTTAAATTTCCTTTTTAGTCTCACTTATCCACTCACAATCGGACATGCCAAGAATAGTGCCTGACAAATACTATATCTTCATATTAGTTGCATAAAGGAATTTCATTACTAATAGTAATAGTGATTAAGCAACAGAGCTGGCATGTAAGTTTCTGCACTCCCAGAGGACACTTAGTAAAAATGATATATGACAATGAAACAAAATTCATGAAGAGATTGCTGATTTTCTATGGCCTTTGTGTAATTTGTATGTGAGAAATTTTTCACGTGGGCAGTTTATATATTACATTTTTAATTGCCTTGTAAGAATTATTTGTTTATTCCAAAAGAATGTGGAACTTTCATTGTAATCAAATTTATAGCAACTATTTAATGAGCAGTTTTGATCCCTTAATCATTTATGGATTACCTCTATGGTTAATTATTATTTATCATATGGATTGACCTGAGAGTATCTGGAATCTGAGAATGAAAAAGTGAAGAGGTCAGTAGAGGATAACTAGTGAGGAAAACAGTAGAAGGCTGTCTGGTTTCTCTTAGAAACCCTTACTAATGCCCTTTCATTTTGGGAATCCAGCCTTTCTCCTACTGAGGTGGTCTGACAGGGCCAGTTGCTCTTCTCAGGTGCCTCTTTTTCATTAAATGCTTTCAGAAATTACTTTTATTAGAGTTCAATCTAAAGTAGCTTCAGAAAATATGAACAGAAATTCACAAGAGGAAGAATGCAAATACTCTGACCTGAGATGCAATAAGACTTTGAATTCAGCATTTCTTAAAGCTCTTTACAAACATTAGCATCTGTAATTAATCCTCTCAATTTCCCCATAAGTCATATTTCATTATCCTTGATTTACAAGCATTAAAGTAAAATATCAAGGAATGAAGAGCCTGCATTGTCAGACAAATCTTTTTTTAAGCACTCCTTTCAGCATGTATTCTCCTTAGGAGCATATTTTTCCCACATAATTTCTAAATTTTTTATTTCTGCCTCCCCAATTTAACTTATGATGACCTAATCTATAGGTCCTAATAGTACCTATCATATGCCTCTCAGTCTAAGAAGTAAAGTCTCTTATTGTTCCCTGGACATACTATTATATATAATATTTTCTGGTATCAACTTCCTTCAGCTTTCTACAGTATCATACAATGAATTTCCTGTATAAAATAAACTGTTTCTAACATTTCCATTGATATCTTTCATTTATTGATTAAGTAGTCTTGGTAAGTAGGAAGGTATCTTTTTCAAATCAGCTCAGTATAATATTGACTATTGATTATATGGTGTTTCTACAAATACCTTGCTTCATTTTCACATAATCTCTAAAAGTAGGTATCATTGTTGATTTACAAAAGAGAATAAATTTATTTTGTGTCAGATATGGAAATCTTCTAATTCATGGGATAGATAATCTTATAGCTTTCAAATCTTGTGGGTACAACTGACTGCAACAATTACTGAAACTTCATAGTTTAGGAGTACACACAGATACTTGGACCAATTATATTGAAAGTAGCTACCAGTAAAACTCAAAATAGCAAGCTTTTTATTATAGATGTACTAGTTTCCTAGTGGGCCACAACAGAGTACCTCAGACTGGGTGGCTATGCAGCAGAACTGTATTTTCTCACAATTCTGGAGAGTAGAAGTCTGAGATCAAAATGTCTTTAAAGGTGATTTCTTCTGATGCCTCCTTCTTGGCTGGAGATGGCCTTCCCCTCTCTATGTCCTCACAGGGTCTTCCCTCTACATGAGTGTGTATATGTGTGCTCAGTCATGACCACCTCTTTGCTGCCCCCATGGACTGTACCCGCCAGGCTCCTCTGTCCATGGAATTTTCCAGGCAAAAATACTGGAATGGATTGCCATTACCTACTCCAGGGGATCTTCCTGACCCATAGATCAAACCCACAACTCTAGCCTCTCCCACATTGACAGGAGGAGTCTTTACCATTGACATCACCTGGGAAGTCCTGTCTGTGTCCTCATCTCTTATAAAGACATCATTCAGAAGATTAGGGCTTTACCTAATGATCCTCTTTTCACTTGATGACCTCTTTAAACATGCTATCTCCAACTATAGGCACATGGGTTAGGACTTCAACATATGTATCTTGGGAGGATCCAACTGAGCCCATGCCAACTACAACCAAAAATGTAGTAGTTAATATAAATTTAACCTTATACCAAAGAATAATTTATATACTGAGAGAATTTGGGTACATGTTCACACTAAAGAGGTTTTTAATATAATCATTCTGTGAAATAGAGATATGCCAGAGAAGATAAATTCAGAGAGAAATTGATGTAGTAAGAGTTAAATTTATGCCAGCATATATATACTTTTTTCAGTTTTGTACAGAAATACAGTTCCATTTGGCAGAAAACCAACAAAGGGAGAAAACTTAGGATGTTATTTTGCTTTTGTTCATTTATCCATCTGTCTACATGAACCTTATGACATTGTTTTCCAAATGGAGGCCTTCTAATGCCAGAAACATGGTACTTGGACTGAAATTATCAATGCTTAGCCAGTTTCAGTTTAAGAGAAGATAATAATAATGGAAAATTCCATTTCTTAAATAAACAAAAAAACTAAAATCTTTAGTAACATTGCTTTGCATAAATATTTTAGCCTTTTAATCCATATTCTATTGTGCTTCATATAAGTACAGATATAGTCTTTTTTTTTTTTTTTTTTTTTTTGGTGAGAGGTGGTTCATTCAAATATACCCAGCATTACTGAGGCTACTACTATATAGCATTTTGAAGCATTACTTTTCATCCCAGTTCAATACAAAGGAAAAAAAAAAAAAGGATTCATTTGGTTGTTGTTCAGTTGCTCAGGCGTGCCTTACTCTTTGTGACCATGTGGACTACCACACTCCAGGATTCTGTGTCCTGCACCATCTCCTGGAGATTGCTCAAACTCATGTCCACTGAGTTGGTGATGCCATCTCATCCTCTCTTGTCCCCTTCTCCTAGGGGCCTCAATCTTTTCTGGCATCAGGAACTTTGCCAAGAAGTCACCTCTTCGCATCAGGTGGCCAAAGTTTTGGAGTCAGCATCAGTCCTTCCAATGAATATTCAGGGTTGATTTCCTTTAGGATTTACAAGTTCGATTTCCTTGCTGTTTTTAAGGGACTCTCAAGAGTCTTCTCTGGCACCAAGTTTGAAGATATTAATTCTTTGGTGCTTAGCCTCTTTTTATTTTCCAGCTCTCACATCTGTACATGACTACTGGAAAAATCATAGCTTTGATTAGACAGACCTTTTTACACAAAGTAATGTCTCTGCTTTTTAATACACTGTCTAGGTTTTTTGTCATTGCTTCTGTCATTGATTTTATTCTAAGGAGCAAGTGACTTTTAATTTCATGGCTGCAGTCACCATCCACAGTGATTTTGGAGCCGAAGAAAATAAAGACTGTCACTGTTTCCATTGTTTTCCCATCTATTTGCCATGAAGTGATGGGACCAGATGCCATGATCTTTACTTCTTGAATATTAAGTTTTAAGCCAGCTTTTTCACTCTCCTTTTTCGTCTTCATCTATTACTCAGCTATTAAAAAGAATACATTTGAATCAGTTCTAATGAGGTGGATGAAACTGGAGCCAATTATACAGAGTGAAGTAAGCCAGAAAGAAAAACACCAATACAGTATACTAACACATATATATGGAATTTAGAAAGATGGTAATGATAACCCTGTATGCGAGATAGCAAAAGAGACACAGATGTATAGAACAGTCTTTTGGACTCTGTGGGAGAGGGAGAGGGTGGGATGATTTGGAAGAATGGCATTGAAACATGTATAATATCATATAAGAAACGAATCGCCAGTCTAGGTTTGATGCAGGATACAGGATGCTTGGGGCTGGTGCATTGGGATGACCCAGAGAGATGGTATGGGGAGGGACTTGGGAGGGGGGTTCAGGATTGGGAACATGTGTACACCCGTGGCGGGTTCACGTTGATGTATGGCAAAACCAATACAGTATTTTAAAGTAAAATAAAGTAAAATAATAATAATAATAATAAAGGCTCTTTAGTTCCTCTTTACTTTGTGCCAGAAAGGTGGTATCATCTGCATATCTGAGGCTATTGATATTTCTCCCAGCAATCTTGATTCGAGCTTGTGCTTCAGTCAGTCTGTATTTTTCAAGATGTACTCTGCATATAAGTTAAATAAGCAGGGTGAAAATAAGCAGCCTTGACATACTCTTTTCCAAATTTGAAACCAGTCCATTGTTCCATGTCCCATTCTAACTGCTGCTTTTTGACCTGCATACAGGTTTCTCAGGAGGGAGGTAAAGTGGCCTGGTATTCCCATCTCTTGAAAAATTTTCCAGTTTTTTTGTGATCCACAGTCAATGGCTTTAGTAGTCCATGAAGCAGAAGTAGATGTGCTTTTCAGGAATTCTTTTGCTTTTTCTATGATCCAACGAATGTTGGCAATTTTGATCTCTGGTTCTTCTGCCTTAACTAAATCTAGCTTGAACTTCTGGAAGTTCTTGGTTCACGTACTGTTGAAGACTAGATTTGAGGATTTTGAGCATTATCTTGCTAGCATGTGAGATGAGTGCAATTGTTCGGTACAATGAAATCTGATCTTTTCTAGCCCTGTGGCCACTGCTGAGTTTTCCAAATTTGCTGGCATACTGAGTGCAGCACGTTCACAGCATCATCTTTAAGGATTTGAAATAACTCAGCTGGATACATTCAGTTCAGTTCAGCCACTCAGTCGTGTCCGACTCTTTGTGACCCCATGAATTGCAGCACGCCAGGCCTCCCTGTCCATCACCAACTCCCGGAGTTCACTCAGACTCACGTCCATCGAGTCAGTGATGCCATCCAGCCATCTGATCCTCTGTCGTCCACTTCTCCTTCTGCCCCCAATCCCTGACAGCATCAGAGTCTTTTCCAATGAGTCAGCTCTTCAGATGAGGTGGCCAAAGTACTGGAGTTTCAGCTTCATCATCATTCCTTCTAAAGAAATCCCAGGGCTGATCTCCTTCAGAATGGACTGGTTGGATCTCTTTGCAGTACAAGGGACTCTCAGTAAGAATTAAAGATTTTAAAATTAAAAAAAAAAAAAAAAAGAAAAAAAATAAACAATTAGATTGACAAAAAAAAAAAAAAAGAGTCTTCTCCAACACCACAGTTCAAAAGCATCAATTCTTCGGCACTCAGCCTTCACAATCCAACGCTCACATCCATACATGACTACTGAAAAAACCATAGCCTTGACTAGACGGACCTTAGTCGGCAAAGTAATGTCTCTGCTTTTGAATATGCTATCTAGGTGGGTCATAACTTTTCTTCCAAGGAGTAAGTGTCTTTTAATTTCATGGCTACAGTCACCATCTGCAGTGATTTTGGAGCCCCAAAAAATAAAGTCTGGCACTCTTTCCACTGTTTCCCCATCTATTTCGCATGAAGAGATGGGACCAGATGCCATGATCTTCATTTTCTGAATGTTGAGCTTTAAGCCAACATTTTCACTCTCCTCTTTCACTTTCTTTAAGAGGCTTTTTAGTTCCTCTTCACTTTCTGCCATAAGGGTGGTGTCATCTGCATATCTGAGGTTATTGAAACTTCTCCCGGCAATCTTGATTCCAGCTTGTGTTTCTTCCAGTCCAGCATTTCTCATGATGTACTCTGCATATAAGTTAAATAAGCAGGGTGATAATATACAGCCTTGACGTACTCCTTTTCATATATGGAACCAGTCTGTTGTTTCATGTCCAGTTTTAACTGTTGCTTCCTGACCTGCATACAGATTTCTCAAGAGGCAGGTCAGGTGGTCTGGTATTCACATCTTATAATTTTCCACAGTTGATTGTGATCCACACAGTCAAAGGCTTTGGCATAGTCAATAAAGCATAAATAGATGTTTTTCTGGAACTCTCTTGCTTTTTCCATGATCCAACGGATATTGCCAATTTGATCTCTGGTTCCTTTGCCTTTTCTAAAACCAGCTTGAACATCAGGAAGTTCATGGTTCACATATTGCTGAAGCCTAGCTTGGAGAATTTTGAGCATTATTTTACTAGCGTGTGAGATGAGCACAATTGTGCTGTAGTTTGAGCATTCTTTGGCACTGCCTTTCTTTGGGATTGGAATGAAAACTGACCTTTTCCAGTTCTGTGGCCACTGCTGAGTTTTCCAAATTTTTGGCATATTGAGTGCAGCACTTTCCCAGCCTCATCTTTCAGGATTTGAAATAGCTCTACTGGAATTCCATCACCTCCACTAGCCTTGTTCGTAGTCATGCTTTCTAAGGCCCACTTGACTTCACTTTCCAGGATCTGGCTCTAGATGAGTGATCACACCATCATGATTATCTGGGTCATGAAGATCTTTTTTGTACAGTTCTTCTATGTATTCTTGCCACTTCTTCTTAATATCTTCTGCTTCTGTTAGGTCCATACCATTTCTGTCCTTTATCGAGCCCATCTTTGCATGAAATGTCCCCTTGGTATCTCTAAATTTCTTGAAGAGATCTCTAGTCTGTTCTTTTCCTTCATTTCTTTGCATTGATCACTGAGGAAAGCTTTCTTATCTATTCTTGCTATTCTTTGGAATTCTGCATTAAGATGCTTATATCTTTCTTTTTCTCCTTTGCTTTTTGCTTCTGAAAGCAAAGGAGAAAAGGAAAGATATAAGCATCTGGATATATTAGTTGTGTCTTATTTTTTCTTATATTTTATTTTAAATTAATTCATTTGAAAGTAACAAATATATCTTTCTTAACCAAAATTCAGCACTTTTCTTGACATTTTTGAATAGTATATCGATTCAAACTGTAAATATTATTGTATTATTATGTGTGGACAATTAATAATTGTATTGGCTTTTTTTGTGTCTTTTTCAGCATCTCAAACCATAATGTTTACCAGTAGTATGGTGGCATTAATTGTTGAAGCGACAATGTCTACTAGTAAATAATACCTCTTTATATATATATATATATAAATGTATAAATGTATACACTTTTTTCTAAAAATAAATATTTTCTGTATTTCTCATTTTTGTTTTTTAATTATTAAAGAGAATATATATATCATATGTATAGTTTAATAAGGCTATATATGCATAATATATTATATATTTTAATGTTATATTGCTTATATATGTATATATTTATATCATAAAAGTAAAGTATACATATACAGTATATTTTAAAGTATTTAAATAACACTATTTTTCTTAAAATCTAGAATATTTAACAACTTTATGAATTACACATTATTTAACTATTCATACAGTAGACAAAAAATCACTACTTATTTCTTTTCCTAACACATAGTTTCATATAATTGAAATCATTCTTTATGCAACCTATTTTTAATTATTATTTTTCCCAAATACAAATAAATAATTGCACTTATAGCTACTAGTACAATATGATTATAACATAGCAGAGCATCATTTTCCTGTCTTTGTTGACTTCATGTTTATAACAGGATTATATATGTTATAAATACATAGCAATACATCGATATACATAGTAATGATATCTTACAGTGAACAATGTCAAATTCGTGATCTCTGAAGATTTAGCTTCGGTACCAGGGACCAGGCTAGATCACTCAAGAGCTTTTATGTAGCAGTTTTATTAAAGGATGAAAAGGGACAGAGAAAGCTTCTGACAAAGACATCAGAAGGGGGATGGAGAGTGCCCCCTCGCTAGACTAAGCAAGGGAGTTATATACTTTTTAATTGTTTACCACAATAAATCAAAAGAATGTCTCAAGGTTGTAAAGATCTTACTAGACCCACTTCCACAATTTAAATTTTAAAATGACAGGAGGTCAGAAGGTTCTCAAGGAGAAACTGTCTACAAGAAGGATACATTGTTGTTATACAATCTTACTAAGGAATGAAGAAAAAAAAGTAAGTCCTTTGATCCTCTTTGAGAATTCCAGACCCTTATCTCCTCCTTAAGAGCCCCAGAAGCCTTTCTCCTCACAGAGACCCTGGACTTATCAACCTGCCAAGAAATTGGCTCTCTTAGTAACATCTATTACTGAGAGTGGCGAGCAATGGCAGCACGGTGCTGGAGCCGCGAGCGGCTGAGAGGAGATACTCTACATCCAAGGTAAGGAGAAGCAGCTGAGCTGTGCTGGAGCAGCCGTGAAGAGATACCCCACGTCCAAAGTAAGAGAAACCCCAGTAAGACGGTAGACACTGAAAGAGGGCATCAGAGGGTAGACAGACTAAAACCACAATCACAGAAAACTAACCAATGTAATCACATGGACCACAACCTTGTCTAACTCAGTGGCACTAAGCCTTGCCATGTAGGGCCATGCAGGACAGACAGGTCATGGTGGAGAGTTCTGACAAAATGTGGTCCACTGGAGAAGGGAATGGAAAACCACTTCAGTATTCTTGCCTTGAGAACCCCAAGAACAATATGAAAAGGCAAAAAGATAGGAAACTGAAAGATGAACTCCCCAGGTGGGTAAGTGCCCAACATGCTACTGGAGATCAGTGGAGAAATAACTCCAGAAAGAATGAAGAGATGGAGCCAGAGCAAAAACAACAGTTGTGGATGGGACTGGTGATAGAATCAACGTCCGATGCTATAAAGAGCAATATTGCATAGGGACCTGGAATGTTAGGTCCATGAATAAGGAAATTGGAAGTGGTTAAGCAGGAGATGGCAAGAGTGAACATCAACATTTTAAGAATCAGCAAACTAAAATGGACTGGAATGTGTGAATTCAAATCAGAAGACCATTAATTATATCTACTACTATGGGCAAGAATCCCTTAGAAGAAATTGAGTAGCCATCAAGTCAACAAAAGAGTCTGAAATGCAGTACTTGGATGCAATCTCAAAAATGACAGAATGATCTCTGTTCATTTCCAAGCCAAATCATTCCATATCACAGTAATCCAAGTCATGCCCCAACCAGTTATGCTGAAGAAGCTGAAGTTGAACAGTTCTTGAAGACCTACAAGACCTTTTAGAACTAATACCCCTCAAAGATATCCTTTTCATTCTATGCTATGCTATGCTATGCTAAGTCACTTCAGTCGTGTCTGACTCTGTGTGACTCCATAGACGGCAGCCCACCAGGCTCCGCCATCCCTGGGATTCTCCAGACAAGAACAGTGGAGTGGGTTGCCATTTCCTTCTCCAATGCACGAAAGTGAAACGTGAAAATGAAGTTGCTCAGTTGTGTCTGACCCTCAGCGACCCCATGGACTACAGCCTTCCAGGCTCCTCCGTCCATGGGATTTTCCAGGCAAGAGTAGTGGAGTGGGGTGCCATTGCCTTCTCTGCTTTTTCATTCTAGGGAGAGCAGAAAGTAGAAAGTCAAGAAACACCTGGAGTAACAAGCAAATTTGGCCTTGGAGTACAGAATGAAGCAGGGCAATGGTTAATAGAGTTTTGCCAAGAGAAAGAACTGGTCATAGCAAACACCCTCTTCCAACAACACAAGAGAAGACTCTACACATGGACATCACCAGATAGTCAATACAGAAATCAGATTGATTATATTCTTTGCAGCCAAAGATGGAGAAGCTCTATACAGTCAGCAAAAACAAGACCAGGAGCTAACAGTGGCTCAGATTATGAACTTCTTATTGCCAAATTCAGACTTAATTTGAAGAAAGCAGGGAAAATCACTAGACCATTAAGGTATGACCTAAATCAAATCCCTTACAATTATACAGTGGAAGTGAGAAATAGATTTAAGTGCCTAGATCTGATAGACAGAGTGCCTGATGAACTATTGGCAGAGGTTCGTGACATTGTACAGGAAACAGGGATCAAGACCATCCCCAAGAAAAAGAAATGCACAAAAGCAAAATGGCTGTCTGAGGAGGCCTTACAAATAGTTGTGAAATATAGAGAAGCGGAAAGCAAAAGAGAAAAGGAAAGATATACCATTTGAATGCAGAGTTTCAAAGAATAGAAAGGAGAGATAAGAAAGCTTTCCTCAGTGACCAGTGCAAAGAAATAAAGGAAAATAATAGAAATGGGAAAGGAGTACATCAAGGCTGTATATTGTCACACTGCTTAGTTAACTTATATGCAGAGTACATCATGAGAAATGCTGGGCTAGAGAAAATGCAAGCTGAAATCAAGATTTCTGGAGAAATATCAAAACCTCAGATATACAGATGACACCGCCTTTATGGCAGAAAGTGAAGAAGACCTAAAGAGCCTCTTGATGTAAATGAAAGAGGAGACTGAAAAGGTTGGCTTAAAACTCAACATTCAGGAAACTAAGATCATGGCATCTGGTCTCATCACTTCATGGCAAATAGATGGGGAAACAGTGGAAACAGTGGCTGACTTTATTTAATTTTATTTTTTTGCATTCCAAAAATCACTGTAGATAGTGATTGTAGCATGAAACTTTCCTTGGAAGGAAAGTTATGACCAAACTAGATAGCATATTCAAAAGCAGAGACATTACTTTGCAGACTAAGGTCCGTCTAGTCAAGGCTATGGCTATTCCAGTAGTCATGTATGGATGTGAGAGTTGGACTATAAAAAAAGCTGAGCGCCGAAGAATTGACATCTTTGAGCCGTGGTGTGGAAGACTCTTGAGAGTCCATTGTACTGCAAGGAGATCCAACCAATCCATCCTAAAGGAGATCAGTCCTGAGTGTTCATTGGAAGGACTGATGTTGAAGGGGAAACTCCAATAATTTGAGCACCTGATTCAAAGAGTTGACTCATTTGAAAAGATCCTGATGCTGGGAAAGATTGAGGGCAGGAGGAGAAGGGGATGACAGAGGAGGAGAAGGTTGAATAACATCACCGACTCAATGGACATGAGTTTGGGTAGGCTCCGGGAGTTGGTGATATACATGGAGACCTGGCCTGCTGCGGTCCATGGGGTCACAAAGAGTCAGACATGACTGAGTGACTGAATTGAACTGAACTGAAATGAAGTAACATCTATATCTACCATCTATCTCTCCCTAGAAAATCCAAGAAAACATATTTAAAAACTGCTTAGATATAATGTGATTTGTTATATTAATGGGAAGTCCTGAGTTTTAGGTAATAGAAAAACTCAGCCCAGACTCTAAAAGATAGCATTTGAAAGTCTAGAGAAAAGAGTGCTTAAAGTTGATTTTAATTCAGAGACACTAGAATGACATTACAGATACAGTTTGTTCCCCTTGCTAGACATTATCATCATTATCAGCCTTTTCCAAGTTCTGGATCTCTTTATGGTGACAAAATGATGGTAGTATACAGTATAAATATATAGTAAAACATACATGTGTGTATATTGCATATATATATATATATATATATATATATATATATAATAAATACCTGTATCAGATCAGTTAAGTTCAGTCACTGAGTCATGTCCGACTCTTCGCAGCCCCATGAATCACAACACAACCATGCCTCCCTGTCCATCAAAAACTCCCAGAGTCCACCCAAACCCATGTCCATCGAGTCGGTGATGCCATCCAAACATCTCATCCTCCGTTGTCCCCTTCTCCTCCTGCCCTCAATCTTCCCCAGCATCAGGGTCTTTTCAAATGAGTCATCTCTTGGCATCAGGTGGCCAAAGTACTGGAGTTTCAGCTTTAACATCAGTACTTCCAATGAGCACCCAGGACTGATCTCCTTTAGGATGGACTGGCTGGATCTCCTTTCAGTCCAAGGGACTCTCAACAGTCTTCTCCAACACCACAGTTCAAAAGCATCAATTCTTCACTGTTCAGCTTTCTTTATAGTCCAACTTTCACATCCATACATGAGCTCTGGAAAAACAATAGCCTTAACTAGACGAACCTTTGTGGACAAAGTGATGTCCCTGCTTTTTTAATATGCTGTCTAGGTTGATTATAACTTTCCTTCCAAGGAGTAAGTGTCTTTTAATTTCATGACTGCAATCACCATCTGCAGTGATTTTGGAGCCCAGAAAAATAAAGTCAGTCACTCTTTCCCCATCTATTTGCCATGAGGTGATGGGATTGGATGCCATTTTCTTACTTTTCTGAATGTTGACCTTTAAGCCAACTTTTTTACTCTCCTCTTTCACTTTCATCAAAAGGCTTTTTAGTTCTTCTTCACTTTCTGCCATAAGGTTGGTGTCATCTGCATATCTGAAGTTATTGATATTTCTCCCAGCAATCTGGATTCTAGCTTGTGCTTCCTCCAACCCAGCATTTCTCATGATGCACTCTGTATACAAGTTAAATAAGCAGGGTGACAATATATAGCCTTGATGTACACCTTTTCCTATTTGAAACTAGTCTATTATTCCATGTCCAGTTCTAACTGTTGCTTCCTGACCTGCATACAGGTTTCTCAAGTGGCAGGTCAGGTGGTCTGGTATTCCCATCTCTTTCAGAATTTTCCACAGTTTATTGTGATCCACACAGTCAAAGGCTTTGGCATAGTCAATAATGCAGAAATAGATGTTTTTCTGGAACTCTCTTGCTTTTTTGACTATCCAGCAGATGTTGGCAATTTGATCTCTGGTTCCTCTGCCTTTTCTAAAGCCAGCTTGAACATCTGGAAGTTCACAGTTCATGTACTGTTGAAGCCTGTCTTGGAGAATTTTGAGGATTACTTTACTA
The DNA here is from genome assembly GCF_023091745.1 of Budorcas taxicolor. Taxonomy (NCBI): domain Eukaryota; kingdom Metazoa; phylum Chordata; class Mammalia; order Artiodactyla; family Bovidae; genus Budorcas; species Budorcas taxicolor. The sequence goes on along the minus strand of NC_068915.1, from coordinate 49,983,455 downwards.
GCATGTGAGATGAGTGCAATTGTGCGATAGTCTGAGCATTCTTTGGCATTGCCTTTCTTTGGGATTGGAATGAAAACTGACCTTTTCCAGTCCTGTGGCCGCTGCTGAGTTTCCCAAATTTGCTGGCATGTTGAGTGCAGCACTTTCACAGGATCATCTTTCAGGATTTGAAATAGCTCAACTGGAATTCTGTCACCTCCAGTAGCCCACTTGACTTCACATTCCAGGATGTCTGGCTCTAGGTGAGTGATCACACCATTGTGATTATCTGGGTCCTGAAGATCATTTTTGTACAGTTCTTCTGTGTATTCTTGCCACCTCTTCTTAATATCTTCTGCTTCTGTTAGGTCTCTACCATTTCTGTCCTTTATTGAGGCTATCTTTGCATGAAATGCTCCCTTTTTATCTCTAATTTTCTTGAAGAGATCTCTGGTCTTTCCCATCCTATTGTTTTCCTTTATTTCTTTGCATTAATCACTGAGGAAGGCTCTCTTATCTCTCCTTGCTATTCTTTGGAACTCTGCATTCAAATGGGTATATCTTTCCTTTTCTACTTTTCTTTTTGCTTCTCTTCTTTTCACAGCTATTTGTAAGGCCTCCTCAGACAGCTTTTTTGCATTTCTTTTTCTTGGGAATTGTCTTGATTCCTGTCTCCTGTACAATGTCACTAATCTCATTCCATAGTTCATCAGGTACTCTGTCTATCAGATCTTGCCCCTTAAATCTATTTCTCACTTCTACTGTATTGTCATAAGGGATTTGATTTAGGTCATACCTGAATGGTCTAGTGGTTTTCTCCACATTCTTCAATTTAAGTCTGAATTTGGTAATAAGGACTTCATGATCCAAGCCACAGTCAACTCCCAGTCTTTTTTTTTTTTTTGCCAACTGTATAGAGCTTTTCCATCTTTGGCTGCAAAGAATATAATCAGTCTGATTTCCGTGTCGACCGTCCGGTGACATCCATGTGTAGAGTCTTCTCTTGTGTTGTTGGAAGAGGGTGTTTGCTATGACCAGTGCGTTCTCTTGGCTGAACTCTATGAGACTTTGGCCTGCTTCATTCTGTACTCCAAGGCCAAATTTGCTTGTTACTCCAGGTGTTTCTTGACTTCCTACTTTTGCATTCCAGTGTCCTATAGTTCTAGAAGGTCTTGTAGGTCTTCACAGAACCGTTCAACTTCAGCTTCTTCAGCATTACTGCTTGGGCCATAGACTTGGATTACCATGATATTGAGTGGTTTGCCTTGGAAATGAACACATATCATTCTGTTTTTTTTTTTTTTTTGATATTCCATCCAAGTACTGCATTTTGGACTCTTTTGTTGACTATGATGACTACTCCATTTTCTTCTAAGTGATTCCTGCCCACAGTAGTAGATCTAATGGTCATCTGAGTTAAATTCATCCATTCCAGTCCATTTTAGTTCACTGATTCTTAGAATGTCAATGTTTACTCTTGTCATCTCCTATTTGACTCCTTCCAATTTGCCTTGATTCATAGTCCTGACATTCCAGGTTCCTATGAAATATTGCTCTTTACAACATTGGACCTTGCTTCTATCATCAATCCCATTCACAGCTGGGTGGTGTTTTTGCTTTGGCTCCATCCCTTATTTTCCCTTTATTTCAGAAGATTTTGTCTTAAATATTTTGAGTAAACATTTGCATCCTAAAAAAGGTATGATAGACATTAGTTCATTTTAGTGATTTTCTTAACTTTTTAATATAAATCTTCAAAAGATTTACCATTAAGTTTATAATGGTTATTATGTGCTGTGGTGTGTGCTTAGTCATGTTCTACTCTTTGCAAACACGTGGACTATAGCCCACCAGGCTTCTCTCTTCATGGAATTTCCCAGGCAAGAAAACTGGAGTGGGTTGCCATTTCCTCTTCCACGGGATCTTCCCGACCCAGGGATTGAACCCTCTTCTCCTGCACTGACAGCAAATTTGTTACCACTGAACAGCCTGGGAAGCTGTAATGATTATTAGTCTAAAGCACATGTCTGCTTTGTGACAGCACAGGTTCTTTGAAGTGACTTTTTAAGGGTATATCATTTTATTAAAAGAAAAAAAGACAGTATATATATATATATTTGTTACTTCATTGGGCAGCAGTTACATGTGTGCTTAGTTGCTCAGTCATGTCTGAAACTTTCAACCCCATGGACTGTAGCCCAGTGGACTCCTATGTCCATGGGGATTCTCCAGGCAAGAAAACTGGAATGAGTTGCCATGCTCTCCTCCAGCATATCTTTATGACCCAGGCATTGAACCCAGGTCTTTCACATTGCAGGCAGATTCTCTATCACCTGAGCCACCAGGGAAGCCCATGAATAATGGAGGGGGTAACCTATCCCTTCTGCAGGGGTTCTTCTTGACCCAGGAATCAAACCAGGGTCTCCTGCATGGCAGACAGATTTTAAACCAGCTGAAATATCAGGGAAGCCCACTGATTATCTAGAACATTTCAACTCATTCTGGAAATAGGTTCTAAGTCAGATTTTAAGGTTTTAGTTATTTTAAAATAGTGAACATCCTTCAGAGTTCTGTTAACATTGCAAACCAATTTAAAATATATTCAGATTAATGCTATGCTATGCTATGCTATGCTAAGTCACTTCAGTCATGTCCAACTCTGTGACCCCATAGACGGCAGCCCACCAGGCTCTGCCGTCCCTGGGATTCTCCAGGCAAGAACAGTGGAGTGGGTTGCCATTTCCTTCTCCAATGGATGAAAGTGAAAAGTGAAAATGAAGTCTCTCAGTTATGTCCAAATCTCAGCGACCCCATGGACTGCACACCACCAGGCTCCTCCATCATTGGGATTTTCCAGGCAAGAGTACTGGAGTGGGGTGCCATTGCCTACTCCAATTCAGATTAATAACACTTGTCAAGTATTTCATGGATAAAGACATGTTTATAACTTTTACTATAAACAGAAAATATCAAGGGTAAATCAGTTAAAAGGATAAAATAAGAAATTTTAAATCTATCATTTCTGCTAATATTTTTAACAGTGATCTGACTATTGGAGATTCTACATATAACTTTTATTTAGTCTGAATTCTCCCTCCTTTTCTTTCTCTCTGTATTCTTTCCATATCTCTCTCTAGTCTTTTTTTCTTTTTTTCTATTTATCTATGTGTCTTTCTGTCTCATTCACTCTGTGTAGTCTCTGTTTTAAGGCTACTAGACACACTTTTGCTTAACCTCTTAAAAACTTGAGTAGTCCTCATTAAAAATAGAAGCTATGCAAGATATATCCTGGTCCTTAATATATTTTTGGCATTTGCAATTGCTTTTTCATTATCTCAAGTATTTTCTGTCATATATATTTCTAATTCTTCTCCCCATCCCCTCACCCCCATGGAGATATAGTTAACATCATTCTGTGCTAAGGAGCCTGACTTAAAAAAAAAAAAAAATCATTGTATTGTCTAGGCATGGAGGTTGTAAATATTCTTCCTTTCTTTCTTTTCTTTTTTTTATTTTTAAAAAAACTATGAGTTGATTTCTTTAACAAAATTTACGGGTACCAGACATGTCTAAGTATTTTCCATTTAATTTAATTTTTTTTGATTTGTGTATTTAGTCACTTAGTCATATCTAACTCTCTGTGACCCCCTGGATTGTAGCCCACCAGGCTCCTCTGTTCATGGGAATTCTCCAGGTGAGAATATTAGAGTAGGTTGCCATGCCCTCCTCCAAAGGATCTTCCCAACCCAGGGATTGAACCCAGGTCTCCCACACTGCAGGCATATTCTTTACCATCTGAGTCACCAGGGAAGTACCAATTTCTTTACAAAATATTTAATTTTCATTATGTAGGTTACAGGTGTACAATCTAGTGATTCAAGAATTTATAGTTATATAGGTGTATTGACCATATTCTTTATGTTATACAATATATTCTTGTAGTTTACTTTATAGTTTGCATCTCTTATTTCACTAACCCTCTATTGCCCCTCACCCTTCTCTCTTCCCTCTGGTAACCTCTAGTTTGTTCTTTGATTCTTCACTTCTTGATCATTAACTTGTAGTCCTTATATATGACTCACATCTCCCTCCTTCACAGACTGTCTGGTGCATTTATTTATATAAGCAAAGGGGAAGTGATGTAATGGTAAGAGCACTGGTATCTGAGTTAAATGTACTTGGCTTTAAATATAAGCTGCAATGAATTCTAGTTATCACCTTACATAAATTATTCAAATTCCCTGGACATCAGTTTTCCTAACTGTAAAACAGTAACAATGTTGTGGCACAGGGTAATTGAAAAGGTAAAATAAGATGTTGTGCTCAAATAGCAGCTTTGTCACTTTACTAGCTGTTGTTGTTCAATCGCTGTGATGTCCAACTCTAAGTGACCCCATGTATTACAGCAATCCAGGCCTCCCAGTCCCTCACCATTTCCCAGAGTTCATCAAGTTCATATCTATTGAATCAGTGATGATATCCAACCATCTCATCCTGCCCTCTTCTCCTTTTGCCTTCACTTTTCCCAGGCATCAGGGTCTTTTCCAATGAGTCAGCTCTTCAAATCAGGTGGCCAAATTATCGGAGCTTCAGCTTCAGCATCAGTCTTCCAATGAATATTCAGGGTTGATTTCCTTTAGGACTGATTTCCTTTAGGTTTGGTCTCCTTGCTGTCAAGTGACTTTCAAGAGTCTTCTCCAGCACCACAATTCAATAGTATCAGTTCTTCAGCATTTAGCTTTCTTTATGGTCCAATTCTCACATCCATACTTGACTACTGGAAAGGCCATAGCTTTCACTAACAAACCTTTGTTGGCAAGGTGATGTCTTTGCTTTTTAATATGTCGTGTAGGTTTGTCATAACCTTCCTCCCAAGAAGCAAGTGTCTTCATGGATACAGTCACCATTTTGTAGTGATTCTGAAGTCCAAGCAGAGAAAATCTGTCACGGCTTCCACTTTTTCTTCTTGTATTTTCCATGAAGTGATAGGACTGGATGCCATGATCTTAGTTTTTTGAATGCTGAGTTTTAAGCCAGCTTTTTCACTCCCCTCCTTCATGCTCATCAAGAGGCTTTTTAGTTCCTCTTCATCTTCTGCCATTAGAGTGGTATCATCTGCATATCTAAGGTTGTTGCTATTTCTCCCAGCAATCTTGATTCCAGCTTATAACTTATTCTGCCTGGCACTTCACATGATGCACTCTACATACAACTTAGTATAAACAGTGACAATATATATCCGTATAGTACTTCTTTCCCAGTTTTAAACCAGTCAGTTGTTCCATGTAAGATTCTATTGCTTCTTGACTTCATACAGGTTTCTTAGGAGACAGGTAAGATGGTCTAATATTCCCATCTCTTTAACAGTTGTCCACAGCTTTTTGTGATCCACACAGTCAAAGGCTACCACATAGTCAATGAAACAGGTACTTGCATTCTCTATGATCCAACAAATGCTGGCAATTTGATCTCTGGTTCCTCTGCCTTTTTCAAACCCAACTTGTACATCTAAAAGTTTGAGTCAAGATGGCTAGATTGAAGGATTTTGAACGTAACCTTAGCATGTGAAGTAGCTTAGCGAACATCAAAAGAGTCAATAAGCCTCTCTGGCATCAGATTCTTATTTGTAAAACGGTGCTTATATAGTTCCTTCTTCAAATAATTGTTATAGGATTAATTGATTTAATATTTGTAATGCACCTAAAACAGTGTATGACATATATGTGTTGTGTACTATTAGAAAAACTGTTTAATATCTATGTATAACTCTATATAAGTAGTGAACATGTACATTTAATAGATTACACACTTAATAATTATGTCTTTGAGTTGAAACTTTCTCCTTACTTCATTTCTAACTTCATTTCTTTTCTTTCAATAATTTTTCTTGGCCAACTGTTGACAACAATTTGGGTTCAGCCTGGAGGATGAGGTCCTGAATAGCCATTTCTGTTCTGAATTACTACAAGCTAGATTTTTCTTTGTCATTGTTCCATCCTTCAATGTCATACCATCATGGTCATACCTTTGACCTTGGACATGGACAATGACCATGTCATACCTTCATGGTCATTATCATACCATCCTTCTGTGTCTCCATAAATAATTGCTGTCAGGGTACTGTTATTGTAAGGTGTCACCTGACACTTTTTACATATCTGGAGATTTACCTTTGAAATTATTTTTAATGTCTGAGTGGAAACTGTATTATCCATAGGTAAATGGAGCCATTGGTACATACCAACTTTACTATTCCACTGGGTGTTTTTTGCCAATTTCATCCACTCTTTGGATATGGGATGCTTGTTGAATAGGTTATTCTGCTCCCTGAGAGTTTCACAGCTCACTGTTTGCTCAGAGGTGAGTTTCATGCTCTAGTACTGTTTTCTTTTTTTTTTTTTTAATTGAAGTAGAGTTGATAAATGATATTGTGTAAGTTATAGGATTACAATATAGTACAATTTTAATTCACAATTATAATGATTACCTTCCATTTATAGATATTATAAGATATTGACTATAATCTCCATATTATCTAAATAGATATATAATGTGATACAGTCAAAGCTATGGTTTTTCCAGTAGTCATTTATCCATGTGACAGCTGGACCATAAAGTCAGGTGAGCATCGAAGAATTGATGCTTTCAAATTGTGGTGCTGGAGGATACTCCTGAGAGTCCCTTGGATAGCAAGGAGATCAAACTAGTCAATCCTAAAGGAAATCAACCCTGAATATTCATTGGAAAGACTGATGTTGAAGCTGAAGCTCTAATACTCTGGCCACCTGATGCAAAGAGCTGACTCATTTGGAAAATGCACTGATACTGGAAAAGATTGAGAGCAGGAGGAGAAGAGAGCAACAGAGGATGAGATGGTTGGATGGCATCATCAACTCACTGTACATGAGTTTGAGCAAACTCCAGGAGACAGTGAAGGACAGGGAAGACTGACATGATGAAGTCCATAGGGTCTCAAAGAATCAGACATGACCAAGTGATTCAACAATGATCTAAATAGATATTGCTCTAAAGAAGACATACAGATGGACAAAAAACATGTGTAAAGCTTCTCTACATTGCTCTAATAATGAGCAATTATTAAAAAATAATTAAATTTATTTATTTATCTAAGAAATTCAAATTAAAACTACAGTGAGGTGTTACTTCACACCAGTCAGAATGGCCATCCTCAAAAAGTCCACAAACAGTAAATGCTGAAGAGGGTGTGGTGAAAAGGGAATCCTTCTGCACTGTTGGTGGGAATGTAAATTCAGACAACCCCTGTGGAAAATAGTACAGAGTTGCGCCCCCCAAAATAAACTAAAAAAGAGATAACTTATGATCCATCAATCCTACTCTTGGGCATATATTTGAAGAAAACCATAATTCAGAAATAGCTTCCCAGGTGACACAGTGGTAATGAATCTGCTTGTCAATGCAGGAGGCACAAGAGATGTAGATTTTATCCCTAGGCTGGGAAGATCCCTGGAGAGGGAAATGGCAGCTCACTCCAGTATTCTTGTATAGGAAATCCTACGGACAGAGGAGCCTGATGGGCTACAGTCCATGGGGTTGCAAAGAGTGGGACATGACAGAGCAACTGAGCACACACACACACACATATAATTCAAAAGGATACATGCACCCTAACATTCATTGCAGCAGTAGTCAACAATAGCCAAGATATGGAAGCAACTTCACTGCCAATCAATAGATGAATGAATAAAGATGTGCTACATATACACAATCAAATATTACCTAGTCATGACAAAAAAGGAAATAATGCCATCTGCAGCAACATGGATGGACCTAGGGATTATCATACTAGTGAAGTACGCCAGACAGAGAAATACAAGTATCATATGATGTCATTATATTGGAATCTAAAAAGATGATACAAAGGAATTTATTTAAAAAACAGAAACAGGCTCATAGACTTAAAAAATAAACTTATGGTTGCTGAAAGGGAAAGGTGGAGGGTAAATTAGGAGTATAGGATTAATATATATATATATATATATATATATATATTACTATATATTCAACAAAGACCTACTATATAGCACATGGAACTCCAGTCAACATTCTGTAATAACCTAAGTGGGGAAAGAATTTGAAAAAATAGATATATGTATATGTATAACTGAAAGACTTTGCTATACATCAGAAACTTATACAACATTGTAAATAAATTATATTCCAATATAAAACATAAAATTCTGTGTTGTACAACATATTCATCACTTATTTTATCATAATAGTTTGTACCACTTACTCTCTGTCCCTTTATTTCCTCTCTCCCCTACTGTCTCCTCAGTGGTAACCAGTTTTCTCTGTGAGTGCTTCTTTTGTTATATTCACTAAATTGTTGTAATTTTTGGTTCCTGATCAAAAAGGTGGCAGGGATAAATAAGCTTTATCCCCATATATGAAGTAGACACCATAACTGGGTTCAAGCTGGGCAGCAAAACAGGTTTGCCAAAGGGGAACAGGGTTTCCATCTGCCTTGTAACTGGAACATGGCATAATGGAACAGGGGCAGTCTTAGCTGAGAGGAGACCATCACTCCACTTGCTGCAAAACTGGCAGCAGTGAGGGCATTTAGGAAGGGGCTCAAGTGTTGTGAGGCATCCTGGGTTTTGTCCTCAAGATAGAGAGTATTTTGTTTAGGCTCCCACCATGGGGTTAGGTTTTCAAGGATGGTTACCCCAACAAGAGACTAACAGGGGACAGAGTTGTTTGCCAGATTTAGAAACCAGGATGAATGAGTGTGTTTTTTTATTTTTTTCGTCATCCAGAACAGAACATGGATATTTGATATTGGTTAATAGCATCCAAGGAGAGCCTCATGCTCAGGGATAGGTATAGTGTGTCCATTCTGCCAGAACCTCTAGCTCTGAGACTTTGGCCTAAATTGTAATACCCTAGAAAAATTTCTAGATCCTGATTTTTCTCCATCAATTCTGACAATGAAGATTACCCCACATCGTGAGTTGTCCAGGTTTCCCACTGACACTCTTGTTAGGAAGTCACTTTTTAGGCAGAGAGGGAAGGGCATTTGGGGAATGTTAGTCAAGAGAGAAAATAAGGGCTCAGGTGGGATTGCAGATGTTATCATGGGAGTAAATATAGACAGTTGTTGCTGATACCAAGGCATGAATTTTCCCCCACCCCTTTTCCCAAAAGGCCATATCATGACCAGATGGGGTATGCTGGGTGACAGCATGTAGCTGGACTGGAAAGGTGGACCACTGATACTCTGGAATAGGTTGGATATACCCCCAACTTCTGCCATTAATGCAGATCCAGCAAGGGCTGGTTAGGTTGAGTTGAGAAACAGTGCAGTTTGCAAGCATATGTGCATCATTAGGGAGAGATTAATAGCTGCTTCTTGAGAAACCTGTATGCAGGTCAGGAAGAAGCAATTAGAACTGGACATGGAACAACAGACTGGTTCCACATAGGAAAAGGAGTACGTCATAGCTGTATATTGTCACCCTGCTTATTTAACTTATATGCAGAGTACATCATGAGAAATGCTGGGCTGGATGAAGCACAGCTTGAATCAAGATTCCAGGGAGAAATACCAATAACCTCAGACAGGCAGATGACACCACCCTTATGGCAGAAAGTGAAGAGGAACTAAAAAGCCTCTTGATGAAAGTGAAAGAAGAGAGTGAAAAAGTATGCTTAAAGCTCAATATTCAGAAAACTAAGATCATGGCATCCAGTCCCATCACTTCATGACAAATAGATGGGGAAACAGTGGAAAGTGTCAGACTTTACTTTTCTGGGCTCCACAATCACTGCAGATGGTGATTGCAGCCATGAAATTAAAAGACACTTACTCCTTGAAAGGAAAATTATGACCAACCTAGACAGCATATTAAAAAGCAGAGACATTACTTTGTCAACAAAGGTCCATCTAGTCAAGGCCATGGTTTTTCCAGTGTTCATGTATGGATGTGAGAGTTGGACTATAAAGAAAGCTGAGCACCGAAGAATCGATGCTTTTGAACTGTGGTGTTGGAGAAGACTCTTGAGCATCCCTTGGACTGCAAGGAGAGCCAATCAGTCCATCCTAAAGGAGATCAGTCCTGGGTGTTCATTGGAAGTACTGATGTTGAAGCTGAAACTCCAATACTTTGGCCACCTGATGCAAAGAGCTAACTCATTTGAAAAGACCCTGATGCTGGGAAAGATTGAGGGCAAGAGGTGAAGAGGACGAAGAGGATGAGATGGTTGGATGGCATCATTGACTCGATGGACATGGGTTTGGGTCGACTCCGGGAATTGGTGATGGACAGGAAGGCCTGGCGTGCTGCGGTTCATGGGGTCGCAAAGAGTTGGACATGATTGAGTGGCTGAATTGAACTAATAGCCATACAGGAAGACGTGATCAGGAAGAGGAAGAACATCATAGAATGCATTTTACTTATCTGAGGGAGATTTGATGGGTTTCTGCTTGAACAAGAGTCTGTGGTCTTCAACAGGTTCACAGGAATAGTTGTCTTCTGGCTTTGGAGTATCAGTCACCATCTCCCCCTCCTGTAGGTCATAGGATTTTATTCTAGAATTATGGACCTAGGCAGACAGACCCTTAACTTTTACAGCAATTGAGGTTACTAGGACAACCTGATATGTCCCTGTCAATTTCTTGGAGAGCTGGCTTGCACTCCCTATTTCTTGCCAGGTCTTTACCAATACTTGATCCCTCAGCTCTACTTGGGGATTTTTCAAGTCTTCCTGTGGTCTAGGGAGGATCTTTTCTCCATATTGTTGGAGTTCTTATTGAAAGTTTCCCAGGTTAATTACATGTTTTAGGAGTGTATTGGTATCCTCATCAAAAAACAAATCAAAGTTAAGAGTGGACGTGCATACATCATTTCATAAGTCCATTCATCATTTCATTAGTAATAGTGGCCACTTGGGGGCTGCCCGTACCCTCATGAGGCTTATGGGTAGTGTATGGATCCATTTATTATGTGTTTCTTGACGTAGTTTGGCCAGAGCCCTTTTAAGAATCTGATTGGTTCTTTCCGCCTTTCCCGAGAGCTGAGTCCACCAGGATGAATGGAAGAGGTATTTGATTCCTAAGCATACGGCCCAGTTCTGGGATATTGTGGCTGTAAATGAGGGCCCATTGTCACTCTGAAGTGACTGAGGCAGCCCAAACCTAGGCACTATCTCCTTCAGCAGAGCATTCCAGGCTTCTGCAGCTCTCTCTGTCCTAGTTGGGAATGTTTCAATCCATCTTGTGAATGTGTCAATAAAGACTAGCAAATAAGAGAACCTTGGGTCTTTGGCATGGCTGTAAAATCCACCTGCCAGTCCTCTCCTGGGTATGATCTCCAATGTTGGACAAGTTTAATTAGAGGAGGTGGCAAGGGTCTGGTTTTTGGATTTTTTCTTAGACAAGTATCACAATTTTGTGCGACCTGTTGAACAACTTTAGCCAACTGGGAATGGTAGAGAATAGGCTTGAGCAAGTTTACAGATTATCTTTTCCAAATTGGGTACTTTTATGTAAGGAGTTAGTAATTTTCCAAACCTGAGAGCCAGGGAGTATTATTTGGGCCTGATCAGTCTGAAACCACCCATGTGACCCAATTTCCCAGCCCTGCTTAGCATATAAGGAATGTTCCTCTGGGGTATAATTTGGAGTCAGGGTTACCTTGGGGAAAAGCAGGCAGATAGCAGTGACCAGGGCAGCTTTCCTAGTGGCTTGTTTTGCCTCTTTATCAGCTTTCCTATTTCTCTGGGCCTCCTTTTTTTCGCCCCTTCTGGTGAACTTTGCAGTGGATGACAGCTGATTTAGCAGGAAGTTTGACTGCCTCCAGAAACCTGAGAATGAGCTCTTTGTGTTTAATAGGAGAGCTTCGAGCACTGAGCATCCCTCTTTCCTTCCAAATTGCTGCATGGGCATGCAGGATGAGGGAAGTGTACTTAGAGTCTGTATACACATTAATCCTCTTTCCTTCCCCTAACTCCAAAGCTCTTGTCAGGGCAAAAAGTTCAGCTTTCTGGACTGAGGTGCCTGGGGGAAGAGACCCACTTTCCAAAGTTTCTTCTAGGATCACTACATCATAATCTGCTTTCCTCTCTCCTTTTTCTACAAAACTACTGCCATTTGTGTACCATTCTTCCTATGGGTCAGATAAAATTATCTCTGATAGGTCAGGGCATGAAAAGTATAACTTGTCTATGATTTGTATGCATTGGTGATCCAGAGATATCTGGCATTAAGGAGGCTGGATTTAAAGTCTAACAGACCCTCAACTTTATTTCTGGAATGTCAAGGAGGAGGGCTTGGTATTGGGTGATCCTTCCCCCGTCATCCATCTATCCCCTTTAGTTTCCAAGACTGCTTGCACCTGGTGAGGCGTATACACTGTGGTGGGCTGATCCAGGGTCAGCTTAAATGCTTCTTTAACCATAAGAGCAGTGGCCACTACTGCCCAGAGGCAAGTGGGCCACTGTCTGGCCATGTTGTCTAGTTGTTTTGAGAGGTAAGCCATGGGTTGTAATACCTGCCCCATCATTTGCCCTAACATCCCAAGAGCAGTTCCTATCCTTTCAGAGAAATACAACCTGAAAGTCTTTTCCAGGTTTGGGAGGCCTAAAGCTGGAGCTATAGTGATAGACTCTTTCAGGGCATTAAAGACAACCTTGCAGGTCTCATCCCAATCAAGTGGCTCTTCCTCTTTCCTCTTAACTTCTCATATAGCAGTTGGACCAGATTTCCATAACCAGGGATCCAGATCCTGCAAAACCCAGTTGTTCCTAAAATCCCCTAAGCTACTTTTTCATTTAGGGGTATAGGGTATTTAAGATGAGGGATATCCTCTGGTGGTTGAACATTCTTTTTCCCTCCATTCTTATAAATGCAAGGTATTTTACTTGGGTTAAACTAATCTGAGCTTTTTTGGGGGATAGTCGATAACCCTTTTCATAAAGGAAATGAAAGTTTTAATAGTATCCATTTGAGAGCTGGTAAAATCTGCAATAGCTATGAGCAAGTCATCCACATACTGTATTAGATTATTGTTTGTTAAGGTTAATTCCCTTAGTTCTGTTCCCAAGAAAGTCCCCAAAATATGAGGGCTATACCTAAATCCTTGTGGTAGTTGATTCCAGCAAAGTTGTATGGCCTTCTTTGTTCCCAGGTCCCGCCACTCAAAGGCAGATTTGGGGATTCAGGATGGAGAGGAATGCAAAAGAAAGCATCCTTAAGGTCCAAGACTGAGAAGTGTTTGGCATTTCCTGGGACTTGGGATAGGAGGGTATAAAGGTCTGGGACTACGGGGTGGATGGGAACCAAAGCTTCGTTAACAGCTCTTAGATCCCACACAAATCGATAAGATCCATTTGGTTTTTTAACAGGCAAGATTGGAGTATTTCAGGGAGACTTATAGGTGATTAGAATTCCAATATCTCAGTATTTGTTAACTAATGGTCTAAGACCCTTGAGCTTCTGGTTTTAAGGGATATTGTCTTTTCCAGGAGTAGGACTCATTTGGCCTAGAAGAATCTTCACTGGTGCAACATTTATGGCTAGGCCAGGACTGGAAACATCTCACACCTGGGGACTGACCTCATCTAAGAAAGGGACAGACTCCTACTTTTCTACAGCTGACTGCAAATGTTCAGACATTAGGCAAAGGAATTTATTGGCTTCTAGCTTTCCCTAAGTCACTCTGGTCTGGAAGTGGCAAAGAAGGTCTCTCCCCAGTAGGGGAGCAGGGCAACCAGGGAAGTATAAGAAGGGGTGGGTTCCTTGCCAATTTCCCACCTTACAATGGAAGGGCTTAGTAAAATTTCGGCTTTGGGGTTTTCCATCTACCCCATCACCATTTTAATCAGGGAGTCTAAAGGTCCTAATAGGAAAGGAAGAACAGAGAAGGCAGCCCCCGTGTCCAAAAGAAAGTTCACATCCTTACCTTCTACTTGTAGAGTCACCCAAGGGTTGAGAAGTGTGATCTGGATCTCACCATTCGCGGGGGTCTCTTGAGCTGCTGAGAATCAATCTGTGTTGCCCAGGACTAACGCAGAGGGAGCAGGTGTAGGGGTCTTCATATGCCTTCCCTTAAGGCAATATGGAAACTCTCTTTCCCAATGCCCATCCTCTCTGCAGTAGGCACACTGGATTCATCTCAGCTGTGGTAGATTTCTAAGATCCTTTTTTCTTCCTTGCTCTCCCCATGAATCTTGCATAGTGACAGGATGAATCAAGGCCAGGAGTTTAGCCTGTTGTCAGGCCAAGGCTTGGGTCTGCCTCTCTATTTTCCTATCTTTTCAGGCTTCCTTTTCCTCCCCTTTGTCTTCCTCCTCCCAGTCCCTATTCAAAAACACACAATTTGACTCTTCCACCAAATTGAAGATTGGAGTCTCTGGTCTTTTTCCCAATTTTTGCAATTTTCTCTTTATGGCTGGGGCTGCCTGGGTTATTAAGGAATGGGCCAACAGGACTCTTGCTTCCATACTTTTTAGATCTGCCTGGGTGAAGTTTTTAAAGGTCTCTGTAAGTCTTCCCCAAAAAAGAGCTGGATTTTCATTCTCTCCTTGTGTAACCACTTTTATCTTATTATAATTAAGGACCTTTTGGACACCTCGGGTCATTCCCTGTAGTAGGCAAGTAGTGAGGTATCTTAAGGATTTCTTTCCCACACTTGTATTGGGATCCCAATCTAGCTCTTTGGAGGGGATTTCCTCTTTAGCAGAGGCCAGACTGACATCCACCTGCTGTCTTTCATCAGTCACTTTTCTAGGCTGATCTAGGATTCTAGCTTTTTCTTCATCATTACAACACTGGGTGAGGATGGCCAGTATATCCAGGTGAGGGAGAAGTTAAGGCTAACGTGCTCAAATTCATCCCTACATTTTTGGGAGTTCCCAGAACATGAACTCAATTGCTCTGTACATTGGGTAATGTCTTGCATAGAAAAAGGAATATGAACATGCATAGTTTTCCCCTCCCCATCCAATACCTCTCTTAGGGGGCAGATTTTGTCTGAGGATAACATTTCCTTCTGTAGAGGGCAAAGCTTACTTCCAGATCTTAATCCCATGGGGGAAGGGACATATGGAGGCAGAGCCAAGGTGACTATAAGCAACTTTCCTTCTGGTCCCGTGACTTCCAGGCCTAGCCTCGTGACTTCCAGGCTTGTCTGAACTTCCTTTCCCTGTGACCTCTCTGCCCAAGCTGAGGGGGGGTCAAGAGGAGGTCAAGGGGATCTTCTGCTTCACACCTTGCCAAAAGAATTTTGAAAGAGCGTTTATCAAAGTCTTCAAGCTTATATTTTCTCTCTTTTTTTTTGGAATCTTGGTTAGAGGGCCACAAAGGCCTGGACATTGAGAACCTGCTTCTATTTACCCTTTCATTTGCAGTACAGACTGAGCTGTAAAATGGTGTTGAATCCAAGTGACCCCAACTGGGGTCATTTTTCACCTCCTCTCCAGGAGTAAGTAGGCCAGTATCAAGTACAGTATTTGATACTTTTTTTTTTTTCTTTTTTTAGCCCTTCCAGTTGGTATCCCTTTCAGTGGACCAAAAGAAAACCCAGCGGGGTGTCTAAAGAGAAGCTAGGCTTATTTCCCATTTTAATGTTGATATAGTTTATATCTAGTTCCCAGGGCACTGGTACTGGGGTGGATGTCCCATATCTGACTCTAGAGAGATTGTGAGTTCTCTCCTGGTCCCAAAGTCCTCACTGTATATGCGCTAAAGGAAGTGTTCAGTAGTAAATACAATCAAGAGGGCTGTAGGACTGGTCCTGAAAGGTGAATTAACTCCTAAACATATGTTCAGCGTGGTCATTTTCACCCAAGACCAGGTGAGACTATACCGAACCCCATCAATCACTTCCACATGGAAGCATTCAGCCAAATGCTCAGTTAAATGGGTGAATTTATAGAAACAGGGCACCCAGTGAAGTGCTTCTAATTATCTCCTCAAGAGCAGAAAGCACAATTGATGGGGAGGAGAGAGCATAGCCTCTCAAAATATCTTACAAAGACCCAGAACTTCAGGCTGAGTATTGACAGGCAGAGTAAACGTGCTCTTCAAAGAGAGCAAAAGAGGCCAGGTTGAGAGAGAAAGAGTGGGGAGAGAAAAGAGGTCTGAGCTGGGGAGAGAAAGAGGCTGGAGATGCCTTACAGACATCTCCAGCCACTTTCAGATGACTAGGTATTACAGGATGTTTCCCTGGGCCTCTAGAGAAGGGAGGACTGGAACTCAGCCCAACCAGAACTGAAATTCAAGTTCTCTGCCAAGAGGAGGTGATCAGTCTCCAATCCTCAGCTCAGACTGAGGCCCTTCAACCAGATTCCTGCATCCAGGACAGGGGAACAGGAAAAAATAGAACAGGATAGGATGGGTTGAAAAGAGGGGTGAGATAAAAGGAGTCAACAAAATCTCTTTTTCCTCACCTGGTCAGGGCACTCTTGTCATTTGTCTGTGTCAGGAGGAGACCAGGGACAAACAGGTCCCAGTTGTGGCCACTGGGTCAGGTCTGAGGCAGGTAAGATGATCCTGGAGTACTGAGCAGTCCGGATATCAGCCGCAGTAAAAATGGGAGTCCTTTCATGGTTGCCAGTTATTGTAGGAATGGGGGGCCCCTCCAGGGACCCAAGAGTGGACTCTTGTCTAACACTCAGAAAAGAATTGTTTGAGGAGACACGTGCTGACAAAGCAAGAGACTATTGGAAGAGGGCACCTGGGCAGAGAGCAGAAAGGTAAGGGTAACCAGGAGAACTGCTCTGCCGCATGGCTCGCAGTCTCGGGTTTATTTTCCAGGTTGTCTTTGGCTAATCATTCTGACTTGGAGTCCTTCCTGGTGGTGCTTGGATCACTCAGCCAAGATCGATGCTAGTGAGAGGGATTCTGGGAGGTGGACAGATATGTGGTGTCTCCTTTTGACCTTTCCCAAACTCTTCCATTTGGTGGTGGCTTATTAGTTCCGTGTTCCTCCCAGAACCTCCTGTCATAAAACAACTCATGCAAATGGTTACTAGAGAGCCTGGACAGAGTGGGCAGTTTCCGTGAGCATGGTTCCCCCTAGCAGAGGCATATTACAGACTTGATCTTTATTCTGACTTCGTGTGTTTTCTGGACTTTGTCTTTGACCTTTAGCTGTGTCCTAAACTGAGAATCTTCCTCTGGCTAGGGAAGTTAGAGGTGAGAAATAGATTTATTTTCTAAGGTAGAAAGTCCTAGTCCTCTAAATTTTACATACATATTCCCTAGTTGTTGTTGTTTTTAAGATTATCTGCTTTTTGTAGTAATTAAATATATGCAAGTAAGAGAAAACAGCTTACCTTTTCAGTGTTCTTCACAGAGATACCCTTGTCCAAGTCTAAAGGTTTTAGATGTAAATTCTCCAGTAAGACACAATGTGTGACCAAATGTAAACATGAAGAAACAACCTGATGAGAATTTTTTTTTTTTTTTTACCAAAAATCCTTTTCTTTTTCAAGTAGTTTCTTAATGGAAACACACAAACAAAAAGTGAAGTAACAAAGTATTAATATTTTAAATATTTAAATCTTTTAAATCCAGCTTTGTTTACATAACACTGAAAAGCTTACAAATTTTCTCAGGTGTATCTTGTGGTAATAATTTAATTTAATTTATATGAATGGGTAAATCATGAAATATATGAATTTAGCTTTGAGTTTACAGCAAGAGAGGTTAATATAATTAATATTATATAATCTAAATATAGTAGTAAGACCTAACACACTCTGTAATTATATATGAGTGTGAATTTGCACAAGATAGTGAATTCTCTATGAGGAATTTTGATGCTACTTTTCTTTTTTAGGTCTCAAAGTTTTGAATGTCTGTCACATTGATGGACTTTATTTACTTGTTTTAAAATGAGATGAATATAAAAGTCCTCAGCTATACATGCAACTAATAATAATTCCATTTAGCCCAGGCCAAAGAGATTTCCAGTATTCTCTCCTTTAGTCAGGTTTCTAAAAGAAGGATATAAATAGATGATGGAGGTTTTTTTTTCTAATTTTCTATAAACAGATACTGATAAAATGACTCCTGTCAAAAAGTTGCAAATAATACTAAAAACAGCAAAGATCTCTGAAAATAGATCATTCTGATGACAAAATTTCCTAGTCCTCTTTTTCCCCCTTTTATAGTGCATTTTGAGTAACTGCTTTTTAACACTTATGAAGAAAATTCAGCTTATATATAATTTTTATGTAATGGCTTTGAATTCTGATCAAAATACATAATTTGTATCCAGGCTTAGTAAGGGTCATATTAGGATATTAGAGTACTTCATTTCATCAGCATCAGAATTAATCATTGATCAACTAGGTTAACTTGATTCACATGTGAAACTGCAGAGTTCGTTTTATTCTTTTTGAGGTGCACACTAGAGATTGTAAAGGCATAAAAGCTATGCTCAAGTGATTTCAGATTAAAACAAAATAGTTTGGGTATTCAAGCTTTAATCAAAAGCTTAGTCTTCACATATTTCTATGCAGAATTTCAGTGATATTTATCAAATAAAGAAAGCAGCATAGCTTGATGCTCTGTGATGACCTAGAGGGGTGGGGTGGGGCTGGGAGGGAAGTGGAAAAGGAAGGAAGTATCTGTATCAATATCTGTCTATATCTATGTCTGTGTCTATACTTATGGCTGACTCATGTTGTTATACAGCAGAAATCAACACAACATTGTAAATCAATTACACTTCAATTAAAAAAAAACAGAAATCAATGTCTTTACTAACAGCTATCTAACCTATATTTTTGAATGTTATATAGCATTTACTTCTTTTTGAGCTGACAGCTGCCTTACAAACACAAATTTATCAGTTTAAACAAAGCCATCTCAAAAGACTATGAAAGCATTTGTCCACTCACCATGACAACATACAACAATACACTGGTTTCCCACCAGAGAGAGGAGAATAATGGGTAACAGACATACAAGAAAACAATGGTCATGATCCTCATCATCAAGGAGATTAAAAACTGGTTGAACTGCAGTGCAACACTTTTTACCAATAGGATAATTAAGGACTTGAAAATATTTGATTAACAATGAGCAATAATTTCTATCAGTGTATCAATGGAGATTAAGAAGTTTTCTACTAGAAATACAAAACAAAAATTTTTCATTAAGTGATATGCTCCAAGTTCCTTTAACTGATATTAAAGATAATAGAGATAGATATTTCAAGCAGAAAAGCAAACTTGTGGTAGAAAGCTTAAAAAGGACAACTGTCTACCAATCTCAGGTATTTGTCAATACCTGTCACTTAGGTGACTAAAACCTAAGAGGTGTGACTCTTTGGAAAGAATGTATTGGGGAGGTAGGGAGACAAGTGTCAAGACTTTAAGGTACAGCATTTCTACCCTGTTCCAGGAACAACATATGCCAGCATGGTTGTTACAAAAGGTTAGTGAGATAAGATTAGAGAGGAGGTGCTGAGGGACAGGAACTTTGCAGAACTGTTAGTATTTGTAAGACTGAATGTGAAACAATTCCTAATTTAATCCCTTGGTCATTTTTTATTTAATATATAAAATATTTAAATAAATAAAATTAGGCAAAGTTTATATTAAAAGTACTACTCCAGGCTAACTTTGTTAATGAGGTAAATCTTTAGCCACTGATGAATGTCTTGGAAGAGAGTCCAGAGGAGGTAGCTTCCACCACTCCAGAGAGGGAAAGAGTGCATTAGGGGAGTGAGCAAGTTGGTAAGAAACACATCCCTAAAAGAAGATCCAGAAAATGGACATAACCAGCTGAAGTGGGGGAAAAGCCATAAAAAAAATCCAACATTGCTTGCTGATGATTTTTTTCCTCAAAAATTAGTCCTTGTGTTCATCCATAGATTTTTCTACAGTCTTTACTAAAAATGATCTCAACAGCTATATTTGCTGAGCTAGCCATATGCTACCAACTGATGATCTAGACTCTAGGAAATTTTGTGTGTGTATGAGACTATTTTCAATTTTGAAAGTGTTTTTTCACACATTTACCATGAAGTGAGATTCATAATGTTCAAAATATCTTATAGGCAATAAGTCTGCATCTGCTAACATGTCCCAGTATTTCCTTTACTTATCAAAACTCTGTTAACCTTCTTAATACAATGATATGAGAATGAAAATAATTCTCTTGTAAACATCCTTCAACTTATAAACTATAAATAGTATGACAAAATGATTTACAGTAAATAATTATCTAATTACATAAAGCCTACCACATTTTAGATCATCTTTTAAAAAGTAAATATGATTATTATTGTTAATGCTTATCCATGTGGGAGAAGCTTACCCAAGATGAGTTTAGTCTTAAAAATTGGAGCTAAGTTATCTATATAAAAGCTATAGAACTCTATGTTTGGATTACTCCGTCCTTTATTCACTTATTGATCTGTTTCCAATCTTATATATCTTGGTAATAAGTAGGTTTATATTGTTAATTGTCTATAACATTGTAAATTATTTTTCTTCTAATATTCAAGTTAGTGGTTCTTTTTGGGTTTTTCAATTTATTTTGCAGATAGCCAGAAAACATCAACCATGTCAAACCTTAATATTTTGACCCTGCAGATAGTTACAGTTCTATTAACATTGCAAAATGCTTAATTCCCTTGCACTATTTCCATATTTATGATAGTTATGTATCAATATGAGTACCAGAGTTTTTTGTGCTTCAATTTCTTTGCTTTATGTATTATGAGAATTTATTTTCCTCCTGTGAAATAATTAATTGTATATTATTTGACCAGGAGAAATTATAAGGTTGGAATAATGTTTTGTTCTGCATTGAGTTTCTATATATTACCATTAATTATATTTTGCTGTGAAAAGAAATAACATTTTTGTACTTTTTGATTGTTATGTACAATTTGGTAGCATTTTACTTTGACCTTTTTAAAAAATAAAACCTAAATGTTATATTAAAGTGCTTTTGAAAACAAAGTGTCAGATATTTAGCCATTATGAGGAATGAAAATGCTTTAAATTTTTTCAATTATTTATATATGTGTATATTGCATTTCCAAATATATTTGGTTTATAAAAATATAATAAATTAACTAAATTTTGTTTTCATGTGAAACTCAATTACTCTAACTTTTAGAAATGAAAGGTTAAATATAAATTAAAGAGTTAGAAAATTCACTATGCTATATTTCAATGAATGTGGTATACCACAGCACTCATTTCTGAGCTTTCAGGGCTTTGGGTTTGTAATGGTTCATGGCACTGCCAGTAATGAGTCTGCAGGGAGCTTTGCTATAAATGCCCTGATTCTTTCATTTGCTCTCTTCCTGGTGCATGATGGGATGCCTAACTGTGTGAAATCAAGCCATGGATTATCCATTTACTGCCACTTTATCCCAGGGGACATGAACTTGAAAATAAATAGGCCTTGGTCTTGTAATAAATTCGCAGCAAAATGTGTTTGTATCCCCAGTGAAAAAAATGACAAGTCAAATTTATTTAGAATTTGAAAATGTCACTTATTGCTAAAACATTGTAACTCTTTAATGACTGGGATTGTGCAAATACTAAAAATACACATAGTATATTTTTGCTGCAGTGTGTTCTATAATCATTTGTATTTATATTTACCATAGTGTATACTCATCTTTATAAATAAGGCTCAGTCTTCTTGGAAAGATTTTATATTAAACAGTGATTGTTGATGTATAATGAGTTGATTCAATTATAAGAAAGCTTAACTCCATAGGAGCTTATCTATATAGGTAATATCAGGAAACTTCTTCCTGTGTAATTTTATTATCTGACTAAATTGTCACTGCTTTGAAAGTTTAATGTGATGTCTATTTTCTAATGGTGAATAGTGTTGCTATAATTTATATATAACTGAACATGTCTTTATTAATATGCAATCTTTTAATTGGCTACCTGATGTGAAGAGCCGACTCATTGGAAAAGACTCTGATGCTGGGAAAGATTGAAGAAAAGGGAGAGACAGAGAGTGTGATAGTTGGAAGGCATCAGTGACTGATTCAATGGACATGAGTTTGAGCAAACTCTGGGAGATAGTGAATGACAGGGAAGCTTGGCATGCTGTAGTTGACGGGGTCACAAAAGAGTCAGACATGACTTAGTGATTGAACAAGAACAATTGAATTAGTAAACTAGAATATTTAGAAATACTAATAAATTTATATTTAAGTACCATATTAAAATGGTACACATGCTGTATTTTTTATAGTTTAGTCATAAAGAACTTGAAAGATTAATTTTGTTCAGAAAGAACAAATTGAAGCAGAATAAAAACTTTTTAAAAACTTTCATTAAAAACATGATGTATACCTGATGCTGAATTTACTTTTC
Organism: Budorcas taxicolor; assembly: GCF_023091745.1. Lineage (NCBI taxonomy): Eukaryota > Metazoa > Chordata > Mammalia > Artiodactyla > Bovidae > Budorcas > Budorcas taxicolor. Next base: position 49,961,129 of record NC_068915.1, on the reverse strand, counting down.
CTCATTCAGGTGACCCTGTCACCCAATATTATGGCTTTAAGCAACAGTGTATAGTTTAGCTTTTCAAATAAGATCCTCTACAGATGTGATTTGACTTATTAACAAACTAATTCTAAAGCATGGTGTTTATATACGAATTTCCCATGGTATTTTCTTAGGAAATTATATCTCAAAATGCTTGGATACAAATGAAATTTTGTTGAAACAAGAAGCACAATCTTTGGATTGCACAGTAAACTCTGTGTGAAAGGTCTCTGTCAAGTCTTTAAAAAGTCTCATAGATCCTGGGAGCCTGTGAAAACCTTTCATGTCACAAAATTTCCAATTATTTAAAAATTATGCTGTGATATCTAACTTTTATAGATAAACTTCCAGGAATGTGAAGAAATAAGTACCTACTTTTAAAGTTTTAGAATGTTGTTTTAAAAAAAAAATACATTAACCTTATCTAATTTTCCTTGTATTAGAGTATTAGAAATATTAATACACTTTGAGATGATAAGAGGTATTTATTTCATCTCAGGTTAATTATCAGTCATTAGTTTCTATGTGCTGGGGAACCTGACAAGTATTGCCTTGCAAATGAGGGAAGTGCTCTAAAGCTAAACAGCATAGCTCATTAATACCTGCTGTGTCCTTTAAGAGAAATCGCCATAGACCTTACAAAGAGAGGGCAGAACAGGTCCGTATTACCATCCTTCCCTGTACCTCACCTCCATTTCCTCCCTGTCTATTTAATCAGAGTATAGAAACTCCAGGAGAAATTTCAGATGCATGGGATTTTTCAGGCAAGAAATATTAGAGATGGTTGCCATTTCCTTCTACAGGGGATATTCCTGATCCAGGGATAGAATCTGTGTCTCTTATGTCTCCTGCATTACAGGCAGGTTCTTTACCCACTAAGCCATCTTGGCTCAGTAAAACTTCATATAATAGAGTTTTTAGACGGAGATATGCATGTTTTATTTTTGGTACTCCTTACAGAAGGAGTTGGTGAGAGATTGCTAACAATAATTCCTTGCAGAAAAGGTGATGCCTATAATAAAAACCAGTATCACGTGACCTGGTGGGAAAATACTTATCGACGGCCCTTGAACTTCATCTGGACTAGGCATGGAAAGAGAACTTGAGTGAGTTAGTCTGGAGAGAGGGTGAGAAGGTCAGCAGAATTTTATATCACATATTTTAATTGTTAAACAATTCAAATAACAATAAAACTCTAATGTTTCATTCCCTTAACTGTCATCCTAACATCCTTAAACATCCTCATTGATTTTTCTCCCTTTGTTCTTCTGAGCAGTTACTAACCTTCCTTCTTTTCAAAAACCCACTTTAAGATATCTTTATTTTCCTTTTGAAGAATTTTTGACTTGAAAATACAAGACCTTCCCTGTTATATGCATATCAATTCTATTGTTTTAGAAAGAGAAATGAAATTAGGTGTGGAGTGGATGTTTACATGTTAGGCTGCAAAAATCAATGCATGAAAATCTTGGTTTTGACAGAACATGTATTCTGGTTAATGATCAGTCTCTTCAATCTGCAAGATCTTCATTAAGAGAGTGAGCCTTTTTCAAACTGTTGAATCTTTGTTAATGTGTAGGACTATGAGTACTGAGAGTCTGGAATTTAATCGTAAAGCTAATTTAGAAGACACCTAATCTCATACTCAAAACCCATCATCAATCTATGGACTTCCAGTTGATCTGAGGCCAAACAGTACATAAAATAATCCAAAAAAAAAATCACAAGTTCTGTACATTTAATAACTGACCATTAACTCTGAAATCTCCCTCTCTTAGAATTTAGATTAATAAAATCATTCAAGACTCTTACATGTAGTCTATATCAGATAAAATCTCAGGTAAAAATGTACTATTAACATATGCTTTTAATATATATTAATAGTACTTTTTAATATGTATATATCAGTAAATGTCACATTTTATAAAATTGTATATAAGTGCAGATTTCTGGAAAGCAGTTCAGTAAATACTGATAAACTCAAAAACTGTATTCAATATTTTGTTTTCTTATCCTAGTAGACATTAGTCTAATATTGGTCACTACTAATAGTGCCTTGAAAGAGTAATTTTTAAGTTCTTGTGTCTTGAGGTAGAGTTTGTCATAAATTGCTTGTGTACTCTGTGAAGGACCCTTAGGTGGCATTGTGGTAAAGAATTCGCCTGCCAACGCAGGAGAGGCAAGAGACATGGGTTTGATCCCTAACAGGCACTGGGAAGATACCCGGGAGTAGGAAATTGAAACCCACTCAGTATTCTTGCCTGGGAAATTTCCATGGACAGAGGAATCTGTTAGGTTACAGTCCATGGGGTTGCAAAGAATCAGACACGACTGAGCTACTGAGAAGACACATGGTCCATGAAATTAATGAAGCCTTTTGGTCATAGAGTTTGTTATCAAAAACATTGACCATTTAAGATGACTAAATAGTAACAGAAACTTAACAAGCATTTTAGTATCAGTCATATGAATTCCCTAATCTAAGCAAGATTTGAGGCAATATTACATATTCATATAATATACTGGGTATTTTAACACCAAACACATCTTAGTTATCTTATTTCATTTATTTTTTCCTCTTTCTATACCAAGAAATAAGAATGTTTACAAAAGAAATTGCAATATAAATTTTTCTAAAAAATTTTTGAGTGAACTCATCCTAACTTCTTAGGATATTATATTTAAATATTCCTCAAAAAGAGTTAGAAATAAAACATTTAAGGTCATTTGGAATGTGTCACATATTTTCATGAAAAAGTTCCCAAGATGTATTCTGTGTTCTGCAATATTCTAGGTCACACACACACACACACACACACACACACACACACACACACCTGTTTTGTGGATAAAGTAGTCAAAAGTAAAATATGCCATTGTTTGGAGCTTTATAACCACTCAATTCCTCTTACGAGGCTGTATATGAATTACATGCCTATAGACATCTACATTTTAGCACATCTCTAGCTCAGATGGTAAAAAATATGCCTGCAATGCAGGAGATCCGGATTCTATCCCTGGGATGGGAAGATCCCCTGAAGAAAGGAATGGCTACCCACCCTAATATTCTGTCCTGGAGAACTCCATGGACGGGGAGCCTGGTGGGCTACAGTCCATGGAATCATGAAGAGTCAGACATGACTGAACAGCTTTCAGTCACTCATCACTCAATCAACTTTACATTTGCTAAAACTCTAACAAATTTCTCACTAAAGAAATCAGCTTAATGTTGATTAACTTGAAATTGAATTAACAAAAAAATTGAGAGCCTTTTACTTATGCATTAGCCACATTAAAAAGAGTGAAACTGAGGAGCATCTTTTTTAGATTTTTGTGTACCATTGAATGATCCACAATAGCAGGTTTGCTCATGGATGTTGCTTCTGGAAATATTTATTCTCATAAAATTGTTGAAGAGAGACAAAATTCAGTTGTATGTTTTTTAGTTGAATTATTTGAAAATACTATCTTGAATGTGGTTCCTGCAGAAGTTCTATTTGTGGATAATAACATTCATTTGTAATTTAGTTTTATGGTACTTTCTAAAGTGCCTGCTGTAGTATGACAACACCACCTGGGCCACACTTATAAAGTCTGTCATATTTCAAGGTTTATAACTTTTGTATAGGTTTGTAACTCAATGGCAAAAATTTCATAATGGCAAAACCTTGATTTACAATGCCTCTGCCTGGGGACAAATCATTTTCATACATTTTTGTGTAAGAGAGATATATACTTTGCGATTTTAGAAGAGTTATCACTTTAAAGGAAAATAGGTCATTCTTTCCTCTGTACATCCATATAAGACATCATATGAGAATAAGAACTCAAAGATATATGTTGAAAAACATAGTAAATATGAGTCAGAGTAGGCAAAAATGCATTAGATTCCCTAAAATAATATTTGAGATTATTTTCTTATTGTTTTTAGGCTAGGTTTTGGTTCTTTCTAAAAGAGAGTTACATATATATATATAGAAACTTTCTTAATGTAAACAAGCATTAAATACCTCTGAAAATAGTTTAAATATTTTCTGCATGCTTTAAAGCATTTATTTCAATTCAATAAAATAATATTAAAAAGAAAATTGGTGATAAAATCTGCAGTCAGATGGAAACTATTTGGCTGCCTTCAAATGTGTATACACTGTTTTTCTGAATGAAATTTACCATGATGATATGGGCCTTGAAAATAAAGTACAGGGTTCATGTTCTGATAGCATGTAAAGTCTTTGCTCTCATTAAATGAAGCAAATATACATTTTTATCCAAGCAAGTTAACTTACAGAAATGATCTTTTACTGCTCAATGCATATTCCTTAATACCCCTTTTTTATTATTTTATGTTTATTCAATTTATAATTTTGTATTCTATTTCTCTTTGACTTCCTAATTGAGTTATGATATAACCTATTAAATCAGGTAAATCTTCTCATCTACTGACTAGAAGTACTGTAACAAATATATTTTCTCTAAGTTAAATGACACAAAAGTAGCATTTCCTAGATGAACTCTATTTCTAGAAATCCTACTTTATGAAAACTGAGTAAAATGTCATTTGATCTCATATCTTGCATTTTTCTATTCTATGACTTCAGATTCTCTCATTTTTGATTATTGATTATATAGGGGAGCAGTTGGGAAAAAACTAAGGAAACTAATGTTTTCTATCCATAAAGAAGAACTTGATCACATTTTATGTGCAATTGATCCTAATTTTTCACAATAGTTGTTTTGTAAGGTTGCAGTCAATACTGACTTAATAAATTCAGAAACATTGTTCTTAGAGGAAACATAGAGTTAGGTTCTTGAGAGACACTCATCATGACATTTTCTTTAACCAGTCAAACATAAGCTTGTGTTTTATGTGCTTTGGTTATAGACACCTTGGAAGAAAAGTTATGACCAACCTAGATAGCATAATCAAAAGCAGAGACATTACTTTGCTGACTAAGGTCCGTCTAGTCAAGGCTATGGTTTTTCCTGTGGTCATGTATGGATGTGAGAGTTGGACTTTGAAGAAGGCTGAGCACCAAAGAATTGATGCTTTTGAACTGTGGTGTTGGAGAAGACTCTTGAGAGTCCCTTGGACTGCAAGGAGATCCAGCCAGTCCATTCTGAAGGAGATCAACCCTGGGATTTCTTTGGAGGGAATGATGCTGAAGCTGAAACTCCAGTACTTTGGCCACCTCGTGCGAAGAGTTGACTCATTAGAAAAGACTCTGATGCTGGGAGGGATTGGGGGCAGGAGGAGAAGGGGACGACCGAAGATGACATGGCTGGATGGCATCACTGACTCGATGGATGTGAGTCTGAGTGAACTCCGGGAGTTGGTGACGGACAGGGAGGCCTGGTGTGCTGTGATTCATGAGGTCACAAAGAGTCAGACATGACTGAGTGACTGAACTGAACTGAACTGAACTGAACATATATTTCTAAGAAATCATTAGTGATATGCAGTACTTATTTGTAAGAAAGCATTAACTGAAAAGACTTTAATAGCTTCATGAACCTAGATAACATGGTTGCAAATATATTTGGATTTTAAACTCACCCAGTGCTGTGTGCAATACTTATTTTATCAGTTATCTCGTAAATCCACAAATTTAGCACTTGTCCATCTTTTCCATAGTTTCATCATAAACTAGACATTTTATTTTAACACTTTGTAATGCACCACCCTATAAAAATCAGTAAATTTTCTCCTCTCCGGAAGTACTACATTGTTGATTGACTAACACTGAACTCAGATAGCACAGTTCATGCCTGAATGTGTCTTATCACTTGTATCTTCTCCAGAGGGCACATCACAGCCTTCTTGTGCTTAGAAACAATAGACAGCACTTTAATGTTACTCTTTAGGGCCATTTTAAATAGGAAATTCTCTGATAAATAGCACTAAAATGCAAAAAATGTGGGACTAAATATATGGGGAGAAAGCACTTAATTTCAGGAGGAGACTTGAAACAAGATGGCAGGGCATAGCCTTGTTTGATCTCAACTCTGGATTCTCCTTAGATGACTCTAATTTTTTGTCCCTTTGTACATGTCTGTGAAAGTCCATGAATGTTGATTTTGGGACTACAAATAAATTTTAGCCAGAAGGAAAATCCACAATTTTGTGATTTGTAGTTAATAACAATCAACTATCTTGAAAATATTCTTTGAAAAAGATAGAGCCAACAGAAATCAGGGACCAACATTTCTTTCCAGAAAACCTTGGAGCTGCCTCTGGTTAACAGTTTCTGGGACTGAAATTTCCTTAAAATGGCTTTGACTGTGCCTACACAATAGAGGAAGGAAACGTAAAAGCAGGAATGTACAAGGATCAAATGAGACAGTATTTAACTTTGGTTCATGTAAACAGTAACAAACCGAGACAGATACTGAAAAGAGAGCAAGGCAACTTATTTTTAAGTCTAGATTTTCTTAACAGAGATGAATGCATATAGAAATTAGAACAAAAGATCTTTAACTCACACTGTGAAACAAAATTAGGTAAACAGAATTAGGTGATTAAGGACTTACTGTCCATGATGGATGCTGCATGCTACAGCTTTTATTTTATCATATCTATGTCTAACCCTAAAGCATTTCAATTTATAGTAGCAAGTGTTTTAATAGTTGGGATTGAGCGTGGGGCAGTCTAGGTATCATAAAATGCCAATAAGACAATAGTTTTTGTCGTAAATTTAAAAGGAGAGCAGGAGTGAAGTGAAGTGAATTGAAGTGGCTCAGTCATGTCTGACTCTTTGCAGCCCCATGGACTGTAGCCTACCAGGCTCCTATGTCTATGGGACTTTCCAGGCAAGAATACTGGAGTAGGTTACCATTTCCTTCTCCAGGGGATCTTCTCGACCCAGGGATCAAACCCTTTGCAGGCACATGCTTTACCCTCTAAGCCACCAGGGAAGTCCAAAGGAGAACAGGCCAATACTTAAATAAGATGCATAATCACAATGTGTCTTCTAGTAACTATAAAACCATTGAATGCAAGTTATCTTTAAAAATTGTAACTTGCTGTTTTGTTTTAGTTACAACCAGAAGATAATTGGTCACTTTATATATATTGATTAAAAAATCATAGTAAAGAGGGTTTTAAAGACTGCAATGTTAAAATAATTTTTAAAAGCCTAAAAAGTCATATGAGTATAACCTATTTTATAGCAAATGGATTATTATGAAATTTATATCACACAAATTCCATGCCGACAAAGGCTCATCTAGTCAAAGCTATAGTTTATCCAGTAGTCATGTATGGATGTGAGACTCGACTGTAAAGAGAGCTGAACAATGAATAATTGATGCTTATGAACTGTGGTGTTGGAGAAGACTCTTGAAGGTCCCTTGGACTGCAAGGAGATGAAACCAGTACATCCTAAAGGAAATCAGTCCTGAATACTCATTGGAAGGGCTGATGCTGAAGCTGAAACTCCAATACTTTGGCCACCTGGATGTGAAGAACTGACTTATTGAAAAAGACCCTGATGCTGGAAAAGGCTCAAGGCAGGAGGAGAAGGGGACGACAGAGGATGAGAGGGTTGGATGGCATTACCAACTCAATGGACATGAGTTTGAGCAAGCTCCGAGAGTTGGTGAAGAACAGGGAAGCCTGGGGTGTTTCAGCCCATGGGGTCGCAAAGATTTGAACATGACTGAGTGACTGAACTGAAATGAAACTCCATGGGAAAATGATTCCTATAAATAGTAGAGAAGAATCTTTTAGTGTATGCATGAAAAGTTGTTAGTTTAAAGCCTGAAAGAAGTGAAAGTGAAAGGAAAAAGTCGGGTCCAGCTCTTTGTGACCCCATGGACTATACAGTCATGGGATTCTCTAGGCCAGAATACTGGAGTGGGTAGCCTTTCCCTTCCCCAGGGTATCTTCCTAACCCAGGGATTGAACCCAGGTCTCCCACATTGCAGGCAGATTCTTTACCAGCTGAGCCACAGGGATTTTCCCAACCTAGGAGTAGAATTGGGGTCTCCTGAATTCCAGGAAGATTCTTTGCTAACTGAGGTATCAGGAAAGCCCTGTGGAAGTGTATGCATGAAAAGTTGCTAGTTTAAAGCCTATACTCTCATTATTTCAGGCCATTTCTGTTCTCCTGCCTCACATTTGGAATGCTGTTACTCCCACTCCTTACCTGGCTAATTCTTTAGGTACATTCAGGTGAAAGTTAGAGATAATATCCTGGAATTTTAATCTAACAAAACAAAACTAAATTGAAATCCATATTGCCATCTATAGTTTTTCCTTAAAAGAATAAATTAATTTTTCTAACCACTACCTCTGAAAATTTACATGCTGTGGATTTTATGAACCACTGAAAGCATTCTACTCATTAAGTTTTATTTCACTTTTACTGTAAAGACAGCTCAACTTCATAGCCATATATAATTGACCTCTATTTTGTAATTCCCCCAGATGGCACAGTGGTTAAGAATCTACCTGCCAATGCAGGAGATACAAGAGATGTGGGTTTGACCCCTGGGTCAGGAAGATCCCCTGGAGGAGGAAATGGCAACCTACTCCAATATTCCTGCCTGAAAGATTCCATGGGCAGAGGAGCCTGACAGGCTACAGTCCATGGGGTTGTAAAGAGTTGGACATGCACAGATGCTAGACTTTGCCTTTGATTCCAGAACACGTCATTTTGTTTTTTATTTATTTGATTACACGTTTTCTCGCCTCTCTGAAACATGTACTGTGAAGCATGAATTGCGTCTAATTTTTTTTTTTTAATGTCTAGAATGATACTCAATACATAGTGTTAAAAGTTATAATGGCAGGAAATCCCCCCAAAATTAAGAACATGCTTTTAATTTTTAATAAAGTCTAAATTAAGGTCTAGGAGATTATTTTTAAATAGAATATGCTGTTTTTTTTTTTTTTCCCCCTTTATTTTTCTAGTAGCAATGTTTATTTTGTCCGTTGCTTCCTGGCACTTCTAAATACAGGGCATAATGCAAATAGCTGGGTTGTTTTTACTTGATTGTTCAGTGACTATAAGGACTCAACCAAGTGGAGAGTCTGATAATTATGCAATCAATCTGGGTAAAAAAGGGAGTGTAGAGAGATACCACACTATTGGTCTTTCTTCAAGTCATGCAAAATAATTTTGAAACAAATCTGAAATTTGCTAATTATGGTTAATTCTTGTTTTTGATTTAAGATGTATGACATAGCAGCCAGAGTTCATTTTCAACCCTAGAGCTAAAATAAGTTTCATTGTTATATATTTTAAACAGAATTTTGCAGGCTTAGAGTTAAAATCATGATTGATGCAGTGTTGGCAAGTTTTCACATCTAATTCTGCCAGGATTTAACTCCATTATAATAATTCTCATTAGAATAGTTATGAAAATTGAAATATATTCTCAATAGTTCACAAGGTGGTACATTTGTAATCCCTGTCAAAATATTATTTTTAAACATTCTTGTGAATACTTAATTTAACTTTAACCAGTAATGTTCATGAAATATGCATTTATAAATAGCAGACCTGTTTCTGTTACCTTCAACACAGCAATTCATAATGTAATTGGGTGAAGGTAAAATAATAATATCTAATCTCATTTTCTTGGTAATGTCCCATAGCCCTTTGTGTATTCTGCTTTATATTCAGAACATGAAATAAAATGATGTTTCTTCTTGTCATTAAAGAGAAAAGGTGACAGAGGAAGAGAAGTAGTTTTAAGGAGTTATGTTTACAGAACTGAGAATGTCTACACCGTGAGGACCATTTAAATATAGTAGTTCACAGAGATCTTCAAGTCAGTATCTTTCAGACATATAGGAGGTTGATTTCCTATAAGAGTTTTTCCCACACTTCTCAACTGTGGTTGACAGACAATCTTTCTGCAACCCAATGACCATACTGAAATCTCTGTGTATGTCTTAAATTTCTTTTGCTACTGGACCTTACCTATTGAATGGATTGGGGCTGCTCTTCAGATTGCTTACAGTCAATCTTTATTTGTGAGTGAGTACTCACAAATATTCACTTTATTTTAGTGAGTAATATTAAAAAAATTACCAATGGGTGGTGAAGGGATATATTACAACTCAGTGACTTATTAATGTTGGCAAAGAATTATTCAAGAAAAGACACCTGAAAAATGAATATGAATTTGATGAAGGAATCAAGGCAGAAAGATGATGCCACTTTTTCAAAAGAGTAAAATAAAAGATATCAACATCATCAAGAGACAGTGGATCCAGTTATTGCCTTGGAACCTGTACTCTTCCTTGTCTCCATAGTTACTGACCTGAGAAAGAGTATTTGACTACTACGTACTTGGTGTTAGTCAAATACTCTTTCTCAATCAATAACTGTGGAGACATGGAAGTGTGCAGGTTCCATGGCAATACCTGGCTCCATTGTCTCTTAATAGTGTTTGACTAACTCCAAGTACAAAATAGGGACTTCCCGGGTGGCACATTGGTTAAGAATCTGTCTGCCAGTGCAGGGGAAGCAGGAGATGGGAGTTAATCCCTGGGTTGGAAGATCCTGTGGAAGAGGGTATGGCAACCCACTCCAATATTCTGGCCTGGAGAATCCCATGGAAGAAGAGCCTGGCTGGCTACAATTCATGGTGTCACAAAGAGTCGGACATGACTGAGCAAATGAGCACTCATGCACACAAGTACAGAGTAAGGGTAATCCCCATAGTCCCTGATAGAAAGAATGGATTGGGAAAGATACCTTCAGTGTATATTACATTAGTATACATATTGAAGTATGTAGCCACATAATGCGCTAACATAAGGCAAATTAAAAAAAAAAATACACTATAGCACTAAGAGAAAACAATGCAATTCTGAGCATCTGGAAAAGCTTATTAGAAAAACAACACAACTATGTATTATATAAAATAACAAAAAAGTATATAGTCTTGTGCCTTAAGTACATGCAAAGGGAAATAGTGTCTGTAAAGCAGGAGGAGGCCATTAAAGGAAACCATAAGAAAAACAGATGAGAAAAAAGGACGGTAATATTAAAATCGATTAGGTTGAGTTAAGCATAGTTTTTAAAATAACTAAATAGAAATAGAAATAATCCTGAAGACTATTTAATCAGGAATTGGCATATAAATGTTAAAAGATTATCCAGCATTAACAAAAGGGCAGGCAAGTAGAAATAATGGAAAAGCATCTAGATTATTCATAAAAATAATTAAGATAAAATAATGAGACATGCAAAATACATGGTTAACTAAATTCAAAATAAACTTTAAAAGGAATAACAAAAATACTGTCCTATGGAATAGTAATCAATGTTATTGAAATAAAAATTGAACACTAAAAAGTCTTTAATTGTTAAATAGTTAAAATTGGCTAACTTCAGGTGAACATTACAATTAAATAAATAAGCCAATATAACTGAAGTTGGAAAAAACTGAAACCAAGATAAATCAGTAAAAATTACATAAAAGAAATGCAATGTCAACGGAGTTTTTAAAAAGAATGTAATGATTTTTTACTAAGAAACCAGTTTGAACACATCTTTTATTTTTTCCTGAGAAGTTACAAACGATTGAATAAAATTAAATAATAACCATAGAAAAACACAAATTTATCAGTGTTTCCTTTACAAGTCCTTCAGTTCAGTTCAGTTCAGTCGCTCAGTCATGTCTGACTCTTTGCGACCCCATGAATCGCAGCACACCAGGCCTCCCTGTCCATCACCAACTCCCGGAGTTCACTCAAACTCATGTTCATTGGGTCAGTGATGCCATCCAGCAATCTCAACCTCTGTCGTCCCCTTTTCCTCCTTCCCCCAGTCCCTCCCAGCATCAGAGTCTTTTCCAATGAGTCAGCTCTTCACATGAGGTGGCCAAAGTATTGGAGTTTCAGCTTTAGCATCAGTCCTTCCAATGAACACCCAGGACTGATCTCCTTTAGGATAGACAGATTGGATCTCCTTGCAGTCCAACGGACTCTCAAGACTCTTCTCCAACACCACAGTTCAAAAGCATGAATTCTTTGGTGCTCAGCTTTCCACACAATGCAACTCTCACATTCATATATGACCACTGGAAAAACAATAGCCTTGACTAGATGGACCTTTGTTGGCAAAGTAATGTCTCTGCTTTTGAATATGCTATCTAGGTTGGTCATAACTTTCCTTCCAAGGAGTAAGCATCTTTCAATTTCACGGCTGCAATTACCATCTGCATTGATTTTGGAGCCCCGCAAAATAAAGTCTGACACTGTTTCCACTGTTTCCCCATCTATTTCCCATGAAGTGACGGGATCAGATGCCATGATCTTCATTTTCTGAATGTTGATCTGTAGGGCAACTTTTTCACTCTCCTCTTTCACTTTCATCAGGAGGCTTTTTAGTTCTTCTTCACCTTCTGCCATAAAGGCGGTGTCATCTGCATATCTGAGGTTATTGAAATTTCTCCCGGCAATCTTGATTCCAGCTTGTGCTTTTTCCAGCCCAGCATTTTTCATGATGTACTCTGCATATAAGTTAAATAAGCAGGGTGACAATATACAACCTTGATGTATTCCTTTTCCTATTTGGAACCAGCCTGTTACAAGTCCTTAGGATTAGATAATTTTAATAAATATTTTGTCTAAATCTTAAAAAAAAATCCCCTAAAAGATAAACTTGGAGAAGGAAATGGCAACCCACTCCAGTATGCTTGCCTGGAAAATCCCATGGATGGAGGAGCGTGGTAGGTTACAGTCCATGGGGTTGCAGAGAGTGGGACACGACTGAGCGACTTACTATTCCAGATTATTGAAAAGAGAGGTAATAGTATGGAATTTATAAAGCAAGTAAAGCTTTGATATCAAGACAAGGTATTAGAAGAAGCTGCCATCTAGAATTTTCATAACTAGAGAGGAAAAGTTAATACCTGGTTTCAAAGCTTCAAGGGCGTGCCTTGTGGCTCAGCTGGTAAAGAATTTGCCCACAATGCGGGAGACCTTGATCCCTGGGTTGGGAAGATCCCTTAGAGCAGAGAAATGCTGCCCCCTCCAGTATTCTGGCTTGGAAAATTCCATGGACTATAAAGTCCATGGGGTTGCAAAGGGTTGGACACGACTGAGCAACTTTCACTTTCACTTTCAAAGTTTCAAAGCATAGGCTAACTCTTATCCTAGGGGTCAATGCAAGTGCTGACTTTAAGTTGAAACCAATATTCACTTACATTCTAAAATCCTAGGGCCCTTCTGAAGTAGGCTAAATATTCTGCCTGTGCTCTATAAATGGAACAACAAAGCCCTGATGATAGCACATCAGTTTACAACATGGTTTACTGAATATTTTAAGCCTACTGCTCAGAGCTCAGTTCAGTTGCTCAGTTGTGTTGGACTCTTTGTGACCCCTTGGACTGTAGCACACGAGGCCTCCCTGTCCATCACCAACTCTTGGAGCTTGCACAAACTCATGTCCATCGAGTTGGTGATGCCATCCAATCATTTCATCCTCTGTCGTTCCCTTCTCCTCCTGCCTTCAATCTTTCCCAGCATCAGGGTCTTTTCAAATTAGTCAGTTCTTTGAATAAGGTGGCCAAAGTGTTGGAGCTTCAGCTTTAGCATCATCCCTTCAATGAATATTCAGGATTGATTTCCTTAGGATTGACTAGTTTGCTCTCCTTGCAGTCTGAGGGACTCTCAAGAGTCTTCTCCAACACCACAGTTCAAAAAGTATCAATTCTTCAGCACTCAGCTTTCTTTATTGTCCAACTCTCACATCCATACATGACTACTAGAAAACCATAGCTTTGACAACATGGACCTTTGTCAGCAAAGTAATGCCTCTGCTCTTTAATATGCTCTCTAGGTTGATTATAGCTTTTCTTCCAAGGAGCAAGCATCTTAATTTCATGGCTGCAGTCACTATCTGCAGTGATTTTGTAGCCTCCAAAAATAAAGTCACTCACTGTTTCCATTGTTTCTCCATCTATCTGTCATGAAATGATGGGACCAGATGCTATGACCTTAGTTTTTCAATGCTGAGGTTTAAGCAAACTTTTTCACTCTCCTCTTTCACTTTCATCAAGAGACTCTTTAGTTCTTCAATTTCTGCCATAAATGTGGTGAAATCTGAAAATATGAGGTTATTGATATTTCTCCTAGCAATTTTGATTCTAGCTTGTGCTTCATCCAGCCCAGAATTTCACATGATGTACCCTGCATATAAGTTAAATAAGCAGGGTGACAATAAACAGCCTTGACGTACTCCTTTCCCAATTTGGAACTAGTCTTTTGTTCCATGTTCGGTTCAAACTATTGCTTCTTGACCTGCATACAGGTTCCTCAGGAGGTAGGTCAGGTGGTCTGGTATTCCCAACTCTTTTTAAGAGTTTCCCACAGTTTATTGTGATTCACAGTCAAAGGCTTCAACATCATCAATAAAGCAGAAGTAGATGTTTTTCTGGAAATCTTAACCTTTTTCTACGGTCCGACAGAGGTTGGCAATTTTGTCTCTGGTTCCTCTGCCATTTCTAAATCCATCTTGAATATCTGGAAGTTCACGGTTCATATCCTGTTGAAGCCTGGCTTGAGAGTTTTTAATATTACTTTGCTAGCGTGTGAGATGAGTGCAACTGTGTGGTAGTTTGAGCGTTCATTGGCCTTGCTTATCTTTGGGATTGGAATGAAAACTGACCTTTTCCAGTCCTGTGGCTACTGCTGAGTTTTCCAAATTTGCTGGCATATTGAGTGCAGCACTTTGACAGCATCATCTCTTAGGATTTGAAATAGTCAGCTGAAATTCCATCACCTGTACTAACTTTGTTGGTAGTGATGCTTCCTAAAGCCCACTTGACTTTGCATTACAGGATGTGTGGCTTTAGATGAGTGATCACACCATCGTGGCTATCTGGGTCATGAAGATCTTTTTTATATAGTTCTTCTGTGTATTCTTGCCACTTCTTTTTAATATCTTCTGTTTCTGTAGGTCCATACCATTTCTGTCCTTTATTGAGCCAGTCTGCATGAAATGTTCCCTTGGTATATCTAATTTTCTTGAAGAGATCTCTAGTCTTTCCCATTCTATTGTTTTCCTCTATTGAGGGCTATTGCTAAAAAAAAAAAAAAAAAAGAAAGAAAGAAAAAAGAAAAGAAAAGAAAAAAGATCCCTATCAAATATTACTGCTGATTGACAATGCACCTGGTCACCCAAAAGCTCTGATGGAGATGTACCAGATTACTGTGATTTTCATGTGTGCTAACATGACACCCATTCTGGTAGCCCATGGATCAAGGAGTGTTTTCACCTTTCAAGTCTTATTATTTAAGAAATATACTTTATAAGTCTATGCGGTCTTAGTGAGTCTTCTGATGGATCTGGGCAAATCAATTGAAACCTTCTGGAAAGGATTCATCATTCTATATGAACATTTGTGGTTTATGAAAGTGAAAGTGTTAGTTGCTCAGTCACGTATGACTCTTTGCAACCCCATGGACTGTAGCCCACCAGGCTCCTTTATTCAATGGAATTCTCCAGGCAAGAATTCTTCAGTGGGTTGCCATTTCCTTCTCCAGGGGACCTTCTCAACCCAGGATCAAACCGTAGGTTCCTGCATTGTAGGTAGATTCTCTACAATCTGAGCCATGTGGGGTATAGGGAGAAGTCAAAATATAAACATTAATAGGAGTTTAGAAGAAGCTGATTCCCTCCCTCATAAATGGCATTGAGGGTTTTAAGACTTTAGTGGAGAAAGTAACTACAGATGTGCTGGAAATAGAGAACTAGAATTAGAAGCAGAGCCTGAAAATATGACTGATTTCTGTGATCTCATTATAGAACTGGAATGGACAAAACATTGCTTCTTATGGATGAGTAAAGAAAGTGATTTCTTGAGATGAAATCTACCCCTGGTGAAGATGCTGTGAAGATTGTTGGGATGTAGAATATTATATAAACTTAGTTGATAAATGTTTGGCAGGATTTCAGAGGACTGACTCCAGTTTTGGGGGAAAAAAAAAGTTCTACTGTGGGTAAAATGCTATCAAACAGCACTGCATGCTACAGAGAAATCATTTTTGAGAGGAGTCAGTTAACTCAGTAAATTTTGTGCATGTGTGCTCAGTTACATCAGACTCTGCAGCCCCATGGACTGTAGCCCACCCTACTCCTCTGTCCATGGGACTCTCCAGGCAAGAATACTGGAGAAGATTCCCATTTTCTATTTCAGGGGATTTTCTCAAAACAGGGCTTCCTGGTGGCTCAGAGGGTAAAGCGTCTTCCTGCAGTGCGGGAGACCTGGGTTTGATCCCTGGGTCAGGAAGATCCCCTGAAGTAGGAAATGGTAACCCACTCCAGTATTCTTGCCTGGAAAATCCCATGGATGGAGAAGCCTGGTAGGCTACAGTTCATGTGGTCACAAAGAGTCAGACATGACTGAGAGACTTCACTTTCACTTTTCACTTTCCCAAACCAGGGATGGAAGACTCTACCAGCAAAGAGGTTACAACTCGCTGAGGGTTCAGAAGATGGTTAAAATTTTTGACAATAAATCATTTTAAATTAAATTAAAGTACAAGATGCTATTATTGCATAGACTAAAAAAAGTAATGAAAGCATTACTTTTATATGCACTGGGAAACCAAAAAGTTTATTTGACTCATTTTATTTCTATATTCACTTTGTTAGGGTGGTCTTGAACCAAACTTGAAATATATTCCAGATAGGCCTTTATGACTATACCTTCATTATAATCTATATGACACACACAAAAAATGCTTGCAGTGTTTAAAGAATAATGCTCAGATTCCAAGGCAGCAGGCTTTTTAATTTGAACTAATGCATAAAAGTCAACCAAATTAAATTAGATAATGCAAAATCACTTCATATAATATAGAAAATGTTAAATTATGGGTTGTATTTTATTATATCATGTCAGTGGATCAGACAAATGTAGTTATATTTTGAATTGATCAATGTTTGAAATTTTAAATGAAGTTCTTTTTTTTTTATTGGAAAATAATTGAGTTGGGCGTATTCATTGCCCGTTGGATACTATCCCTAATATTGTGTTTATTATAGGCTGTTGTCAATTGGAAATAAATTTCTATTGTTTTTTCTAAATTCCTTAGGTAATTTAATTAAACACAATGGTGAGAAAGATGGGATGTGTGAGACTGAGCAAGTTAAGTTCCAGAACTTAGTATTGTGACTGATGAAATAAGGGTAAAAATAGCACCTACTTCATACAATTGTGGAGATTAAAAGTGCATAAAGATAATTAAATAAGAAAAAATATAACAAGTATTTTTCTGTTATGATTAGTGAGGTTGCTGTTTGTTATGTTGTCACTATAAATGACAATTTTAACATGCCTATCAACTAAAGATATTCATGGAAATTACTTTGGAAGAAGATAACTTGGAAAGATTTCTCTGTGAATCATCATCAAGAACCTTGGGAGCACTTTTGGATTTATAACCGAGCCAACATCTTGGTAATGTAAAAATAGTATAAAAGGACTTATGAAAAGTGAGATGAATGTGTGTTTTCCAAGTGTATTGATGTTAATAACTCATATAATAAGAGAAGAGGTGGGATTCATTTTAGGGTGAGGGGCTTCCCAGCTGGCTCAAGTGGTAAAGAATCTGCCTGCTAATCCAGGAGATGTAGGAGATGCGGGTAAATCCCTAGGTCAAGAATATCCCCTGAAGAAGGATATGGCAACCCACTCCAGTATTCTTACCTGGAAAATTTCATGGACAGAAGAGCCTGCCAGGCTACAGTCCATGGGATAGCAAAGAATTGGACACAACTTAGCAGCTGAGCAAATCAATTAGCCAAGATAAAATCATTCATTTTTGTGGCCAACTGATTTTTCAACAAAGGAACCAAAAGCAATACAAATGTGAAAAAAAATTTCATCAATAAATGGTACTGAAAAAACTGAATATTCATTTTGAAAGGAATTGAACCTCACCTCATGGTTCACATCACACACAAAAATCAAACAGGCTGATAAGACCAAACATTAGTAATGATTTGGAACAACTGATCTCTCAAATTGTTTTTGAGAAATATGTTGCAACCACTTTAGAGTGTTCTAGCATTAAAAAAAAAAAAAAAAAAAAACTAAAGTACACCTATCTTTGAGTTAAGAATTCTGGTTATATTCTCAGGAAAAATAGGAAATGTACTAATGCAAAAATTACATGGAAAACCTTAGTAACTTTATTTATAATAGCCAAAAATGAAAGAATCTAGGTTTGTCAGTATAAAAATCACTAAAATATATTTTATTCATATAATAAATTATCAAGCATAAAAAAAGAACATACCACTGACAAACACAATACAGAGGAATCCTGAAATGAAAATGAATAAAGCCAGTCACAAAATAGTTACATAAATATGTTTCTGTTTATTTGAAATTCTAGAGCTAGAAAAACTAACTGATGTTGATAAAAATACATAAGAGTGGTTACATTAGCTAAGATGCTGAAAGGATTTGATTGGAAATAAGCATGAGGTTATCTTCCAGAGCAATATTAATGTTACAAGTGTCTGGGTTATATAGATAGATGCACATATCAATACTCAGCAAATGTACACACATGTTTAAGTACATTTTATATCAAAAGAAAAAAAATGTAAATAAAGATTTAACTCTGTTTAGTGATATGTGTGCTGAAGTTTTGAAGGAGAACTAAATTTATGTCTGCAGTTTACTTTGAAATGTATTAAAAATTTAAATGGACTGATGTGTATATAGAATAGATATGTGATGAAACAAGCATTTTAAAATATTAATGTTAGAATTTAGGTGGTGGGTATTCATATTCACTGCAGACTTTTTTTCAAATTTGCTGTATACTTGATTATTTTCATAATAATGCATTGGAAAATTGAATGTACATTTACACTGACACAGTGATTCTATGCCTAGCTATTTACCTAAGAGAAATTAAAACACATGTTCACAAAGGATGCTGCACAAGAATATTTATAGCAGCTTTATTTATATTAGCCCAGAAATAAGAAAAATATAGGTATCCATCAAAGGGTAAATGCATAAACAGTCACATTTACACAATGAAACATCACTGAGCAATGGAAATGATCACTGCCAGTATGTGTAACAACATGGATGAATAGCAAAATCATTTTGCTGGATAAAAAAGCTAGCAGAAATTAGTATATATTGAATGACTTCATTTATATCAAGTTTATTACAGTCAAATCTAGCATTTGGTGACAAATAAGCACAGTGGTCATCTAAGAAGCGGGTCATCTTTACCTGGCTATGGAATCATTCTATATATTGAATATGAAAGCTTGGGTTTCATGGGTATATGGATTTATCAAAATTTATTTTACTGTACACTTAAGATCCCTTCTTTAACAATTTAAAATTTATACCTAAGCAAGCTTTATTTAAAAAAAAATAGTCTGTGTGTGTTCATAACTGAAAGTTGAAAGGTCAAAAGACTCTGATAAACTTATGAAGATTAATTTAGACCATGGTTATCAAATTATAATATGTATATCTATAATGTGTATATAATCAATGCAAATATATAATTTCAAACAATTAGGTATTCTTAACAGTGCAACTATTGTTTAAAATAAGAGGCTATTTATGACTAGATTCCACAGTTTATTGTGATCCACACATCAAAGGCTTTGGCATAGTCAATAAAGTAGAAACAGATGTTTTTCTGGAACACTCTTGCTTTTTCCATGATCCAGTGGCTGTTGGTAATTTGATCTCTGGTTCCTCTGTCTTTTCTAAAACCAGCTTGAACAACTGAAAGTTCACAGTTCATGCACTGCTGAAGCGTGGCTTGGAGAATTTTGAGCATTACCTTTTACTAGTGTGTGAGATGAGTGCAATTGTGTGGTAGTTTGAGCATTCTTTGGCATTGCCTTTCCTTGGAATTGGAATGAAAACTGACCTTTTCCAGTCCTGTGGCCACTGCTGAGTTTTCCAAATTTGCTGGCATATTGAGTGCAGCACTTTAACAGCATCATCTTTCAGGATTTGAAATAGGTCAACTGGAATTCCATCACCTTCACCAGCTTTGTTCATAGTGATGCTTTCTAAGGCCCACTTGACTTCACATTCCAGGCTGTCTGGCTCTAGGTGAGTGATCACACCATGGTGATTATCTGTGTCGTGAAGATCTTTTTGTACAGTTCTTCTGTGTATTTTTGCCACCTCTTCTTAATATCTTCTGCTTCTGTTAGGTCCATACAATCTCTGTCCTTTATCGAGGCCATCTTTGCATGAAATGTTCCCTTGGTATCTCTAATTTTCTTGAAGATCTCTAGTCTTTCCCACTCTGTTGTTTTCCTCTATTTCTTTGCATTGATCACTGAGGAAGGCTTTCTTATCTCTTCTTACTATTCTTTGGAGCTCTGCATGCAGATGCTTATATCTTTCCTTTTCTACTTTGCTTTCACTTCTCTTCTTTTCACAGCTATTAGTAAGGCCTCCCCAGACAGTCATTTTGCTTTTCTGCATTTCTTTTCAAATGGAGATGGTCTTAATCCTTGTCTCCTGTATAATGTCACAAACCTTCGTCCATAGTTCATCAGGCACTCTATCTATCAGATCTAGTCCCTTAAATCTATTTTTCACTTCCACTGTATAATCATAAGGGATTTGATCTAGGTCATACCTGAATGGTCTAGTGGTTTTCCCCACTTTCTTCAATTTCAGTCTGAATTTGGTAATAAGGAGTTCATGATCTGAGCCACAGTCAGCTCCTGGTCTTGTTTTTGTTGACTGTATAGAGCTTCTCCATCTTTGGCTGCAAAGAATATAATCAATCTGATTTCGGTGTTAACCATCTGGTGATGTCCATGTGTAGAGTCTTCTCTTGTGTTGTTGGAAGAGGGTGTTTGCTATGATCAGTGCATTCTCTTGGCAAAACTCTATTAGCCTTTGCCCTGCTACATTCCACATTCCAAGGCCAAATTTGCCTGTTACTCCAGGTGTTTCTTAACTTCCTACTTTTGCATTCCAGTCCCCTATAATGAGAATAACATCTTTTTTGGGGTGTTTGTTCTAAAAGGTCTTGTAGGTCTTCATAGAACTGTTCAACTTTAGCTTCTTCAGCGTTACTGGTTGGGGCATAGACTTGGATTACTGTGATATTGAATGGTTTGCCTTGGAGATGAACAGAGATCATTCTGTTGTTTTTGAGATTGCATCCAAGTACTGGATTTTGGACTCTTCTGTTGACCATGATGGATACTCCATGTCTTCTGAGAGATTCCTGCCCACAGTCATAGATATAATGGTCATCTGAGTTAAATTCACCCATTCCAATCCACTTCAGTTTGCTGATTCCTAGAATGTCAAAATTCACTCTTGCCATCTCCTGTTTGACCATTTCCAATTTGTCTTGATTCATGGACCTAACATTCCAGGGTCCTGTGCAATAATGCCCTTTACAGCATCGGACCTTGCTTCTGTCACCAGTCACATCCACAGCTGGGTATTGTTTTTGCTATGATTCCATCCTTTCATTCTTTCTGGAGTTATTTCTCCACTGATCTCCAGTAGCATATTCGGCACCTACCGACCTGGGGAGTTCCTCTTTCAGTATCCTATCATTTTGCATTTTCATACTGTTCATGGCATTCTCAAGGCAAGAATACTGAAGTGGTTCACCATTTCCTTCTCCAGTGGACTACATTATGTCAGACCTCTCCACCATGACCCACCCATCTTGGGTGGCCCCACACAGCATGGCTTAGTTTCATTGAGTTAGAAAAGGCTGTGGTCCTGGCATGATTAGATTGACTAATTTTCTGTGATTATGGTTTCAGTGTGTCTGCCCTCTGATGCCCTCTGGCAACATCTACCATCTTACTTGAATTTCTCTTACCTTGGATGTGGGGTATCTCTTCACGGCTGCTATAGCAAAGCACTGAAAGAGATGGGAATGCCAGACCACCTGACCTGCCTTTTGAGAAACCTATATGCAGGCCAGGAAGCAATAGTTAGAACTGGAGATGGAACAACAGACTGGTTCCAAATAAGAAAAGGAGTATGTCAAGGCTGTATATGGTCACCCTGCTTATTTAACTTATATGCAGAGTACATCATGAGAAACAATGGGCTGGATGAAGCACAAGCTGGAATCAAGATTGGCAGGAGAAATATCAATAACCTTAGATATGCAGATGACACCACTCTTATGGCAGAAAGTGAAGAGTAACTAAAGAGCCTCTTGATGAAAGTGAAAGAGGAGAGTGAAAAAGTTGGCTAAGTCTCAACATTCAGAAAACGAAGATCATGGCATCTGGTCCCATGACTTCATGGGCAATAGACAGGGAAAGAGTGGAAACAGTGTCAGACTTTATTTTGGGAGGCTCAAAAATCACTGTAGATGGTGACTCCAGCCATGAAATTAAAAGACTCTTACTTCTTGGAAGGAAAGTTATGACCAACCTAGACAGCATATTCAAAAGCAGAGACATTACTTTGCCAACAAAGGTCCATCTAGTCAAGGCTGTGGTTTTTCCAGTGGTCATGTATGGATGTGAGAGTTGGACTGTGAAGAAGGCTGAGCACCAAATAATTGATGCTTTTGAAGTGTGGTGTTGGAGAAGACTCTTGAGAGTCCCTTGGACTGAAAGGAGATCCAACCAGTCCATTCTGAAGGAGATCAGCCCTGGGATTTCTTTGGAAGGAATGATGCTAAAGCTGAAACTCCAGTACTTTGGCCACCTCATGCAAAGAGTTGACTCATTGGACTGAACTGAACTAATGACTAGATTTAACCAAGCAATTCTTGTACATGTGTGTTTAAATGTCCATTGAAAAAAATGGGCCAAAGAACTAAACAGACATTTCTCCAAAGAAGACATACGGATGGCTAACAAACACATGAAAAGATGCTCAACGTCACTCATTATTAGAGAAATGCAAATCAAAACCACAATGAGGTACCACTTCACACCAGTCAGAATGTCTGCGATCCAAAAATCTGCAAGCAACAAATGCTGGAGAGGGTGTGGAGAAAAGGGAACCCTCTTACACTGTTGGTGGGAATGCAAACTAGTACAACTACTATGGAAAACAGTGTGGAGATTCCTTAAAAAATAGCAAATAGAACTGCCATATGACCCAGCAATCCCACTGCTGGGCATACACACCAAGGAAACCAGAACTGAAAGAGACACATGTACCCCAATGTTCATCGGAGCACTGTTTATTATAGCCAGGACATGGAAACAACCTAGATGTCCATCAGCAGATGAATGGATAAGAAAGCGGTGGTACATATACACAATGGAGTATTACTCAGCCGTTAAAAAGAATGCATTTGAATCAGTTCTGATGAGATGGATGAAAGTGGAGCCGATTATACAGAGTGAAGTAAGCCAGAAAGAAAAACACCAATACAGTATACTAACGCATATATATGGAATTTAGAAAGATGGCAATGACGACCCTGTATGCAAGACAGCAAAAAAGACACAGCTGTGTATAATGGACTTTTGGACTCAGAGGGAGAGGGAGAGGGTGGGATGATTTGGGAGAATGGCATTGAAACATGTATACTATCATGTAAGAATCAAATCACCAGTCTATGTCCGATGCAGGATACAGCATGCTTGGGGCTGGTGCACGGTGATGACCCAGAGGGATGTTGTGGGGAGGGAGGTGGGAGGGGGGTTCATGTTTGGGATCACATGTACACCCATGGTGGATTCATGTCAATGTATGGCAAAACCAATACAGTATTGTAAAGTAAAATAAAGTAAAAATAAAAATTTAAAAAAAATGCCCATTGAGATCATATTAAATTGCCTCTAAATAACTATTATATCTGTGATTCTGCAATGATGGTGAGAAAAGTGTATCTCTTACAAAGTAAATGATACATTGGAAGCCTATGTTTCAAAAGTTTTGAATCTTCAGTTCAGTTCATTCGCTCAGTCATGTCCAACTCTTTGAGACCCCATGAACTGCAGCACGCCAGGCCTCTCTGTCCATCACCAACTCCCGGAGTTCAATCGGACTCACGTCCATTGAGTCAGTGATGCCATCCAACCATCTCATCCTCTGTCGTCCCCTTCTCCTCCTGCCCCCAACCCCTCCCAGCATCAGAGTCTCTTCCAAAGAGTCAACACTTCGCATGAAGTGGCCAAAGTACTGGAGTTTCACCTTTAACATCAGTCCTTACAAGGAACACCCAGGACTGATCTCCTTTAGGATGGATTGGTTGGATCTCCTTGCAATCCAAGGGACTCTCAAGAGTCTTCTCCAACACCGCAGTTCAAAAGCATCAATTCTTTGGTGCTCAGCTTTCTTCACAGTCCAACTCTCACATCCATACATGACCATTGGAAAAACCATAGCCTTAACTAGACGACCTTTGTTGGCAAAGTATTGTTTCTGCTGTTTAATGTGCCATCTAGGTTGGTCATAACATTCCTTCCAAGGAGTAGTCATCTTAATTTCATGGCTGCAATCACCATCTGCAGTAATTTTGGAGCCCCTCCCGAAAAAATAAAGTCTGACACTGTTTCCACTGTTTCCCCATCTATTTCCCATGAAGAGATGGGACCAGATGCCATGATCGTCGTTTTCTGAATGTTGACCTTTAAGCCAACTTTTTTACTCTCCTCTTTCACTTTCATCAAGAGGCTTTTTAGTTCCTCTTCACTTTCTGCCATAAGGGTTGCGTCATCTGCATATCTGCGGTTATTGATATTTCTCCCAGCTAACTTGATTCCAGCTTGTGCTTTTTCCAGCCCAGAGTTTCTCATGATGCACTCTGTATAGATAAGATTAAAAAAAAAAAAAAATGAGTTTGGCTCTTTTAGTCAAGTAGGCAGACCTTTAGAAAATTCCATATTATGTTTACATTTAATATTTAATTTAACCAGAAATGTTTCACTGAAACAGTGTTTCCTCTGATCATTAAATATAATTAAAGATAATATCTGTAATAAAAGCTAATTTTGCTATTAGGATTTTGACTCTAATTAGAGTCTTTATTCTTTGAAATTTTTTTATTCTTTGAATTTTTATAGAATTAAATTTTATTAATATCATGAAACTTTCATGTACTGTGCTCATGATGCTAGCAGGAGAACTTACTCTCCTCTTTTCTGGTAAAAGACAAGTTGTACTACATCCAAAATAGCCTCATTTTGTTTCCCTTGTCATGCTGGAACTAGGAAGATGTCATTCAAAAGAGTTAAGTATTCAGAAGATGTGAAAAATCATAAAATTGGAACATTAATCTACATCATTATTCGCTGGCCATCATTTGATTTTATGCACGGATTTCTAAAATTTAAATTTATTCAAATGCCCATATTAACTGCTCATTTTCGCATCTTACCAAACATAAGAGAAACAATATTTTGAAAAGACGTCTTTTGAAATGTTCAAATATATGATCACAAAATGCTTTCAAGTATATAATCTTTAGCTGTCATGATTTGGGAAGTAATATTTATTAAGAATATTTGACTTACTATATACCTTCTTACAATAATATGATAGAATGTAAGATTACATGAATAAGCTAAAGAAGGCTCAAATTAGTAACTAGCTTTAAAAAATTAGTATTTTCAATTCAGTTACTTAATATTGACAAAAACTATAATAATTAGTGTGATTACAATTTTGAGGAAATAGGATGATTCTATTTTTGTGTATAAAATCTTTGAGATTACTTTCTTATTTTATAATACTATTTTATCAATATCAATCATCTATGGTTTTACAATTTTCACTTTTTATTTGTCTGCCTGCTTTCCTAAGGACATTTAGGAATGGAATGTCCTAGTTTATAAAACAAACAAAGTCACTTAGGTTTAGATTTTATGTTTAAAAAAAAATGTTAAACTGGGTACTACACTAAGTGATATTTTAGATTTAACCAATTCTAATTCTGATTGTTTGTGTCTTAACAATGAAATTTATAATGTTTAAGTCTCAATGTCAGTTTATGAAACAAATAAAATCAATGAATGCAATAGACATCAAGCAGTAGAGATTTAATGCCTTAAAAATTTAAAAAAGTATTATGATCCCTTTGAATTACTTCATAGTAATAATATATAAAATTATATTCAAAATTATTAAACATTTTGTTGTGCTTCCTACTACATCAATTACAGAAGCCAAATCAGTTCAGTTCAGTCGTTCAGTCATATCCGACTCTGCAACCCCATGAATCGCAGCAAGCCAGGCCTCCCTGTCCATCACCAACTCCCGGAGTTCACCCAGACTCACGTCCATCAAGTTGGTGATGCCATCCAGCCATCTTATCCTCTGTTGTCCCCTTCTCCTCCTGCCCCCAATCCCTCCCAGCATCAAAGTCTTTTCCAATGAGTCAATTCTTTGCATGAGGTGGCCAAAGTATTGGAGTTTCAGCTTTAGCATCATTCCTTCCAAAGAAATCCCAGGGCTGATCGCCTTCAGAATGGACTGTTTGGATCTCCTTGCAGTCCAAGGGACTCTCAAGAGTCTTCTCCAACACCACAGTTCAAAAGCATCAATTCTTCAGCACTCAGCCTTCCTCACAGTCCAACTCTCACATCCATACATGACCCCTGGAAAAACCATAGCCTTGACAAAATGGACCTTTGTTGGCAAAGTAATGTCTCTGCTTTTCAATATGCTATCTAGGTTGGTCATCGCTTATCTTCCAAGGAGTAAGTGTCTTTTAATTTCATAACTGCAATCACCATCTGCAGTGATTTTGGAGCCCCAGCAAAAAAAATTTGACACTATTTCCACTGTTTCCCCATGTATTTGCCATGAAGTGATGGGACCAGATGCCATGATCTTCATTTTCTGAATGTTGAGCTTTAAGCCAACTTTTTCACTCTCCTCTTTCACTATCACCAAGAGGCTTTTGAGTCCTCTTCACTTTCTGCCATAAGGGTGGTATCATTTGCATATCTGAGGTTATTGATATTTCTCCTGGCAATCTTGATTTCAGCTTTTGCTTCTTCCAGCCCAGCATTTCTCATGATGTACTCTGCATATAAGATAAATATGCAGGGTGACAATATATAGCCTTGATGTATTCCTTTTCCTATTTGGAACCAGTTTGTTGTTCCATGTCCAGTTCTAACTGTTGCTTCCTGGCCTGCATACAGGTTTCTCAAGAGGTAAGTCAGGTGGTCTGGTAAACCCATCTCTTTCAGAATTTTCCACAGTTTATTGTGAGCCACACAGTCAAAGGTTTGGCATAGTCAATAAAGCAGAAATAGATGTTTTTCTGGAACTCTCTTGCTTTTTCAATGATCCAGCGGATGTTGACAATTTGATCTTTGTTTCCTCTGCCTTTTCTAAAATCAGCTTGAATATATGGAT
Organism: Budorcas taxicolor; assembly: GCF_023091745.1. Taxonomy (NCBI): domain Eukaryota; kingdom Metazoa; phylum Chordata; class Mammalia; order Artiodactyla; family Bovidae; genus Budorcas; species Budorcas taxicolor. The sequence goes on along the minus strand of NC_068915.1, from coordinate 49,933,820 downwards.
GCTCATGGTTCACATATTGCTGAAGCCTGGCTTGGAGAATTTTGAGCATTACTTTACTAGCATGTGAGATGAGTGCAGTTGTGCAGTAGTTTGAGCATTCTTTGGCATTGTCTTTCTTTGGGATTGGAATGAAAACTGACCTTTTCCAGTCCTGTGGCCACTGCTGAGTTTTCCAAATTTGCTGGCATATTGAGTGCAGCACTTTGACAGCATCATCTTTCAGGATTTGAAATAGCTCAACTGGAATTCCATCATCTCCGCTAGTTTTGTTTGTAGTGATGCTTTCTTAGGCCCACTTGACATCACATTTCAGGATGTCTGGCTCTAAGTGAGTGATCACACCATTGTGATTATTTATCTGAGTCATGAGGATCTTTTTTGTACAGTTCTTCTGTGTATTCTTGTCTTAGAGACTTAGAAAAAAAAGTCTTTATGTAGTAATTATATTGTAATTAATAATGAAAATATTTGGAAATACTTTGGTTATTTGGGTAACACATTCTTTATTTAGAAGTATACTCACAATATCAATTTCTTTCAAAAATCAGAACAGAAAAAGGATATGTAAATTATTGTCTATGTGAAAAACACAATGAACATCTTTCTTCATCTGTGTATCACAGAAAGGAAAATACAGAAGCAGAAATTATATTCCAAAATGTGAATTCTAGAGTTAAGTAAATTAAATGAAACCATAAATATTATGATTGCATTAATATATAAAGTGTGACATAATTTCTATCAAGATAAATAATTAGTTTCATTGTGCTTCTCACATAGACAATAATTTACATATCCTTTTTCTGTTGTGTTTTTAAAGAACTTGATATTGTGCATATACTACAATGAGGGAGACTTGAATTTGATCCCTGGATTGGGAAGATCCCTTGGAGAAGGGAAAGGCTAACCACTTCAGAATTCTGGTCTGGAGAATTCCATGGACTGTATAGTCCATGGGGTCTCAAAGAATCTGACATGACTGAGTAACTTTCACTTTCACAGACTCATAGTACATCTTATACCAGGTAATCTCCAATCTCATTGTCACTTTTGTCTTTTCTATTCCACAGTTATGTTACTGAAAAGATACACGTTTTTTCACTTTTAAAATTTCACTAGAAAATTATATAATTAAGATGGGTAAATCTGAACTCAGCAGTATAAAGGAAAAGTGAGCATAATAGAGAGTTTTTAGAAAGTTTAAAATGTCTGATATGCCATCAAAATAAACAGTGGGCTTGATTGTGTTAATAGCATTGAGTAGCTGACAACTATGGCAGTTTTACCATTTGGAATAGATTAATAGCTATTAAAAGACGCTTACTTCTTGGAAGATAAGTTATGACCAACCTAGATAGCATATTCAAAAGCAGAGACATTACTTTGCTGACTAAGGTCCGTCTAGTCAAGGCTATGATTTTTCCTGTGGTCATGTATGGATGTGAGAATTGTACTGTGAAGAAGGCTAAGCACCGAAGAATTGAGGCTTTTGAACTGTGGTGTTGGCGAAGAGTCTTGAGAGTCCCTTGGACTGCAAGGAGATCCAACCAGTCCATTCTGAAGGCGATCAACCCTGGGATTTCTTTGGAATGAATGGTGCTAAAGCTGAAACTCCAGTACTTTGGCCACCTCATGCGAAGAGTTGACTCATTGGAAAAGACTGATGCTGGGAGGGATTGGGGGCAGGAGGAGAAGGGGACGACAGAGGATGAGCTGTCTGGATGGCATCACTGACTTGATGGACGTGAGTCTGGGTGAACTCTGGGAGTTGGTGATGGACAGGGAGGCCTGGTGTGCTGCAATTCATAGGGTTGCAAAGGGTCGTAAACGACTGAGTGACTGAACTAAACTGAACTGAATAGCTGTGAATCCTTATAATTAAATTCACTAAAGTTATGAGATTTATTTAATTTATAATACCTGAAACTGTATTAAAACACTAGAAATTGTATTAAAATACTAGGTTAACTTGGTCTGTCATGGGATTCTGATCACTTAATGCAGGAAATTTGAACTGTTTGAGTTGTTATTCACACTTAGTCACATGTTTACTTGATAATAAGATATGTATATGAGGGAGAAGTGATATTTGTCATTGTCACAAGGAGTTGAAAGTATCAAAGTCTTAGAGCCATTTATTATTTTTTCAAAATTAATATGTTAAGCATCTATGGTACACAATCCTAAAGAAGGGCAAAGCCAAAGAATGCTCAAACTACCACATGACTTCACTCATTTCACATGGGAGCAAAGTCATGTTCAAAATCTTTCAAGCCAGACTTCAACAGTGTTTGAATCGAAAACTTGCAGATGCACAAGCTGGGTTTAAAAAAAGGCAGATGAACCAGAGATCAAATTGCCAACATCTTTTGGATCATAGAAAAAGCTTAAGAATTACAGAAAAACATATATTCTGCTTTATTCACTAAAGTCTTTGACTGTGAGGATCCCAACAAACTGGAAAATTCTTTATGAGATGGGAATACCAGACCACCTTACCTGCCTCTTGAGAAACATGTATGCAGGTCAAGAAGCAACAGTTAGAAACATACATGGAACAACAGACTGGTTTCAAATTGGTAAAGGAGTATGTCAAGGCTGTATATTGTCACCATGCTAATTTACCATGCAGAGTACATAGTGTGAAATGTTGGACTGGATGAAACACAAGCTGTAATCAGATTGTGGGGAGAAATATCAACAACCTCAAATGATACCACCCTTATGGCAGAAAGTTAAGAGGAATTAAACAGTCTCTTGATGAGGGTGATAGAGGAGAGTGAAAAGCTGGCTTAAAACTCAACATTCAAAAAACAAAGATCCTGGCATCTGGTCCCATCACTTCATGGCAAAGAGATGGGGAAACAATGGAAAGAGTGACAGACTTTACTTTCTTGAATCCAAAATTATTGTGGACAGTGACTACAACCATGAGATTAAAACATGCTTCCTCCTTGGAAGGAAAGCAATGACAAAGTTAGAGAGTGTATTAAAAAGCAGAGACATTACTTTGCCTATAAAGGTCTGTGTAATCACAGCTATGGTTTTACCAATAGTCAAGTAGAGAAATAAGAGCTGGACAAAACAAAACAAAACAAAAAAACTAAGCGCTGAAGAATTGATGGCTGTGAACTGTGGTGCTGGAGTAGACTCTTGAGAGTCCCTTGAACACCAAGGAGATTAAACTAGTCAATCCTAAAGAAGTCAACCCTGAATATTTATTAGAAGGACTGAAGCTGAAGCTCCAATACTTTGGCTGCTGGATGAGCAGAGCAGACTCGTTGGAAATGACCCTGATCCTGGGAAAGATTGAAGGCAGAAGGAGAAGGGGATGACAGAGGATGAGATGGTTTTATCATGTCACTGACTCAATGGACATGAGTTTGAGTAAAGGACAGGGAAGCCTGGCATCCTGCAAACTGTGGGGTCACAAAGAGTCAGACATGACTGAGCGACTAAACAACAGCAACAATAGTACACAAAATATCACAAAAAAATGATATCATTGAAAATTATCGGTAAGCCCTCACGTCTTCAAGTACCTGGAATAACAGCATGAAAGATCAAAAGCTGAGTCAGGGCTATAAAGTAATCAATCAGGGAATAGATCCATTGTTTAAAAAAGATTTTTATATCAAAAAGAAAATGAGGATTGTTGTGTAAAACTTAACCGGAGTAACAGATAAAAATAGAGGCATCTATATGACATGAAAGAAGTCTATGGAATGAGTCTCTGGTCAACACAAATCAAGGTTAGCCAATTGCAATGTGAGTGAACTTGAATGTAAGTCTTTCATTCCAGTGAAATCTTCAGATGACTGAAGTCCTGGCTGACAGCTTGATGGCAAGCTCATGAGAAAGCTGAGCCAGTCTTTGCAACTAATCTACTTTGAATTCCAGACCCAGAGATACTGTAAGATAACAAATGTTAGTTTAAGTGGCTGTGTTTTAGGAAAATTTGTTACACAGCAATTGATAACTCATTTATAACCCAAATGTCCACCAATGGAAGAATGGATATATAAAATCTGATCTATTTATACAGTGAAATTTTATCCAGCAATAAAAAAGAATGAAACAATGGTACACAAAATAATATGGGTGCATCTCTCAGGTCCAATAAAGAACAAACTAAGCCAGGCCCAAAATAACACATAGGATTATTTTTTGGATCATTTAAAAAAGTATCAGGTAAAATCAGTATATGTAAACAGAAGTCAAAGTAATGCTACCTTGAGAGTACTGACTGGGAAGGGGCAGGAGGATCCTTTAGGATGCTTTAGGATTTAGGTTCCTGAATCCACAATCAGAGATCTGGAAATGTGGTATATATTAATCTTTGATATATTTATATCAGGTACATAAAAAAATTTGAGCAAGATTTATACATAGAGTTTGTATATTTTATTGCATAATATTGTTCTTTGTCTTCATCCTGTCTGACTCTTTGTGACATGGACTGAAGCCCACCAGGCTCCTTTATCCATGGGATAAAGGATTCTCCAGGCAAGAATAGTGGAGTGGGTTGTCATGCCCTCCTCCAGGGCATCTTCCAGACCCAGGGATTGAACCCACATCTCTTGCATCTCCTGCATTGGCAGGCATTTTCTTTACCAGCTGAGCCACCACGGAAGCCCATACATTGTTGTAGAGAATTAAGTTATATTCTATCCTAAAAAAAAAAAAAAAAAATTAGGAGGCAAGATATATTTTGAAAGTTGTGCCTATATTGCCTATGTTGATTTGAAGTACAATTAGTGTGATTATAGTAGAATATCTGGATGTACAATTTCCAAAGATCTGAAACAATAACTAAGATAGCATTATGGCTTTGTGATGATTAACTTTGTGTATCAACTTGACAGGTCTGAGGAATAGTAATTAGTAAGACATATTTCTGAGTCTGTGTGTATTTGAGTGTGTTTCTAGGAAAGATTAGTGTTCAAATTGGTGAACTAAGTAAAGCTCTTTCTTAGAAAAATATGAGGAATCATCGAATCCATTGAAGGCTTGAATAGAACAAAACGGTGATGGAAGGGCTTTAATTTGCCATTTTCTTGAGTTAGGTCATCCATCTTGTCTTGCCTTATACATCAGCACACAGCCTGATATTCAGGCCTTCAGACTTGAACTAGGACTTTACATCACTGGCTCCTCTGGTTCTCAGATTTTTTATTTAGACAAGAGCTACACTGCAGGCTTTCCTGTTCTTCAGATTGTGGAAGACAGGTTGAGGGATTTCTCTGCTTTCCTAATTGTGTGAGCCAATCCCTCATAATATATACCTTTCTACATATCTATACAAATTCTATTAGTTTTGTTTCTCTAGAGGTGAAGTGAAATGAAGTTGCTCAGTCATGTCCAATTCTTCACGACCTCATAAACTATACAGTCCATGGAATTCTCCAGGCCAGAATACTGAACCGTGTAGCTGTTCCCTTCTCCATGGGATCTTCTCAACCCAGGGATTGAACCCAGGTCTCCCACATTGGTTCTTTACCATCTGAGCCACCTGATTAATACAAGATTTTCAAGTCATATCGAAAAAGCAAGAGAGTTCTAGAAAAACATCTATTTCTGCTTTATTGACTATGCCAAAGCCTTTGACAGTATGGATCACAAGAAACTGTGGAAAATTTTGAGATATGTGGGAATACCAGACCACCTGACCTGCCTCTTGAGAAATCTGTATGCAGGTCAGGAAGCAACCGTTAGAACTGGACATGGAAAAACAGACTGGTTCCAAATAGGAAAAGGAGTGCGTCAAGGCTGTATACTGTCACCCTGCTTATTTAACTTCTATGCAGAGTACATCATGAGAAACGCTGCGCTGGAAGAAGCACAAGCTGGAATCAAGATTGCTGGGAGAAATGTAAATAACCTCAGATAAGCAGATGACACAATCCTTATGGCAGAAAGTGAAGAGGAGCTAAAAAGCCTCTTGATGAAAGTGAAAGAGGAGAGTGAAAAATTTGGCTTAAAGCTCAACATTCAGAAAACTAAGATCATAGCATCTGGTCCCATCACTTCATGGGAAACAGATGGGGAAGCAGTGTCAGACTTTATTTTTTGGGCTCCAAAATCACTGCAGATGGTGACTGCAGCCATGAAATTAAAAGACGCTTACTCCTTGAAAGGAAAGTTATGACCAACCTAGATAGCATATTCAAAAGCAGAGACATTACTTTGCCAACAAAGTTCCATCTAGTCAAGGCCATGGTTTTTCCAGTAGTCATGTATGGATGTGAGAGTTAGACTGTGAAGAAAGCTGAGTGCTGATGAATTGATGCTTTTGAACTGTGGTGTTGGAGAAGACTCTTGAGAGTCCCTTGGACTGCAAGGAGATCCAACCAGTCCATCGTAAAAGAGATCAGTCCCGGGTGTTCACTGGAAGGACTGATGCTAAAGCTGAAACTCCAATACTTTAGCCACCTCATGCGAAGAGTTGACTCATTGGAAAAGCCTCTGATGCTCGGAGGGATTGGGGACAGGAGGAGAAAGAGACAACAGAGGATGAGATGGCTGTATGGCATCACTAACTTGATGCCCATGATTTTGAGTGAACTCCGAGAGTTGGTGATGGACAGGGAGGCCTGGTGTGCTGTGATTCATAGGGTCACAAAGAGTCGGACATGACTGAGCAACTGAATTAACTGAACTGAATTGAAATGTAAAGATTTACTTAGAACCGTCACAGTAAATTTAATTGCTGATGCAAAACACAAACAGTTATGATGAATAGAGCACAAATCACAGAATCTTGAGAAAAACCTACATAAAAGGGGGAGGAAAGGAAAAATGAGCTCAATGGAGGCCAAGAAGTGCCAAAAACAAAACAGTAGGTGCCAGTTTATAGAAACCAAATTCTCTTGGTTGTTTTTCAGTTTTGAAGGGAGAGGACAACAGGATCATATACTATAGGTTGGTCAAGTAAGTTAGGATTGAATACAATTAATTTAAGTCTTTAAGAGATCATTGCTGACCATGAAGAAAGTAGTTTCCTGAAGGAAGGATAGACTATGGTTATTTACACAATCTTGTGCCAAAATGATTTTCAATTCATGATATAAAATAGAATCAAACATCAGTAAGTTGCTGCTTGCTACCAATTTTTTTTCTCTACCTCAATCCATCTGAGCAAGCAAAAAGCTGTAATATCCAAATCAGTAAATTTAATAAGTTGAATTCAGGAAAACAATTTGTTATTGTCAAGTGATGCCTAATACTTCTTTAGATTGAATGCAGAACTTTTCAACTAGCTACTTTTGTGTAATATGGTTGTAGTTACAAAGGTTCTATCTCAGAATTTTAGGACCATAACAAAGTAAATAATCCTATAGATATGTATTGTCAATTCCTCCTCACCCAAAAGAACTAATTTTCCATATTTCCAGGTGGAAGAACTAGTCTTCCATATTTTTATATTGCCAACTTTCATCCAAGGACTGCTCACTGGACTTGTCTTTCCTTTCTTGGAACTGTACTGCAGTCTGGTACTCTTTTTATCTAATCCTCCTTCCTTCCCTCTCTCCTTCCACAGGTAGAGATCTTCACCACAGTCTGAAGTCACATGCAGTTGGCACTGAGAATGATCTGAAAACACAGATGGTAAGGTGGAACTGGCTCATCATCTCCTAGTGGTTGAATCTTGCAAGGTTAGTGGGGCACAAATATACCCCAGCAGAAGATGATGCTAAGTTGGTAAAGATTTCATGGGGTGTTGGTGTGATAATTAATGCAATGAAATGCAAGTGGGGGAGAATATCTGTAAAGAAAGCAGAATTGACTACTTACTGCTGAGTTGTATTCCTTGCCTGCCAGTCTTGAAAAAAAGATGTTGATATTATTTGTGTGTTTTTATTAATTAATTAGTTAATTATTTTTTTGTGGTAGGTCTTTGTTGCTGTGCAGGGTTTCTCTAGTTGCAACAAGTGGGGACTACTCTCTAGTTGTGATCTGTGAGCTTCTCATTGCGGTGGCTTTTCTTGTGGTGGAGCATGGAGTCAAGGGTACATGGGCTTCAGTATTTGTAGCACATGGGCTCAGTAATTGTGGTGGATAGGCTTAGTTGTGGAATCTTGCCAGACCAGGGATTGAAACCCTGTCCCCTGCGTTGGCAAGTGGAATCTTAACCACTGGGACAGCAGGGAAGTAGCTTTGTGTGTTTTTGTGCATGTGGAGAAGGGGGGAAGGGATATGATGAAATGCCCTCTAAGAGCCTGAGATGTATTCAGAAAAACTGAAAAGTGGGATTTACTAATACTTCCTTCTCATTCTACTCTATACTGCTGAAAATGTATATGGGACACTTCCAGAGCTAGAAATCTGCCTTCAGAAAAGAGCAGGACCCAAGAACATGGTTAAGAGAATTGTTAGACCACTAGTTGATTCTCAAATTATTGATCTAATTTTAGAATGTTGTATTTAGTAGAAAATATTTTACCATTTCATAGATAATAGGTTGACTATTATTATTTTTTCTTTGTTGAGTTGTGTTTGCAAAGATCTCTAGCTTGAAGAAGGTGGTATGAAGTGACTAGAGGTGGTGCTTTGAGTCTCCCCGGTTTGAAATGAAAATAAGTCAAAAGTATCTTTAACCAAGGTGGTAATGCAGTATTAGAAATGAATGAAATCATCACTGTTTCCAAAGCTGAAGAAATGTAGATCAGGTATAAATACTATCTAGATGATGTGATTTAATTTTAAAATAGTAACCCGAAATGCAGATAGAGTTATATGAGTTTAACTTTTACAAAAACAAGTTTAAATCAAGCAGAAGAGAATGTTCAGAGAACTTAGGAACAGTTGTTTGGCTCAAGAGAATTAGAATTACCAAAATATTTTTTTTTAAAGCTAATAGTACAAAAGTAGTGTAAGATATGTCCAAATTTACAAGAATACATTTACATTAACATATAAAGTTTGCTTATTATATATTTAGATAACAAATATTTATTGGCAATATTTCTTATACACTCTTTACTTCTCTATGAAGTGGTAAGTATACAATTGTGAAAGACAAATATATATTATTCTATTAAGGATGATACAAGAAATTAATTAAAATGGTTAAATTTACATACATGTCATGAAAGAAAAAGCCATGGGGAAAAAAATTAAGATGATGTTGACTAAAACATCTGTAGTACATATGAACATGTATAAAGTATTCAAACTGTGCAAACTTTAAAACATAAAATGTAAATGTTAATAGGTTCTAATAATACAATCAATAGGTTATCTCAATTTACTATATGACAAACAGAGGCAAAGCACTTAAATAATGGTCATTATACTATCCAAATTTTTAATTTGTGTGAACTTTGCTGCTGCTGCTGCTGCTAAAGCGCTTCAGTCGTGTCTGACTCTATGCGACCCCATAGATGGCAGCCCGCTAGGCTTCTCTGTCCCTGGGATTCTCCAAGCAAGAGTACTGGAGTGGGTTGCCATAATGCATGAAAGTGAAAAGTGAAAGTGAAGTAGCTCAGTCATGCCCGACTCTTAGCGACCTCATGGACTGTAGCCTACCAGGCTGCTCCATCCATGGGATTTTCCAGGCAAGAGTACTAAGTGGCTTGCCATTGCCTTCTCCATGCGTGAACAATATCAGTTCAGTCAGTCGCTCAGTCGTGTCCGACTCTTTGCGACCCCATGAATCGCAGCATGTCAGGCGTCCCTGTCCATCACAAACTCCCGGAGTTCACTTAGACTCACGTTCTTCGAGTCAGTGATGCCATCTGGCCATCTCATCCTCCGTCGTCCCCTTCTCCTCCTGCCCCCAATCCCTCCCAGCATCAGAGTCTTTTCCAATGAGTCAACTCTTTGTAAGAGGTGGCCAAAGTACTGGAGTTTCAGCTTTAGCATCATTCCTTCCAAAGAAATCCCAGGGCTGATCTCCTTCAGAATGGACTGGTTGGATCTCCTTTCAGTCCAAGGGACTCTCAAGAGTCTTCTCCAACACCACAGTTCAAAAACATCAATTCTTTGGCGCTCAGCTTTCCTCACAGTCCAACTCTCACATCCATACATGACCACAGGAAAAACCATAGCCTTGACTAGACTGACCTTAGTCGGCAAAGTAATGTCTCTGCTTTTGAGTATGCTGTCTAGGTTGGTCATAACTTTTCTTCCAAGGAGTAAGCATCTTTTAATTTCATGGCTGCAGTCACCATCTGCAGTGATTTTTGAGCCTCCCAAAATAAAGTCTGACACTGTTTCCACTGTTTCCCCATCTATTTCCCATGAAGTGATGGGACCAGATGCCATACTCTTCATTTTCTGAATGTTGAGCTTTAAGCCTACTTTTTCACTCTCCTCTTTCACTTTCATCAAGAAGCTTTTTAGTTCTTCTTGACTTTCTGCCATAAGGGTGGCATCATCTGCATATCTGAGGTTATTGAAATTTCTCCCAGCAATCTTGATTCCAGCTTGTTTCTTCCAGTCCAGCATTTCTCATGATGTACTCTGCATATAAGTTAAATAAGCAGGGTGACAGTACACAGCCTTGACATATTCCTTTTCCTATTTGGAACCAGTCTGTTTTTCCATGTCCAGTTCTAATGGTTGCACCTGACCTGCATACAGATTTCTCAAGAGGCAGGTCAGGTGGTCTGGTATTCCCACATATCTCTTGTGTGTGAATTTTCCACAGTTGATTGTGATCCACATAGTCAAAGGCTTTGGCATTTTCAAGAAAGCAGAAACAGATGTTTTTCTGGAACTCTCTTGCTTTTTCAATGATCCAGCGGCTGTTGGCAATTTGATTTCTGGTTCCTCTGCCTTTTCTAAAACCAGCTTGAACATCAGGAAGTTCATGGTTCACGTATTGCTGAAGCCTGGCTTGGAGAATTTTGAACATTACTTTACTAGCATGTGGATCAGTGCAATTGTGCGGTAGTTTGAGCATTCTTTGGCATGCCCTTTCTTTGGGATTAGAATTAAAACTGACCTTTTGCAGTCCTGTGGCCACTGTTGAGTTTTCCAAGCACTTTCACAGTGTCATCTTTCAGGATTTGAAATAGCTCAACTGGAATTCCGTCACCTCCACCAGCTTTGTTCGTAGTGATGCTTTCTAAGGCCCACTTGACTTCACATTCCAGGTTGTCTGGCTCTAGATGAGTGATCACACCATCGTGATTATCCAGGTCATGAAGATTTTTTTTGTACACTTCTTCTGTTCATTCTTGCCACCTCTTCTTAATATCTTCTGCTTCTGTTAGGTCCATACCATTTCTGTCCTTTATCGAGCCCATCTTTGCATGAAATATTCCCTTGGTATCTCTAATTTTCTTGAAGAGATCTCTAGTCTTCCCCATTCTGTTCTTTTCCTCTGTTTCTTTGCATTGATCACTGAAGAAGGCTTTTGTATCTCTTCTTACTATTCTTTGGAACTCTGCATTCAGATGCTTATATCTGTCCTTTTCTCCTTTCCTTTTTGCTTCTCTTCTTTTCACAGCTATTTGTAAGGCCTCCCCAGACAGCCATTTTGCTTTTTTGCCTTTCTTTTCCATGGGGATGGTCTTGATCCCTGTCTCCTGTACAATGTCACGAACCTCATTCCATAGTTCATCAGGCACTCTATATGTCAGATCTAGTCCCTTAAATCTATTTCTCACTTCCACTGTATAATCATAAGGGATATGATTTAGGTCATACCTGAATGGTCTAGCAGTTTTCTCTACTTTCTTCAATTTCAGTCTGAATTTGGCAATAAGGAGTTCATGATCTGAGCCACAGTCAGCTCCTGGTTTTGTTTTTGCTGACTGTATAGAGCTTCTCCATCTTTTGCTGCAGAGAATATAATCAATCTGATTCTGATGTTGACCATCTGGTGATGTCCATGTGTAGAGTCTTCTCTTGTGTTGTTGGAAGACGGTGTTTGCTATGACCAGTGCATTTTATTGGCAAAACTCTATTAGTCTTTGCCCTGCTTCATTCCGCATTTCAAGGCCAAATTTGCCTGTTAATCCAGGTGTTTCTTGACTTCCTACTTTTGCATTCCAGTCCCCTAGAATGAAAAGGACATCTTTGTTGGGTTTTAGTTCTAAAAGGTCTTGTAGGTCTTCATAGAACCGTTCAACTTCAGCTTCTTCAGTGTTACTGGTTGGGGCATAGATTTGGATTACCGTGATATTGAATGGTTTACCTTGGAGACAAACAGAGATCATTCTGTTGTTTTTGAGATTGCATCCAAGTATTGCATTTTGGACTCTTTTGTTGACCATGATGGATACTCCATGTCTTCTGAGAGATTCCTGCCCGCAGTAGTAGATATAATGGTCGTCTGAGTTAAATTCACCCATCCCAGTCCATTTTAGTTTGCTAAATCCTCGAATGTCGACATTCACTCTTGCCATCTCTTGTTTGACCACTTCCAATTTGCCTTGATTCATGGACCTGACATTCCAGGTTCCTATGCAATAATGCTTTTTACATCATCCGACTTTGCTTCTATCACTAGTCACATACACTACTGGGTATTGTTTTTGCTTTGGCTCCATCCCTTCATTCTTTCTGGAGTTATTTTTCCACTGATCTCCAGTAGCATATTGGGCACCTACTGACCTGGGGATTTCCTCTTTTAGTATCCTATCATTTTTCCTTTTCATACTGGTCATGGGGTTCTCCAGGCAAGAATACTGAAGTGGTTTGCCATTCCCTTCTCCAGTGGACCACATTCTGTCAGACCTCTCCACCATGACCTGCCCGCCCTGCATTGCCCCACGGACATGGCTTGGTTTCATTGAGTTAGACAAGGCTGTGGTCCTAGTGTGATTGGATTGACTAGTTTTCTGTGAGTATGGTTTCATTGCTTAGTATGGTTTCACTAAGCGCAGGTGGCTGTGGCCAGCACGCTAAGTGTGGCCGAGAGGAGCTACTCCATGTCCGAAGTCAAGGGCAGAAGCTGGGAGGACCCCATGCCCGAAGGGCGGCGGCCAAGAGGAGTTACCCCATGTCCGAGGTCAAGGGCAGCAGCCTAGAGTGCCAGGCTGTGACGGCACAGGAGTGGCTGAGAGGAGCTACCCCGTGTCCGAGGCCAGGGGTGGTGGCCGGGAGGAGCAACCCCAGGTCCAAGGAGTGGTGGTTGGTTGAAGGTCAGGAAGGGTGGTGGTGAGGAGATACCCCTCATCCAAGATTAAGAGCAGTGGCTGCGCTTTGCTGGAGCAGCTGTGAAGAGATACCCCACACCCAAGGTAAGAGAAACCCAAGTAAGATGGTGTGAACTATATAGACACTATATAAAATATAATGAAAGACTGAGGCTGGATCATATTCACAAAGCAAATGCATTTTCAATGAGAGTTAGTCTTTCTATGTTTCCAAAAAGGTCAAGGGCAGCGGCCTAGAGTGCCAGGCTGCGACGGCGCAGGAATGGCCGAGAGGAGCTACCCCACGTCCGAGGCCAGGGGCGGTGGCCGAGAGGAGCAAACAGTTATAACATAACTCTTTCAAGTATTGGTCACATTATGTCTCTAGTTAAACACATACAGGAAACTTGTGCTTTAACTATGTTTAGAGAAGAATTTTATTTCAGAGTGCTATATGAATTCTGTGTTCTTGTGTTCTCTGTTCAAAAAATGTGATTTTTTTTCCATATATGCTCAGTTTAGGATTTGTCATTTCTGCAAATTTGTCTCTTGTATGCTGCTGCTGCTAAGTCACTTCAGTCGTGTCTGACTCTGTGCGACCCCACAGACAGTAGCCCACCAGGCTCCCCCATCCCTTGGATTCTCCAGGCAAGAAAACTGGAGTGGGTTGCCATTTCCTTCTCCAATGCATGGAAGTGAAAGTGAAGTCGCTCAGTCGTGTCCGACTCTTAGCGACCCCCTGGACTACAGCATACCAGGTTCCTCCATCCATGGGATTTTCTAGGCAAGAGTACTGGAGTGGGTTGCCAGACATATCTTTTAAAGAACATCCCTATAGATTCTGTCCCATATACCTAAAACTGTCCAATATGTTAGCAACTACCCACATGTAGCTATTTAAAATTAAATATAGGTTAATTAAAATTAAATTAAAAGTTCTGTTTTTTAGTCACACTAGTCATATCTTAAGTGTCCTGTAGCTACGCATGTCTAGTTTTCCATGATGGGTAATTCAGACGTACAGCATTTCCAAAACTGAAAAAAAAAAAAAAAAATTAAGAACTGATATAAACAGCAACATTCAAACAATCGTCATTCATCCATTTGTTGAGTCATTAACGAATATCTTAGGATATCTATAATGTATCGGGTGTGTCTTTTGTTTCAAGAATAAGAAAATAAATAAAATGAATACAGTGCCTGCTTTCATCAGGCTGATATTCTTGAAATTGAGTCAAAAATAAAATATTAATGAACAAAACTACATAAAGTGAAAAACAAATGAAGACCAGCCTTGAAAATTCCCTAAGTAGACAAAATCAGTTGAGTATAAAAGCAAAGCTTAATTTAGCTTATTATGCAAGGCCAAGTTGACCTGGGTCATTTCTTATTTATGCTGTTGGAAATCATAAGCAAAGCTTAAACCTTTTCCCAAGGATGATATGAGGTAACCACTGGCCAATTCTCTATCATTTAAGAAAATTCTAATATTATAACCAATCACTGGGGAGAATAGTCATTTCTTCCTCACTGTATAAGCTGTGTTATAACAATATACCCCTGAGACTCATCTGTGCTTTGGTTTGAGTGCTATCAGTTAACAGACTACCTTTTTAGTGTCTGAACAATAAACTTTTATTAATTGCTGTTTCTGTGATTTCATTGGCTTTCCTTTTGTCATTTCTGAGCTTTTGTCAGTGATGTCCATGATACAATGATCTATGAAGTGGTAGAGTCTAAACAAGAGGAATTACTCTAGATGAGTGAGAGAGAGTGGTAATAAAGAAAGGCTTCCCTGAAGAAACATTGTTTCCTGAAAAATAAGTGTGAGTCATCCAGGTAGATACATGCTAGGAATTACCACTGTGAAAGGTATCATGGTAAAAGAGGAGTTAACTTTTGGCATAGAATGCTGCATATGCAAAAAAGCTCTAATGCAGGAAAAACTTTCTTATGCTTAAAAATAGATGTAAAGTTTTATTCCTTGACTGTCTGAGAGGGGATGGCAGCAGGCCAGAAGGAAAAAAAGTGGACCATACCACACAGGCTGAGGTGGGTCATGGGTAGGCCTAATGAAAGAGGACATAATGAAAGAGACCCATTAGAGCTGCAAGAAATTAAACCTGATTGTTTAGCTGTGCAAAGTAAGAAAGGTATTATATCGTCATAATATGGACCTTTGCATGCTGACATGTACCACCCTCCAAACTCCCAACCCCGTGTGATAGACACAGAGTAAAGAATGAACCTGTCTCTATTCTCTTCTACTCCATGGACTCCATATGCCATCCACACTGCTAGGGCCTCTGCAATTTGGATGCGCCTCTGTGAAAAGTAAAAGGGCCCCTGAGGAGACAGATACATGTATTCAAGCATATATCCCTGATCTTGGGCATATCTTCATTCTCTGGTTGTGTCAGTTAGGCTTAGACAGGAAAACAGAAGTCACATCAGTTATTTTAACAGAGAGAAAGTAATACAGATAATTGATTGAGCAAGTATTGCATGAGGTGTCCAGCATAGCTGCTGCTGAAATCAAATATGGTACCTATGGGGCCACAAAGATATCTAATGTACACAGCTTGTAAGGCCAGGTCTTTCATGGGTTGTACTGCTTTATTTTGTCTCCATGTTGCACAGGTAATATTTAAAACAGACAAGGTGATCATGTTTAAGTGAAGTCTTACTTGTTTGACCATCATCATTGCTAAGATATAGAACTCATTTTCTTAGTGTTGAAGCTTTGTAAATTGGAACTTGTGATTTTAGCAAATTTTCTATATTTCAACTTTGATTGCTCTTCAACCAAAAGGCAATTTTGTTCCTACTGACACCAACAGGAACAAGTACAACTGTGGAGTTTAATGGGTCAAGGACCGGGGGCAGTTACAAGTGCCATTTTCAGAGATGGAGAAAATAGATATATGTTTTCTAGGGGTATAATAAGCTCATATTTCAACAAGTTGAGTTAAAAACTAGCAATACAAGACATTCTATAGAATGTCTATGTGGAGATAATCAGAAGATAATTTAGGTTTACTGGTAAGTACAGAGCTCTAGGGAAAAAGTCTGTCTTGAATATATATATATATATAAAGCCATTAGAGTGACAGAGATACCAGGACAAAATGAATAGTTTTCCTACAGTATAGGACACTGCTTCTGTGGCACACCAAAATTTAGAAGCTGTGATTTGGAAATAGTTCACATTATAAAAAAGGAGCAACTAGAAAGATAAGAAAAAACCTTGAACTAGTTGTGCCATGGAAATAAAAAAAGAAGAAATGCAAAATACAAAGAACATTGCCCCTAATATCAGGTGCTGCAGTGGTAAGAAGTGTCCTGATAAGGACCCACTAGATTTAACAAGGAGACTATTGACATATTAAGCATTACAGGGTGAAACAGCATTTCACTGGTTTTTGAGTGTTAATGTCAAATGAAGTAAAGCCGATGAGATGAGGCTTTACTTACTTTATTTACTTTTTACTTACTTTACTCTTACAACTGCTATTTAAATGTTGCAATAGTTTGAATGTTAATAGAAGAGAGGAAGTTTGGTGATGGAAGAAGTGCATGAGTAGAGAGGGAAGGCATCAGTCATTTGTACAACTTCATAGACTAGGGATATTTAATCCTTAACCTACAGCATTCTTTTTTTTTTTTTTTTTTTGAAGTGTACTCATTCTACAAGAAACAATTCTGGGAATAATGGTAAATTTGTCTATTAACTTAGATTTAGTGGAATTCTTGATGAAGTTTTGGAGATTTGTTTTCTCTCTCCATGCTCTGTATTAATTGATTTGTATTGGAAGCTGATGAGTTAGAACCCCAAAATATAAACATTTGAAAAATAATTCTCAAAAATGTCCTTTTCATGTTCCAGTCAAAACCCTATTTTTAAGTATCAGTGTGACATGCACTTTGTTGTAAGGTTTCTTTATACTTGCTTCCAAGGTCTTGAGAGTGAGGAACCCTGCCCACACTACTGGCCCACCTCCTTCAAACACACTCACACATTCACTGTATCCTCTCCTCTGCTTAGTCACTCAGTCATGTTCAACTCTTTGTGCCCCATGAACTATATAGCCTGCCAGGCTCCTCTATCCATGGGGATTCTCCAGGCAAGAATAGTGGAATGGGTTGCCATGCCCTCCTCCAGTGAATCTTCCCAACCCAGGGATTGAACCCAGGTCTCCCTCATTGCAGGCAGATTCTTTACCACCTGAGCGACCAGGGAAGCCCACACTATATCCTAGGGTAGATGTTCTAAGACATTACTCATGGTTAGTTTCTATGCACACAATCTGATGCTTATTTGCTCTGGGGTAAAATTATGTTCCTCCTTCTTTTATTAAAAATATTTAGAATAATAACCTAGAATTTCTATTTTAGTTTCCACTTATAAGGAACAGAGTTCAAGCAACAAGTAAAAAGCATAACAGGGAATACCCTGGCAGTCCAGAGGTTAGTACTCCACACTCTCACTGCCAAGGGCCAGGGATCAGTCCCTGGTTAGGGAACTAAAATATCATAAGCTGCATGGTGAGGCAAAAAAAAAAAAAAAGTAAATAAAGAAATATTTAAAATCTTAAGAAAACAGATAAAAAGCACAACGGACTGAAAAATTAGCAACTTGGCTTGGATTTTATAAACGGGAGGACACAGTCAAAATACTGCTATCAAATTGGAATGACCAACAGATGAATACAGTTCATCAGCTTACTGAGACAAAGACTCACAGGCAGAAATGTTCCAGGGAACAGGGTCTGGGGTAGGAAAACCAGAAGTGTAACTGATGAATTGGATGCACTCAGTGCAGACAAGTCTGCAAAAGTTAAAATCTTCTGGGGGACCCAGTCATAGAGACACCCCAACATTTTTGTGAGTATTACCCCCAGGAGCTTAATCTGATGAATATCAGAGAAAACATCTCGAGATGCCTCCAGAGGGAAGGGGAAAGGAAACATTTTGATATATAATTGACCCTTATCATGAAGGAACAAAGGAATCACAATCCTACACTCTCAAAAGTCTGAATATATCTTTTGACTCTCCAAAAACTTAATTAGTTATAGCTTACGGTTGACTGGAAATCTCACCAATAACATAAAATGCCATTAACACATATTTTGTATGTTACACATATGTATTATATATTGTATTCATACAATAAAGTAAACTAGAAAAAAGAAAATTTTATTAAGAAAATCATAATGAAGAGAAAATACACTTACAGTACATAAATTTATTTCTTGAAAAAAATCCACATAAAAATGAACCCACATAATTCAAAGTTACGTTGTTCCCAGTGGCTCAGATGGTAAAGCATCTGCCTGCAATGTGGGAGACCCAGGTTTGATCCCTGGGTCGGGAAAATCCCCTGAAGAAGGAAATGGCAACCCACTCTAGTACTTTTGCCTGGAAAATTCCATGGACGGGGGAGCCTGGTATGCTACAGTCCATGGGGTCATAAAGAGTCAGTCACAAACGAAGCGATTTCACTTTTGTGTTGTTCAAGGGTCAACTATACACCAGAGCATTATTTTCTTTTAAAGCCCTCCCTTAAGAGAATCTACTTCACAAGAGCTTAATCTGCTGGGTAATGTCAGATCCTAACTGACCTGGGGGAAGAGAAATAGTCAACTCCAGGCAACACTAGCCATTTTGTTCCACAAAAGTGTGGAGGAAATAAAAAACTGAGACACACTTGTGAAATTCATCATCCAGAAGCACAGTTCAGTTCAGTCACTCAGTCCTGTCCAACTCTTTGCAACTCCATGGACTGCAGCACGCCAGGCCTCCCTGTACATCACCAACTCCTGAGCATGCTAAAACTCATGTCCATTGAATCGGTGATGCCATCCAATCGTCTCATCCTCTGTCGTCACCTTCTCCCCCGCCTTCAATCTTTCCCAGCATCAGGGTGTTTTCAAATGAGTTAGTTCTTTGCATCAGGTGGCCAAAGTATTGGAGTTTCATCTTCAGAATTAGTCTTTCCAATGAATATCCAGGATTGATTTCCATTAGAATTGACTGGTTTGATCTACTTGCAGTCCAAGGGATTCTCAAGGGTATTCTCCAACACTGCAGTTCAAAAGCATTGATTGTTCAGCACTCAGCTTTCTTTATAGTCCAACTCTCACATCCATACATGACTACTGGAAAAAACATAGCTTTCACAACATGGACCTGCACCAGCAAAGTAATGTTTCTGCTTTTTAATAGGCTGTCTAGGTTGGTCATAACTTTTCTTCCAAGGAGTAAGCATCTTTTGATTTCATGGCTGCAGTCACCATCTGCAGTGATTATGGAGCACCCCTCCCCCCAAGTAAAGTCTGTCACTGTTTCCACTGTTTCCCCATCTATTGGTGATGGAACCACATGCCATGATCTTAATTTTCTCAATGTTGAGTTTTAAACCAACATTTTCACTTTCCTTTTTCACTTTCATCAAGAGGCTTTTTAGTTCCTCTTCACTTTCTGCCATAAGGGTGGTGTCATCTGCATATCTGAGGTGATTGATATTTCTCCCAGCAATCTTGATTCCAGCTTGTGCTTCCTCCAGCCCAGCATTTCCCATGATGTACTCTGCATAGAAGTTAAATAAGCAGGGTGACAATATACAACCTTGACGTACTCCTTTTCCTATTTGGACCCAGTCTGTTGTTCCATGTCCAGTTCTAACTGTTGCTTCCTGATCTGCATATAGGTTTCCCAAGAGGCAGGTCAGGTGGTCTGGCATTCCCATCTCTTTCAGAATTTTCCACAGTTTGTTGTGATCCACACAGTCAAAGGCTTTGGCATAGTCAATAAAGCAGAAATATATTTTTTTCTGGAACTTTCATGCTTTTTTGATGATCCAGATGATGTTGGCAGTTTGATCTCTGCTTCCTCTGGCTTTTCTAAGTCCAGCTTGAACATCTGGAATTTCACAGTTCACGTATTGCTGAAGCCTGGCTTGGAGAATTTTAAGCATTTCTTTACTAGTGTGTGAGATGAGTACAATTGTGTGGTAGTTTGGTAATTCTCTGGCATTGCCTTTCTTTGGGATCGGAATGAAAACTGACCTTTTCCAGTCCAGTCACCAGCTGAGTTCTCCATATTTGCTGGCATATTGAGTGCAGCACTTTCACAGCATCATCTTTTAGGATTTGAAATAGCTCAACTGTAAATCCATCACTTCCACTAACTTTGTTCCTAGGGATGCTTCCTAATTCCCACTCGACTTGGCACTCCAGGATGTCTGGCTCAAGGTGAGTGATCATACCATCATGATTATCTTGGTTGTGAAAATCTTTTCTGTATAGATCTTCTATGTATTCTTGCCACCTCTTCCCATTTTATTGCTTTTTTTAAAAAATTTCTTTGCATTAATCACTGAGGAAGGCTTTCTTATCTCTCCTTGCTATTCTTTGGAACTCTGCTTTCAAATGGGTATATCTTTCCTTTTTTCCTTTGCATTTTGCTTTTTCTTCTATTCACAGGTATTGTAAGTCCTCCTCAGATGATTTTGCCTTTATGCATTTCTTTCCTTGTAGATGGTATTGATCCCTGCCTCTTGTACTATATCATGAACCTCCATCTGTAGTTTTTGAGGCACTCTGTCTATCCAATAATCCTTTGAATCTATTTTCACTTCCACTGTATAATTGTGATTTATGTCATACCTGAATGGTCTAGTAGTTTTCCATATTTTCTTCAATTTAAGTCTGAATTTGGCAATAAGGAGTTCATAATCTTAGCCACAGTCCACTCCCGATCTTGTTTTTGCTGACTGTATAGAGCTTCTCCATTGTTGGCTGCAAAGAATATAATCAGTCTGATTTCAATATTGACAATCTGGTGATGTCCATGTGTAAAGTCTTGTGTTGTTTGAGAGGATGTTTGCTATGACGAGTGCGTTCTCTTGGCAAAACTCTATTAGCCTTTGCCCTGCTTCATTCTGTACTCCAAGGCCAAATTTGCCTGTTACTCCAGGTGTTTCTTGACTTCCTACTTTAGTATTCCAGTCCCCTATAATGAAAAGGTCATCTTTTCTGGGTGTTAGTTCCCGGTCTTGTAGGTCTTCATAGAGCCATTCAACTTCAGCTTCTTCAGCATTACTGGTAGGGGCATAAACTTGGATTATTCTGATTTTGAATGGTTTGCCTTGGAAACGAACAGAGATCATTCTGTCGTTTTTGAGATTGGATCCAAGTGTTGCATTTCAGATTTTTTGTTGACTGTGATGGCTACTCCACTTCTTCTAAGGGGTTCTTGCCCACAGTAGTACATATAAGGGTTAAATGAGTTAAATTCATCCATTCCAGTCCATTTTAGTTCACTGATTCCTAAAATGCTGATGTTGACTCTTGCCATCTCCTGTTTGACCACTTCCATCTTGCCTTGATCCATGGACCTAACATTCCAGGTTCCTATACAACATTGATCTTTATAGCATTGGACTTTACTTCTATCACCAGTCTCCTCCACAACTGGGGGTTGTTTTTGCTTTGGCTTTGTCTCTTCATTCTTCTGGATCTCCAGTAACATATGGGTACCTACCAACCTGGGGAGTTCATCTTTCAGTGTCCTAACTTTTGCCTTTTCATACTGTTCATGGGGTTCTCAAAGCAAGGATACTGAAGTGGTTTGCCATTCCATTCTCCAGTGGACTACATTTTGTCAGAACTCTCCACTATGACCTGTCCATCTTGGGTGGACCTACACCGCATGGCTCTTACTTTCATTGAGTTAGAAAAGGCTGTGGTCCATGTGATTATATTGGTTAGTTTTCTGTGATTGTGGTTTTCAGTCTGTCTGCCCTCTGATGGAGAAGGATAAGAGGCTTATGGAAACTTCCTAATGGGATAGACTGACTGTGGGGGAAACTGGGAAATGGGCTTCAGAAGCACAGGCTCACTAAATGATTCAGATGTAATCATAGGACTGTAGAACACCACCTTCCCCACACCTTACCACCACATTACTAAATTCTTATTTAAAGCAATTGCTTTTATATTATGTCTAGCTATCACCTCCAGCTACAATATATCCTGTCTCATTGGGAACTCTTCATAGGTTGTTTGATGATTTCCCATTGAGTTACATAGAAACTAATGACCACTAACTTTCTTATAACCTTATGTTTTGTTTTGCAAGATGTAATTTGGTTTTTTGGCCCAATTCTGTTAATAGCATGCTTACCTACTGACAGTTAATCAGTAGGCAAAATGTGGACTTCCCAGAGAAGAAAGATTTATCCCATGACAAGTGACCAAGAGTTCTCTGTGATCAGCAAACGAGGATTTACAGTGGTTTTCTGGCCCATTTCCCTAACAAGAGAGGGAATGAGGTTCCAAATGCAAATATAGCAAATGGGTTCTTAGAAGTACACATGTAAGTACACATGGAAATGTGAGGGACAAAGGAGAAAGAATCTTTGCCTACAAGAAATCCTAAAAAGTTTGTATAATGATGTAGGAATTAATGGGATGACAAATGTGACCTCTTTGATAAGTAACAAGATATATTACATTAAAATATCAAAATTATGGAAATTGCTTTGACTTTATATCTTTTAGAAACCATAGATCAAAGCTTAATTGAATATAAATGAAAACACTAAATGATGTCATATTGCTAAAATAATATTCTCAAAGTGTAAGACTCTAATAATTGTCTTTTCAGATAACTTAAAAAAAGTTAGTGTATTAATAAATGTGCTTCACTCAACCCATATCAAAATTCTTCAAGCCTGTGTGATAAATGTGTTGTTCTACATAAAAGTATAATAATAAAAATAAATTAAGCCATTATGCTTAAGAATTCTAGGTAGTGTTTTTAATTTCTGTGCAACATCAATTATATCTGGGGGCACAGAAGGCTTTTAACCTAAATCTCAAATCTCTCTATGGCCTACATTTCTTTGATCTATGGACTCTAAGAAAATACAATTAAAAAAGAGATTTTCCTCCTGATTACTTATAGTCTTTCTAATGAACTTTCACTTGTGGTAGAGAAAAATTGATTTTATATAGTATACACTTAAACTAAAAATATATAATTTAAAAAAGATCTTATATTTTAAAGTTTTGTGAAATAATATTTATTATATTATGTCAATTTGCTTTAAATTTCATTTTGACATTCTAATTATCTTTAATAATTTTCAATAAAAACCTTAGTTTCTAGTAAAGGAATAATTATTTTCAATAAGAACACAAGGAAATACTCATGTTATTTCCTCATTTTTGGTAATTGAATTCAAAAAATATTTTCCCCTCTTCTGGAAGTCAAACATTAGTTTGATCCTTGCATTCGATGGCTTGTTATACACCAAGTGAAGATAATTCTTCTGGCTCTTTTTAAGTAAAGCAAGCAGATATAAATATTTTCCCACCATAACATCCTCATTTTGTATAAATTGACTGATTGCAAAACAAAATAATAATCATTGTATTCATAAAAAGTAACCCATATATCAGTCAATTTGGTGATATCAATTCCTTTGTATGTCCTTTCCTTTAATATTTATATACTGAGCACATAAACCACCTACGTACTAAATGTCAAAACTTCATATTATATCTGATTGGAAACCAGTGTGTGCACGCGTACTAAGTACCCAAGTCTCTTCAGTCGTGTCTGACTGTGACCCTGTGGACTGTAGCCTGCCAAACTCCCCTATCCATGGAATTCTCCATGCAAGAATATATAATGGGTTGCCATACCCTCCTCCAGGGGATCTTCCTGCCCCAGGGATTGAACCTGTGATTCCTGTGGCTTCTGCATTTCGGGTAGTTTCTTTATTGCTGAGTCACTAGGGGAAGGCCCCAGTTGAAAACCAGCATCTCTTAATAACATCACAGGTGACCAAGAGACTTAAATTTCTCTTTTTTTCCAATGTTTTGAGTCCACTGAGTCTTTGTTTTCCCACCCAAGAGGTATACTGAATTTGTCACTGCCTCTTTCACTCTTTAAAATAACACAATTTACAGAAGTTTTGAGATAATAAAAGTAGAGTTTTCTCACAGTGTATAGTTTGCCATGGGAATCACCTTAAGAATAGATTATGTGGATTTTTCTGCAAAGGAAGTGAGGTTGTATGGAATTCTAGCTTCACTAGATACAACATGTGTAAACATGGGTGATTTTCTTAATCTATCAGTGCTTCAGTTGACTTGCATAGGGATTGTGAGGATTCTATGAATTAATATTTGTGTTTTCTTGTTGACTTATTTTCAATTTTATTTGCTGGCATATTGCTCCAGCCCCCTACACCTGCTGCTTTATGTATCTCTCAAAAAATTAAAAGCTTGTGCCACTTTATCATATAGAAAAAAGTTTTCTTCTGTGTTTCTCTCCATGGTTCATTTTGGCTATGCCTCCTGAGCTATTCTTACCAATTAATGTGAGTATTAAGATGTTGCATTGAATGAAGGGTTTGCAAAATTTTTGGTAAAGGACCAAATAATAAATATTTTAGATTTTTAACCCATAAATTCTCTGTTGCAACTATTTAATTCTGCTCTTGTACCTCAAATATAACCACAGAAAATACATAAAATGGGCAGGCTATGCTCTAATAAAATTTTATGAAAACAGGTGAATTTGGATTATGAGCCATAGTTTAACTGTTCATGCTCTAAATGAAACTTGAGTGTGGCTATACCCATGGGCCATAGTTAACTGACCCAACTCTAAACAAAAACAGATTGATCTTTTGAAATAAATTATTATGAAATATTCTATAAATATAATTTTATATGTTATGTGTCATATGCCATAAATAATAAAATGAGAAATTGAGGACCCAACATCTGAATTATCCAGCAGAGCATTACCAGCACAGTTAAAATTCCCTTTGTGACCCTTTTGGTTTTATGACTTTTCTACCCCCTATCACCTCTCACTCCTCTCTGGAAAGAATTACTATACATATACATTATTTCTTTGGTTTTCCTCATGCGTTTATTCTCCTTATTCATGGTATTTATGCTGCATAAGGTTGAGGTGAACACTGTCTTAGCAAATACTTAACTATCGCTCCTAGAGGAAATATGGACACACACACATCCACACACCTCACATAGATTACAGTCTTGAATTGTGAAAGCAGCTCACTCTGGCAGATTTGATTTTATCTCATTTTACAAAAGAGGAAATAAGGTTCAGCATGGTTAAGTGACTTGCTTTAGGCCTCCTCACTAACAGGTGCCAGAGCTGGAATTCAGTCCCTGTCCACCTGGCCCCAGAGCCAGAGCGGCTTGCTCTGCATTACACTGCCCTCTCCTTCCTCTGGGCATCTCTATGAGAGCTGAAAGGAGAAAGCTGAGCACCTGGCCTTGTTAGCAGTCAGCTGGGAGCATGGACCTCAGACTCAAATTTTTCACTGTTCTGAGGATGTCTAGACTATAGTTTTGAGGATTACAAATACATTTTACCAAGTAAACAAATCACACATATAGCAATTTAAACAATGATGTTTGACAGTCATTTCTTTAAATAAATATGCATATATACTTATTTCATATAATTTTGTTTTCATGTAATTGATGGCATACAAGATGTGTTTTTTTCCAAAGTCATTGCTAAGTTGCATATATTTGGGAGTTTGATATATTTTGATTTGATTGACTATGGCTCTTTCATTAATACTCCTATAATTAATTCTACAGTATTGCTATATAATTGCTTTGCCCATTCTTTCATTTGGGGGATTTTTTTGACTGTTACCTTGTTACCACAATCCTGGCATAAATATCCATGTTTATTGTTGTTATTTAGTCACTAAGTTGTCTCCAACTCTTTGTGACTCCAATTTAGCCTGCCAGATTCCTCTGTCCATGGGATTCTCCAGGCAAGAATACTGGAGTGGGTTGCCATTTCCTCCTCCAGGGGATCTTTTGGACTTGGAATAGAACCTGTGTCTCCTCTGTGTCCTGCATTGGCAGGCTGCTTCTTTACAACTGGGTCACCTGGGAAGTCCCCATTCCTGTTCATTACTACTGATTAAAAAAATCTCCATTGGATATGTTAACTTTATCTATTTTTATTCACTTGAATATATTTTATTTATCTTTAATCACTTTATGGAGGAAAAGTATGAATAGCTTTACTAAAACTTCAATCTAGGAAATAGAACTCATTTAGTTTAGATTTTAAAATATAATCTGATTATATTACCCATTGAATTATTTAAATGCTTTGCTCCCATGATCATGAGTGCTTAATATATTTTATTAAAATTTTTTGGTCTTGTGTCAGTAAAATGCCTTTTAAAATTAATGTTTTTAATATTTCTGTGCTTTGTAAAATTTGTATCTGTTACTTAAAATTTGGTAAATTGTTTTTGTAAAATTATATTGTGATATTTTGTTTCTTTCCTCTTTTATTACTTCAAAATGAAAAAAATTATTCTGTAAATTTTCCTCTATAAAATTTGAAAGGTATACTTTTTGTTTTTGGTGGTTCTTTTTGAAATCTTCTCATCATCTATTTAGTTTTGGTAGCTATATATTACAGATGTTAGAATTATATACATATATGTAAAACATAAATAATTACTTTTAGGGAGAGTCTATTCATGGTAAATTTTCTCAGTACTTATTTATTTTGTTCTTATTCTTGAAAGAGAGGTTGTAAGTTACATAACTGAAAATTGAGGATTCATTTCTCTCAACATTTTGAGCACATTCTTCCATTGATTTTGTCTCTGAATGTTGCTATTGGAAAGTCTACTATAAGTTGAAATATACAGTTTTTATTTTGTTTGTAGATTAGTTTTGTTTTTAAGTACCTATTGTGTGTAAGTTTGCATTTCTTTTTATTAATCCTGTTTAGAATATATACTTTTGAATTTTAAACTTTATGTCCTTTGTCATTTCTGAAAATTTCTTAACCATTATTATTTTCTTTAGCTATTTCCTCATTCTTATTCTCAATTTTGGCTTTTTCTTGAACTTTAATGAGAAGAATATTAGTCCTTATTATGTTTTCAAATTAATCTCTTTTTGGAATTTTCAATTCTATTTTCTAGTTCACTAATTCTCTTTTCAGTTTTGTCTAATCTGCATATTGACTCATGAAATGAATTTTAATTTCATAGTTGTTTATATACATATTATGCTTTTATATGAAACACATTTTAAGTGAGATTTTGATTATCATAGTCATAAAAACATTTCTTCATTATTTAAAATCATTTTGTGCCTTGATGATTAATATTTTCAACTTTATTTACATATTGAATGCATAGATATTCTGCATATGCCATTGATATATTAGTATCTTAAATTTTATCAGTTAAGCATGTTATTTCTTTTTACTGCTGAGTCTCGACTGGGCTACATATCCAGGGATAGAGTTAGGTGAGTGACTCACTCACATCAGAGTATGTGCCAAATATAGGTACCAAATAATCAGTAATCAAAATAAATACTGTTAGTGTAATTTTAAAATCAAAATTACTGCAGAAAATTCATGATAAACAAAAGTCAAAAATTTAGGTAAAGACAAGATCTGACCTTGAATTTCTACAATTCAGCCCATTTGTTTCACCCTAACCCATCTATAGCAGATCCTACTTTTGCTTAAATCTTGACATTTTATTTATCTTAAATTTGAGCATTGATTATGATTTGCTAAAATAATATAATAAAGTACAATTTGTTTTGACTAAGAGATTTTCGGTGCCCTTTTAAATTTTGTACCCATGATCAGTGCTTCGCTCACTTCATCCTACTTTCAGTTCAGTTCAGTTCAGTCACTCAGTTGTGTCCGACTCTTTGTGACCCCATGGACTGCAGCACACCAGGCTTCCCTGTCCATCACCAGCTTCTGGAGATAACTGAAACTCATGTCTATTGAGTCTGTGATGCCATCCAACCATCTCATCCTCTGTTGTCCCCTGTTCCCCCTTAAATCTTTCCCAACCTCAGGATTTTTCCAAATGAGTCAGTTCTTAGCATCAGGTGGCCAAAGTATTGGAGTTTCAACTTCAACATCCATCTGCCCAGTGAATATTCAGAACTGACTCCTTTTAGGATGGACTGGTTGGAGATCCTTGCAGTCCAAGGAACTCTCAAGAGGCTTCTCCAACACGACAGTACAAAAGTATGAGTTCTTTGACACTCAGCTTTCTTTATAGTCCAACTCTCATATCCACACATGACTACTGGAAAAACAATAGCTTTGACTATACAGACATTTGTTGGCAAAGTAATGTCTCTGCTTTTTAATATGCTGTCTAGATTAGTCATAACTTTTCCTCCAAGGAGCAAGCGTCTTTTAATTTCATGGCTGAAATCACCATCTGCAGTGATTTTGGAGCCCCCCAAAATAAAGTTTCTCACTGTTTCCATTGTTTCCCATCTATTTGCCATAAAATGATGAGACCAGATACCATAATCTTAGTTTTCTGAATATTGAGCTTTAAGCCAACTTTTTAAGTCTCGTCTTTCACTGTCATCAAGAAGTTTTTCCTCATGTTCTGCCATAAGGGTTGTGTCATCTGTATATGTGAGGTTATTGATATTTCTTCTGGCAATCTTGATTCCAGCTTGTGCTTCTTCTAGCCTAGCATTTCTCAGGATGTACTATGCATATAAGTTAAATAAGCAGGGTGACAGTATACAGTCTTGGTGTACTCCTTTCCTGACTTGGAATGAGTCTGTTGTTCCATGTCCAGTTCTAACTGTTGCTTCCTGACCTGCACACAGATTTCTCAAGAGGCAGGTCAGGTAGTCTGATATTCCCATCTCTTTCAGAATTTTCGAGTTTGTTGTGATCCACACGGTCAAAGGCTTTGGCATAGTCAATGAAGCAGAAATAGATATTTTTCTGGAACTCTTGCTTTTTTGATGCTCCAGCTGATGTTGGCAATTTGATCTCTGGTTCCTCTGACTTTTCTAAATCCAGCTTGAACATCTGGAAATTCACAGTTCATGTACTGTTGAAGCCTGGCTTGGAGAATTTTAAGCATTGCTTTACTATCATGTGAGATGAGTGCAATTGTGCGGTAGTTTGAGCATTCTTTGGCCTTGCCTGTCTTTGGGATTGGAAAGAAAACTGTCCTTTTCCTGTGGCCACTGCTGAGTTCTCCAGATTTGCTGGTATATTGAGTGTAGCACTTTCACTGCATAATCTTTAGGATTTGAAATAGCTCAACTGTTATTCCATCACTTCCACTAGGTTTGTTTGTATTGATGAACAAAGGCCTGCTTGACTTCACATCCCAGGATGTATGGTTCTAGGTAAGTGATTACACTGTCATGATTATCTGGATCATAAAGAACTTTTCTGTTTAGATCTTCTGTGTATTCTTGCCACCTCTTGTTAATATCTTCTGTTTCTGTTAGCTCTATACAATTTCCATTCTTTATTATGCCCATCTTTGCATGAAATATTCCCTTTGTATATCTAATTTTCTTGAAGAGATCTCTAGTCTTTCCCATTCTATTGTTTTCTTCTATTTCTTTGCACTGATCACTAAGAAAGGCTTTCTTATCTCTCCTTGCTATTCTTTGGAACTCTGCATTCAAATGGGTATACCTTTCCTTTTCTCCTTTGCCTTTTGTGTATCTTCTTTTCACAGCTATTTGTAAGGCATCCTCAGACAACCATTTTGCCTTTTTGCATTTATCTTGGGGATGGTCTTGATCACTGCCTCCTGTACAATGTCATGAACTTATCTCCATAGTTCTTCATGCACTCTATATATCAGATCTAATTCTTTGAATCTATACATCACTTCCACTGGTATAATCATAAGGGATTTGATCTAGGTCATATCTGAATGATCTAGTGGTTTTCCCTACTTTCTTCAACTGAAGTCTGAATTTGGCAATAAGGAGTTCATCATCTGAGCCACTGTCAGCTCCTGTTCTTATTTTTGCTGATTGTATAGAGCTTCTCCATCTTTGGCTGCAAAGAATATAATCAATCTGATTTCTGTATTGACCATCTGTTGATGTCCATGTGTAGAGTCTTCTCTTGTGTTGTTGAAAGAGGGCATTTGCTATGACCAGTGCATTCTCTCGGCAAAACTCTATTAGCCTTTGCCCTGCTTCATTTTGTATTCCAAGGCCAAATTTGTCTGTTACTCCAGATGTTTCTTGACTTCCTACTTTTTCATTCCAGTCCCCTATAATGAAAAAGACATCTTTTATGGGTGTTAGTTCTCTAAGGTCTTGTTGGTTTTCATATAACTGTTCAACTTCAGGTTCTTCAGCATTACTGGTCGGGACATAGACTTGGATACTCTGATTTTGAATGGTTTGCTTTGGAAACGAACAGAGATCATTCTGTCATTTTTGAGACTGCATCCAAGTTATGCATTTTGGACTTTTGTTGACTATGATGGCTATTCCATTTCTTCTAAGGGATTCTTGCCCACAGTAGTAGATATAAGGGTTATCTGAGTTAAGTTCATCCATTCCAGTCCATTTTAATTTGCTGATTGCTAAAATGTTGATGTTGGCTCTTGCCATCTCCTGTTTGACCACTTCCAATTTGCCTTGATTCATGGACCTAACATTCCAGGTTCCTATGCAATATTGCACCAGCTGCATTGGATGGAGCAGTGGCTGTGAGGTGTTGGAGTGACTTTGAGGTGATACCCCATGTCCACGGGCAAAGGGGAAGCCCTAGTAAGATGGTAGGAGGATAAAAATCGCATTTAGAATCAAATCCCATAGCCATCAGAGATGTTCAGAGGGCTCAAAAAAACCTTGTGTGCACCAGGAACCGGAGACCCTGCAGAGTCTGAGACAGAATTGTGTTTGAGTGTTTCCTGTGGAGGTTCGGGTCAGCAGTGGGCTGTTGTAGGGGCAGGGGCTCTGGGAGCAGTAGACCTGGGTATGGCATAAGCCCTCTTGGAGGAAGTTGCCATTAACCCCACCACAGAGCTGCCAGAACTTACGCAGGACTGCAGAAACAGACTCTGGAGGGCACAAATAGAACCTTGTGCACCCCAGGACCCAGGAAAAAAGTGACTTCACCCAAGAGCAGTGATCCCATAAGAGACTGACCCAGACTTGCCCGTGAGTGTCCAGGAGTCTCTGGCAGAAGTGTGGTTTGCAGTAGCTTGCTGCAGGTTTGGGGGCACTGAGTGCAGAAGTGCCTGCAAGGGACCTTTTGAAGGAGGTTGCCATTATCTTCATTACCTCCATCATAGTTTGCTCTCAGGTCAAACAACAGGTAAGGAACACAGCCCCATGCATCAACAGAAAATTGGTTAAAGATTTACTGAACATGGCCATGCCCATCAGAACAAGACACAGTTTCCCCCTCAGTCAGGCTATCCCATGAGGAAGTTTTCATAAGCCTCTTATTCTTCTCCATCAGACTGAAAACCACAGTCACAGAAAACTAACCAATCTGATCACATGGACCACAGCCTTGTCTAACTCAATGAAACTATGAGCTATGCCATGTAGCGCCACCCAAGAAGGACGGGTCATCTTGGAGAGTTCTGACAAAATGTGGTCCATTGGAGAAGGGAATGGCAAACCACTTCAGTATTCTTGCCTTGAGAACACCATCCTGCTTGCAGCCCTGCTATAATAGTTTGTTTCTTTGTGGTTTTGATTATTTTTGCATTGTAATTAGCATTTAGTTGAGTTAAATCTATAGAAATCCTGAGAAATCTGATTGTAGGGCATCCAAGGATGATAGGAATTTGCATCTGTTCTCACTTTTGATATAATCAACAAATATCCAAACCTCAGCCCCAGTCGAGGGGAAGTGAAAGTGAAAGTTGCTCAGTAATGCCCAACTCTTTGTGATCCCATGGAGTATGCAGTCCATGGAATTCTCTAGGCCAGAATACTGAAGTGGGTGGCCTTTTCCTTCCACAGGGGATCTTCCCAACCCAGAGATCAAACCCAAGTCTCCCACATTGCAGGCAGATTCTTTACCAGCTGAGCCACAAGGGAAGCCGTAGAATACTGGACTGGGTAGCCTATCCCTTCTCCAATGGATCTTCTCGACCCAGGAATCAAACTGGGGTCTCTTGCATTGCAGGTGGATTCTTTATCAACTGAGCTATCAGGGAAGCCCCCAACAGAGGGAAGAGCTGGATGATACATCATAGCAGAAATTCTTAGAATTTTATGTTTCTTTTTCTACCTAATTTAGAAAAGATATCAACAAAAATTATTCATTGTCTTTCTACACACCAGTGGACTTTGTTTTTCATTCATCCTGAGGGTGTGTGAGTCCTCTCAGGGTTAATGTTTTATAAAGGTGTTGATTTCAGTCCCATTCTCCTGTCTTCACCCCTGACATTGGCCTGAGACTTATATCTTTAAGTTTCTTGCTCCCCAAACCTCGTGGTCCCTGAAATAGACATTAGCTTTCTACTTTCTACTTTTCTCTATGGTTTAAGTTTTGTACTTATATTTTCTGTGGCCTATCGGAATCTCACCTAATTCTCCATGAACTTGGCAATGTCTTTTAATATACGTATTTGACAATGTATACAACATTTTGTATTTTTGACATTTTGCAGTGTTAGAGCTTTTCAAAACACTTACTTACCTTATTGCCAGAAAAAATTTACTCATCACCTATTTCACACAGTTGTTTTTCTTCCCTATAGAATGCAATGTACCAGAGCCAAGTCCTAGGCAACTTTAGGGAAAACTGCATAATTAAACTTATGTTCTAATTTGGCTTCTAGAACTAAACTTTATTTTTTATACATCTTGGGTTAATGACAAATTAAAATCTTGTTTTTGAGAGGCCTTTGGCTGTTTGCTAAAGATAAGTACACACTACTGAAGCATGAGAAGAGTTATGCTAAAATAGCTTATATCTTTATACATATATTTGTTCCTTAATAAACTCTTACCCATCTCCCTTTCACTCTTACATTTTAAAATTTAGGAAAATTTGAAATTTTATTTGTTTCTACCTACCTCACACTGACGGATGACCCTTGGCAATATTGCCACGTTAAAACCCAAATGTTGATCTCCGCAGCTGGTAAGATGATCACTCAGCAGTAGCCACAGCCAGCTGTCCTTGGTGAACAGAAGTTCATATTGCCATGTCCATGCATTATCGATCCCTGTCACCATGGCCAGTTTGTCAATGACCCATTGGACAATGACAGGAGTTCCTGAGGAAAGATGCTGACTGGTATCTACAAAACAAGTCATCTTATTGAAAGAGTCAGTTCCTAGGCAGGTTGATAAGAAGTCCAGGGTCCCTGAGGAAGAGAGAGGGGTCTGAGGCCCTCGAAGAGGAGATAGGGGTCTGGAATTTTCAAGGAGGAGGAAAAGATAAATGTTTTCTATTTTGTTGTTGCTGTTCTCTCTCTACATTCCTTAGTCTTACTCTACATTCCTAAAACTTACTTAGTTTTAAAATAAAACGTTTATTTTAAGCCAAGAACTGATGATTACACAACAAACAGCTCAGTTTAAACTCTGTTCATTTCAGTCACTCAGTCGTGTCCTACTCTTTGTCGCCCCATGAATCACAGCACACCAGGCCTCCCTGACTATCATCAACTCCCAAAGTTTACCCAAACTATGTATATCGAGTCAGTGATGCCATCCAGGCATCTCATTCTCTGTCGTCCCCTTCTCCTGCTCCCAACCCTCCCAGCATCAGGGACTTTTCCAATGAGTCAACTCTTCGCATAAGGTGGTCAAAGTACTCGAGTTTCAGCTTCAGCATCAGTACTTCCAATGAACACCCAGGATTGATCTCCTTTAGGATGGACGGGTTGGATCTCCTTGCAGTCCAAGGGACTCTCAAGAGTCTTCTCCAACACCACAGTTCAAAAGCATCAATTCTTTGGTGCTCAGCTTTCTTTACAGTCCAACTCTCACATCCATACATGACCACTGGAAAAACCATAGCCTTGACTAGATGGACCTTTGTTGGCAAAGTAGTCTCTGCTTTTTAATATGCTATCTAGGTTGGTCCTAACTTTCCTTCCAAGGAGTAAGCAAGCATCTTCTAACTTCATGGCTGCAATCCCTATCTGCAGTGATTTTGGAGCCCCCAAAAATAAAGTTTGACACTGTTTCCACTGTTTCCCCATGCATTTGCCATGAAGTGATGGGACCAGATGCCATGATCTTCATTTTCTGAATGTTGAGCTTTAAGCCAACTTTTTCACTCTCCTCTTTCAGTTTCCTAAAGAGGCTTTTTAGTTCCTCTTCACTTTCTGCCATAAGGGTGGTGGCATCTGCATATCTGAGGTTATTGACGTTTCTCCTAGCAATCTTGATTCCAGCTTGTGCTTCTTCCAGCCCAGCATTTCTCATGATGTACTCTGCATATAAGTTAAATAAGCAGGGTGACAATATACAGCCTTGATGTACTCCTTTTCCTATTTGGAACTAATCTGTTTTTCCATGTCCAGTTCTAACTGTTGCTTCCTGATCTGCATATAGGTTTCTCAAGAGGCAGGTCAGGTGGTCTGGTATTCCCATCTCTTTCAGAATTTTCCACAGTTTATTGTGATCCACAGAGTCAAAGGCTTTGGCATAGTCAATAACGCAGAAATAAATGTTTTTCTGGAACTCTCTTGCTTTTTTGATGAACCAGCGGATGTTGGCAATTTGATCTCTGGTTCCTCTGCCTCTTCTAAATCCAGCATGGTTCACGTACTGCTGAAGCCTGGCTTGGAGAATTTTGAGCATTACTTTACTAGTGTGTGAGATGCGTGCAATTGTGCAGTAGTTTGAGCATTCTTTGGCATTGCCTTTCCTTGGGATTGGAATGAAAACTGACCTTTTCCAGTCCTGTGGCCACTGCTGAGTTTTCCAAATTTGCTGGCATATTGAGTGCAGCATTTTCACACCATCATCTTTCAGGATTTGAAATAGCTCAACTGGAATTCCATCACTTCCACTAGCTTTGTTCATAGTGATGCTTCCTAAGACCCACTTGACTTCACATTCCAGGATGTCTGGCTCTAGGTGAGCGATCACACCATCGTGATTATCTGTGTCGTGAAGATCTTTTTTTGTACAGTTCTTCTGTGTATTCTTGCCACCTCATCTTAATATCTTCTACTTCTGTTAGGTCCATACCATTTCTGTCCTTTATCGAGCCCATTTTTGTATGAAATGTTCCCTTGTGAAAGAAAGTGAGAAAGTGAAGTTGCTCAGTCGAGTCTGACTCTTTGCAACCCTATGGACTGTAGTCTACTCGACTCCGCTCTCCATGGGATTTTCCAGGCAAGAATACTGGATTGGGTTGCCATTTCCTTCTCCAGGGGATCTTCCAGACCCAAGGATCGAACTTGGGTCTCCCACATTGTAGGCAGATGCTTTACTGTCTGAGCCACTAGATAAGTAATGTTCCCTTGGTATCTCTAATTTTCCCGAAGAGATCTCTAGTTTTTCCCATTCTGTTGTTTTCTTCTATTTCCTTGCATTGATTGCTGAAGATGGCTTTCTTATGTCTCCTTGCTATTCTTTGGAATTCTGCATTCAGATGCTTATATCTTTCCTTTTCTCCTTTGTTTTTCTCTTCTCTTCTTTCCCAGCTATTTGTAAGGTCTCCTCAGACAGCCTTTTTTTTTTTTTTTTTGCATTATTTTCCACGGGAATGTTCTTAATCCCTGTCTCCTGTAGAATGTCATGAATCTCCATCCATAGTTCATCAGGCACTCTATCAGATCTAGTCCCTTAAATCTATTTCTCACTTCCACTGTATAATCATAAGGGATTTGATCTAGGTCATACCTGAATGGTCTAATGGTTTTCCCTGCTTTCTTCAATTTAAGTCTGATTTGGCAATGAGAAGTTCATCATCTGAGCCAATGTCAGCTCCCGGTCTTATTTTTGCTGACTGTATAGAACTTCTCCATCTTTGGCTGCAAAGAATATAATCAATCTGATTTCGTTATTGACCATCTGATGATGTCCATGTGTAGAGTCTTCTCTTGTGTTGTTGGAAGAGAGTGTTTGCTATGACCAGTTCTTTCTCTTGGCAAAACACTATTAGCCTTTGCCCTGCTTCATTCCGTGTTCCAAGGCCAAATTTACCTGTTATTCCAGGTGTTTCTTGACTTCCTTCTTTTGCATTCCAGTCCCCTATAATGAAGAGGACATCTTTTCTGGGTGTTAGTTCTAAAAGGTCTTATAGGTCTTCATAGAATCGTTCAACTTCAGCTTCTTCAGCGTTACTGGTTGGGGCATAGACTTGGATTACTGTGATATTGAATGGTTTGCCTTGGAGCTGAACAGAGATCATTCTGTCATTTTTGAGATTGCATCCAACTACTGCATTTCGAACTCTTTTGTTGACCAAGATGGCTTCTCCATTTCTCTTAAGGTATTCTTGCCTACAGTCGTAGATATAATGGTCATCTGAGTTAAATTCACCCATTCCAGTCCATTTTAGTTTGCTGATTCCTAGAGTGTCGACGTTCACTCTTGCCATCTCCTTTTTGACCACTTCCAATTTGCCTTGATTCATGGACCTAACATTCCCAGTTCCTATGCAATAATGCTCTTTACAGCATTGAACCTTGCTTTTATTACCAGTGACGTCCACAACTAGGTATTGTTTTTGCTTTGGCTCCATCTCTTTATTCCTTCTGGAGTTATTTCTCCACTGACCTCCAGTAGCATATTGGGTACTTAATGACCTGGAGAGTTTTCTTTCAGTATCCTATCATTTTGCCTTTTCATAATATTCATGGGGGTCTCAAGGCAAGAATACTGAAGTGGTTTGTCATTCCCTTCTCTAGTGGACCACATTATATCAGACCTCTCCACCATGACCCGTCCATCTTTGGTGGCCCCACAAGGCATGGCTTGGTTTTACTGAGTTATACAAGGCTGTGGTCCATGTGATCAGATGACTAGTATTCTGTGATTACGATTTCAGTGTGTCTGCCCTCTGATGCCGTCTCGCAACACCTACTGTCTTACTTGGGTTTCTCTTACCTTGAATGTGGGGTATCTCTTCACGGCTGCTCTAGCAAAGCACAGCTTCTGTTCCTTACCTTGGACGAGGTCGCCCCTCCTGACTTTGAACGTGGAGTAGCTCCTCTTGGCCCTTGCATTGGCACAGCCACCTCTCCTTGGTCATGGGGTTGCTCCTTTCGGCCACTGCTCCTGACCTCAGATGTGGGGTAGCTCCTTTCTACCAATGATTATATAACAACAATGTATCCTGCTTGAGGACAGTATCTCCTTGAAAACCTCCTGACTAATCCTGTTATCTTAAAATGTAAATTGTGGAAGTAGGTCTAGTAAGATCTTTACAACCTTGAGACATTCTTTTGATTTATTGTAATAACCAATTTTAAAAGTACATAATTCCCTTGCTAAATTTAGTGAGGGGGGCACTCTCTGTCCCCCTTCTGATGTCTATGTCAGAAGCTTTCTCTGTCCCTTTTTATACTTTAATATAACTCTGCTACACAAAAGCTCTTGAGTGATCAAGCCTAGTCCCTGGTCCAGAAGCTAAATCTTCTTCTTCTTCTTCTTCGATCTCGAATCTGACATCATTCACCGTAAGCTATCACTATCTGCTTAATTATTAATATCTTCTTCTTCTTGAGTTACCCTTTGATAAACACTCATATGGAATATGGGTTTCTTCATTTTTTTTTTCCTTTGCCCATTCAGAAAAGTCTATCAACATACCTTTTCTCCAGACTTTTTTGACACCAATTTGGCAATCATGTTTCATCCAATTCCCCTATCATCCAAACTTTGGCCCACAGTACAAGAACTGGTACAATGTTACACATGTGTCCATTTCTCTTTCAAAGCACAGGGAGCAGCTAGGTGCACTGGCAGAAGTTCTGACAACTAGTAAGATTTGCATTCACCATTGTCCTTTATGGATGTTTCTAAAAGGGGTTGTAGCACGACTGCTGTCTACTTACTGGTGACACCTATATATTGTGTAAAATTATCTGTAAACCAGGCCTGCCTTTTCTTTCTATATCATCTGATCCCAGGGAATTTCCCATGATGTCGTGTGTGCCAGATGAGCAGAAAAGGCAGTGTAACAGGGGTGGGATTTGGGTCACTTCCTCCAGTGACTTACTTAGGTCTTTAGGTCCTATTTGACCATGATCACATATATATCAGTCATCTTTGATGATAGAGTTTTGCTGTGCCTGCCCAACTTTATGACTTGATGAGTTAGGTAACCCAGTTCATAAAGCAAAGCTCAGGTCACATGGTAATTTGGTGACTCATGATTAGGTGTTCAGTCTTCACAAAGGCACAGTAATAGGTCAAGAGCTTATTCTCAAAAGAAGAGTATTTATGGAGGACAGCAGAGCTTTGCTTCAATTTCCCAATGGCCTGCACAGTGATTCAGACATAGGAGCCTAGCTTAGGCTCCAAACAACATCCTTATCTGCTACTAAAATTTCAAGCACTATTGGATCTGTTGGATTCCATGGCCCACATGGCAGATCAGCTTGAACAGTAGCCTGGACCTGTTCCAGAGACTTCTGTTCTTCTGGGTTCCACTGACAACTAGCAGTTTTCCAAATATGTCAATAATAGGCCATAATAATAGACTCAAGTGAGGAACATTCTCTCTAAGGTCCAAAGAGGTCCATTATGTAGAGATCTTGTTGTCTCAGTTGTAGAAAGGGGCAGATATGACAACTTATACTTTATATTATATCTTAATAACTTTTATTTTATCTTAAAAGGAGTGTTTCAATATGCCCCAGTTTGCCTAGTTTGAAAAAAATGTCACTGAGGTGGAAGACCCTTGAACTTTTGTCAGATTTATTTCCCATCCTCTGGCATGAATCAGTTCAGTTCAGTTCAGTTGCTCAGTCATGTTTGACTCTTTGTGACCCCAGGAACTGCAGCACACCACGCCTCCCTGTCCATCACCAACTCCCAGAGTTTACCCAAACTCATGTCCATTGAGTCGGTGGTGCCATCCAACCATCTCATCCTCTGTCATCCTCTTCTCCTCCTGCCCTCAATCTTTCCCAGCATCAGGGTCTTTTCAAATGAGTCAGCTCTTCGCATCAGGTAGCCAAAGTATTGGAGTTTCAGCTTCAACATCAGTCCTTCCAATGAATACCCAGGACAGATCTCCTTTAGGATGGATTGGTTGGATCTCCTTGCAGTCCAAGGGACTCTCATGAATATTTCTTACCAATCAGTGCAGAGTAATTTCTATTTCTTTCTCACTAGGTCCAATCAGCATAGTATCATCAGTACAGTGAAATTTTATGATATCTTATGAAAGGAAAAGATGATTAACTTCCCTGCAACATGTATTTTGATGTAGGGCTGGATTAAGGGCTGTAGTAAGATAGTGAACTTCTGCCCTTGACTGCTAAAAGTATCATATGAAAGGTTATCTAACTTCTTGCTTCTTATAAGTGATTGATGTATCCAATGGATATATATTATGTCTCTCCATTGCTAGATCAAGCCATGGGCTATCAGTGTTCTACTATTGGAGATTGAATCAGTAGCATTTTAAATCTAATCATATTACAGAGTAAATTCCAGAAATCCCAGAACCAGTTCATAAAACTCATTCCTTTTTAGTTTTTGGCTGTGCTGCATGTCTTGTGGGATCTTAGGATCAAGGATTGAACTCATGTACTCGGCAGTGAAAGCACAAAGTCCTAAACACTGGACCTCCAGGGAATTCTAAGAAAATTCATCCTTAAAGTTATTTACCTCTGGAACCATTCTCAGTACCAAAATCTATACTGCTCAGAGAAATAGAAGCCAATATATAAAATTAGAAATTGGTTCATGTGATTATGGAGGTAGAGAAGCCACAGATATGCAATTGAGAAGCTACAAACCCAGGAAAGTCAACAGAATAGTTCTATTCTGAGTCTAAAGTCCTTTTATCTAGGAAAATCAATAGTACATATTCTGGTCTAAAATCCTATAGGCTGGAGAACCAAGTAGAGTTGATTTTTCAGTTTAAGTTCAAAAGCTTGTAAAGTATCAGTATCACCATTCAAGCAATAAGGCAGGAAGATTTCCTCTTGAGTCCTGCTTAATTCTTCAATTGATTGGACGAAGCCCTCCCACATTGAGAAGGATATTCTGCTTTACTTAATCTACCAATTTAAATGTTAATCTCACCTAGAAATACCCTCATAGACACACTTAGAATAATGTATGGCCAAAAGTCTGAGGTCCTCATGGCCTAGGCAAGGTGATAGACAATTAACCATCAGATAATTTTTTCAGGATTTTGAGGCAAGATGCTATTATCTCTGTTTAAAAAAAAAAATCCTCTAGGATTGTATTTAGAAAGACTGAAAAGCATGGGTAGAAGAAGGGAGGCCTTTTTGGAAAACCCAGGGATGGTAGCTGTAGAGCTGATGAGATACAATAGGATTTGAATGCAAAACCAGGAAAATTTGGATATGGGTTGCAAGTGAGCTAAAGAAATCAAGGACAATGCCAAGGTTTTTATTTTGAAAAATGGGAGGATGGAGTTGACATGACCTGCTTTGCTGTAATAACTAGGTAAGCATATTTGGGAGAGAAGAGAACTAACTGGTTTTGCATTTGACACCTTAATGTGAGATGTCTATTAGACATTCAAGCTATTATTCATTTATTGAGGCATTTACTAATAATGCATTAAATTTTGACTCTTCCAAGAAGTTTGACAATTTTCATAGACTCTTAAAAAAGACACAAAAGTGAAAAATGTATAACCACACTACTATAGTTGAGACTTATGATATCATATCTTCCGTGGGGTTTCTCTGGCACTTACAAATCACACTATGTATTTGAGAACCCAGTTTGACTTTACATAGCTTGGACTTAACAGGCATTGTTTTCTGAGCACACAGATATGTGCAGGGAAGGAA
Source organism: Budorcas taxicolor (assembly GCF_023091745.1). Taxonomy (NCBI): domain Eukaryota; kingdom Metazoa; phylum Chordata; class Mammalia; order Artiodactyla; family Bovidae; genus Budorcas; species Budorcas taxicolor. The sequence continues at coordinate 49,892,933 of NC_068915.1, read as the reverse complement.
GAAGAAGGGAACACTGATGATACACCTTTCAATGGAATGCCAATTTCCCTATGAGTTTGTCCTAATTTCCTTCTTCAGCCTCATTATTCATTGCCCTGGAGCATTTTTACCCAATATTTCACTTATTTCTGCTTGCTAAAGTCTTTTTTCCTGCTTCATATATTTGCCCATCCTTATCTCTCAGTCTGAGAAGATCTGCTTTCCCATTTTCCAGTTCTTAAAATCATTCACCTGAAAAAATTAAAACAATTACTCTCCCCTCCAGGATATTTTCCTAATGTCGGAATAAACTATTTTTCTCTTATATTTCCATCACAAATTTTTGGAAATCAGTACATATTTAAAATTCTGCCATTTATAGCTTGCTATTACCTGCCTGCTTTTTCCCTCATAAGACACAGTGTTACTATGAACATGTGAACAATGTTACTATAAATGGTATTTTTTTTGTCCTTCAACACCTTGCACATGATAAGTGCTTAACATCCAATGATTATTTCATTCAACTGAACAAATAGAATATTTGAGTGGCAGCAAATGAAGCAATGAACAATGCAGGTTTTTAAAGAATCATCCTATTATTTTAGATAAATTTTTTAAAAATATAAATTTATTTATTTTAATTGGAGGTTATACATCAACATGAATCCACCACAGGTATACACGTGTTCCCCATCCTGAACCCCCGTCCCTCCTTCCTCCCTGCACCATCCCTCTGGCATACACACCAAGGAAACCAGAATTGAAATAGATAAATTTTAGGCTCTGCATCCTTAGAGACCCCAGAGCACATTGATCACTTATTAAAACATGCCTTGGCGATCTGTCTTTACATTCGTCTTTGCCAGACTTTCAGCTCCTCATCTATTTCATTCTCATCTCATCTGGGTAACATTCTCATCTCCGTATTTCTGAACAGGAAGTTCTGGGACCAGCACTTGTTAAAACTGGTTCACAATTGGAGATCAGCACAATTAGTAAGAGCAGGATGTTCACGTCATATTCTAGGTGTACCCTTTATTTCCCCTGATTTTGTCTTCCTTCAAATTGCACTGTGAAAAAACAGGAACTCTACCACTTTTGTTATACTTCTGTCATACAGGATTGCTGAAATAAGTAAGTAATTTACTGGGTGGATGTTGTGACTAGTACAACCTCAACTAGAATTAAAAAAAAAAAAAAATCACCCTCACTTGTCCCCAGTCAGTTCTTGGTACCATGTAAAAAATTGTGAAATCCATATCTGCAATCATCATTATGCTCATATTCAGCATCATTCATTTATTTTCATCTCTTGCTTTCAGGGATTGACACATTATGATTATATAGTAAGAAGAAAAATAAAATCACAGATGTAACACCAACCAAACATTTCAGGCTTCCCTTGTGGCTCAGCTAGTAAAGAATACATCTGCAATGTAGGAGACCTGGGTTTAATCGCTGGGTTGGGAAGAACCCCTGAAGAAGCGAACGGCTACTGACTACAGTATTCTGGCCTGGAGAATTCCATGTTCTGTATAGTCCATGGGGTAGCAAAGAGTTGGATGTGAATGACTGACATTCCCTTTCACTTCACTTTCAAAACATTTCAGGAATGAAGTAAGTAAATCATGCATTTATTCGTGTGTGTAAACATTATTTATAGCTGATAAAGAAGTTTCTATTATGAAAGAGGAGCAATTCATATGATTAGGCTGTAATGGGAAAGGAAATTGGTTTTTAATAATTTCTGACTTGCTCCATCTTTCCTATGTAAATACTCATGTTTTGAATTGCTTATGGCTTCTACAAAATTATTGTCTGACCGATGCAGAGAATGATTAAATGGTTGCTTAATTCTTTCCAATGCCATTGTTATTATTTATACAACTATAGAAAATCATCATTAAGGACTAAGTAAATTATTAAAAGAACCATTATAACTGTGTGTAAAAACAAGAAAAAATGTAATAGTTTAATAATATTCAAAATGTTGAAATAGCATCACTTTTATGATTTCTTAGAGGTAATAGAGAAAACATAGTATTACATCACATCACCAAGATCATTATATTTTTACAACCTAAACTGTGCAATCTTCAGTGAAGTAAAAGAACAGTGAAAAAAACTAAGTCTAATCAGCCAGAAGTAATGTCATAAAGTTCATTGTAGTAAAGCTGATACACATGAAGCACATTCATTTTCCAACTTCTAAGACCCCAGATGGAACCAACCTACTGTTATTTAACTGTTTCTTTAGCATGGTTAAATTAATTCATGATTCCCTTAGAACTAGAAGTTGAAAATGGAGAGAGGTTATGAAAGATAAACATATAAAGAGATTCAGAACTATAACAGAACACAAAGCCTCCTAAGAAACTCTCAATATCTTTTCTATAAAAATAGATTCTAAAGATGTGAATCTTAATTGACATGTATGTATTGTACCCATTTTATATTGATAGGAATTGCATTGAGAGTGAGAAAACTGAGGTTTACAAAGGTTAACATAATAGTTTGTATTGGTATGGATTATTTACTGTGTGATCAAGCTGGACTCAGGATATTGTTTGAAAAACACAAATGTTTTCACCTTGAAAACTTTCCCAGAATCCATTTGAGATCCAAGAATGTTGGCATGGATTCCCAATAACTTTGACCTGATCAACCGTACTTCTGGATAAAGAGGAGACTCTGAAACAGGCTTTCTAAATTCTTTATGAAAAAAGATAACAACAATACCTAGTTTGTTGTAATCCAGATTGTCAGTGCTATAAGTAAGCACTGTGTTTATGCAGGAAAAAGGTATTGGCTTTCCAGTGAATAGCCAGGAAGGTAGGTATATGTTTTTCCACAAGTATATACATTATTCATTGAAATGGAACAACATAGATTACAAACTGAATCTTTAAGTAAAAGTGACCTAAAGAGTTTCTGCTGATACTAATGTTTGTTTTTGAAGAAACCACAACTTGTGAAAAGGAAGACATTGCAAAACGTGAAAGAATAGCTACAATTTTAAAGGTATCTCAAAGCGAGGTAAAAAGTGCCATAGTGTTATACCATTTAATATTATTCGTTAAAAATTTTCCAGAAAGAAATTATAACAAACACAAATGTCATGAAATTAATGATAGTTATCATCCATAAATCAACATAACACTTATAGTCACCAAACCTGCATCAAAGCTAGCAAAATCTTCCTTGAAACTTGTATTCATAATTGCTAACTATCACCCAAGATAGATTTGGGTTTGCTTGCTTCTCTCTCTCTTCGTTCTTTCTCCCTGCTCTCTAATCTATACATCGTTCATCCATTCATCCATCTGAGTCTTTGGTATAATATTTAATTGTTGTTTTCAAAAAAAAAAAAAAAATTGTTGTTTTCATGAATCCTGACGACCAGTCTCCCTAACATTTACCATGTTTTTCCAGCATTTGTTTGCTCATGAATCCCTGAATCAACCCTTGCTCTTTTCTTTGCTGTTTGTTATGGAGTGTCTGGTGTCGTATTTCCCAAGGATTTTAGTCAGTTGACATCCAGCTAAGTATGACCCTTGGAAGGCATTTTTTGGGAGACTTTTAGTCAGGGGTAGGGAACGAATAAATGGACTCTATCCTTCTCTCTCTCTGACTTGGATTACATGGGAGTGGTTCTGTTTCCTCTTTGGATGCAACTCTTCCCAGAGAAACCCATTGTGCATTCTTCCTCCTCTTATCTATCCTGTGTCTAGATCCCACTTCCTTCTCCCTACGAAAATATTTTCCCTTTATGTCTCCAGCCTGTAGGTTATAGTAGCTACACAATATCGCTGATCTCTGGGCTGTTCCTATCTCCTAATTTTGGATTCTTATCTTTTCTGTCATTTGAATAATCAATTCTCTACATTACTATATTCATATATTCTGATGATTTCTATTAAATGTTTAGACCCTGATTAATACAGCAATCTAAACATTTACCTCTTCACTATAAAATACTTTTTTATGCAGTGCGAATAAAGTAAGCAATGTTTGAGTTTATTTTATTTTATTTTATTTTTTCTTTTTGTATGGAATAAAGGGGCTTCTGGCTCAGCCAATTGGATTTCCACCACTCCACTGCCCTCTAGCTTCCCTTGTGGCTCAGCTGGTAAAGAATCTGCCTGCAATGAGGGAGATCTTGGTTCAACCTCTGGGTTGGGAAGACCCCCTGGAGAAGAGAAAGGTTTCCCACTCCAGTATTCTGGCCTGGAGAATTCCATGGACTGCCTAGTCCATGGGGTTCCAAAGAGTTGGACACGACTGAGTGACTTTCAGTTTCATTTACCTGCCCTCTATGGGATTTGTTTATTACCAGATAATTTCCCATCATGATAAAAATAGGACTAGAACTGTTAAGTTGTGTAACTAAGGATGTTATGAGATCATTTTTGAAGAAAGAAGTGTGTGTGTAGCTGGTGAATGTATGGAAATTGATGACAAAGGGAAGAAACAAGATGAGTTTTAAGAAATCTTACTCTGTGCTACATTTATGGGGTAAAATAAGCAGAATACTTATTTTAAAAGTATTGTTTATGGCACTGTGTCTATTGGAATATATGTATCATAAGGAGGTTTCTAGAGGAAACAAGAGCTGTTGCTCAAAATGGAAATAATGATGATTCATTATAAAACCCTTTCTCATTATCTTCCATCTATTTTGCCTTCCTTCTGTTGGTTTCATTTATTTTCTCTTTGTTCATTTTGTTTTTCCCAGACAGAAATTCTAAAACTGAAATTGTCATTGGTTCTGAAAATATATTTAACAACAACATTAATATTTTATATGTATTTTCTGCTGATTATATGATAAGCACAGTACACATGCCTCATCAGTATTACCTTATTGAAACCTGACCAGAATTCTGTGAGTTCAGCATCAGTATTATCTGAATTTCATAGCAGAAAATACCATGTTTTGAAGTCAAATTGAAACTGTGCATTCTCAGTTTGGATATTAAACGTTTAACTCTTATGCTAAACAGAAAATAGAGGCTTAATTGAATGTTATGAAAATATAGTGCAATTTGGGAATGATAAATTTGCAAATGCCTGGTTAATAACAAATAGAAGTAAATAAATCCTTAACTCCCATGTTTAATTGTGGGAGCAAATTTCATCGGTGAAAAATATTTAGAGTTTTCCAGAGATAAACATTTAAAGAAAAAAAAAAAATGAGGGATGTATAGAATTCACAGAATTAAAATCATTTCAAAAATTATAGTTGATTGTTTTCTGGGAGGTTTCTTTTCAGAAACAAAAGGTATATACTTATTTGATTTTTTAAGGAGTATAAATGAAATCACAAAAATAATCTTATTGTATATTGCTTCCTTTGTATTCTAAACATTGATCAAGGTTTACACATAAAATCTTAAACAATTAGTTATTTCTTTTATTTTGAATTTGTTTGCTCCCATGATTTTTTAAATATATCTTTTATTGATAAAAATGAAACTCATTAGAAAATCATTTATTGACTTCAATAAGACAGCAAATTTACCTAAATTCTTGATATCCTTTGGGGATTATATTTCATGCTGAGCTATTGGCCTAAGAATTCAAAGTGATATTTTCATAATTGGGCAATTAAATACCTGATTATCTGAGATACAATTTGTGCTCTGTGAAAAGAATCTATGAATTCATTGTTGCAGTTAAAAATTAGAATCATATTTAGTTCTTATCTAAATGTCCACTTTTATGTCTGCCTCTGATCCTTTTATTCTGCTTAGAGTTCTTTTTTTTTTTTTGGTTAAGATACATATTCCTCTTCTGTTTTCACCTGTGTCCATCCCTCCTTTTCTGCCTAATTACAACCTCGGCCTTTATGAATAATCTGAAGCTCTTTTTTTACAAGTTAATTAAATGTGTACTCATCCTTCATTCTTATGTCATAGTGAAATATGTGTTATTCCCACTTAACTCTTATGCTAAACAGAAAATACAGGCTTCACTGAATGTTAATTGAATAATTAAACCAATAATAAAAAAACTAGGACAACATCAAAATGCAAAATAAAAATGAGCTACCAAAGTTTTCATTCAGATATCTACCATATCAGGAATCTAGGCGTCATGAGTACCATAGTATCCAAACACCTTTCAAACATTTTATGTTGTAATTCCTCCTCCAAAACCCTTCCTCAAGAATCACTCATTTGGAATCGAGTCCACCTTAAGAATATTTCTTCTCAGTTTTCCTTGGTACTTGTCTATCTCTCCATTCATGAGTTGAATCGTGTTCTCCAATAAGATCCACTGAAGTCCTAATGTCCGTATTTGTGCATGTGACCTTATTTGAAACTAATCTGTTTGCAGATGTAATCAAGTTAAGATGTGGCCATCAGGGAGGGTCCTAATCCAGTATGGCAAGTGTCCTTATTAGAACAGCCGTATTTGGGCACAGATATATACACAGAGAAGAATGTCATGTGAAAACACGCACAAAGGGAAGATAGGTTATACTGTCACAAGATATGGAACAACTGGGGCTAGGGGAAGTTGGAAGAGGCAAGGAAGAGTTAACTTTACAGGTTTCAGAGGAACCATAGCCAGCTGACACCTTGATACTGGACTTCTTGCCTGCAGAACTGTGATACAATATATTTCTGTTGCTTTAAGTTATCGAGTTTTTGGTACTTTGTTATGGTAGCCTTAAGAAACTAAACAATCCTTGACTTCAGTCATGCAGTGTGCACAGTTTTTATTAATATACCCTCTATCTTGAGCTTGACAATTATCTCAGTCCGTTTGAACTGCTATTAAAAAAACATTGCAGAAACTAGGTGGCTTAAGCAACAAACATCTATTTCTCTTAGTCCAGATAAAGGAGCTGGCTATCTTTTGTCTCCTGAGGGCAGTCATCCTGATTTTCAGATGACTATCTTGTGTCTTCACATGGCAGAGAGCAGAGAGAAAGAAGGCAAGCTCTTATAAATGAAGTTGCTCAGTCGTGTCCAACTCTTTGCAACCCTGTGGACTGTAGCCTACCAGGCTTATCCATCCATGGCATTCTCCAGGCAAGAATACTGGAGTGGGTTACCAGTTCTTTCGCCAGGGGTCTTCCCGACCCAGGGATCGAACCCAGGTCTCCTGCATGGAGGCAGATGCTTTAACCTGCCAGAGAAGCCCTTCTTCTTATGAGAGCACTAATTCCATTCATGGAGGCTTCCATTCTCATGATCTAAATATATTCCAAATGCTCCACATCCTAGTCATCACATTGAAAGTTATGATTTCAATATATGAATTTCACGGGGATATAAACATAAAGTCAATAACACTACATATTTAGCTATTCAATAGGTTTGTCTCTGCCAGTACAGGCACACTACTAATAGATCAGTAGTGCGTCTAAGTCTAAAGACTGGCATAGTCCTTACATCATGAATATGGATATAAAAAGTTCATCCACTGAAGCTCATGAATTTCATTCTTAGATTGACCTTCATGTCCTCATTATCACTTTACTCTATTTTCATATCCAACTCTAAGAAAATTAGTTCTTTTGATTCCCCTGTTCCATAGATGATTAGAAGCAGCAAATTGAGTAGGAAGGAAGGGATTCAAGAAATACTGTCAGAATGGGAATTATTACAGAGCCATGAAGTGGTAAGTTTAAAACCTGCCTTAGAATGCAAACTCTATCACTAATAACCTTCTAGAGATTGGGAATTTGCCTTAATGTTTCAAGACTTACTTCCCACATTTGTTTAATGGAAAATCATAACATCCATCATTACAGCTAATGATGTAGCCTTTAGCAAGTACCCAGTCCAGATGTAGAGTAGGAGCTACTGTCAATGTTTTTCCTTTTTTAAAAAATTTCATAGATATCTAGCATCACCAATTGTAAGGGAAAAAGCCAGTTCTTAAACTTTTGCTTAGTGTTGTCATTACTAAGCATGGGGATGACTTTGATCTTTGATAAAATGATTAAATGATGATCAATAATTAGCAAGAATTTATGCAATCCATGTTGGAATTTATATTAGATTTCTCTTGTAGCTGTAACAAAGTATCACAAATTAAGTAGCTTAGAAGAACACACATTTATTACTTGACTATTTGGTTATCAGAGGTCTGACACAGATATTTCGAGACCAAGATCAAAATGTCAGCAGTTTTGTGTTCCTTTCTGGAGAATCTAGGATACAATTTGTTTCCTTGTCTTTTCCAGTTTCTACTGGCAGCCTGCATTCCTTGGCTTGTGGTATCCATCTTACATCTTCAATACCTGCAACACTGTAACCCTTGACCTTTCTTGTATAGTGACATGTTTTTCTTTGACTATATCCAGAAATTAGTTCTCTCTTAAGAACCCATGTGATTACATTAGTTCCTCCTGGATAATACAGGATAATCTCCTTGTTTCAATGTCCTTAAATTTAATTACATCCTGAAAGTCCCTTCTGCGTTATGAAAGGTGACAAATTCACAGAACCATGAATTAGGATGCTGACTTTGGAGCTGCTGGGGTAGGGTGGGAGTATCATTCTGCCTATGACAGAACTGGGCTTTCCTGGTGGCTCAGTCAGTATAAAATCTACCTGCAATGCAGGAGACCTGTGTTTGATCCCTGCCTCAAGAAGATCCTTTGGAGAAGGAGAAGGCAACCTAGTCCAGTATTTGTGCCTAGAGAATTCCATGGACAGAGAAGCCTGGTGGACTACAGTCTATGGAGTCTCAAAGAGTTGGACATGACTGAGCGAGTAACACACACCACAGAACTATTTTCTTTTCACCTTACATGAGTTTCTTTATTTATCTTGAATATTAATTATATGGAATAATTAATTTTCAGAAATTCTTAATAAGATTGAATACCTTTTTGACATTTAGTCTACTCATAACAATTAGCAGAATCTCTGATACTCATTTATATTAATGAGAGTACACTGGACCCATCACATACCTAATTATTCATGTTAGTGAAGCCTTCTTAAATACTATACTCATGAAATAAATGTTAATTGCCTCTATTATTTGAACTATTTTCTGTTTGGGGTATCTATTCCCGATGCTATTTTCCAGAGTGGGTAAGTTTATTTGATCCTTGCACCAATTCTAAATCCTTGTTCATTAAATGGCTTCCCAGGTGGTGTAGTGGTAACGGATCTGCCCAACAGTGCAGGAGACTCAAGAGATGCGGGTTCAATCCCTAGGTCAGGAAAATTCCCTAAAGTACGAAATGGCAACCTACTCCAGTATTCTTGTCTGAAGAATCCCATGGACCAAGAAATCTTGTGGTCTACAGTCCATTGGGTCACAAAGAGTCAGACAAGACTGAGCATGCAAGCACTGAATACTCATTAAAAGTAAAATTGTGAAATGTATTACTATAAATATCATAGCCTCAAAAAGGAGAGCAAAAATAAGAAAAAGCTTTCTGAACCAATATATTTTTTTCAACATTATTGTTACTTATTTTAAAAAATGGGAATAGCATTGTCTAATCCTAAAGTTGTAAATAGATTAACCAAAAAGTAAATCCACTATGAATTTTTTACAGTGCCTATAAATGTCATGTATTTGAGCTGTAAGTGATTTACAAATATAAACAGAAGCACTAGTATCTAAATGTAGCTATACAGTCTTTGTGAATCAAAGATCGTGACTCTTAAGAGTTAGTCTTAAAGCAACTGAGTTCTCGAATTATTCATTTACTTCAAAGTAATCATAAAGCTAGATGATAAACTAAATTTAATTCCACTTTAAACTCACTAAAAAACTTAGGAGAAGAAATATACTGAGACTGGTCTGATGACTGAATATGTATGAATTCACTTATAATTTACACGACAAATATTTATTTGATGGCAGACATTGTACTAGTTGTTACAAACAGAGAATAAGCAAGATCATCTAATGTCCTTTAGAGTCTGTAACTGAACTAATGCAAATTCATCATAGAAATGTATTTTCTTCCCTTTTTGAAAACTTTCTACTATTTTGAGTTTCACTGATAACCCTTTTCCCTGCTCAACTTTGCTCTCCTTAAATGACAATAATTCACCCAATTTAAGGGTTAATTTTAGCAATTATTATCACAAATATCTTTGGTGAAATGCTACTAAAATAGAAAAATTTAGAAAATAAGATAAGCTTAAAAAGTTTAATGAAACATTCAGAAATGTATTATTTCCAGCAAGATGGAAGATAGTTGGGATAAAGTGGCCTATAAGTATGTTCAAAAAGACCCTCTCTAATTAGAGTCAATATTAATTAAATTTAGAACTTAGAAATGTGCTTATTAAAATATGCAATAAATTTGCTGTTATGAAATGAGAATTATGAGTAAAGAAAATAAATATTCAAGATTTAACTTAAGTTTTCAAATCTTCTAGATTTCTTTGAGAATCAGTGTCTCACTAAAATGAAAGACAAGAAAGTCATATGTTCTTTTATGAGTCTTGACTTTGCCAAACTGGGGCAACCCTTTCACTGTCACCACCACTGCCATCAAAGAAATAATTGTGAACAACTCGTTTTGTAAAAGTAAAGAGAGTTGAGAGTCAAATATTTTATTTCTAAATCAAATCAGCTATTAATTGCTGATTCATTCTGTGAATTAAAAACAAATCACTCACTGATAATTTGTATTTACATGCCACTTTTCTTCTGTGAGGCTAAAAAAATTTAATTGCTTTCTACTTCAATTTTTTCCCAAAAGGTTAAAGAAAAAAGAATTATAATGCCAACTGTTTCCCCACAGTGTTATTAATAGCCTTTAAACCACCTTGATCATTTATGATAAATATGCCAAGTATGAAATGCTATTATTAACTATACATTGATTACTAGATGCCCATCATTAAAGAATAACTTTATTTTTAATTTTTAATTTTTATTTTTACTTTATTTTACTTTACAATACTGTATTAGTTTTGCCATACATTGACATGAATCCGCCACAGGTGTACATGAGTTCCCAATCATGAACCCCCCTCCTACTTTAAAACTTTGAAATTGTCATTGCTGTTTTGAAAAGAAACAGCATTTGGTTAGAAAGAAGGCATGCATTTTGAAACTCAAATGTGGGAGAGTCACTGCATTTAGTTGGTACATAAATGCAAGAAGAGAAAATGTGCATTCCACTTATCACTACTTAGTACTTCCTCCTCACTGCCTATTCTAATTTTTAATGTATTAAAATTACTCTTTGGGTAAAGTGCCCATTTAAATGATTGCTATGTTTTGAACAATTATTAAAATGTAATGGGATGGCCATTCCTCATGCTACCCTGGTGTTCTGGGATAATTCTGATGGCTTAAGTGCCCTCAGTGGCAGGAAAAGAGACCACTGCTAATCACAGGAGACCACAAAGCCTAAATTAAATGCTTTTTTGTTGTTTTTCCTTTTCTTCAATTAAATTTTTTTTTCTATAACCAGATGTAAAGATATGAAGAATTTTCATTCAAGAAAGGTACACAGAGATACCCATGAAGTTGTCTTTTTACGTCTACATATGAGTGGGTGATAGTCACTCAGTTGTGTCTGACTCTTAGCAACTCCTTAGACTATATGTAGCCTGCCAGGCTCCTCTGTCTATGGAATTCTCCAGGCAAGAATACTGGAGTGGATTGCCATTATGTCTACAAATAAATCATAAGTTGGTTATGCTGCTGCTGCTAAGTTGCGTCAGTCGTGTCCAACTCTGTGGGACCCTATAGATGGCAGCTCAACAGGCTCCTCTGTCCCTGGGATTCTCCAGGTAAGAAAACTGGAGTGGGTTGCCATTTCCTTCTCCAATGTATGAAAGTGAAAAGTGAAAGTGAAGTCGCTCAGTTGTGTCCGACTCTTAGCGACCCCATGGACTTCAGCCTGCCAGGCTCCTCCATCCATGGGATTTTCCAGGCAAGAGTACTAGAGTGGGGTGCCATTGCCTTCAACCAATGTTTCAGACTATGATTTTAGATCTAATTTTTAAAGACAAAGAAAAAAATGCAAGTAGCTATTATATTACTGAGAGAGATGGTATCTAAACAATATGTTGATCTCATAACTATAGTATTGAGCTCATTAACTTGTAAATATTGAGGGTCTATTTCTTCTAATAGCCATCAGTATTAGAAGTATACTTGATAAAACAACACATAGTGGCTTGATAGTGACATGTGAATGGTTTTCATGTTTTTGAGCCACACAGCTCTTAGTATGATAATTAAAACCCATTCCACTTCTTTTAGTTAGTGTTGTTTTTTAAATTCAATCTCAGTCTCTAAACTTTATTTCCTTCTCTCCCCTAACTAAATATTAAAGTGGAGGTCCTGGCTGTTTGGAATGGAGGAAAGACAGGATCCTTTGGCTATAAAACAATCTTTACTCCCTCTTCTGATAACTAGCTCTTCCATTTATTGAGATAATGAGAAGGAAGGGTAGAAAAGAAAAACATTTCTTTACTAAATAAGTTCATGGAACAGACTTCTCTCTGTGTTAATCATCCTATTTCTCTTGCTAACAATGCCTGGTACTCAGTGTCTTTTCTGGCAGAAGTATCCAAATGGTACTCTTTGACGGTACTTGCAAGAGATGTTCAGAGAGATTCAATAGACACCCTCACATTTTATTTTCCTAATTTTTTAAACTTAGTACTACTAAGCTAAATTCCCACCTTTACCCACAATTTCCCAGGCAGTGTTCATGGCCAGTCATCTTCCCCATGGTCTTTTACTTCTGAGTTTCCTTCCTGAAGAGGGACATTCTGTTATGTGAGATACGGGTCAAATGGCTCCAGCCCAAAGAAGTACTTCAGTGTAGACTCATTCAGCCTATGCAGATCAATAACAGGAGCACAGGCAGTTCCACTCTACCGCCCTGTCAGCCCCAGGTTGTGTCCCCACTTACCTAAGATTCTGCAGATTGTACAGAGAGGTAGCAGTAGGACAGATGACAAAACAAAAAACTTAGAAGCCAAGTATCAGTCTTAAATTCTTGGAGGTACACCTAATCTTTGCAGGTGATTTCCTGAAAGATTCTCCTCTGTTGTCTTTGAGAAATCAAAGGAACCACAGATTCCCTCCTCTTTCCAGGGATACTATACCCCCTAAGCAACTTTCACATGATTCTCTCCACTTCCTTTTTGAATAAAAGGAAGCCATTGTAATTAGCAGTGTTGATTCTATCGAATGTTTAATATGAGCATGATCTTCTCATAGCAAGCCTTCAGACAGTCAGTCAGTCAGTCAGTTCAGTCGCTCAGTCATGTCCGACTCTTTGCGACCCCATGAATCGCATCATGTCAGGCCTCCCTGTCCATCACAAACTCCCGGAGTTCACTCAGACTCACATCCATCGAGTCAGTGATGCCATCCAGACATCTCATCCTCTGTCGTCCCCTTTTCCTCCTGCCTCCAATCCCTCCCAGCATCAGAGTCTTTTCCAATGAGTCAACTCTTCACATGAGGCAGCCAAAGTACTGGAGTTTCAGCTTTAGCATCATTCCTTCCAAAGAAATCCCAGGGCTGATCTCCTTCAGAATGGACTGGTTGGATCTCCCTGCAGTCCAAGGGACTCTCAAGAGTCTTCTCCAACACCACAGTTTAAAAGCATCAATTCTTTGGTGCTCAGCCTTCTTCACAGTCCAATTCTCACATCCATACATGACCACTGGAAAAATCATAGCTTTGACTAGACGGACCTTAGTCAGCAAAGTAATGTCTCTGCTTTTGAATATGCTATCTAGGTTGGTCATAACTTCTCTTCCAAGGAGTAAGCGTCTTTTAATTTCATGGTTTCAGTCCCCATCTGCAGTGATTTTGGAGCCCAGAAAAATAAAGTCTGACACTGTTCCCACTGTTTCCCCATCTATTTCCCATGAAGTGATGGGACCAGATGCCATGATCTTCATTTTCTGAATGTTGAGCTTTAAGCCAACTTTTTCACTCTCCACTTTCACTTTCATCAAGAGGCTTTTTAGTTCCTCTTCACTTTCTGCCATAAGGGTGGTGTCATCTGCATATCTGAGGTTATTGATATTTCTCCTGGCAATCTTGATTCCAGCTTGTGTTTCTTCCAGTCCAGCGTTTCTCATGATGTACTCTGCATATAAGTTAAATAAGCAGAGTTAAGACCACACTATTCTTACAATTCAAAATTGATTCCACAAATACTTATTGAGCACCAGTACCATGGAAGGTGAACTTCCCTGGTGGCTCAGATGGTAAAGCATCTGCCTACAATCCAGGAGACCTGAGTTCAATCCCTGAGTTGGGAAGATCTTTTGGAGAAGGAAATGGCAACCCATTGCAGTATTCTTGCCTTGAAAATCCCATGGATGGAGCAATCTGGTAACCTATAGTCCATGGGATCGCAAAGAGTCAGACATAGCTGAGCGACTTCACTTCACTTCACTGTGGAAGGAATTCTTCTAGGTACTAGTGAAATAGCATAAAGTATTTTTTAAAAATATTTTTCCCTATGGAATAAACATTCCTATGAAAACAACTGAAGCAGACAAAGATAAAGGACTTCGGAATGGTAGGTTTGGAAACTTTAATGGTGGTGGTTTTGTTTAAAATAAACAGTAAAAGCAATGCTAGAAAGGGATTATTTGAATAGAGGCACAGGAAGCAAGTGAAAATCAAGACTTGGAACATAGGGTGGAGAAGCAGGAAGGGAGGGTTCCAGACAGATGGAAAAATAGGTATAGGAGCCCTAAGACATGAACATGGCAACTTGTCCAAGAAACCTAACATAATGTGGAATTATTTCCTGCATTCATTTTCAGCTCTTTCTTCTAGTCAAAATGCAGGTGCTTGATACTTAGAATCACTCTGGTCTGAATTAAGACCATGCAAGGTTTAAGCTGTCATGACCATGGCAAAACTATCTGAGCAGAACCCCACTGTCATTAATATCAAACCACACTCTCTAATACATTGTGAATTCCTTTTATATAGAAACTTAGGCTTAAAAGTATATATATTGGCAATGAGTGCCAATAAATGCCTGCTATGTGAGTGAATGAAAACTATCAGGCCTAGATAATGTGTTTTATGAATATGAACAATGTGACCATTTTTTAGAATCAAGTCTCCACAATTGAATTTTCTACGAATTTTCCAGCTATCATTGTCTACCTATGAGCGTCTTAAAGGATGGAACCACACTATATACCCAGTAACCTGTCATAGCAAGTATGCTAAAATTGATGCCTTTTGTAAAGAGCTTACCAATTTTCTGTCACTATGGAAAACTGTATGTAGAAATTTGTAGAATTTTATCCTACGATTTGTATGTAGAAATTTATCCTAATTTTAGTTTGATTTTAATAGCTTCTAAAGACAGAAAAATGAGGTTTTGAGAAATTATCTTGATGTAAGTCATAATAATATTGGAAAGGAGTAGAGTATTTAAACAGGGTATTGTATTACATCATATAACAATTAATCACGTGCTTAAGTTCAGAAAGAGAGTAAGGGAAAATAATTTGATGTTCCAAAAAAGTGGGACCTTGTACCATAATATTTTTGTGTGCTTTGTTGTTCTAATTTTTTTGATCTCTCCTTGGTTAAGTCTTAGGATGTGTACATGTGTGAGTGCTCAGTTATGTCTGATTTTTTGTGATTCCATGGACTGTAGCCTGCCAGGCTCCTCTTTACATGAACTTTTCCAGACAAGAGTATTGGAATGGGTTGCCTTTTCCTGTTCCAGGGGTTATTCCCAACTCAGAGATCAAACCCTTGTCTCTTGCATCACCTGCATTGGCATTTGAATTCTTTACCACCCTACTACCTGGGAAGCCCTAAGTTTTGGGAAGGGAAAGGTAACAGCTTGTCTTTAACCTGGACTTTCCACTAACTAGTTCTGTGACATTAAGCAACCTCTCTGAGGCTCGTTCAGATTTGTCATCTGTAAAACAGCAGTAAAAATACCGATAGTATAAGTGAGTGTGTGGATAAAGGAGAAAATGCAAAGACTTTAGCAAGAACACATTAAAAACTGCATCAAAAAAGCAGATAACACTATTCTTGGTTAGCAAAAACAAATCTAGAATTCAAAATTAGACGTGTCTAATTCTAAAGCCTAGACATTAAACCACAGCATACAATGCCACCTACGTTATTTTCCAGGAAGTTCACAGTGATTTCCTGCTGTCATACACATATGTCTATTTTTGTACTGCTCCTACTCTTCATTTCCCTGTGTCTTTTATAGAAAAGCAAGGGATAACAACTGCAAATAGGTGTTCCATTAGGAGACCAAGACTGTTTACCACTGGGTCATGAAAGCACTCCCTCTTTTTGTTTTTAATATCTTGTGAAGAAAACATTCAATAATCCATCCCCTTTGGGCAGTTTCAATTTATTCAATTCTTAAGGGACATTTTAAGCTGAAATCTTCACTAGAGTGTATTTCCCTTGAAAGAAAGTAGTAAAGAGCAAGGTGTAGATTTCACCATCCGTACTCGCTAAGACACCTGCAGAAAAATAATTCTCACCATCCTTGGCTAAAGGATATAGTTTCTATGAACCTAACATCTGACAATGGTTTATGCTGGCATCTATTTACAATGGAGAGTTAAGTTCTGGAGACACAATCAGTATTTACAGGTTCTGGCAAAGAGCATTGAAATAGTGCAAATAACAACCTAAGTTACTTACCCATCTTATAGAGGACTAGTCATACTGCAACACTCACAACTGTGGATTGGAAAAAAATGAGATATCTGAATTCTTTAACATGTTTTATTAACACCAATGTAAAATTTCAGAAAAATGGCTTGATAATTATTTTAACAACATAGTTACAAAATCTTAGGAAAAAAGTTATTTTCCTTCAAGTGTCTTTCACAATTTATAAATTGGCACAGATTAATAGAAATTTAGAACTGTTGTAGCTTAAAGGTGTGAATTTCAAATAGTTTTAAAAGTAGAAACTTTTTTTTCATATTGAACTTAACTGTGCTGTGTGTGCTCAGTCATTCAGTCATGCCTGACTCTCTGTGATCCTGTGGACTATAGCTTGCCAGACTCCTCTATCCATGGATTTTTTCCAGGCTTCCAGGCAAGAATACTGGAGTGAGATGCCGTTTCCTACTCCAGGGGATCTTTCTGACCCAGGGATCAAACCTGCATCTCTTGTCTCCAGACTCTACCACTGTGCCACCTAGGAAGCCCTAAAACTTAACTAGCCCTTGAATATTAAAAATGAGAGACAGCAAAAGAGACAGGGATGTATAGAACAGTCTTTTGGACTCTGTGGGAGAGGGAGAGGGTGGGATGATTTGGGAGAATGGCTTTGAAACATGTATAATATCATATAAGAAACGAATCGCCAGTCTAGGTTCAATGCAAGATACAGGATGCTTGGGGCTGGTGCACTGGGATGACCCAGAGGGATGGTATGGGGAGGGAGGTGGGAGGGGGGTTCAGGACGGGGAACACGTGTACACCCACGGCAGATTCATGTTGATGTATGGCAAGACCAATACAATACTGTAAATTAATTAGCCTCCAATTAAAAAAATTAGATTAAATGCATGCTTTATCAGCATGAGTTTATTGTATAAGTTAAGGTTAAACTATGTACATATGAAAAGTCAATCCATTTTGATAAATATATGTCAACATTGGCTGTTATGGGAGAAAATTAAAGTTTTTTATTAATTTCACTATCCAGTTGATTTCTTCTTTTTCTTTTTTCTTCTGATTACATACTAGTGAAAAATAAGAATTCAGACAGACAAATCAAAGTATGTACAAATAATTATCGTAGGACTTTTGGCACTCTCAAAGGACCATAGATTTAAAAAATGGAGATGTTTGGAATAGAAGTTGGAGATTCTTGTATTCAGTGTTTAGTAACTCTTCTCACTCCTGGTCAATAAAAGCAGAGATTACTGAAAGATGCCATATTAGCACAAAAATTATATTTTGATGCTATCAATTGAAAAAGGGTAAAGAAAAAATTTTGTTAATTTCAACTAAGAATTATGTGGTAGAGAGCACAGATTCCTGAGAATTGATTGCAATCAATTTAGCAGGCTCTGCAGGCATTGGAGAAGGAAATGGCACCCCATTCCAGTGTTCTTGCCTGGAGAATCCCAGGGATGGGGGAGCCTGGTAGGCTTCCGTTTATGGGGTTGCACAGAATCGGACACAACTGAAGTGACTTAGCAGCAGCAGCAGATTAACAAGCTTTCCTGTGCTTCACATGGAGCTTATCAGTGTAAGTTTAGAAGACCGGGCTTGCACACACCTAATTTCATAAAGAAAGTCAAATAAAGAATGCCACTCTTTATTCTCCATTATAAATATTTGTAGTTGTGTCATATGAACAGAGATATTAAGAGAAGAAGCCTAATTTCTGTAGTCAGCACAAAAAAGTCACAGAAGTGTTTATTAAATATTTATATTTGGTACATATCAGAGTTGACTAGAGGCTTTTCTGAACTTTTCACTTTTACACTTTCAATGTTACTAAAGTAATATTAATTTTGTTTTAATTTTTATTTTTACTCTATTTTGCTTTACAATACTGTATTGGTTTTGCCATACATTGACATGAATCAGCCACGGGTGTACATGAGTTCCCAATCCTGAACCCCCCTCCCACCTCCCACCCCATATCATCTCTCTGGATCATCCCCGTGCACCAGCCCCAAGCATCCTGTATCGTGTATCAAACATAGACTGGTGATTCATTTCTTATCTGATAGTATACATGTTTCAATGCCATTCTCCCAAATCATCCCACCCTCTCCCTCTCCCACAGAGTCTAAAAGTCCGTTCTATACATCTCTGTCTCTTTTGCTGTCTCGCATAGAGGGTTATCATTACCATCTTTCTAAATTCCATATATATGCGTTAGTATACTGTATTGGTGTTTTTCTTTCTGGCTTACTTCACTCTGTATAATAGGCTCCAGTTTCATCCACCTCATTAGAACTGATTCAAATGTATTCTTTATAATGGCTGAGTAATACTCCATTGTGTATATGAACCACAGTAATATTAATTTTAAAGGTACATCAATTATTTAAACAGTGTTTAAATTTACTGGGCCTTCCTTGTGACTCAGGTGGCAAAGAATCCATCTGCAATGTAGGAGCCCTGGGTTTGATTCCTGGGTTGGGAAGATCCCCTGGAGAAGGGAAAACTCCATTTATTACTAAATATTGACTATTTATTTGTGTTGTACAATACATTCTTGTAGCCTATCTTATGCCCAGTACTTTGTACCTCACACTTTCTCCACCCCCTGTAATACACCTCACCTGAACTGGTAACCACTAATTTGTCCTCTGTATCCTTGAGTCTGCTTCCTTTTTGTTATATTCACTAGTTTATGTATGTTTTAGATTCTACATATAAGTGATATCATACAGTATTTGTCTGACATATCACTTAGCATAATGCCCTCTACTTTCACCTATGTTGCTGCAAATGGCAGAATTTCATTCTTTTTGCAGTTGAGTGATATTCATTGTATGTCTATGTGTATATGAGTGTGTGTGTACACATATCTCATACCTGATGAATACTTAGATTGCTTCCACATCTTGGCGATTGTAAATAATACTGCTATGAACATTGAGGTGTAGATATCTTTTTAAATTTGTCTGTTTTTTTTTTCTTTGCTCTAGTCCATTGATATGATCTTCTCAGTGAAGCAACAAAAAGAGAGAAAAGAGAGATCATATGCAAAGATATTTTGACAGTAATTGATTCCCTTACATTTATTTCAGCTTAAAAAGTTATCCCATATTGCTTTATTCCAGTGGTTCTCACCTAACAAGGTTTTTTGACCCTCAGTAGAACATTTGGCAATGTCTCAACACAATTTTTGTTGTCTGGAAGGGAGCAGCACTACTGGTCTCAGTAAATAAATTCCTGGGGTACCACTAAATATTGCAAAGCACAGTACATGCTCCCCCAACAAGAAAGAATTATGCAGCACAAAATGTCCAAGAGTCCAAAGGTTAAGAAACACAGAATTAGGCCACTAATGTTCAATTAAACTCTCATATATCACTATGGTTCTCTACTGAGAACTCTATGGAAAAAGTCTTATTTCCCTTCATTTTCACATTATGTAAATAGGAGTTCAGAATAATCCTAAAAACTATATAATATTTGATACTTAAATATCTTAAAATGACAGAAATTACACATACCACAGATGTTTCAAAGTTTCTAGGAGTGTTCAGAGTAATTTCCATGTAACCACAGAATCTAATGATAATGCTGTGGTTTGACAGAACAATAACACATAATCATTGTCTTTACATAATATTTGCCATTTTGCATGACTACTGTCATACCGTTTCTAGCCACTCTACTCTGAAGCAAGGTTGTGAACTTCCATATACTCTGATATCTTATTTATACAAAGATTTTGACATAAATGTATTGTATCAGTAACATAAATTTACTCTGATTGTTCCCAACTTCAAAAATTGTCTAGAGTATTTGACAACAGTCTTCTTTGACATGGGGTTTTTAGTTCATTTCTTGCAAGATGTGTTTCTGCCCTGAAATATATGTCTAAAAATAATCTCTGTTTTATGGTTTATAGGTCCCTTGATTTTTTTTAAAGGAAAACAAGCCACCACAAACATCCCATAAGTGTAGTTTTTGTAGGACGAAGGTTTGTATCATGCATAATTATGAAGCTTCATAAATGCATATGTCATGTTTCTCTTAATAGTAATTCATACAAGAGGCTTTTTAGCCATCACTGAGGTATGGAATATGAGAAGTTGAAATTTGAAAGTTAATGGCTTGCCCTTTTCTGACAACACACTACATTTTCACACCGTAACTAACACTTTGCCTTATTCAACAACTGAACTGTTGACAAGGTCGCTTAAGCTAGTCAGAAGAGTAAAATATACCAGTGCATCAGAAGCAAGTGAATATGAAAGGAAAATAATAAAATTAAAGAAAACAATGAGGAAAGAACTCTAGGGTTTCCAAAATGCTGTGTCAAACTCCCCAGTGGAGTTTTCTTATATCCATTATATTGTATACTAAATACTGTGTAAGTTTTCCTATCAAAGAGTATATTTTAAGCTAGTTAAGTGGAAAATTGATACTTAAGACCAAAATAATTTTAAAGGAAATTCTAAAGTCCATGCTCATTATTTAATCTTGTATTTACTAATTTTTGTCATTACAATATTATCAATGAAGCTATTAATTTGTATGAAAACAATAAGGAAGTATTTTCAATAAACATTAAAGATACTTCTAGCAATTTTTCCAGAGCTGATCTCAGAAATGGGTCAGTGTTCTAGCTGGATTAGTAAATGTGCATTAGCTAATAACTTCTGTTTTAAAACCAAGCAGTCATTTCACTCACCTCAGTGCAGATTCTGTGTTCCAAGCCAAGGCCCATTTGTAATCTAGAATCACTTGTTCACAATCTGTCTAGCACATTAAAAAATAAATCAAAAACTAAAAATAAATAAACACTGTCACATAGGTATATACTTTGGTTTATGCATTTAGGTCTTCTGTCTTGGCTGTGTGGAATCACCATACCAAAACCATCATTGTTAAGAATCTATATAAGTGGACATTTAAAAAATGTTTTAGTACAAATAGAATATTTTAATGTAGTATGATGATTCAAGAAGAATAAGGGATCTTTGAAGTTAATGATATGAAGAAGGTAAGGAATATCCATATATTATCATAATTTATAAAGAACATAATATATTTAGTTCTTCTTTTATAAATCATTCTATAAAAATTACTTGGAAAATGTAAACTGAATATATGGCTTTGAGTGCTTCAAACTCTTGTGAATTGTATTCTATTTTCAGTTATAGAATGTAGATTTAAAAGACACCACAAGATTGATAATATAAGGAACAGGGATGATTTTTTGAGAATTAATTCCTTTCAATGCATATTTAGAGCTTCTAATCATTAGGGCCCCTCTTATTCTTTCTGCATGACCCTAATTTTTCTTATCCAAAGCAAGGGTTCTTTATACTTTAGAAATGAATGCATTTGTAAATGTATTTTATTTTGCACAATTAATATTTTTCATTAATTTTCCTTTAATTTTGAGATGGCATAGTACAATGATTAAAATACTGAGCATATATGGATTTTATTTCCACTGTGTCATTGCACTGGGAGTTTCTTCATCAGTAGCATTATGTTATTAATAGTATCTAACACACAATTTGTTGGCAAACAAGATATTGTTGAAAGCAGTACTTTGCTTCCACAGAAAAGGTTAAACAAACAATAGTTATTACTGTGTTTATTTGAAATTGTCAGTAAAAATATAATTAGTGAATTAATGGTATCAAATAAGAGCTCATAAATTAAATACAACAAATTAAGTGAATAAATAGTACACTAATGATAATAAATAAGAATTATAATAAATCTGGAGAAATGGAAAATCCATTATTTTATGGGTCTCTCAATGGGAAGGAGTGAGTCTTTCCCCACCCCCCAATCCACCGACACAAAGTAATCCATAATCATACCACCAAATTTACATTAAAACCTCAGAGCTCACAAAGAACGAAGCTGATTTTTCTGAAAGTATATGAATACATCCAACATTATTTAGAAAGAAATGAAGTCTTATATAACCTCTAAGGGCTCAATAAAAAATAAAGACATAGAATTATATATAATTATTAGCAATGGCTATAAATTAACAAGAAATGTTTCCCTAACATATCAATCAATGTATCATGAAGTAAAATTGAGATGTTAGAAGCTCTAGAGCCAATGATTTTGAGACCAGATCTTAACTTATTAAGCAATGTTCCTTTTCTATTTTTTTTAATGAGAGGGACTATATATTGATACTAGATGATGGCATAGTCTTTATTTTTTTGTCATGGAAAATCTACATCCTATACTATAGTTTAGTCTCTATATTTTGGATATAGTTAATCGCAAGCATTCTTTTAGTTATCGTCTAGTCAATAGATATTCACTGAGGCTTTAGTCTGTACCATCTCATGCTAAAAGGCACCACATAAAATGGTAAAGGAGATAGAGAAGTTCTGCAATATAAATAAGAAAGCAAATGTTGTTCTAGTAATTATAATTCTTCTTCAGTATTAACAAATAAAGATTCTTTAAAGCTCAGAGATAAGGGGAACAAGGAGATTGAAGAGCATGCTATACATAAAAAAAAGTTGCATGTGGAAAAGCCTGGAGTCAAGAGTGAATGCAGCTTTGTGAAAGACCTGAAATAATAACAGTGTATCTGCATATAGATATGCAGTAAAGTTGTAGTGAGGTAAGAGAGTTTGGTAACATACCACAGAAACAGATTAATTGTGAATCCAAAATCCAGTACTTGGATGCAATCTCAAAAAAACCAGAATGATCTCTGTTCATTTCCAAGGCAAACCATTCAAAATCAGAGTAATCCAAGTCTATGCCCTGACCAGTAATGCTGAAGTTGAATGGTTCTATGAAAACCTACAAGACCTTCCAAAACTAACACCCAAAAAAGATGCTCTTTTCATTATATGGGACTGGAATGCAAAAGTAGGAAGTCAGGAAACACCTGGAGTAACAAGGCAAATTTGGCCTTGGAGTACGGAATGAAGCAGGGCAAAGGCTAATAGAGTTTCGCCAAGAAAATGCACTGGTCATAGCAAACACCCTCTTCCAACAATACAAGGTAAGATTCTACACATGGACATCAGCATATAGTCAATACTGAAATCAGATTGATTATATTCTTTGCAACCAAAGATGGAGAAGCTCAAACAGTCAGCAAAAACAAGACTGGGAGTTGACTGTGGCTCAGATCATGAATACCTTATTGCCAAATTCAGACTGAAATTGAAGAAAGTAGGGAAAACCACTGGACCATTAAGGTATGACCTAAATCAAATCCCTTAAGATTATACAGTGGAAGTGAGAAACAGGTTTAAGGGACTAGAGCTGATAGAAAGACAGGCCAGTGAACTATGGATGGAGGTTCCTGATATTGCACAAGAGACAGTATCAAGACCATCCCCAAGATAAAGAAATACAAAAAAGTTAAGTGATTGTCTGAGGAGGTCTTACAAATAGCCATGAAAAGAAGAGAAGTGAAAGTCAAAAGAGAAAAGTAAAAGTATACCTATTTGAATGCAGAGTTCCAAAGAATAGCAAAGAGAGACAAGAAAGCCTTCCTCAGTGATCAGTGCAAAGAAATAAAGAAAAGAAATAGAATGGGAAAGACTAGAAATCTCTTCAAGAAAATTAGAGATACCAAGGGAATATTTCATGAAAAGATGGGCTCAATAAAGGACAGAAATGGTATGGAGCTAACTGAAACAGAAAATATTAACAAGAGGTGGCAAGAATACACAGAAGATCTATACAAAAAAGATCTTCACAACACAGATAATCAGGATGGTGTGATCACTCACCTAGAGCCAGATATCCTGGAATGTGAAGTCAAGTGGGCATTAGGAAGCATCACTACGAATGGAATTCCAGTTGAGCTATTTCAAATCCTAAAAGACAGTGATCTTTCACTCGAGAACTGTAGGGTGTCCAATCAATAAATAGTGTCTCTTTCTAAAATAAAAAATCTACATCCATATGTTGAGACTAATGAAATATTATAGTTTGTTAATGTTGGCCTTCACAGAGTAGTACAAATTCATGGGATAGCAGTCATCAAAACTGTTCCTAAGTATGTATAAAACACAACCACAATAAACTTTAATTTGCACTGGTTTTTAACTAAAAATCCAATGTTTATAGCAGATTAATGTATGTCTGCTATGAATCAGTCATATAGGATCTGTAGATTATCTGCTATGACAACAAGTCTGAGCTGTTCAATCTACATGTTTAAACAAATTATTGGATTTGTTGCTGCCTTTGCATAGGCAGGTGGAAAGAATTTCTAGCTAGGTACTCACTAAGATGAGACCCAAGTTGTCATAATATACTTTACGATACTATTTTAAATTAAAGAAAAATGAAACTGGATTACTTCATTTTTAAAAAATATTAATGTTCTTTATACACAGATCACTAATGTTGACAATAAAACAGGCAAAATAATGTTTGAAAGTTGTGAGCAGGACTAAACATTAAAAAATAAAAAGTGCTTCACTCAATATGCCAACTAATTTGGAAAACTCAGCAGTGGTTACAGGACTGGAAAAGGTCAGTTTTCATTCCAATCCCAAAGAAAGGCAACGCAAAGAATGCTCAAAGTACCACACAATTGCACTCATCTCACACGCTAGTAATGCTCAAAATTCTCCAAGCCAGGCCTCAACAATACGTGAACTGTGAACTTCCAGATGTTCAAATTGGATTTAGAAAAGGCAGAGGAACCTGAGATCAATATGCCAACGTCTGCTGGATCATCAAAATAGCAAGTGAGTTCCAGAAAAACATCTATTTCTGCTTTATTGACTATGCCAAAGCCTTTGACTGTGTGGATCACAATAAACTGTGGAAAGTTATGAAAGAGATGGGAATACCAGACCACCTGACCTGCCTCCTGAGAAACCTGTATGCAGGTCGAGAAGCAACAGTTAGAACTGGACATGTAACAACAGACTGGTTCCAAATAGGAAAAGGAGTACATTAAGGCTGAATATTGTCACCCTGCTTATTTAACTTCTATGCAGAGTACATCATGAGAAATGCTGGGCTGGAAGAAGTACAAGTTGGAATCAAGATGGCCGGGAGAAATATCAATAACCTCAGATATGCAGATCAGTTCAGTTCAGTTCAGTCGCTCAGTCGTGTCCGACTCTTTGCGACCCCATGAACCACAGCACACCAGGCTTCCCTGTCCGTCACCAACTCCTGGAGTCCACCCAAACCCATGTCCATTGAGTCGGTGATGCCATCCAACCATCTTATCCTCTGTCGTCCTCTTCTCTTCCTGCCCTCAATCTTTCCCAGCATCGTGTTTTTGTTTTTGTTTTTTTTTTTTTTCCAACGAGTCAGCTCTTTGCATCAGGTGGCCAAAGTATTGGAGTTTCAGCTTCAACATCAGTCCTTCCAATGAACACCCAAGACTGATCTCCTTTAGGATAGACTAGTTGGTTCTTCTTGCTATCCAAGGTACTCTCAAGAGTCTTCTCCAACATCACAGTTCAAAAGCATCAGTTCTTTGGTGCTCAGCTTTCTTCACAGTCCATCTCTCACATCCATACATGACCACTGGAAAAACCATAGCCTTGACTAGATGAACCTTTGTTGGCAAAGTAATGTCTCTGCTTTTGAATATGCTATCTAGGTTGGCCATAACTTTCCTTCTAAGGAGTAAGCATCTTTTAATTTCATGGCTGCAATCACCATCTGCACTGATTTTGGAGCCTGAAAAATTAAAGTTAGCCACTGTTTCCACTGTTTCCTCATCTATTTGCCACGAAGTGATGGGAACAGATGCCATGATCTTAGTTTTCTGAATGTTGAGCTTTGAGCCAGCTTTTTCACTTTCCTCTTTCACTTTCATCAAGAGGCTCTTAAGTCTTCTTATGGCAGAAAGTGAAGAAGAACTAAAGAGCCTCTTGATAAAAGTAAAAGAGGAGAGTGAAAGAGTTGTCTTAAAGTTCAACATTCAGAAAACTAAGATCATGGCATCTGATCCCATCACTTCGTGGCAAATAGATGGGGGAACAGTGAAAACAGCGGCTGACTTTATTTTGGCAGAGGCGGGGGAGGGGCTCCAAAATTACTACAGATGGTGACTACAACCATAAAATTAAAAGACACTTACCTCTTGGAAGGATAGTTATGACCTACCTAGACAGCATATTAAAAAGCAGAGACAACTTTGCCAACAGAAGTTTGTCTAGTCAAGACTGTGGTTTTTTCAGTGGTCATGTATGGATGTGAGAGTTGAACTACTAAAACATCTGAATGCTGAAGAATTGATGCCTTTGAACTGTGTGTTAGAGAAGACTCTTGAGAGTCCTGTGGACTGCAAGGAGGTCCAACTAGTCCATCCTAAGGAAATCAGTCCTGAATATTCTTTGGCAGGACTGATGTTGAAGCTGAAATTCCAATACTTTGTCCATCTGATGTGAAAAATGGACTATTTTGAAAAGACCCTGATGCTGGGAAAGATTGAAGGCAGGAGGAGAAGGGGATGACAAAGGATGAGATGGTTGGATAGTGTCACCAACTCTGGGAGTTGGTGATGGACAGGAAGGCCTGGCTTGCTTAGTCCATGGGGTTAGAAAGAGTTGGCCATGACTGAGTGACTGAACTGAACTGAACTGAACTGGTGAACAACGTATAAAAGCCCAGGTATAGGAGATCTTTAATGATCATGATTAGTTTGAAGAGAAAGAGCTTGACATCATTCAAATACCAAAAATAGTATATTACTTAAAGGGAGGTTTGAAGAAGAATGAGACAGAGTGGTAGGTAAGTGTCAAAAGGATTTGTGTTCCAATTTATGCAGTTGATATAAAATCTTAGAGGCAATGGAGAGAGAGTGAAGTGCTTTCAGAAGATTGGAGATACACTCTAAAATTTTATTTTAGAAAGGATTGCCTAGTTGCTGTGTGGAGAGTGGAGTGCAGGGGAGCAAGTGCTGAAGCAGAAGATCTGAAAAAGTTTTCTGGAGCAAGACAGCCAAGGAGGCTTAGTCTGGTGTATGGTGGTGGCTAAGTAGAAATGTGAGAAATTTAGAAGGTAAATGAGACCTACACTAGAATTTGGAGACTGATAAAAGATTGTACAAGAGGAAAAGGAAAAAAAAATCTAATATTCAGTGTTTGTACAATAACTTAGGCATTTCCACCTCCTTGCTTCTCTTTAAATAAAACATGTATATCTAAATAAAATGTGTTTACTCATATAAATATATTCAACAATTTATGCCTGTAATTTGAAGTTCTAGGGATGGAAAAAAGTACATGACTTTTAAAACATGGTATATCATACTATACTTACAATATGACATTCTTAACACTCTAATCACCTGGAGTACCCACTCTAGCATTCTTGCCTGGAGAATCCCATGGACAGAGATGGCTGGTGGGCTACATTCCATGGGGTCACAAAGAGTTGGACATGGCTAAAGCGACTTAGCATGCATGCACAAGACCTTAATCACATCTAAAAAAAAAAAAAAGAAAGAAAGAGAAATTGTCATTGTTAAGGAGGAGCATGTGCTGGAGATGTGATATGTAGACTAATGAGTTGCTAAAGGGAGAAGGCACTGGCACCCTACTCCAGTACTCTTGCCTGGAAAATCCCATGGATGGAGGAGCCTGGTGGGCTGCAGTCCATGGGGTCGCTAAGAGTCGGACACGACTGAGCGACTTCACTTTCACTTTTCACTTTCATGCATTGGAGAAGGAAATGGCAACCCACTCCAGTGTTCTTGCCTAGAGAATCCTAGGGACGGAGGGGCCTGGTGGGCTGCTGTCTATGGGGTCGCACAGAGTTGGACATGACTGAAGTGACTTAGCAGTAGCAGAGTTGCTAAAGAGTCAAAATTGCTGAAGAGTCAAATCTAATTATAACGGTAGGTTTTTATTACAATAAATACCAAATATATAGTCTTAGTATATGAAACTTCAGAATCTTATACACTACTTTCAAAATCAAGTCACATTCATTAACTTTGAATTATGGTAAATATACATAAGAACATTTGCCATTTTAACCACTTTTAAGCATGCAATTCAGTGGCATTACTTAAGATACTATACAATCATCTTGTGTGCATGCTTAGTCAGTCAGTCGTGTCTGATTCTTTGTCACCCCATGGACTGTAAACTGCCAGGCTCCTCTGACCATAGGATTTTCCAGACAAGGATACAGGAGTGGGTTGCCATTTCCTTCTCCAGAAGATGGGCGCTTCCCTGGTAGCTCAGTTGGTAAATAATCTGTCTGCAGTGCAGGAGACCCGGGTTGGATTCCTTGGTGGGGAAGACCCTCTGGAGAAGGAAATGCTCTCCTTACCTTTAAAAACATTATATAAAATGTCTGTATTTGTTAGATTTATTGAGTTATGAACTACAGATTCAGTTGTATGACAGAATTTCTTATATATCATAAAATAGAAAAAATTAAATCTTTTTTTCAGTATATTTGGCCAGTTGCCAAACTCAAAAATGACGCATACATGTGTAGCAGTTTACTTAAGGATATAAGATTTATTCTGGCTAAGGTAAAATAACCCTAAATTGATTTCTAGTGAAAAAAAATATGGTTTTAATGCAGTTACTATGTCTTTACACACATATATGCTGCAAGAAGATCCAACCAGTCCATTCTGAAGGAGATCAACCCTGGGATTTCTTTGGAAGGAATAATGCTAAAGCTGAAACTCCAGTACTCTGGCCACCTCATGCGAAGAGTTGATTTATTGGAAAAGACTCTGATGTTGGGAGGGATTGAGGGCAGGAGGAGAAGGGGACGACAGAGGATGAGATGGCTGGATGGCATCACTGACTCGATGGAGGTGAGTCTGAGTGAACTCCGGGAGTTGGTGATGGACAGGGAGGCCTGGCGTGCTGTGATTCATGGGGTCGCAGAGTCGACACAACTGAGCGACTGAACTGAACTGAACTGATGCACACCAGCTATCTGTTCCAGATAGATATGTATATATAAGATATCTAATACAACTTATTTATGCTCTTAGATGTATCGCTGTGTGAAGTTTATGATTAAAAAGTGCTTTTCACATACATTTTCACTACATCAATTCTAACTATAAATACAGATATCTGAAAGCAGGTAAGTTTACAACATAACATATTAGCTAAAAGCACATATGCTAGAGACAGACTGGTTTTAAATCCCAGTCAAATCATTCTACTACACTATAACCTTTAGCAAATAATTTAATTTCTCTATTCCCTAATTTATTCATGTGAAAAATAGTAAAAATCGTAGTATGCAACTATCTTGATTGCTACCAGGATTTAACTCTTTAATCAGATACTTAACAATGTCATATCACTCGGTACATGTTAGTCATGATTAACATCACATTCAAGATCAAAATTTAAAAAAATGAAAGTAAGCATGTAAATTCTTGTCTTTTAAAGACCACTACATTATTTTTTTGGCTAATATAAAAGTAATTAATAAATTATGGCATGTTATTTTGTATTTTTAATAATGACTTCAGTTCAGTCACTCAGTTGTGTCCAACTCTTTGCGACCCCATGCACTGCAGCACGCCAGGCCTCCCTGTCCATTACCAACTCCCAGAGTTTACTCAAACTCATGTCCATTGACTCAGTGATGCCATTTAAACATCTCATCTTCTATCGTCCCCTTTTCTTCCTGCTTTCAATCTCTTCCAGCATTAGGGTATTTTCAAACAAGTTAGTTCTTCGCATCAAGTAGCCAAAGTATTGGAGTTTCAGCTTTAGCATCAGTCCTTCCAATGAAGATTCAGGACTGGTTTCCTTTAGGGTGGACTTCAGTATTATTAAAATATGTTTCTACGTTTTTGTTTTAACTTAGAAATCCATAAGTCTTTTATATCAGAGAGAATGTTCACCACAAATTAATAACTCGAACTTAAGATAGTTTGTGGTCATTTAGTTTAAGGGATTTAGTCCAAATGCAGCATAAAATTGAGAGAATGGAGGATCTGAACAGTGAGTGGCCAAACCTTTAAGCATCTTTCTGAATTAGCTTTGTTATTTAGTTAACATTACAGAGACACAGGGTTTTCAAACTGCATTGATCAAAATAACATCAAAGTTTAAATGGGAAGTGATTTTTGATGATTTCTGAGAAGTAGCCCCTAAATACATATGCCCACATTTTAATCCCTGGAAACTATAAATATAGCTTTATCTGTTAAAAGAGTGAATTTTGTACATCACTTATGCCAAAATACAAGATTAATTTAGGGTCTAGAGAGGGGCAGTTTATTCTGAATGATCTAGTTGGGTTCTAAATATAATCACATATATCTATGTAATAAAAAGGCAGAATGAGTTTTGAACAGAGGCAGTGTGGCCATGGAGGCAGAGATTTGAACGATGTGGTCACAAGAGGATGAACATCTGTAGCCAGCAGCAGCTGGGAGATTAAAGAGTTCCCTTTTAGCACCTATGGAGGGAGCATGGCCCTGTAGACCCCTTGATTCCAGACTTCTGGCTTCCAGAACTATGGAAAAACTGTTGTGTTTTAAGGCAACCAGTTTGTGATAATTTGTTACAGTAGCCTGAGGAAACTGATGCACTGTTCTTCTTCAGTAGTGATTGCTGATCACTCTAGAGCTGTTAAATTAGTGTGATTCCAATAGGAATCCAACTTTACATATTCACGGAGTTACCCTTTGATAGAAAATATGCATGCGACCATTGCCACTTTTGCTGTATTATTTATATGTAAATTCTACCTTTGCAGTAGGATATCATATTCTAAACTGACAACATTTAATAATACATTTGCTATGACATGCATTCTTCTGTTGGACCATTTTGATAGCAAGAAATATTAAGTACTAAAATAACCAAAATTGACAGGGAAATTATTAGAAACATACACATGGATATAGTGAAATGTGGAATGTTTGACGTGAGATAAGGCATCAAGGAAAAAACAAAACAAAACCTGAATAACCAAATCCTCAAGGAAACTGTGACACAGGCTCTAGTACTGCAACTGGAAGAGTGTTCACCAGCAAAGCCAGTTCTAAAGACCTGTTCCGGTGCTAGTTTATTGCTTTCCTTTTGATTCTTTGTCTCCTCTTTGTTTCTGTTTCAAATTCTGCCACCTCAAACTCACAGGCGACTTCTCTCTCTCTTTTTCTTAAATTTCATTTTTTGCTTTACTGCATAGCATATGGGATCTTAGTTCCCTGACTAGGGATCAAACCCATACCCCTTTCACTAGAAACATGGAATCTTAACCACTAGACAGCCAGAGAAGTCCCTTAAATTCTCTTACAAATGTAATTTTGTTAACAGTCAAATTATACTTGATAGTCAAATGATGATTATTTTTACATGTATATACATTACTTAAATAGTCATTACAAATTTTGATCAGCAGTCATTCAGAAAAATTTAATATTATCTTTATCTTGTCAGAAAATTAGCTTATTGCCAGATTATTGAGACCAACTTATTGTATTTGCTTTAAAATAATATTTCCAAAATAAACTGTTGAAAAAGATAGCAATTATATCCTAATTATGTCCAAAACAAAATATGGTGGTAAGTTAAAAACAATATGTGGGGTATCACTTTCTAAAATCTGTTATGATCATTTGAATGAAAAATGAAAAATAAGAAAAAGTATAAGGTATTGTATAGTAAGCATATAATTTTTAAAATCTTGAATTTCTCATTAGTTAATACAGTACCTGGCAACTTCTCAATGGGTGGAATTCATTTGTTGTATGCTTTATCTGAAAGATAGCAGCTGAAATTAGATATGATCAAAGTATATGAAATTAAAAATGATAATATGTACACAATTCTTATAAAAGACTCATTGAAACTAGAGAGTGGAAAGTTCAGGAAGAAGGGGAATAATAACACAGAACTTTGCAGCAAATTAAAACCTATCCTTTTCTTCAGTCATAGAATACCTATATATTTTATCTGAGTTGAGATCAAGGAAAGAATGATTTTTGAACAACCTTTACCTTGGTGACCAAATCAGATAGAAGTCTGTCTAGATCAGATTGCAGACCTCTTTTAGCATGAAAAATTCTAATGAATATGAGCAAAGTCAACAATTCATTTGTTCAAGTACAGTTTACTCATTGAGCAAAAAATGTATTGTGTGATGTTAGTAACTATTCTTATGGAACTTACTATGTAGTGAGAGTGATTGACAAGCATATAAAAGAGTTAAATGTAAATCAAAATGAGACGATGTGAAAGTGACACAAGTTCTAAATTAGCCTGGAAGACAATGGAGTAGAAACGTCATTCACCATTCCTAAAGTACTAGGGTTATCAGCTTGTTGTTCAGTCTGAGTCTGGAGGATGTATAGTGGGTAGTGCAGTACCTAGGTTTAGGGGCCAGATTTCTAGTTTTAAACCCTGGGCTTCGCTAGCTGTATGGCTTGTCCTAGGAGAAGCTGCTTAAATAGCTGGGGATTCTTCTACCTGTAAAGTGAAAATAATAATTGTACCATTTTCTCACTTATCACACTTGTCTATTACTTAGTAGATTAAATGAAACAATGACTATGAAGCACAGTACTGTGTCTGCACATGGTAGGTCCTTGATGGAAGGTGAACACTACTCTGAGACAGAGATTAGCATGCAGGATGTCTATTAGGAAGTGCAATACTATTAGGAGGAACACCTGACAAAGGCTGAAAGAAGGGGTTTTAGTCAGACAAAGTCCGCAGCCTACCACACTTGTAGGGGTTGTTATTTTATACCCCAACATCAGCTAGTCATCATGGGTTAGCTGCTCCTGGGACATAGATATGGTGTTGGGCAAGGAGCGTCTTCAGCACCAGCAATTCTCAGAACAGGTTGATAGCACGGAGGTATTATTATCAACATTCTCAGCAACTGCGGGATAAGTCTTGAAGTCCTAGAAGGAAGATCTTGGAGGCTTCACACACAACCAACTACAGAATTCAGTGAATGTTTATTGTTTAGTCTTAGGCATGGCTGTTTTACTCATAGTTTAAGTGAACTTCAGTTTGGTGAGAGTGAATTAAAATGCTGGTAGAGATGCAGGAGTGATCAAACTTTATTGGCAATGCCAGCAGCTATGAATGTTAAAAAGAAGCCTTGAAAATATTGATTCACTTTGACTTAACGGGCTTCCCTTGTGACTCAGCTGGTAAAGAATCTGCCAGCATTTCGGGAGACCTGGGTTTGATCCCTAGGTTGGGAAGGTGCCCTGGAGAATGAACGGCTACCCATTGCAGTATTCTGGCCTGTAGAATTCCATGTGCTGCATAGTCCAGGAAGTTGCAAAGAGTCAGACAGGACTGAGTGACTTGAACTTTCACTTTGACTCAACAATTACATACTTAGAAGTGTATCTTAAAGAAATAGTAGAGATGAACAAAAATATTTAAGTTTAATATTGTTTCTTAAAGGATTATAGTAGATATAAAAATTGAAGCACATTAAATGTCCAGAAGAATGACTGGTACATCCATTATTGAATATATGATGGTAAATTCATAGAGTACTCTTCAGTCATGAAGATAAGGCTGTTAACAAATGTTTACTGAATAAGAAGAGGTTCAAAGCACAGAAACGGAAAAAAAAAAAGCAGATTGAAAAGTCTACATACTGCATAATTTTGATACCTGCACCCAAATACATATTTCAAAATGTCAACAATATATTTCAAAATCTCTACACCCTGGGGTAATGGGAAATTATGTGTTCTTTGTTTTCCTTGTTTGTATTTTTCTTTTATTAATAACATAATTTTCATATTAAAATGATGTATAATGTGTATGTATAGTCTATACTCAGAATAATCATAACCATATATACTCACCTCCAAGCCAAAATATTAATAATAAAATAAAGTCACATATTCTTTATAGTATATTATGCTAGCATAGTGAGGATTATAACATAAAATAAAATTAATATAATCTTAATATGTTTAAAGGGCTTCCCATGTGGTGCAGTGGTAATGAATCTGTCTGCCAATATAGGAGACTCAGGAGATGCAGGTTTGATCCCTGGGTTAGGAAGGTCCCCTGGAGTAGGAAATGGCAACCCACTCTAGTATTCTTGCCTGGAAAATGTCGTGGACAGATGAGCCTGGCGGGCTACAGTCCATGAAGTCGCAAAGAGTTGGACATGACTGAGCACACGGTGGGTGGGTGTGTGATATGCTTAAAGTACTGATATTTTCTCATCAAAATAAGAAATATGAGTATGGTAGAATGCAAACAGAAATTTTAAGGAAAGCTCCCAAACTGGTCCAGAGGAAATTTGATCAAGGTTATATCTTCAAACTTTACAAAGTTGGACTCTTCGCCCTAAGAAGGCCATATGGTTTGGTAGTTATTGAGAATGCAGGCTCTAGAGTGGCTTCTAATTTCAGATTCAGTTGCTTCCAAACTGCATCAGATATTCTATGTGCCCTAACTCAGGCAAGGTATATGAGCAGGGGAGCATTCTTTATGGTCCAGTCTTTTGGTATTCTATAGTTTTACGGGAGATTGTTTTGTTATGTGTTGAGTCATTAAGCTCTTTCATTTTTGTAATTTAGTTTTACAATCTAAGTATTACATTTTGCATTCACATTTATTGTTATATTACCAGTTTCAGCAGTGAACTATTAAGATAATTGCTTTTTTGTAATATTATCCAGTGTGTCCTGGATTAATTAATTAATTGATCCTCTGAGTTTTGCTGCATCAGAATGTTTTACAAATGAGATTTTGGAAAAAGGACAGGACAGAATCTTGGATGCCAAAATGGATGATATGGAGAGATTGTCTCTTTGATTAGCCCTTTAGGACATAGACACTTACCAAGCCCTATCCTCTCAGCTTGCAGGAGTGTCAGCTACAGACTGAGCTGAATCCCTCTCGAGGACTTATCTTCACCCAAAAGAGCTGCCTGTCCTAAGGTTACAACCTTTCCTCCTGAGCAGCCCATATCCATGACTGGTTGATGTGGGATTTAAAAGATTTGACCCCCCTTGTCTCAATTTAGATCAATTATGAATGACCACTGTAGCTTGAGAGCTCCCTATGGAAGTAGGCTGTAGCCTCGACTGCAGCTGTACCACAGTTCTAATAACCCTTGTGCAACCTCACTCCTTAGAGCCTTGTTCTCCCTAAACACTCACTAGGAAATCACCTGCAGTAAAGCCCTGTCTCAGACTGCCTCCTGGATAACCCAGCATAAAACAACTCTATCACCATCAGTCTACTCAAAGACTGATATTGTTCATTCCTAAAGATAATATTCACAGAGATTTGTTAATGCTTCAGTAAAATTAAGATGTGTGATTCTTATAGCATCTCTCAGAACTTTTACTTTCATAACTCCATGAAGTGAAGTAAGAAGTGAAAGCTCTAGTTGTGGCTATAGCCCGCCAGGCTCCCCTGTACATAGAATTCTCCGGACAAGAATATTGGAGTGGGTTGCCATTCCCTTTCCAGGAGATCTTCTGAATCCAGGGATTGAACCTGGTCTCCCGCATTGCAGGCAGATTCTTTGCCATCTGAGCCTTCAGGGAAGCCCATAACTCCATGACATGGTTTATTTAGATGGCTTCTTCTTGCTCAGTCCTTGCTATTGCCTAGGAATCACAGCCTTCATAAAAAGCCCACAACCCCACTGTGTCATCAACATACGTTTTCTGGGTGTAGTAATAATGGATTCATATTTTTTTTAGTTTTTGTTCTTTTCTGAATATTGAAAGAGTATTTACATAAATGACTTACATCTTTATCATTTTTATGACTCTCCAACCACCCATTATAATTCTGTAACCATATGCTACTAGAACTACTACTCTATAACTGCGTCTTTAAAATTCTAAAATAATACTAAACCTCAAGTATTTTCGGAACATTTCTCTGCCAGACATAGTGTTGAGTGCATGTGTGCGCATTTCTTTTAATGCTCCAACATGTAAGTCACAATCATCACTCCCATTTTGGGACTGAGGAAAACGAAAGCACCAGAAGATCAAATCACATCTCAAGTTCACCCATATACCAGTTGATATAGCTGGGATTTCAGTCTGCAATCTTGATCACTATTACAAATCTGTCACTTAAAAGTTTTTCATGTACATCCATGTTCATCTGGACCTAAGACTTGACACCTTGAGAAACAAATAGGTGTTCTCTTTTTTAGAGACTTGAGTATATTAAATTGCCTGTTCTTTCAAAATTCCAAAATTAGTAGCTTGTGTTAAGAGTATAAGCATTAGCCAGCTGTCATCTTCTACTTCCCCTTTTCACGCAAGTTCAGCCACAGGAATGTTCTGATTGATCCCCGACACACCAAGCATGCTTTTGCCTGAGAGTTTGATATTTTTCTGTCTCTTTGCTTAGAACGCTCCTTGCTAAGATATCATGATGGGTCAGCCTATTCTATTTAGGCACTTATTCAGTGCTCCCCTACTTTTGTAAAATTTTGTCTCACCTTTCAAAAAGCCTGCCATGGAATCTCTTGTTCCGAGAACTTGCTCTCTCTGATTAATTTGCCTTCCTAGATGTATTATCACCATTTTTTTAAATTGGCTTTTTTCTATATTCGTTCAATAGATTTAAAATCCTATGAGATGTTGTCAATTTAGCTATGTGTTGTACCTTTGGTGGTCATAATAGTGCTTTTCGAATTTACTTAAAATGGCTAAGAATGGGGAGAAATCGTCTAAAATGATTTAGCAATAAGATAATTTTTAAAGGAAGATGTATCAAACGGTATTACTCAAACATACATTTGAGTGCCGCTTTTCAAGTAAATTAGAATTCACTAACATTTATTTGGCACTTCGTGTATTTCAGGCAGTATTTTGGACATTAAGGATGCAAGATTGAACAAGCTAGGTAAACTCCATGTTCTGAGAGTGATAACATTTAAATTTCTTTCTAGCACTATGATTATATTATTGTGCTGTCAGAACAGGCTTTGCAACTAATTTTCTTTGAAAATTTATATTCTTAAAATAAGATTTAAAGCAAAGAACTCATACAATTATTTTTGGGATTTAAATCACAATATTTACTGACCATTGAAACTTCACAAATACAAAAGAAAATTATATAATGGATATTTTACTTCTACTTGAAGATGCCTCCAAATCTGAGAACTTTTCCCTTATGTCTCATATGATGAAGTGCAGCATTAAATCAAGTATTTACTACATATCTCAGTCATGTCCAACTCTTTGCGACCCTATGGACTATAACTCTCCAGGCTCCTCTGTTCATTGGTTTCCCCAGGCAAGATACTGGAGTGGGTTCTTATGCCCTCCTCATATATATATATCTCACTACATTTTCTCCAAACAACAATGGTAAATGCTGGATTTTTAGAAGACTGTGCATGCTAATGAAATGAACATTTCAAAGGGAACATTTTAAAAATTATTATTTTAGTTGGCAATATTCGTATTTGCATTAACTTAGCATAATAGCTTAATTTTAAAATGTCTTTCATTGTTCACCCCATTTAACAATTTCTCATATTTTTAAAGGATAGTGTGGAAAATTAATGTGAGAATATTTGCATTATCTTATAAATAACATAAGCATTATTAAACAGAGGAAGGAAGCCAAGTTTTTAAAATTTTTGTACATGTCTATTATTCATTTGATTGTGTCTTTTCATGCTCTTGCTGCCTTGTTTCTTTATACTTGTAGAAAATGATGAATACAGAGATACATAGTGAATTATTACTGCCAAAAATAAAATGTTTCCTTACATAGGATGTTTTTATCAGTATATTTAAATAATACTTTAAAAATTTTAATATGTATTGAGTGCACTCTAATTTTATTGATAATTTGTTTAATATAATATGTGTATGACATATATATGTGCATATGTTTTTATATGCACATACACTTTAGGATTGCTGAGTTGAAATTTGCTATTAAAGACATGTAACAGTATATATGAGATTGAAAAGAAATTTTAGTAGACATAGTAATGAATATAAGAAAAATTTGTATTAAAGATAGCACATGAAGGATGTTTACATGCAATTTTTAAGTAATACACAAAAGATGAAGTTAATTATTAATATTTTGTAATAATATTATATAAAAATATATGTTAAATTGTTGCATATTATCAATAATATGGAGAAAATTGTCACTGGCCTAAGGAAGCTTGCAATATAAGCAGACAAAGCTAAGACTGATGAAATAATTCCAGAAGTTGAGGAGAAAATAAGTCATCTACTGGATCCTGTGCACAGCCACTGAATGTTGTATGGAATTATAAAGCCATTGGTAATCTTCTGTTATCCCATTGAAGATTGCTGCTCATTACCAAAAGTAGTGTACAGTGAACATTGGTAAAATACTGACATTATAGTTGACAAACGGGTCTGAGTTTAAAGTTTGAATGTGAGTTTTAAATTTGAATAGATCCCTCAACACCTGCAAATATTGTGAAATAATACCAACCTCATAAACTTTATGTGATATTGGTAATTCATGTGAGAGTAGCACAGAGCCTAACAAAAGTTAAATATTTAGTAAATTTATCATTATTTTTATTACATCAATTGAATGGATATATATCTCACCTTATCTTCTTCCCTTATATGAAAATACACAAAGAGAAATAGCCTATACTAATCCCCAAAGAGCTCCACATGAATCAATAAACTCCAAATGCACAAGGTAACTAGTTTGATGATGTACACCATATTAACTGCCTTCCATTTGGTCTCTTCAACCTCTCTACTCTTGTTCAGTTCCTAAATATTGCACGTGGATATTTGTTTCAACATCCTTTGCTGAGAATACTAAATAAAAGAAGTTGGGAATATAGTTTAAATCAGTGACATATAACTGAAAATTTGGACTTATTTCAATGCATAAATATAAAATAATTTTGAAAGCAATATAATTTGAATGGCTTTGGGAGGGGATTAATTTAGAGGGAGACTGTTAGAGAGAAAATCTGAAATAGTAGAGAAATGAAGAACATCTAGGAATTTATTGTGTGTGTGTGTGCTAAGTTGTTTCAATCATGTCAGACTCTTTGCCACACCATGGACTGTATCCCATCAGGCTCTTCTGTCCATGGGGTTCTCCAGACAAGAATACTGGAATGGGCTGTCATGCCCTCCTTCAGGGGTCCCAAACCAGGGATAGAACCTAATCTCTTATGTATCTTGCATTGAAAGGCAGGTTCTTTACCACTGGCATCGTCTGAAATTATAATATAAGGATTTGATTCAGACTTAAAGAACCAAAAATTAAAACAAGAAAAAAAATTAGAAAAAAAAAAAAAACTCATAGGAAATAGTCAATACACCAGGCAGCAAGTTGATAAGGACTGTAGTTAGGCAACAACAATGATCATTAATACATTGAATAAACTAATATATGTATTTTAAGTGATGTAAAAGAATAGAGGAATCATCTTTTGATGATGAACATGTATAAATTATTTCTAAGAAAGTAGTAAAATAATTTTCTACTTATAAAAAATGAAAGTAAAGAAAAAAGTGTACAAGCATACAGCTTTTCATAAATACAGAAAAGAGCAGGAAATCAATGGTTGTGGAGTTTGTCAGTCACATGTAGTCACAAGGAATTATTTTGCCTTTGTTCTGAGACAGGATTTGAGTTTTAAAAATCTTCCTTTACTCATTAACTGCCTGTCTGCTCTTCTGTTCAAACATTTTGTTGTTACTGTTATTTCTAAATCAGTATGTTAGGTATGCTGCTGCTGCTAGGGTCACTTCAGTGGTGTCTGACTCTGTGCGACCCCATAGACGGCAGCCCACCAGGCTCTGCTGTCTTTGGGATTCTCCAGGCAAGAACACTGGAGTGGGTTACCATTTCCTTCTCCAAATGTTAGGTATGAGGTGCTCTAAAAGGCACAGATAAGTTGCTAGGTGTAATTATATCAGATGAATAAGAAAGAGAAAAAGAAATGCTATTATAGGTAAAAACTGTCCAATGTATCTGATTTGGGCAGAAACAATTTGGAAACAAAGATGTACAAATTTACTATCCAGCATGATTTCAGGGATACAATGTATGCTCTCAAAATATCTCTGAGAATTAGTGATAATGATTAAAATTTTAAAACTCAATGATTAACAGTGAAATTCTTTGAGTTTTTATTTTCTACCTTATTGTTTTAAAATTGAATGCTATTATAACTGCACATGTCATCAATTGCTTGGCCTTAAACAGGTGCAAAAATGTGCTATAAATTTCATTCTAGATAAACTAAAATAGGAAGAGAATCTGAAACGACTTGAAAGGTTCCATAAAGTTAAACAGCTCTACAGTTACAGAAATGTTCAGGGGAAGAGCCTACATTCATGGCAGGGACCTAAGATTGCCAGAGCTTTTTGGAGCAAAAAGCAGGTAGCAGATGAAAAGAAAGCAGTGCAGGTGTCCCCTGCCATCAGAGAGTGTTTCTGTAAAACATTCTTGAGGTGAAAGAATGTAAGGTACACAGAATATCAAGTTAGGACACATAGTGTTAGTGGCCACAACAAATAAATCCAGATAAAGCACAGACACTCAGAGACATAGTTTAGAGATATGATGACGTGATGCTGAGCTGCTGCATGTGGTTCCCAGAGAAGGAAACTGGTGGTGCCCCTCTCTGCTGTAGTGCACACTTCCTCTATAACAGCTCTCTGCAAAACAAATAATGAACACTATTTTTTTTTTTTTGCCTTTTTGTGATAAAAGCAAAAATCCTCTTCATATTATTTTTAGGTTAGTGAAACAGGTACTGACGTAGATCTTTCTTGAAAGTAAAAGTGGCATAAATAAAACTTTTGAAAATTGTAAGTGTACCTATATTTCAAAACCTCTGTGTATCTCAGAACTAATAGCCTTTCCTTTTTCTTTATTAATTTATTTATTTAAATTGGAGGCTAATTACTTTACAATATTTTGGCGGTTTTTGCCATGAATTATGCATGGGTGTATATGTGTCCCCCCATCGTGAACCCTCTTCCACCTCCTTCCCCACCCCATCCCTCTGGGTAGTTCCAGAGCACCAGGTTTGAATGCCCTGTTTCAAGCATCGAACTTGCACTGGTCATCTATTGCACATATGGTAATATACAAGTTTCAAAGTTATTCTCTTAAATCATCCCACCCTTGCTTTCTCCCACACAGTCCAAATGTCTGTTCTTTATATCTGTGTCTATTTTGCTGTCTTGCATATAAGGTCATCCTTACCGTCTTTCTAAATTCCATATATATGTGTTAAGATACTGTATTGGTGTTTCTCTTTCTGACTTGCTTTACTCTGTAATAGGCTCCAGCTTCATCCACCTCGTTAGAACTGATTCAAATGTGTTCTTTTTTATAGCTGAGTAATGTTCCATTGTGTATATGTACCACAACTTCCTTATCTATTTATCTGTCAATGGACTTCTAGGTTGCTTCCATGTCCTAGGTATTGTAAACAGTGCTGCAGTGAACACTGGGGCACATGTGTCTCTTTCAATTCTGGTTTCCTTGGTGTGTATGTCCAATAGTGGGATTGCTGGGTGGCATAACAGTTCTATTTCTAGGTTTTTAAGGAATCTCCACACTATTCTCCATAGTGGCCATACTAGTTTGCATTCCCACCAACACTGTAAGAGGGTTCCCTTTTCTACATACCCTCTCCAGCATTTATTGTTTGTAAATTTTTTGAT
Source organism: Budorcas taxicolor (assembly GCF_023091745.1). Taxonomy (NCBI): domain Eukaryota; kingdom Metazoa; phylum Chordata; class Mammalia; order Artiodactyla; family Bovidae; genus Budorcas; species Budorcas taxicolor. Next base: position 49,850,716 of record NC_068915.1, on the reverse strand, counting down.
GGCAGGCATTCTGACTGATGTGAGATGGTATCTCATTGTGGTTTTGATTTGCATTTCTCTGATAATAAGTGATGTTGAGCATCATTTCATGTTTTTGTTGACCATCTGTGTGTCTTCTGGGAGAAATGTCTGTTTAGTTCTTTGGCCCACTTTTTGATTGGGCTATTTATTTTTCTGGTATTTAGCTGAATGAGCTGCTCTTATATTTTGGAGATCAATCATTTGTCAGTTGTTTCGTTTGCTATTATTTTCTCCCATTCTGAAGGCTGCCTTTTCACCTTGCTTGTACTTTCCTTCATTGTACAAAGACTTTTCAGTTTAATTGGGTCCTATTTGTTTATTTTTGTCTGTATTTCCATTACTCTGGGAGATAGGTCACAGAGGATCTTGCTAAGATTTATGTCAGAGAGTGTTCTGCCTATGTTTCCCTCTAGGAGTTTTATAGTTTCTGGCCTTACACTTAGATCTTTAATCCATTTTGAGTTTACTTTTGTCTATGATATTAGAAAGTGTTCTAGTTTCATTCTTTTACAAGCAGTTGACCAGTTTTCTCGGCACCACTTGTTAAAGAGATTGGCTTCTCTCCATTGTGTGTATTTGCCTCCTTTGTCAAATATAAGGTGTCCATAAGTGATTGGATTTATCTCTGGGCTTTCTATTTTGTTCCACTGATCTATATTTCTGTCTTTGTGCCAGTACCATACTGTCTTGATGACTGTAGCCTTGTAGTATAGTTTGAAGTCATAGCCTTTCCTTTTTTGTGTTAAGTGTTTTCTATCTTCTGTGCATTCCCTGCAAGGAAAGGGGTTACGTTTTCCTCATCTGAACCATCTTTTATTTCCTGCTCCTAAGCAAAGATGACTTCATTGTACTTAAACTTTAAGAGATACATTGCTGCTTTCTTTAAGTTAGTAAGAAAGAAAAAGTGGGGGAAGACAAAGATGGAGGTGAAAAGAACTATAAACAAAGGGAAGAGAAGGGGAGGGCAAGGAAAGAAGAAAGAATGATGTGGGGAAATGAAGGCAACAAGGAGAACATTTAGCATTGCTTTGTTGGATAAAATATACAATATAACAAGTGGCAGAGACATTAGAATTCTTTGATATGACCCCTAAATTTCAGATGAGATATTAACTGTCTTGCTTGGTATCCATGTGTTCATTCATTACTGTTTATTTAGTGCTTAATAAAAGTCACACTTTGATTTAGAGGCTAGAACACAGCAGTAAATGAAAGTCTCTATTCTGAGGATCTTCTAAGCAAAAATAAGATCCCAGTTTGGATCTCCCAATTCCCAAGTACTCTGCCTAAATCATTATACCCATGCCTCAGTGAAAATGACATCACTGAGGTTCTAAACCTGTTATATATTTTTGAAAGAAGTTGCTATATATTGCATCTCTTCATGCTAAGAATCTCTAGCCCTAAAAGTAATTGTATAAAACATAGAATTATTAATTAGAAATTGATTCATTATTTTCCTAACATTTATCATATCATATATCATTATTTTTATATCATATATCATAACATAAGGTATGATGTCCTCATTGCAAAAAAAAATAAAGCCCTTGTGGTTGGTAGATAAGAGGAGCAAAGAAGTCATTCTTAGCAAGTTACATTCTTTCATGTTTATTTTTCCAATCTTTTAGAATTTTAGAGTTATTCTCAAAAACAACTCCTTGCATATAGTTGCCGTATAGAAAACATGCTTAGAAAAAAATAAAATCTTCAGTTCAGTTCAGTTGCTCAGTCATATCCAACTCTTTGCGACCCCATGAACTACAGCACACCAGGTTTCCCTGTCCATCATCAACTCCCGGAACTTGCTCAAACTCATGTCCATCAAGTCGGTGATGCCATCCAACCATCTCATTCTCTGCTGTTCCCTTCTCCTCCCACCTTCAATCTTTCCCAGCATTAAGGTCTTTTCCAATGAGTAAGTTCTTCCCATCAGGTGATTCAAGTATTGGAGTTTCAGCTTCCTCATCAGTCCTCTCAATGAATTTTCAGGACTGATTTCCTTTAGGATAGACTGGTTGTGTCTCCTTGCTCTTTAAGGGACTCTCAAGAGTCTTCTCCAACACCAAACCATCCATTCTTCAGCGTTCAGCTTTCTTTATAGTCCAACTCTCACATGCATGGCTATTGGAAAAACCATAGCTTACAGGAAGATAAAGTCTTATGAGAGGATTTTAAAGTACTTGGAAAAACTGCGTATGACAAACAGATGAAAGAGCTGACAATGTGATACATTTTTACTTATCTTTCTTGGCAAATTTAGAGAAAAGTGAACTCCTTTGGGTTCATTCAAATAGGGCATATAATTGAAAGATACTCCATGTGATACTAAACAAGCTAGACATCTTCTCACTATAAACCTCTGTGGGTTGTTGAGTGTGTCTTTGTTTAGAATAATATTGCTGAATTATCACATCTTCTGGTTCATATGTATGTGTTTTGCTCCAGCATGTGTGCTCATGCGTGTTTAGACTGTCCAACTTCTTACACCATGAACTGTAGCCCATCAGGCTCTTCTGTCCATGGGATATTCCAGGGAAGAATACCGGAGTGAGTTGCCATTTCCTACCACAGGGTGCCTTCTCAACCCAAGAAATGAACCTGATTTTCCTGTGTCTACTACATTCCAGGCAGATTTTTTACCCATTGAGCCATCCAGAAATTGGGAAGCCCAGTATGTGTATAGGTGAAAATAAACATTATTCTGCCAAAAAAAAGTGGTTTTTTTTTTTTTTTCCTGAGAAGAGATTTAAAGAAAATGTTCAAGAGTTTTTCCCAAAAAATGTTAACAGCCATATGTCAGGGAGGTCTAGAACCTTCTCTTGTTTTGCCATTCTTTATCTTTTTGGGATGTCTCTGCCTTTTCTCTCCTTTTCTTTTTTCCCCCCTTAGTAAATATCTGTCTCTTCATCATTGTCAAATGTCTGCATACTGTGAGGCTACCCCCACCTCCAACTTTGATTTATGTTGAATTCCTTCCTTTCCTGCCATTCCAAATCCTTTATATTCCTTTATCCTGTTTTAGAAAGATTAAAGTTACAGAAATTTGCATTGTTGATTGGATTAGAGTGATAAAACGGTGGCAGACTTTATTTTTTTGTGCTCCAAAATCACTGCAGATGGTGACTGCAGCCATGAAATTAAAAGACACTTGCTTCTTGGAAGAAAAACTATGACCAACCTAGATGGCTTATAAAAACCAAAGAACATGCTGTGCTGACAAGATCTGTCTAGTCAAAGCGATGGTTTTTTGAGTAGTCATGTGAGGATGTGAGAGCTGGACAATAAAAAAAGACTGACTGCCAAAGATTGATGTTTTCAGACTGTGGTGCTGGAGAAGACTCTTGACAGTCCCTTGGACTGAAAGATCCTATCAGTCAATCCTAAAGAAAATCAACCCTGGATATTCACTGAAAGGACTGATGCTGAAGCTGAAGCTCCAGTACTTTGGCCACTTGATTCGAAGAACTGACTCATTGGAAAAGACCCTGATGCTGCAAAAGATCAGAGGCTGGAGGAGAAAGGGGTGGGCAACAGAGGATAAGATGGTTGGATGGCATCACTGACTCAATGGAGATGAGTTTGAGCAAACTCCAGGAGACGGTGAAGTACAGGGAAGCCTGGCATGCTGCTGTCCGTGGGGTTGCAGAGTCAGACATGACTTAACAACTGAATAACAACAACTAGGGCAGGCTTATACAAACAAGGCATCTGGTGACCCCAAATATGATGGAATTGTTGCAGGAAGGGAGACTCTTTCTAGGGCCTGAAACTAGGCTCTTGTCTAACACTTGGAAATGAATTGTCCAAGGAGACACATATACTGAAAAAGCAAGAGATTTTATTGGGAAAAGGCACCCAGGAGGAGAGCAGTAAGGTAAGGGAACCCAGGAGAACAGCTCTGTCACATGGCTTGCAGTCTAGGGTTTTATGGTGATGTGTTTACTTTCTTGGTTGTCCTTAGCCAATCATTCTGACTCAGAGTCCTTCCTGGTGGTGTATGTCTTGTTCAGCCAAGATGGATGCCGGAGAGAAGGATTCTGGGAGGTGGTCAGATATGTGGTGTCTCCTTTTGACCTTTCGCAAATTATTCTCGTTGGTGGAGGTTTATTTGTTCCCTGTTCCTTACCAGGACCTCCTGTCCTAAAACAACTCATGCAAATGGTTACTATGGTGCCTGGCCAGGGTGGGCAGTTTCAATCAGTGTGCTTCCCCTAACAAAATCATTGGTAAATAATAAATTGAACTGTATATAAATCCCAGTCCCAGGTGGCCCTAGTGGTAAAGAACCCACCTGCAAATGAGACTCAGATTCAAACCCTGGCTCTGGAAGGTTCCCTGAAAGAGGGCATGGAAATCCACTCCAATATTCTTGCCTGGAGCATCCCATGAACAATGGAGACTTGTAAGCTATAATCCATATTGTGAGACACTATTGAAACAACTTACCAAGCACACAGGCACCCCAATCTTAATGTATCATTGCTCATCTGGAAAACTTTTGGGAAATTAGCTAAATAATCTTGAGTTTCAGTTTTTTCTTGTCAATATTAGTCTATATATATTGAAGTTTGTGAGTGAGAAATGCTAAAATCCAAACAATCTAGCTATTTTCTAAGATTGTTTAAAAACAAAGAGGATAGAAGCTGTCCTTCCACACCCATCTTCCAACTCCTGTGCACAAATAAACAAACTAAACCTCATCAAAATGTGGGAATGCTACCCACTCCAGTATTCTGGCCTGGAGAATTCCATGGACTTTATAGTCCATAGGGTTGCAAAGAGTGGAACACGACTGAGAGACTTTCACTTTCACACTCTAAGATTCCATTGTTCACCCACATGGAAATGTTAACTTTATGCTAATCAAATACACTCTTTAATTGGCTGATAGAATTCTAAAACATCACTACTCTACTCTTAAAAATATGGTGCTTTCAAAATTTGTGTTTCCAATCTCAGCCTCTCCAATGAACTCAACATATATTTTATGATCTATTCAATTCAAGTCTTTGAAATCCAGTGAATATTTTACACTTAAAAGACATCTCTATTCAGATGCTAAAATTCTATCAATTACTTGATCTGTATTTCGATGTCATAAAATTTACAGTTCAAAAAGTAGGGTCACAAACCAAGATAATCCAAACACAAAGCAAGTTTTTAAATAACTGAATTGAGTAGCCATTTTAAATTTAAATTCAGTGAATTAAATAAAATGTAAAGGTTGGTTTCTACTAGTCAGATGGTAAAGAATCTGCCTGCAATGCAGGAGACCTGGGTTCAGTCCCTGATTTGGGAAGATCCCCTGGAGAAGGGAATGGCTACCTACTTCAGTTTTCTTGTCTGGAAAATTCCATGAACAGAGGAACTTGGCAGGCTGCATTCCATGGGTTGCAAAAAGTTGGACACAGCTGAGCAACTATCATGGTCACAATTCTGTCTCAAAATTATGGATTCACAAACTGAATCTTTACTCTATCCTCCAATCTACTTCTTTCTTAGGCTTCAAGATTGTAGTACCTGCCACTGTTATTAACCTGTGGGCTAAGGCCAAAAAACTTGAAGCCAGCCTTAACTCCATATTGTCTCCACTCTTCACATCCAGTGTCCAAGAAATTGTGATATATATCTTTTTAAAACTCTGACCACCATTCACCACCTCTGCTGTTAAAGCAGTAGTCATCCTCTCCCAAATCTTTACTCATTCTTCTTCTTTCACTTTTAGTGCTTTTATGCTATTTTCCAGACTGATTCTTTAAGCCTGAATGTGCCACCTCTTCACTCAAAGTTCCTCATTTTTTCTTTTTTTCCCTGTCACTCATAAAAATAACATACTCAAATCCAAAGTCCTGATGTGATCTGGTCACTGTCCATGCTGGTAAATTATCCATCATCTGCCTCTCACTACAAAATGTCCAACGTGTTGTATTAATTTTTGCCAGAATACAGGAAACGTATCGAGACAAGGCTTTATCTCTGCAAGTCCCTTCAAAGTTCTTTCTCATCTAGTTGTCTGGCTAACACTTTCTTCTTTTCATTGAGGTTCTCCTTGACTTCCTTAAAAACACACACACACACACACACACACAAAACAAACAAACAAAAAAAAACCCCACCTTTCCCTCTCACACATTAATTATATTTCCTTTTAACAGCCCCATTGTCAGTTTTTCAGAACTCTTATCACATGGAGAGCTACCATAGCATAGTTGTTGAGAGCACAGATTTTGGAGCCATATTTCCTGGGTTTCACCTTTTACTAGTTGTGTGACCTTGATCAGTTTCACCTTGCTACTCTGTGCCTTGGTTTCCACAACTCTAAAAATGAAGATAATAATAGTATCTTAAGAATATTGATGCTACTTTATCTAAAGGGGTTAAAACAGTGCTTAATATACAGGTAATAACTAAGGTTATCTAGTTTTTTGTTACTATTTGTTTCTCCTATTAGGGCAAAAGGTACATGAGAAAGGACGATTTGTCAGTACATTTACTGCAATCTTCCTAGATCTTAGAAAACACTTGGCTATGTTCTTGCTAAATGAATACACAAATAGAAAGACCAACGTTGAAAAATATACATAAAGATGGAATACGAAGTCAACAAATAATTATAATTAAATAACACTTGTAGGAAATATGTAAACAGGAGAATTGGGAGAAGAGAGGATAAAAAAGAAAAATCTATCGTACTTTTTTGAGTTGTTTATCTATTAGTTTAATTCCTTTTTATGCATCCATCTCTTTATTTATTATTTTACATCATTATGGCTAACTTGCCTTGATTTATCAATGGGGCAAATCAAGTGACATTCAAGATGCTCTATTTGAAAGTATGCCACATAAGGTAATTTAGAGAGGACCAAGAGTTGGACTGTGAAGAAGGCTGAGCACCGAAGAATTGATGCTTTTGAACTGTGGTGTTGGAGAAGACTCTTGAGAGTCCCTTGGACTGCAAGGAGATCCAACCAGTCCATTCTGAAGGAGACCAGCCCTGGGATTTCTTTGGAAGGAATGATGCTAAAGCTGAAACTCCAGCACTTTGGCCACCTCATGCGAAGAGTTGACTCATTGGAAAAGACTCTGATGCTGGGAGGGATTGGGGGCAGGAGGAGAAGGGGACGACCGAGGATGAGATGGCTGGATGGCATCACTGACTCGATGGAAGTGAGCCTGAGTGAACTCCGGGAGTTGGTGATGGACAGGGAGGCCTGGTGTGCTGTGATTCATGGGGTCGCAAAGAGTCGGACACGACTGAGCAACTGAACTGACCTGATGTCAATAATTAGGAAGTTATTCACTTCTTGACTGTACTACTGTCAAGTATTGACATTGCTTTACCTCTCTCATCTTTACTTTTCTTATGAGTGGAATAAAATAATTGTATTAAGTAGTTATTGTTAACCTTCTAGTTTTCTAATTTGTTTCATGTTTTTGGTTATACTTTTGCATTCCTGTGATGTGTTCTATCTGCCTCTGCTGTCTCTCTGTCCTTAATTGGCACCAGTAGAGGGAGCTTAAATAATGTTAATGTTATGGTAAATATAGCATAGTTACAAACATAAACATCAAGTATAATATTATATACTATACATGCATACTCAACAATAGTTGAATTTTATGTTACTTGAATTAGCATTGGTAACAATTTCTAACCTTGATTTTACCATAACAATAGGGTAAAAGGAATTGCTATTAATTGATACCAAAGATAAGAGAGATGAAAATGAGTAGTTAAAAGTAAATGAAACAGAGAAAAGAAGGGCACCAAGTTGGTTGGCCAAAAGGTTCATTCAAGTTTTTCCATAACATCTTATAGAAAAATTCAAGCAAACCTTTTGGCCAAACCAATATTACAAATAGACAAAACAAGGGCAAACAAACTCTATAGCTAGGATTTGCATATTTGTTAGGACTTCAAACTCTTTCTGATTTTACAAATTAATCAAAAGTACTTCCTGGTGGAATAAGGGAATAGAGAGAACAGCAAACATTTACAGTTCCACATCTGATTTCCAGAGTAGACACCTCATTCAGTGAGGATATGCTGTCATCAAGTTGCAAGATACCTGAATAATTTTGACTTCAACTGTGAGCACTTGCGATTTTTTTTTTTTTTCTTTAACAGAATTTCTAGAGGTAAGGACTATCACAAAGAGTACTTCAGTGGTAAAATGAGGTCTTTTCAAGCATTCTGCTGAGTATGCTGGCTGTTTCCCATCTGTTCATCAGATGGTATCGGAGTCTGAATATTATGTCATCAATCAATGATATCTGAAAACAGCAAAAGTGAAGAGAAATGTGCAGAGGAGATCTCTCTTTTTTTAACTATTCTCTGTTTCCATCAAGAAGGAATGTTACTTCTGGAAGCATCTGATATTTTCTCTGATGGTCTGTTCTAAGTCAACCACTAGCAAAACAAGCAAATTAGACTAAATATGGTTCATTCTCTGAGTTTAGGTTATCATTTAAACACATTGACACACCTTATTACAATTTATTGGAGTTTTTTGTTTGTTTGTTTTAGCAGAGAAGTACTGGTGAAGAACAGGCTGTTGGGAGATATTCAAAGGTTTTTTTTTTTTATTTGTTGTTCTTGCTCTCCACTTATCCATTAAGAAATAGTTGTAAACCAGGGCTATATTACCTGTTTCCTTGTATAAGGCTATGCTCTATTTCTTTACCTTTTATTTTAATATGACATTCCCTCTGCCCAATGAAAAAATGGAGCCCTTCTTTTGAATGGTTTTACTTTAGATTTTTGTTTTAAAGCTGATAAACACTCATGAAAACTCATTTCTGGACCTACTATGTAGTGGTGTACTTAATGCTTTTTATGGTTTTTAATTACCACAACTTCTGACTTTTGTTGATCTGCACAAACTGAAAAATAGGAGAAAAAGTGTACAAATCACTTATAAAACATTTTAGGAAAATAAATCCTGCTTTTTAGCTATAGTTGTTTCAACTATTTTCCTTGTGAAAATATTTTGAGAAAACAGGGTTACCAATAGAACAAAGGTCTTTACTGAGAGATTTTTCAACCACAAAAATAACAAAACAAGTGTTGCTTTTATATTAAATAGTGGTTAAGGCTTCAGAGTCAAACTGGTTTAGCTTCTAAAGCCTATTGCATCACACTAATTGTGTGAACTTGGGATAAAACACCTAAACTTCCTGGGCCTAAATTTCTTTTGTTGCCCAATAGTAATTAATACTTGCCTCTCTCTCCAAAAACTATTAGCATCTAATGAGATGATATATATAAAGCAACAAATATAGCTTTGGGCTTGCCTATAATGAATTCTACAATATTGTATATGATATATTATTGTTGTGATGTTTTATCCACGTAAGCTAAACATTTTTGCATTTTAATATCTCAAATAGATAGAGATGCTTCTTTTACTCAATGATCTCTTACAATAGTTCTTTTTATTTAGTAGTTGTTGATGTCATTATCATGGCCTGCACATGGGTAAATCAAAATGTTATTTCTAGTATTAAACCTGGACATCTACAACTGCTAGAAGTTTCAGTTAGCAAACCACTCAAAGACCACTTGATAAAGAAATATGCATCCTAGTTGTTATTATCTGAATATTCTATGTTGGTGTTTCTTGGTAAAATACAGATGTCATCATCAACACTTCAGAATAAATATCATTATAGTGCAAGAAAATTTGGAAACAATAGTGGAGTACTTTCTTGATGGAACTGAGGACTATACTGTAAGAAAATAATAAATCTGAATCACAAAACACGATTTAGTATGGTTGAATTCTGAATGCAAAGAAGATTTAGGAATACCTTAACCAATGTACTTTTCTTCTATTTGCCTTTGTAAATACACATGAATAACAGAGGGCATTACTAAATACATATAAAGAACTCTTTCAATCAATATTTTTAAATATTTTGAAATTTCCAAGTTACAATATTTTAAAATATTTTTAAATTTAAAATGATACCTAGAAAATGACTATTAAATTATTTTGAATACTAATAACTGTCAAAAGTCCTGGAGATACCATGGAGAACAAAATAGAGTCAAGCCCTAGTGGAGCTTACATTGTATTAGGAAACACAGACAACAGACAAATATGTGACAGAGTAATTGGAAATTATAAATGTAATAAAGACAACTAAACAGAACATGTAGACAGATACTGATGATATAATATTGATTTCTCTAATATTTTGCCTTAAATGAAGTAGCTGCTAAAGTCATCCATAATATAATGTATACATAATGATGTATTTCTAGATATGACACTGTCTTTTCAAGAAGGAGCATGTAATATTGCTAAATATATGTTTTATTTATTTGTTAGTGTGTGAGTGTGTCTGTATTTGTGTGTCTTTGAGGGCTAAATCATTAAATACCAAAGGCTATTGTCAACTATTAGAATTAGTTGTATTGTTAGAAATAAAGAAGAATCCTATATGGGTAAAAGATTTACCGTAAAGTGTTCATCTGTGTCTTTTATTATGGCATTTTAATAATGTGTTAAATAATTATACACATATATTTTATTCACTGTATTACTTATTATAATTCCATAAACTATATATAGCTTATTATAATAATGTTATTTGTAATAGAGTTTATTATAAAATTTATTTAAGGTGCTCAGAAGTTTTATTATTTTGATATATAAAACATAAATAAACAAAAATTATCATTAATATAATTTAAAAAGCAAATAAAGATAAAATAAATTCTTAAATACTAGGTAGAATACAAATTGCATGTTGTCATGGTAACCCAAAATATCAGAGATCTTGGAATATCTTACAGAATTGGCAAACACAGCTTCAACACATTCACTTCAGAATCTGCCTCATGTAGTGATATTTTATGCCTTTAGCTACAATTTAATTCATGTCTTATCATCTAATGAGTAATATGAATGACTGTCAATGAACCAAATATGTTATTATAGAAAATATATTTTTAAAAGATATGAAATCAAAGTGAATATTGTATGAGTACCATCGATGCAGACTTCCTTGTCATCACACGTTAATTAAATAGTTATTTTAAAAATTCTGTCAAAGATTTTCAAACAGAACAACTTATGTTCAGTTCTTGTACCTGTATGCTATATCATTGTGGAATTTCCTGTCTCCATTTCTTTCTCTTCTTGCAGTTGTCAATCAGGGGTATATTTAAAATGTACAAGGGTATATAATTAAAATGAACATTGTAAGACTTTTCCAAATAGCCTATTTGAACTAAAACAAAGAAATTATCATGGAATCCTGCTTTTTAAAAAATGGTACAGAATATATAAAATTATTTCATGGTAAATATATTCAAGTATAGTTTTGAGTCTTTAGAGTTAAATAATGGTTCAATTCAGAATTGTTCATATGCCCCTTAAGGCTATTCAATCTATGTGCGTTTTAATCCAAATAGTACTTTTAATAGATAACGAACATTCCTTTTTCTCATAATCATGAGTTTGTGCTTCTACTATTTCAAAAGCAGAATCCGAATAGTCAAAATGAATGCCAAATAAATGCAAAATATTCTCTTTCTTTTTACTATTTTTTTTGTCTCATTAGTCTATGCTTCCTCTGATACCAAAATTCTTTTTTAAATTACTGCATAATTTCAGTATTACTGAAAATTCTCCAGTTGATTCTAGATACATGAAATTTTAAACAAACCTAACCAAGACAGGGCTTTGGGGGAGGAAACTGGGCATATCTCCCGCTCAAAGTCTTGAAGGTTGTAACTGCCAAGAAGCTGAGCTCATTATCCTGGATGAACAGTTCAGTTATTTGCTATATGACAATGCGTTTTCAACAACTTGTTGGGATATTGAGATTGAACGATACTGCATCTTTACATGAATGGAATTTCATTAGCTTTTTTCTCCATCCCCACATTCACAATCAAATAACAGGAAGATATTGAGTCAGTGGTTATAGATTATCTCATTATATTTCATGAGTGCACTTCTCAAAAACATATGGTTCTGATACTCATCACAATTAATTCTTAATAAATACTCTATCCTTGGCCACATTTTGGAAAAAACAAATTACCAAATTATTGTGAGAGAATTCCTTGGCATTTGCTAATAGCAGCTTTACAAATTGTTTCCTACACATCACTCTTTGCATTTTAATGTTAGTTTATTAACTATGTTCTTAGGTAATGTCCTAAGGTTTAAACTTCCTAATGTTCAAAATGACTAATTTTTTGGCTTCAGCCACCAGAATTGTGCTGCTGGATCTTTCACCTTTATCTCCAGATTAGAGAATGGTTGTATCCATCTTAATTTAATATCACTAAAATAAAGAGCAAAGTAAGTTTTTAGGTTTACCAAATTCTCAATAATGCACAGGTTATTAGTTTGGCAGATTATTTGGGGGGAAGAGAAGAGGGAGTTTGTTTTATCTGCATTATCTCCATTCTAGAGAATGTGTTGATAACCCTTTAAAACAATAGCAAAATTATAGTCTTTATGCTTGAGAGCTTGAACTGAATACAGACATAAGAAATAAAGAAACATGATGATAATTAAGTTGTATGTATAAAAGTGAAGAAAATGATCACTTTTAAATTCTAATTTTAATAATGATTTTGATGATAGTAACATACATAAAAGTATATATAAAATACAACATAAAATCTGGACACTATTCTGATAATTTTATACATTTTATTTTATTAAGCTTTCCTGATAATTCCATGATGATGAGTATCATTGTTAATCCAACTTTACAATAAAAGAAAAATATCAAGAATTAGTTACCTGCTCAAGGTCCTGCTGCTTATAAATGTCAAACATAGTATCAGAACCGAGGGAGCCCTGACTTTTTACACTATGTTGACACCTCCTCCTTGTAAATTTCAGTATTCTTTTGGCAACCCAGAACCATAATTCTTTATCTGCTCCTTATTAGTCTATTCATTGCTTTTGCCCTCCCCACCTTTTGAATATTTGTGAACCAGAGTTTAGTTCTAAAATCTTATGATATTCTCCTCTTGCACCTAGTTAACTTGTTAATGTTTTAAAAAGCAATGTACTTCAAAGAGAGATTAAGGTGGATTAAGATGTTTCTACTACATAGTATTTTGTGGTTAATGGAGACAGCTTCTTGTTAATGGGATCAAAACTTAAATGAGATTGAGTTCTGTAGTTATCACTTAAGGAAATCCAGGCCAACACCAATGTTTTCATGTTGTTGAATATAAGTCTATTTTGAACCGTGCAATGGCTGTGCTCTGTTTATTATTAGGTGCTAAGTTGTTTCAGTTGTGTGCACTCTGTGCAACCCTATGGACTATAGCCCACAAGGCTCCTCTGTCCATGGGCTTCTCCAGGCAAGAATACTGGAGTGAGTAGCCATGCCCTCCTTCAAGGGATCTTCCTGACCCAGGGTCTCTAATGTCTCCCTGCATTGGCAGGCAGATATCAACACTAGTGCCACCTGAGAAGCCCCTGCAAAGGCAGTAATTGATAATTATAGAATCTGATTTTTTAAAAAAAGGTCAAACCCTTCTGGATCTTAATCCAAGATAATTTACAAAGGCCTGAAATACAAAGATCTTCCGTTTAGTGTGGGCTTCCCTTGTATCTTAGCTGGTAAAGAACCCACCTGCGATGCAGGAGACCTGGGTTCAATCTCTGGGTTTGGAAGATCCCCTGGAGAAGGGAAAGGCTACCCACTCCAGTATTCTGGCCTGGAGAATTCCATGGACTGTATAGTCCATAGTGTCACAGTCAGACAAGACTGAGTGGCTTTGACTTCACTCCGTTTACCGTATCATAGGTATAAATGTCTTGGGAACATGCCTGACGGCAAGCTGTTTTCCAAGGCAGAAGAAACTTCTTCCATGGGGAAAGATCATTTTCCAAAAGAGCATAAAACAATAAAAAAGTAATTTTATAACATATCAGCTTTATCATACAGATAGAGGACTAACTGCTGCTGCTGCTTAGTCATTTCTGTTGTGTTGGACTCTGTGTGACCCTATGGACGGTAGCCCACCTGGCTCCTGATTCTTCCTAAATATTTTCCTTTGATGAATGTGGTTAAATTGTGTATCACATTTTTAACAACCAAAAAGATACATTTTCATTCTTTGATTTAGAGTAGCTATCATCTACCTTTCCTCTCCAACACATACTCTACTTTCCTTTTCAAAAGACAGTAAGGAATAGAAGTCTGGATCTAAATATATTAGATCATAGAGTGGTATTCCTATTTAAAAATAATCAATAATTTCTTCAACTCACACAGAAGGATATATATAGCATCCTCTTTATTAGGTGCATAATGTGTTTTAAAAAATAGGGTACTACTAGGATAGTTCCCACAGAAAAAATGAAGCTTTTATATAAGTTTATAAATACATATAATGGATGTTTTTGTGTTTGCTTGTGTGTAAGTAGATGTGAAAATAAGTAAATATATTCATATATACACATAGTTATGTACTAAGTGATATTCCAGAAGGTAGATTATTACCTATATTTTTGAGACATATTGTCTGTACAAATACACTAAGAACTATTTTTTCAGACATTGGTTAATGAATAAAGCCTCTAAATATGGAATGACTTGCTTACTTCGACCTCTTATATTATAGAGGGCTGCTTCATGGTGTTAGATATAGATGCAGTATCACCTGTTATATCAGGCCACAGACACATAGATCGTATTTCCATTACTAAATATTCCCAGCAAGCTATCACCTTTCCAGAAAATTATGTTGCCATTATAATCGTCAACTACAAGCAAATATTAAGAGCTTACTTCTTCATGTGCATTGCTAACTGCAGAATAATTAGTTGAAATTAGTTGAAACAATTAGTTGAAAGGTTTTGTGTTTTACATAGAGTCCATGATCTTTACAGTTTCATATATTATAGACACAATCATACAGCAACCTTAGGAAATAAAGGTGGTTAGTTGCTATGACACGTACAACTTTTGCAACCCCATGGACTGTAGTTTACCAGGCTCCTCTGTCTATGGGATTCTCCAGGCAAGAATACCAGAGTGAGTTGCCATTTCCTTCTCCAGGGGATCTTCCTGACACAGGAATCAAACCTGAGTCTCCTGCATTGCAGGCAGATTATTTATGGACTGAGATACAAGAAAATAAAGATAGGAAACATCAACTGAAAGCAAGTATTTAAATATGTGATAAACCAACATAAAACAAATATTCACGTGTGTGTGTGCTAAGTTGCTTCAGTTGTGTCTGACTCTTTGTGACACTAAGGACTATAGCCCACCAGGCTCCTCTGTCTGTAAGGTTCTCCAGGCAAGAATATTGGAGTGGGTTTCCATTCTCTCTGTAGGGGATCTCCCAACCTAGGGACTGAACCTCTCTTATGTCTCCTTGTGTTGGCAGACAGGTTCTTTACCAGTAGTGCCACTTGTGAAACCCCAAAGAGATTTGAAAGATTTGGAAAATTTGGCAAAGTGAGTTGGAATTAGACACTCAAATTAAAAGAAGGAAGGGAGATTGATTTGGAAATGGATCAAGCATCTATTTTGATTATGTGATTTAAAGGATTTTTTAAGCATTGTTTCTTCCATGATTTGATGAAATTACCAACAAAAATAATACCAGTATTCAGTAATTCCTGTTAATCCACTGAAGGACTTCATTCTAGTTCAACCATAATCTCATATATGTGTTTTAAATTTTTATTAGTTACTACTCAGCAACCTAGTCAGTCACTCATAATGGTTATGGTGCATTTTATGTTGATCTGGTAAATAAAGGACATAAGGCAATGCCAATAAAACTTTTTTGAAGGAAAACTATCAGAACAGGAAGTGAGAAATACCTTATTAAAGGAAAATATCAAATGAGAAAATGTACATGGAAAAGAAAAAAGTATATATATATGTATATATTCTTCCTGTGTCAAATGTTTACTCTAAACAAGCTATGTAGATCCTCAGATACTTTTTAAGAATAAAGAAAACAGGCAAAAGTTTTGGTAAATAATGGATCCAAGCCCTGAGAAGACATTAATGAAAATGTGAAATTCAGGAAGAAACTAAAGCACAGAAAATGTCAAATATACTTCCTTAATTCTATTTTTTCCTCCAAATTTTTCTTAAGGGCATATTATGTGCTAACATCAGTATGAAAAAAAATGATAACCTAGGACGAGCTGCTCAAGGAAATCACAGTCTATACTTAATACTAACAGTGGTTAAGTATTATTAATGTTGGTAAATATCATGGAACCCTACAAGAAGGGATAAGACTGCAAAGTGAAGAGCCTTGAAAAGAAGCCTGGCATTGAGATTTGAAAGATACTTAGCAGGTAACTAGGTGAAAATGATAGAGAAAAAGATGGAAAAAAAAATTGATAAAAAGTTTTGAAAGAAAAAAACAAGCGAATGAAATAGTTAAATCATTCAACAAATATTTATTAAAGACCTACCATGTATCAATTATGTTATGTCTGAAAAGAAATCTGGAAAATATTATGTATCTTGGATTGTATTCCCCTAGAAGCCAAACCTAGGACAAAAATCAAGGACAAATACTTGATTTAGGGGAAACACCAGTAGAGGTGGTGCAGTGATTTTGAGAAAGGAGAGCTAATTAAGCTTCTTTACTAGATCAACTATCACAGCAATTTAACTCTGAGAAATGATATAGAACACCTTTCAAAATTTTCCTACTTGAGGTACAAGGAAACTGGAGCATTTATATGCCTGGGATTTGTATTCCAATCATATAAATGCAAAAACGACAATTTTTTTTAAATTTGGTCAGAGCATACTGAGAACTTTAAAGATTATGGATGAGTTACTGAAAGAATCTGCTACAAATTATAAAATAGGAAATGTGTAAAGCAAATCATGTAATTATATATGATATTTACTTATAAAAAATAAAACTGGAAAATATTCAAAAAAATTTATCAGGAATAATAATACATTTGCTGGTGAAGATTTCCTGTTAATATTTTGGATTTTCATTTATGTGAGTGTAGGATTCCTTTAATGGATATGTTTGATTTTCAGTAACTAAACAGGGAAATGTGATACAGAATGACATGAGTGGTCACAAAAAGTCTTCTTGAAAGAGTCAGCATTAACAATATGACCTTTACAGGATTACAGGAAGGAGCAAACCAAGCAAAGCTTTGTTAAAATCTCATCCCGGACAGAGGATGACATTCCCTTGCAATATATATATACATATATTTGTAAATTATCATTTACTGGAGTATAGTTTCTTTTCAGTGTTGTATTAGTTTCTATTCTACAGCAAAGTGAATCAGCTATATATTTATATGTATCCCATCTTTTTTTTTCTTTTTTAATTTCCTTCCCATTTAGGTCACCATAGAGCATTGAGTGGAGTTCCCTGTGCTATACAGTAGGTTCTCATTAGTTATATATTTTATACATAGTAGAGTATATATGACAGGGCTTCCCTGGTGGTTCAGACAGTAAAGAATCTGCTTGCAATATGGGAGACTTAGCTTTGATCCCTGAGTCAGGAAGATCCCCTGGAGAAAGGAATGACTACCCACTCCAGTATTCTTTTTTTTTTTTTTTACTTTATTTTACTTTACAATACTGTATTGGTTTTGCCATACATCAACATGAATCTGCCATAGGTGTACACGTGTTCCCAATCCTGAACCCCCCTCCCACCTCCCCCCACACCTCCATACATCCCTCTGGGTCATCCCAGTGCACCAGCCCCAAGCATCCTGTATCCTGCATCAAATCTAGACTGGTGATTCATTTCACATATGATATTATGCATGTTTCAATGCCATTCTCCAAAATCATCCCACCCTCTCCCTCTCCCACAGAGTCCAAAAGACCTTTCTATACATCTCTGTCTCTTTTGCTGTCTCGCATACAGGGTTATTGTTACCATCTTTCTAAACTCCATATATATGTGTTAGTATACTGTATTGGTGTTTTTCTTTCTGGCCCACTTCACTGTGTATAATTGGCTCCAGTTTCACCCACCTCATTAGAACTGATGTTCATCACAGCACTGTTTATAATAGCCAGGACATGGAAGCAACCTAGATGTCCATCAGCAGATGAACGGATAAGAAAGCTGTGGTACATATACACAATGGAGTATGACTCAGCCATTAAAAAGAATACATTTGAATCAGTTCCAATGAGGCGGATAAAACTCCAGTATTCTTGCCTGGAGAATTCCATGGACAGAGGAGCCTGGCAGGCTACAGTCCATCAGATAGCAAAGAGTTGGACATGACTGAAGCAATGTAGCATGCAAACATGTACATATATGTCAGTCCCAAACCCCAATTCATCCCACTCCCCCTCCCCTAAGTACCCGCCTCACTCATACCTCCATTCTTTATGTCTGTCTCCATGCTGCTTTGCAAGTAAGTTCATCCTGATCATCTTTCTATCTTCCACATATAATCAATATTACATGATTTTATTTTTCTCTATCTGACTTACTTCAGTTTGAATGACAGTCTCTAGATCATTGCATAGTTTCAAATTGCACAGTTTCATTCCATTTTATGGTTGAGTAATATTCCATTGTATATATGTACCACTTCTTCAAACTTTCTTCCATTGATGAACATTTAGGTTGCTTTCATGTCCTGGCTCTTGTAGATGGTGTTGCAATGAATATTGGGGTGCATGTATCTTTGGGAATTATTATTTTCTCTGAGTATATGTCCAAGAGTGGGATTTCTGGGTCATCAATTCAATTCAGTCACTCAGTTGTGTCCAACTGTTTGTGATCCCAGGTATCATAGCACTCCAGGCCTCCCTGTCCATCACCAACTCCCGGAGTTCATTCAAACTGACATCCATCGAGTCGGTGATGCCACCCAGCCATCTCATCCTCTGTCGTCCCCTTTTTCTCCTGCCCCCAATCCCTCCCAGCATTAAAGTCTTTTCCAATGAGTCAACTCTTGGGATGAGGTGGCTAAAGTACTGGAGTTTCAGCTTTAGCATCATTCCTTCCAAAGAAATCCCAGGGCTGATCTCCTTCAGAATGGACTGGTTGGATCTCCCTGCAGTCCAAGGGACTCTCAAGAGTCTTCTCCAACACCACAGTTCAAAAGCATCAGTTCTTCAGTGCTCAGCTGTCTTCACAGTCCAACTCTCACACCCATACATGACCACTGGAAAAAACATAACCTTGACTAGATGGATCTTTGTTGGCAAAGTAATGTCTCTGTTTTTCAATATGCTATTTAGGTTGGTCATAACTTTTCTTCCACGGAGTAAGCATCTTTTAATTTCATGGCTGCAATCACCATCTGCAGTGATTTTGGAGCCCCCAAAAATAAAGTCTGACACTGTTTCCACTGTTTCCCCATCTATTTCCCATGAAGTGATGGGACCAGATGCCATGATCTTCATTTTCTGAATGTTGAGCTTTAAGGCAATCTTTTCAATCTCTTCTTTCACCTTCACCAAGAGGCTTTTTAGTTCCTCTTCACTTTCTGCCATATGGGTGGTGTCATCTGCATATCTGAGGTTAATGATATTTCTCCCAGCAATCTTGATTCCAGCTTGTGCTTCTTCCAGCCCAGCCTTTCTCATGATGTATTCTGCATATAAGTTAAATAATCATAGTTCTATTTTTAGTTTTTTAAGGATCTTCTATGCTGTTCTCCATAGTGGCTGTATCAATTTACCTTCCTATGGACAGTGTAAAAAGGGAGACTCTCTCCACATCTTCTCCAACATTTATTGTTTGTAGATATTTGATTGATGGTCGTTCTGACCAGTCTGAGACCATACCTCATTGTAGTTTTGATTTGCATTTCTTTAATAATTAGTGATGTCGAGCATCTTTTCATGTATTTGTTGGCCATCTATAGTGCCTTTTTTGAGGAAATATTTTTTAGGTCTTCTGTCCATTTTTGATTTTTTTTTTTATTGAGTTGTTTTTATATTTTGACAAGGGATATTAATCCCTTGTCAGTTGCTTCTTTTGCAAATATTTTCTCCTACTCTGAGTGTTTTCTTTTAGTCTTATTTATGGTTTATTTTGCTCTGCAAAAGCTCTTAAGTTTCATTAGGCCCCATTTCTTTACTTTTGTTGTTTTTATTTTCATTACTCTAGGAGGTGGGTCAAAAAAAGATCTTGCATGATTTATGTTAAAGATTGCTCTGCCTCTGTTTTACTCTAAGAGTTTTATAGTGTCTGGCCTTAAATAAAATCTCTTAGGAATTTTTAAAGTAGGGGTCCTTGAATAAGGCCAGTGCCATCTGGAGTACAGGCTAAAGTTCAAACTGCAGAGCTACTGAAACAAAACCTCTAGACATGAAAATTATCTAAAAGTTTCAAGAAGCTTTAAATACAATTTTCACTTATGCTGACCATCTAAAACATGATTGGCTCTTTCAGAAATTATTTTCTAAAAGTATCCCTATCTCATAAAATAGAACATAGCAATTATACAGTTTTAAAATAAGTATTGCACAAGGAAACAAGATATTAATGAACTGATCATAAGTTTACACTATGATTTTTATGAAAAGAGTTAAACTGTGTTCCAGTTTTTGGTACAAGAGGATTTTGGTTCAAATGGTCAAAATTAGATATAATTTTTCATGGAAAATATAAATTTTCTTTTTTGTTAGGTAGTCATAAATGAGCAGGTTTTGTTTTGATTACCCTCCAAAAGGTAAAAAAATGATCACCTGAGCTTCACAGGTGACTCTATATTTTCCTCTGTTGCCCAGATTCCTGGGTATTATGGCACTTCTTTCTGTCACAAGCCACCTTGATTATACTCTGACTTCAGTGAGGTAGTTAGCTTAGAAGTAAAGGCTACACTTTCCTTTTTACTTTGTTCCTAGTCTGGCTGAGGTTATTTTGGCTTCACTTTCAAAATATCTCCATGGTTCTTCTGTAATTTGGGAAGGAAAATGGACACAGTTTGAGATTTTGGAATCTTATTTTAGAGGTTGATCTCATGTCATAGGAGAAATTGGAATATTTATCTGAGTGCATACAAGAAAATGTTAAAGGATTTTTGGACACTGAAAGTTGGTCTAGTGCTTATGTGGGTCTCCTTCTTATTTCATGTTTTTCTTATGAAGAAACATCAATTAGAATACTCTTTTATTCTATCTCTAGCCTCTCAATCACTCCTTACAAGGAAGATGAATTATTATATTGGTTATTTAGGCTCAGGATTTGGATGTGCATGAGTGAAAGTCACTCAGACATGTCCAACTCTTTGCAGCCCCATGGACTATAAAGTCCATGGAATTCTCCAGGCCAGAATACTGGAGTGGGTAGCCTTTTCCTTCTCCAGGGGATCTTCTCAACCCAGAGATTGAACCCAGGTCTCCCTCATGCAGACAGGTTCTTTAACAGCTGAGCCACCAGTGAAGCCCTGGATGTGCATAGTTCAACCTATTTTTTTTTTTTTTTTCTCCTTTCATTCAGTTATGTCTGCCTAGGGATAAGACAATTCTTGGTATTATAGTTAATAAAGAAGTAAATGCCCCACTTCTCTAGATGTGTCTGTCATCATCCATGGTTACCTCTGCTGCTAAGTCGCTTCAGTCATGTCTGACTCTGTGTGACCCCATAGACAGCAGCACACCAGGCTCCCCCGTCCCTGGGATTCTCCAGGCAAGAACACTGGAGTGGGTTGCCACTTCCTTCTCCAATGCATGAAAGTTAAAAGTGAAAGTGAAGTTGCTCAGTCATGTGCGACTCTTAACGACTCCATGGACTGCAGTGCACCAGGCTCTTCAATCCATGGGAATTTCCAGGCAAGAGTACTGGAGTGGGGTGCCATTGCCTTCTCTGCTAACCAGGTACATATATTCTCATTACTGTACAATGAAGCTCACTGATACCATAGTTTAGCAAAACATCCTTTGGTTCTGTGTTTTCCATAATAAAGCTACCATTTGCATTTGCTTTTCTCTGAATCCTAGATATATTTGGAAATTGGTTCCAAATGTGATGGGGAACAGGGATGACATTTATCCAGCTGTCTCCAGCCCCAACTGTAGATGGTATCAGAAAAGACTTTTCGAGTTTCACCTTATAAGAATCTCAGCTGGCCTTGTTCTGATCTGGGAAAATGGTTTAATTGCTAATTTGGTTGAAGTTATGTTAGGAAAGGAGGGGGAAGAACACTAAGACTTCAAAGGATCCTTCTTTGACTCAAGTCAATTGAATTAAGGTATCAAAAAAATGAGTAAAATAGAAATTATTTGCACATCAATTGTCCTAACCCATCAAGTTCAATAAATATAAGCCTTGTCTCTCCCATAGCATACTACCAGCAGTCTCCCTTATTCTAAAATCATGACCAGGAGCTATGGCACCACTATCAACTGATTGGTTGGTTGGACTTGTCTAGAAATCTAGCTTTGTTGTTGTTGTTTGTTTCTTTAATTTGATGTCTGGCATCAAAAAAGCTTTATATTCCACTCATCTGGGAGCCTTTTCCCCTGTTGAATACCCAAAGCCATTTTTTAACATGTAATTTTAGATAGGTGGGAATAAAGGGTGAACACCTTGACAACTTTGGGCACTGTGCTAGGTGCATATTTGAACAGAATGGCTCTGCCTATCTTTTCATTTGGCTTCTTCTTAGTGCTATTTGTATTTCATATTTGAATAGGTGATTTACAGAAGAGTGAAGTTGCTCCATCGTGTCCAACTCTTTGCGACCCTGTGAACAATAGCCAACCAGGCTCCTCCATCCATGGGATTTTCCAGGCAAGAATACTGGAGTGGGTTGCCATTTTCTTCTCCAGGGGATCTTCCCAACCCAGGGATCTAACCCCAGTCTCCCTCATTGTAGGCAGACGCTTTACCATCTGACCCACTAGGGAAGTCAATTTAGAGAATGGGATAGGTAAATCAGCTATAACTAAAGAAGTAATTTTACAACTATTTAGGTGTTGCTACATATAAAATGTTTGAACCTCAAAACACTGTTGTGAGTTAAGGAGGACATGGTCTATTTTATCAGTTTTGCAGATGAGGTTTTGGCATGTTGAATCAAACATACTTGATTTCAAATTTGGTCTTCATAACTTATCAGTAGTATGAATTTCCATGAATTCCTCAGTATTTTTATTTATAAAATGTTTTGAACAGTTAAATTCAATATAAGAGTTAAACCTATTATCCCAGTCTAGCAATTAAGAAATAGTAGTTATTTTATTTTAAATTTAAAGCCAACATTCTCTCACTCTATCAATTTGAACATTAAATCTCAATCATTCAAATATTTTAGAAATTGTATATTGAACAGTGTATTCATAAATATTCATGCAATTTAACTTTTAAACCCTAAGCCATACGTTTTTGGCACAAACTGTCTTCCCTGTGTAATGACAAAGATATACCAGCTCCATTCATTAAATATAGTTAGGTAAGGCAGAAAGGGGAAATGGCACCAATAAATAATTCCATGTAATTTCTGTGAACCACAGATGTTTAAGTCAAGCTATATTAATAACTTAATAATTCATAGTAGATTAATTTATTGTGGGTTACCACCTCTAGCACTTTTATAAATCAAAGTGTTAAAATTGCATTTAATAAATCATTTTAATTCTCTGAGAAAATGTAAAAAATTTAGCTGTCATATTAACCTATATTGCAAATCAACAAAGGAAATTTTATGAAATTTAACTCACTAAATATAATGAGAAATGCCATACATTGAAATACAGACAGCCTTTCAAAATATTTGTACAGTGTTACTAGATAATATATTTAAAACAAATGTCATCTTCTCCACTTTATCAATCTGACTGGGTTTGTCCAGATATTGGTCAAAAGAAGAATCTGGGTCCATAATCTTATCCCAACCTACTGCTCCTGCCAAATTTTAGTTGGTTTCTTTAGAGATCACTGTTGAGTTACATATTTCTTAACAACCTTCTTTCTTTTTTTTCTTTATATTCTCTTCTCTCACATTTTATGATTGCAGTTTTCATATTATTTTTGAGAAAAATAAGAGCAGATTATTCAGAATGAACTTGTAATCAAGTAAGTTAATTATTCATGTTTGACCCTGAGTAAAAGCAAATCTAAAAACTAGAAATGCTGTTAAATAATTGATGTCTTATTTTAAGTGACATTTTCAAACTGTGATTGTTAATTTTGATGGAAATTTCAATTTAATCCCCTCTAAGGTAGTAGCTTCCCCAGCGGCTCAGAGGTAAAGAATGTGCCTGCCAATGCAGGAGATGCAGGAGACACAGTTTCTATCACTGAGTGGGGAATATCCCCTGGAAAAGGAAATGGCAACCCATTCCAGTATTCTTGCTTGGAAGGTCCCATAGGTAGAGGAGCCTTGCCGACTACAGACCATGGTGTCACAGAGTTGGACATGACTGAGCACACACACTCACTAAAATAGTAGGAAGTTATTTCTTATTTCTCCCTCATAAATTTTTAAAATTATTTTTTTAATATATGGCTTACTAGCTTTATCTATCTCACCCCTCATCTCTGCTCTTCTCTTCCTCTGTTACAGACTGAATTGTGTTTTTCCAAACTTCATATGATTTCATATGATGTTGTAACCCCAAAAGTGATTGTATTCCTAGATAAGACTGTTATGAGGTAATTAGTTAAATTAATTCATTAGGGTAGGACCATAATATCACAAAACTCATATCTTTATAAAAAGGAGAAAATATGCCTAGTCTTTCTCTCTATGCCTACACAAAGAAGCCATGTGACAACAGAGAAAAGGTGAGCATCGACAAGGCAGAAAGCAAAGTCTAGCAGAAACCAATCTGTTGGCACTTTAGTACTGGAATTCTAGCCTCCAGAACTGTAAGAAAATAAGTGTCTGTTGTTTAAGTCACACAGGCCATGATATCTTGTTATAGCAGCTTGAACAGGCTAATAAACCACCCTAAACAATTTCTACCACTCTTCCATATTTCTGGGTAAATCTGACAGTATTCAGAAGCCCTTTATATCCCATCCATTTTCATCAATACAACATTAGCAGACTAGGTGCATGTTTATGTGTTCTCCTATCTCATACTGTTTTGGATTTCGGCTGCTTCTGACTAGATTAGGAGCATCTTGTATTTAGAGACTGTTTTCCATCAATTCAACATCCTTAAGACAGTGATTGTAGGATATAGGAAGTATTTGTTGAAGTATGTCATAGTATTGGATTGGTTTATGCCAACCCAATACATGGAAGGAAAACTACCATAAAGTTGTCAAATAATTTTATATGTTTAATTTAATTTGAATTGAAATTCCAAAGTGCTGTTTTATGTGATAAAACTGTGGGTTGTTTTTTTTTTCAGTGAAGAAATAAATATTAATGAGAGCTTAAATTATATAATGATATAGAAACTCAGTGGATATTTAGCAGGCTAAAATAATGATTATGATCTCTATGCAACATTATAGAAAACTATAATAAAATGTGTGTGAATTGTACATAACCTAATGGGAAAATTATAATAAAATATAAAATGGAAAAGATAGGAGATGCATTTACTCAGGTACTATGATTACAAGTGCTTATAGATGGAAACATATGAGAACATTTAGAAAATAATAGTTATAGTTCTGTGAAAAATATGGCTGGTAGCTTGATAGGGATTGCATTGAATTTGTAAATTGCTTTGGGTAGTATACTCATTTTCACTATATTGATTCTTCCGATCCATGAGCATGGTATATTTCTCCATCTATTAGTGTCCTCTTTGATTTCTTTCATCAGTGTTTTATAGTTTTCTATATATAGGTCTTTAGTTTCTTTGGGTAGATATATTCCTAAGTATTTTATTCTTTTCGTTGCAATGGTGAATGGAATTGTTTCCTTAATTGCTTTTTCTACTTTCTCATTATTGGTGTATAGGAATGCAAGGGATTTCTGTGTGTTGATTTTATATCCTGCAACTTTACTATATTCATTGATGAGCTCTAGTAATTTTCTGGTGGAGTCTTTCGGGTTTTCCATGTAGAGGATCATGTCATCTGCAAACAGTGAGAGTTTTACTTCTTCTTTTCCAATTTGGATTCCTTTTATTTCTTTTTCTGCTCTGATTGCTGTGGCCAAAACTTCCAGAACTATGTTGAATAGTAGCGGTGAAAGTGGACACCCTTGTCTTGTTCCTGACTTTAGGGGAAATGCTTTCAATTTTTCACCATTGAGGATAATGTTTGCTGTGGGTTTGTCATATATAGCTTTTATTATGTTGAGGTATGTTCCTTCTATTCCTGCTTTCTGGAGAGTTTTTATCATAAATGAATGTTGAATTTTGTCAAAGGCCTTCTCTGCATCTATTGAGATAATCATATGGTTTTTATTTTTCAATTTGTTAATGTGGTGAATTACATTGATTGATTTGCGGATATTGAAGAATCCTTGCATCCCTGGGATAAAGCCCACTTGGTCATGGTGTATGATCTTTTTAATGTGTTGTTGGATTCTGATTGCTAGAATTTTGTTGAGGATTTCTGCATCTATGTTCATCAGTGATATTGGCCTGTAGTTTTCTTTTTTTGTGACATCTTTGTCAGGTTTTGGTATTAGAGTGATGGTGGCCTCATAGAATGAGTTTGGAAGTTTACCTTCCTCTGCAATTTTCTGGAAGAGTTTGAGTAGGATAGGTGTTAGCTCTTCTCGAAATTTTTGGTAGAATTCAGCTGTGAAGCCGTCTGGACCTGGGCTTTTGTTTGCTGGAAGATTTCTGATTACAGTTTCAATTTCCGTGCTTGTGATGGGTCTGTTAAGATTTTCGAACTAGAACAAATAATTTCAAGATTCGTATGGAAATACAAAAAACCTCGAATTGCCAAAGCAATCTTGAGAAAGAAGAATGGAACTGGAGGAATCAACTTGCCTGACTTCAGGCTCTACTACAAAGCCACAGTCATCAAAACAGTATGGTACTGGCACAAAGACAGACATATAGATCAATGGAACAAAATAGAAAGCCCAGAGATAAATCCACACACATATGGACACCTTATCTTTGACAAAGGAGGCAAGAATATACAATGGAGTAAAGACAATCTCTTTAACAAGTGGTGCTGGGAAAACTGGTCAACCACTTGTAAAAGAATGAAACTAGATCACTTTCTAACACCACACACAAAAATAAATTCAAAATGGATTAAAGATCTAAATGTAAGACCAGAAACTATAAAACTCCTAGAGGAGAACATAGGCAAAACACTCTCAGACATAAATCACAGCAGGATCCTCTATGATCCACCTCCCAGAATTCTGGAAATAAAAGCAAAAATAAACAAATGGGATCTAATTAAAATTAAAAGCTTCTGCACAACAAAGGAAAATATCAGCAAGGTGAAAAGACAGCCTTCTGAATGGGAGAAAATAATAGCAAATGAAGCAACTGACAAACAACTAATCTCAAAAATATACAAGCAACTTATGCAGCTCAATTCCAGAAAAATAAACGACCCAATCAAAAAATGGGCCAAAGAACTAAATAGACATTTCTCCAAAGAAGACATACGGATGGCTAACAAACACATGAAAAGATGCTCAACATCACTCATTATCAGAGAAATGCAAATCAAAACCACAATGAGGTACCACTTCACACCAGTCAGAATGGCTGCGATCCAAAAATCTGCAAGCAATAAATGCTGGAGAGGGTGTGGAGAAAAGGGAACCCTCCTACACTGTTGGTGGGAATGCAAACTAGTACAGCCACTATGGAGAACAGTGTGGAGATTCCTTAAAAAATTGCAAATAGAACTCCCTTATGACCCAGCAATCCCACTGCTGGGCATATACACCGAGGAAACCAGAATTGAAAGAGACACATGTACCCCAATGTTCATCGCAGCACTGATTATAATAGCCAGGACATGGAAACAACCTAGATGTCCATCAGCAGATGAATGGATAAGAAAGCGGTGGTACATATACACAATGGAGTATTACTCAGCCGTTAAAAAGAATTCATTTGAATCAGTTCTGATGAGATGGACGAAACTGGAGCCGATTATACAGAGTGAAGTAAGCCAGAAAGAAAAACACCAATACAGTATACTAACACATATATATGGAATTTAGAAAGATGGCAATGACGACCCTGTATGCAAGACAGGAAAAAAGACGCAGCTGTCTATAACGGACTTTTGGACTCAGAGGGAGAGGGAGAGGGTGGGATGATATGGGAGAATGGCATTCTATCATGTATACTATCATGTAAGAATTGAATCGCTAGTCTATGTCTGACGCAGGATACAGCATGCTTGGGGCTGGTGCATGGGGATGACCCACAGAGATGTTATGGGGAGGGAGGTGGGAGGGGGGTTCATGTTTGGGAACACATGTAAGAATTAAAGATTTTAAAATTAAAAAAAAAAAAAAAGAAAATAATAGTTATAAAAGTTTATGTTAATGAATATTTTATCCATTTTCCAAGCATCCTGTTATTTATTATTTTGACAATTAAAATATAAAGTGTGTTTAAAAACACAAAGAAGCCAAAGGGCTGGTGAACTGAGACAACCCAAAGGGATGGTATGGGGAGGGAGGAAGGAGGGGAGTTCAGGATGGGGAACACATGTATACCTGTGGCGGATTCACGTTGATGTATGGCAAAACCAATACAATATTGTAAAGTAATTAACCTCCAGTTAAAATGAATTTATATTAAAAAAAAAGAAATAAACAAAAACTCCCTTAAAAAAAAATAAAAAGAAGCACATGAATAGCATAGATCTATGCACTGGAAAAGTACGTGTTAAAAGGGAAAAATGGCATGGCAACTCGACACAAAGACATAGTCAGATATACAAGTGTAAATATCATGTTTAACACTTAACTAGCTTGGGTGATCTTGCAAAAGTGCTTTATATGCTCAGAGGCCTAGATTCTTTGTCATTCGAATGAGAAATAATATTAACATAGTGTCTATCAAAGTACTGAGAAGAATGCTGGAATATCATGAGTGCTCTTAACAGCTAACTAATGATTTCCAATAGAAAGTAAGCACTGTGAGACTGAGGAGCTCTTTAATTCACCAATATAAATTAGTGCCTGTCATTTGGTAACTTCATAATAAACATTCAGTTCAGTTCAGTTCAATTCAGTTGCTCAGTCGTGTCCGACTCTTTGCGACCCCATGAATCGCAGCACGTCAGGCCTCCCTGTCCATCACAAACTCCCGGAGTTCACTCAGACTCACGTCCATCAAGTTGGTGATTCCATCCAGCCATCTCATCCTCTGTCATCCCCTTTTCCTCCTGCCCTCAATCCCTCCCATCATCAGAGTCTTTTCCAATGAGTCAACTCTTCGCATGAGGTGGCCAAAGTACTGGAGTTTCAGCTTTAGCATCATTCCTTCCAAAGAAATCCCAGGGCTGGTCTCCTTCAGAATGGACTGGTTGGATCTCCTTGCAGTCCAAGGGACTCTCAAGAGTCTTCTCCAACACCACAGTTCAAAAGCATCAATTCTTCAGTGCTCAGCTTTCTTCACAGTCCAACTCTCACACCCATACATGACCACTGGAAAAAACATAACCTTGACTAGACGGACCTTTGTTGGCAAAGTAATGTCTCTGCTTTTCAATATGCTATTCAGGTTGGTCATAACTTTCTTTCCAAGGAGTAAGTGTCTTTTAATTTCATGGCTGCGATCACCATCTGCAGTGATTTTGCAGCCCCCCAAAATAAAGTCTGACACTGTTTCCACTGTTTCCCCATCTATTTCCCATGAAGTGATGGAACCAAATGCCATGATCTTCATTTTCTGAATGTTGAGCTTTAAGCCAACATTTTCACTCTCCTCTTTCACTTTCATCAAGAGGTTTTTTAGTTCCTCTTCACTTTCTGCCATAAGTGTGGTGTCATCTGCATATTGTTATGGATAAATGAATAAAAGGGAGAATATAGTGAAGACAGTAGAAAAGACTTCATAGGAAGTCTTTTAAAGTTTAAAGAAAAGAAAATCTTTTAAGTTTAAAGAAAAGAAAAACAGTACAATATACATGTGTACACTGTTGTTTAGTCGCTAAGTCATGTTCAACTCTTTTGTGACCCCATGAACTGTAGCCCACCAGGTTCCCCTATCCATGATATTTTCCAGGCAAGAATACTGGAGTGGGTTGCGATTTCCTTCTCCAGGGGATCTTCTCAACTCAAGAGTCAAACCCAAGTCTCCTGCATTGGCAGGCAGATTCTTTATATCTGAGCCACTAAGGAAGCCCCTTATTGTATATATACACATGTATGTGTGTGTGTGCATGTATAAACATATATATATATATAATATTTCATTATTTGGATGATATCTGAAAGGTAACTAAAATAACAGTTAATCCAGTTTTTCTACTATGTAAGTTATTTCCTGAGTAAAATAGATAACTTTTTTCCAGAAACTACTTTGACCCATAGTAGTAGTAGTAGAAGGCAATGGCACCCCACTCCAGTATTCTTGCCTGGAAAATCCCGTGGAAGAAGGAGCCTGGTAGGGTGCAGTCCATGAGGTCACTAGGAGTCGGACACGACTGAGCGACTTCGCTTTCACTTTTCACTTTCAGGCATCGGAGGAGGAAATGGCAATCCACTCCAGTGTTCTTGCCTGGAGAATCCCAGGGACAGTGGAGCCTGGTGGGCTGCTGTCTATGGGGTCGCACAGGGTCAGACATGACTGAAGCGACTTAGCAGCAGTAGTAGTAGTGTTAGTTGCTCAGTCTTGTCTGACTGTTTGCGACCCCACTGACTGTAGCCTGCCAGGCTCCTCTGTCCATGGGATTCTCCAGGTAACAATACTGGGGCGGATTGCCATTCCTTTCTCCAGAGGATCTTCCTTACCCTGGGATCAAACCTAGGTCTCCTGTATTGCAGGCAGATTCCTTACAGTTTGAGCTACACGGGAGACTTTGATCCTGTACCTTGTAGGAATTAACTGTGTCTGTGTTCAAAATTATTTCCTTGTAGTGAGTTAGCTGATCCTCTAGTAGAATCAGCCATGGTACATAAGCAAAATAAAGTTACTGTAAAAATGATGAATAGCATTTAATACGATCATTTAAAAATTTTGAAAGATAGTAAAGCAGAAACTGACTAAAGCTTAGAATGCCCTTACTGAAAATTCTGTATTCCCTACTTGCAGAATTCCTCTTCCTAGATCTGCTTAGTGATGTCACTGAAATTCACTGATGCCTCCCCACACACTTTTTTTTTTTCCCC
This sequence comes from Budorcas taxicolor, assembly GCF_023091745.1. Classification (NCBI taxonomy): domain Eukaryota; kingdom Metazoa; phylum Chordata; class Mammalia; order Artiodactyla; family Bovidae; genus Budorcas; species Budorcas taxicolor. Next base: position 49,819,526 of record NC_068915.1, on the reverse strand, counting down.
TAACCTCAGGCCATATTAAATTTGCAGTTTACTGTCTTAAAAACACATTTGGAATGCATCCCAGTGTATTGATTATCTCTCAAATTTAAATTGAAAAAATATAACTGACTTGGAAGGCAATAAACCACAAGGTGGGCAGTTTTCTCTATCACTTTTTCTATCAGTAGAACAGTAGCTCTCTAAACATTTTCAGGATAAAAGGATATTTGAGTGAGCCACTCAGAGAAGTGATGATAAACTTCCTCCCCACCCAGGCAGGGGAGTGTAACACCGATTTAGATGTGTTCCAGGAGATGAACCACTTACTTGTTCTTTGTTTAAGAAATGTGAATGAAATGAGTCAGAGAGTCTCTCTACCCTCACCTTCACCTATATGAATATATTTGTTCATTTATTTATTCAAATGTATATCTGAATATATATTGTAATTCATATATATATGAATATATATATTATGAATTATATATATATATGAACTCATATATATATATATCTATGTAATGCATTCATCAAGCATTTTTTTCTATATCAAAGGGCTGTGGAATTTGCCTGCTAGGAGCTTACATTCTAATTGGCAGAGAGACACCCTTGAAAAAAAATTAAGTAAGGTAATCTCAGAACACACACAAAAGTTAGTAAAGAGGAGCTAATGGAACAGGGGCATAGAGTGAAGAAGTTTTCATGGTTTCGTTGGTATAAGTGTTGTAAATGGCTTCTCTTAGGGTGTGCCTAGTTAACAGTCAGCCATGGCAGGAGATAGGAAGAAGAATTCTTCAAGCTTAATTTTAAATGGGTTAGTGCCTTGAGGTTTCCAGAGAATTGAAGACAAAGGAAAATAAAAGGAAAGAAGAAAGAGAGAGAGGAAGAGAGAGAGAAAGGGAGAAAGAAAGAGAAAAAGAAGAGAAAAATGTTAGTGGGACTGAAGAAAACAATGAACAGCTTTATGGGGTAGGGATGAAGGGATAATGTGGGTTCAAATCAGCCATGAAAAAATACTTTAGGTTTTCTTGTAATTGCAGTTGATAGCCAGTGGAGCATTTTTTCCAATGCAAATATATTATCTCATAGATAATTTTTAAAACATTTTACACACACACTAATACTGCATCTGTGTCTCATGAAAAAGTTTAACCTAGTATCTGAGTAGAGATGGGACACCATCTCTTAGTTATTGTCTCTATAACTGGGATAGAACTATCAGTTACTGACTAGGATTATTTAACATGTTTGGCAGAACAGATTATAGATTGAGTTGAAAAATTAATGTGAGTTGTTTCTTCTTAAAACATTCTATTAAAATGTAATGAATTGATAATGTAATTCATTGGTTTCTGAGTTAGATGCTATTAAAATTAGAGATGTATGTAAAATACAAAGGATTCCTGCTAGTTTTATATATTACACTGCTTGCTTCATTTCCTTCACTATGTTATGAGAGAAATTACTTAAAAATACTATTTTAGTCACAAAAGCATAGTTTGCATTGCTGCCAGTAATTATGGCTAGATTTTTAATCTGTCTTTGATGAATCAACTTTACACCAACATTTTTTAAACTCTTGATTTTGTAAAAAAAAATATGAGCAAAACACAACCGAAATTTATTGGTATTCCCAAAGTATTAAACAATCTAGCCACACTTTGCTTAAGGAAAACATCAAGTGTCTATGTATGTTTTATTTACTACAAATATAAAAATTTCATGTACACCAGAGATGGAATAGAAGATGGCTCTTCAATTTATAGATATATACTAGTGAATATTTGGAAACATATTTATTAATTGGGCTATTGTATTGTTCAGCACATATTTTAATTTTTCAAGAAAATAAAATTTTGCGTCGATACTAATAGGGAGCTCTTGTCATGTTCAATTTCCTGTTGAAGAGAATGAGCATCAGGAAGGCTCACCCAGGTTATCTCAGATGGTAAATAAGGTTAGGTGTAGATCTGAGCTCAAGTCAATCAAATCATGTCTTCATCCTCCCCAGTTTAAACCATGATCTGGTGATTCAGTGGTAAAGAATTCAGTGCAGAAGGTGTGGGTTCAGTCCCTGGGTTATGAAGATCCCCTGGAGAAGGAAATGCAACCCACTCCAGTATTCTTGCTGGGAAATCCCATAGACAGAGGAACCTAGCTGGCTACAGTCCATGGCTACAGTCTAATCCAAAAGATCTGGAGATGACTAAACAGCAACAACTTTCAAATTATAGTTCAGGATTCAGCAATATAATGTGAATTTATTTTATCATGCAGCTTACTCTGGAAAGAATAAAAGCAAATAAAATTATGAGAAAGTGGAAATAAATTATACATATATTGCTTTTTAATGTTTTTTAATACTTTATATCATTCCACTATTCATCCTATTTTCTACTGTTCTTTTTTTCTTAATGGCTTAAGTCTTTCTTATGTCTCTTCTTCATGTCCTGTAGTTTCTACTGTGTTTTACTTCTTTGAGGCATAAGTCTTTTTACTTTGATCTATAATCTTATGGTACTTTGTAAACATATCTTGACTATTCAAGGAAATAGTATGTAGTATACAACCTAGAATACCAAACTTAATGGGACTCCTCAATCTATAATTTTATATAGATATTTTGATCATTTTTAAGCTTATAAGCAAAATTTTCATATTTGCAAACATGCAGATATCAAACACAAAATGTTAAAATTTGGATTATTTTTTAATCTTCAAAGCTATGGAAATAAGCCAGAAGCAAAGTGCTTATAATTGTTGGCATGTCAGAGAGAAAGTTATGCAGTTTACACAGCCTCGGAGCATCTCTGAATATGAACTAAAAACATTTTTTTAAAGATCCTGGACACGTTAATTGAATCATGAATCCTTCTAAAAGGAAATGAATCTATAGATGACTATTACAAGAAACTGTGTAAGAATACATAGTAAAATATTTATTCAATTTCATAAAAGGAAAAATACCGTTTCTGTTCTACCGTAAGAAGGCATTCAAATAGCAATAATTTGGGTAAAAAGAATAAAAGAAGAAAATGAAGTAAGTAGAAAAAAGGCTTGCAGTTTTCCTAGAAGAAGTACCTGGTTTTGCCAATTGTTAAATACAATTGTCCATGCCTGCTCTTCAGAGGGGGGCTTCCCTGGTGGCTCAGGTGGTAAAGAATCTGCCTGCAATGCAGGAGACCTGGGTTCAATCCCTGGATTAAGAAGATACCCTGGAGAAGGAAATGGCAACTCACTCCAGTATTCTTGCCTGGGAAATTTCATGGACAGAGGAGCCTGGCAAGCTACAGCCTATGTGGTCACAAAGAGTCAGACACAACTGAGAGACTATAAACAATGTGCAGTTATATATTGTAAATTTAATAATCTGAAAAACACCTAACTTAACTAAACTGGAATATAAATGAAATTCAGAACACCTGTGAGAAATTATCAAAAACTGACTAAAATATATTATAGCACCTCCTATCAGGAGACGAAATCTATGCCTCAGATCCTTGGATTTGGACTTGTCTGTGACTTGCTTTGACAAAGACAATCTGACAGAAGTACTGTGGATATTCTCAACTCTGAATCAAAGACATCTTGCAGCTGATGTTCTTGCTTGAAAACAAGCATAAGCTAGCTTGTCAAATAAAGAGAAACATGTGGTCCAGTTGCTCCTGTCACCCCACTTCCAACCAGCCAACCCCTAGAAGAGGAGCTGGCTAACCTCGTAAGTGACTGGAAATGCCTGAGAAAGTCCAGGAGCACCAGTAGAACAGTTGTTTAGCTGAGTACAGTCTAGACAGTCAACCTACAGAGCACTCAGCTAAGGAAGTGGTTCTCTCTTTAAGTTGTTAGGTTTCCAAGTGGTTCCTTCACCCAATACAAAATAACCGATACAATAGCAACAAATAGGAATTGCACAAAATTATTTCAATAAGTTTTCCCTAAAAACTTAAATATCAAATAATATCTAGGTACTAATTTCACTAGCCATAGCCTCTGCCAGAATGTTGCTTTCTTCTCTCGTCGAGAAATTATAGACCCAGAGCTGCTGCTGCTTATTTAGTAGTGGGGAGGAGGGGTGAGAGTGTGTTAGTTGGCGCCTTGACCTTGTCCTCTGTCATCCACTTTTGAAGGTGGTTGACTCATCTGAAGGTGGAATTCTATTCTGTTCCTATTGATTATTTCCTCCAGGGAAGAAACTTTGAACCTATGGTGATATGTGATCAGACTTTTCGGACATTATTTGGCCCAGTGAAGGACATGTTACCATGGTCTGTTAATAGATATAAAATGTAAACAAGCCCAGCTTATTAACACACTGTGCTGTGCTATACTAAGTTGCTTCAGTCATGTCTGACTCTGCAACCCCAAGGACTGTAACTCACCAGGTTCCTTTGTCCATGGGATTCTCCAAGCAAGAATACTGGAGTGGGTCGCCATTCTCTTCTCCGAGGGATCTTCCCAACCCAGGGATCAAACGCATGTCTCTCAAGTCTCCTACATTGTCAGATCTGTTCTTTACTGCTAGTGCCACCTGGGAAGCCCCCTTAACACACAGGGATTTTATATAGACAATTAGGTAAAGACTGATCTTTTAACTTCAAAAAGGATTACAAGGAGCTGTTGGAGGTCATGGAGAGGATGTGACTTCATGAGTTGGGCCCACCAGTCAGACGCCCCTCACCTCCTCCCCTGCCCTTTAAATGGGAGGTTTGATCATCTTTCCACAGCTGGAGCCATTTTCAAGGACACAGCCTTGAGAGAGCAATGTGTTGCTGAGACCGTCTGGTCAGTACTAGTGACTGAATCCTGTTAAGGCCTAAATATCAACTTTTAAGGTTCTGGTGGGCAGGTGTAAAGATCTGTTCATCTTGCAACCACCCAAAACATACCTCAGATGTGAGTTACCTTCATGTATGGTGGCCAGTTTGTGAACTGATGAACAAGTTCATTTCTCTAATGTGTCTTATTGACAGAACACTTAGATTGCTACTTCCATGTACCTTAGAAGATGAGGAAAGAAAGTAAAGGATAAAGTTCTCCTGACTTGAATCTGTGGTACTTGTAGAGGAGAGATTGGTCACTGCTTGGTAGTATGTTCATGAGTGCAGAAATTCAGCTTTGCTACTTTAGACAGAGCCAGCAATTTCATTAGGGGTTTTCAGGATGGGTGACTGCTGTGAACCCATTTCCATAAAGTTTCAAGAGACATGGCCTGAAGGCTTATGTTTTTCAGTGGCAAAGTGGGTTGATGAACTTTTTTTTTTTTAATTTTTTCAAGGCAGTGGGTCTCAAAATAGGCTATTTCTCCCTTGGGACATTTGCTAAGATCTGGAAAGATTTTTGTCTTACTAGGGTTGCCGTGCTATTGGTGCCTAGTTCAAGATGCTGCTGGTGGTGGTGGTTTAGTTGCTAAGTTTGACTCTTGCAATCGAAGTGTCTGACTCTTGGCAACCCCATGGACTGTAGCCTACTAGGCTCCTCTGTCCATGGGATTTCTCAAGCAAGAGTACTGGAGTAGGTTGCCATTTTATTCTCCAGATCTTCCTGACCCAGAGCTCAAACCTGTGTCTTTTGTGTCTCCTGCATTGGCAGGCAGACTCTTTATCACTGAGCCACCCAGGATGCCTGAAAGATATGCTAAGTATCCTAAAATGTACAAGTCAGTATTCCCTGACTCCTCCTCCCACCCCCCCTCAGAGACACACACAATCCAGTAAAAAAAAATGGCAATAATGCCAAGGTTCAGAAGCCGTGCTCTAGGTGAGCCAGGCCCTTACAGATCAGGAACGCACATACTTTTTATTCTCAGTCTTTTAAATTTTATCACTAAAACTCAATGACACTTTTATAATTGAAACAGAATGGTTGTGCTTAAATTTAAACTACTATGCTATAACAAAATTATGCTATCCTATTTAAAATTTACAGATTACAAGCTTCAAATGATTTAGGGAAAAAACTGTTATTCAAAGGGAAACAATAAGCTCAGGCCTCCAGTGCGGGATTCCATGAAATGATTGCATATTACATTTACCTTTTAATTCAGTAAACCTTCTCTTATTTTACAGTTTTAGTTTTACAAAGAGACACTAATGAACCTTGTTATAGCCGCAAATTGTTGCTTACAAATCTTGTCTGTTACTCAAGTCAAAAATGAATCATTTCATGGTGATATCAGGGATCTTGGGACCTAAAAGGGAATTTTTCTAAGTTTCGATCATAGTACACCATAAAACACATATTGTTAAGGGTATGAAAAGCTGTTTTGCCTTTGCTTTTTGAGAGGAATTAAAAGAAATTACATATTTTATGAAATCCTCATTGAGCATTGAAGAAGGAAATGGCAACCCACTTAAGCACTCTTGCCAGGAAAAGCCCATGGACAGAGAAGCCTGAAAGTGAAAAGTGAAAGTGAAGGCCCTCAGTCGTGTCCAACTCTTTGCGACCCAACGGGCTGTAGCCTACGAGGCTCCTCCATCCATGGAATTTTCCAGGCAAGAGTACTGGAGTGGGTTGTCATTTCCTTCGCCAGGGGATTTTCCTGACCCAGGGTTTGAAGCCGGGTCTCCCACATTGCGAGTAGATGCTTTTACCATCTGAGCCACCAGGGAAGCCTGCTGGGTTACAATCCGTGGGGTTGCAAAGAGGTGGACACCGCTGAGTGCAGCACTGCACCGAACGTTACACTAAGATATATGTAGCTTAATTAGGATTAAATTTAATTTACCTTTTTAAAAGATTATTACTTAGCTCATGTTTTTGTGTGAATTGTTTCCAAACCTATTTATATTTATTTATGAAACGTAAAGAATTGGAGGGGCACATAATTATATAAAATGTATTCCTTTAATTCTTTCTAAAATATGATCATATTGGGAGTTTTTACTATTTGAAAGCTAAAACCTAGTCTATAGATGATTATTTTGCTTCTCATAATGTTCACTTTTTACCCCCCCCCCCCCCGTTGTAAATTGTCCAAAATGCAGCAGTTATTTTAGAAGTCTTTCTATCATCTCATGGAGGGAGTAGAAAGAAACACGTGGGCTAGAAGTTAGGCTAAAGTATAGACTCTGAGAAAAAATAAATGCCAGAACTATTGTAGTAAAGTTTTATGGTTGGATAAATATTGTATCAAATGATAGAAAACCAATCTGTATAAAAGCTTTACATCATCAAGTGTATACTTTTTAAAAAATTCTTATTTTCCCTTTTGTTACTTACAATCAAAGTTTTAAATATGAGTGCTTTTCTTTACTTTCTTCTCTATGAAAGTCATTATAATGGTTAGTCCATTTATTACTGTGTTCCTTGATTTTTCAGTTATTTTAGGCTTCTTCATTATCTTGATTACATTATCTTATACAGTGACCCCAAAAAAACCCTCTTGTTACCCCTTTTATTCACTGGCTGATAAGGCAGTGAATATACTGAGCAGGAACTTCATTAAAAAAAATGAAGTGTCTCTACTCATGTATATGGAAGAAAAAATAGTTAAATTTTTTTCATCTTGGAAGTAGATCCCAACACTGATGCTGGCATTCAAAATTAAAGTGTTGCCTTCTAAATTCTTCTGCATTAAACAGATATAAAATGTCAAAATGCCCTTAGACAAATGAATATTATGGTAAAAAGCAAAATGTACTTGCCTCCATTGAGGTGGCATTATAGCATCCTCTATAGTTCTGCTTATGGAGTTTCTTTTGATGATTTTTCAGTCAATGTATTCATCTTTTTAACAAATGTTTATGGTGGACATATGTGTTTGGCTTTGTGCTGGGTGTTTGGTACATAATGGTGAGATGATTACTATCTTCATGGTTCTTAAATTATAATGGGGAAATAAATATTATATAATAAAAGCAGACATGAATAAAAACTAATGAGGTTTTAAGTGCTAAGAAGGAGAAAAATACTCTGTAAGGAAACAATTTCTGGGCGAAAGCAGATTCCAACACAAAATAGGTAGCTTAGTACTGTCCTTAGAGAATCAAAATTAACCTGAGAGCTGAATGAAGAGAAGGAATTAGCCCTGTCCAAGAATTTAAATTTGTGCTTTTTTTGATAGAACAGCATCAGGCATAAATAACAAGATGGCTAATAATCACAGTCATGAACACACAAGAGTCCAGTATGATTGAAAGTCAGTGAATAAAAAGAGACAAAGAAGATGCTGGGTGGTGGCCATGATGATAAAGATCAAGCAGATGAATTTTGAAAGTATCATTGTCAGGAATTGGTGATATATTTTATGTGAGATATAAGGAATAGAGAAGAATCAAGGATGACTCCTAGTATCCAAGCTTAAGCAGCAAGAGAAATAAGGGATATAGCTTATGGAAAAACTGAGATGAGTTTATAAAATGTGGCCTTAGAGACCTCTGTATGGCACTTAAGCAGAGATGTCAGTTAGATAGTTGAGTATACATCAAACCTCAGAGAAGGTGGTCAAATTGGAGTCTGTGGGATAAAGAGAGATGTCTTAGACTGCAATTGCAAGTCATAGAACCAGACTCCCCTAGAGAAAGAATGTAGAGAAGATAATTCCTGTCTGGATATAACAGTAGGGTTTGGGTAAGGGAGTAAAATCTGAGAGCATGTCCATTGTAATGAGGATCCAGAATGAATAGGACAAAGCTCGCCTTTTAGGGAATTAAGGCCAAGTTGGAGGGATAGAACTTATCTGAATAGTTACATAATAAAGGAATGTACTAGGTGCTAACTGAGCGCAGTGAAGGAAACATTTAACTTCACTTCTGGGTAGTTCAGAGGAAATTTCCAGAAGGATGACATGGAACTATTCTGAAAAATCTTCAAAATAAGAGACAGTTTAATAGGATATAGGGAAGAACGTTCCAGGCAAAAGAGTTGAGATAAGAAAAAAATTCAAAGCATTTGAACAGTTGTAAGTAGTTCAGCTTAATTACATGCTTATAGCTTGTTTCACAATTCAAGATTTAGGTTAACTTTCACTGATGCACTTTTTCAAATTTATTTTCATTCTTGTACTAATTAACAAATAAGATTGCTTTTGCCCTCTAATTGCCTGCATTAATATTTTTTCTCCTGACTTTCCCTTAATCTAATGAGGAAAAAAAGGAGCTTTAATTCCTTTTTCAAATACAAGCCAAAGATCACACAGTTCTATGCACAGAGCAGATGGTCAATGAATTTACTATTTCATAAACAACTGGATTCTTGTTCCTCTGTCCTTGGTGAAGATGGATAAATATGTTTTAACTAGTGTGAAAAATGTATCCAAATATTATAACATATCATTCCATCCTGGTTGTAATACCCTGATATAAGTAAAAGAATTCAGTGACCTGAAATTAGCCTCTATTAAAGTGTCAAGAATCATTCCAAACAATTTAAGTTTCATTAAATTCTAGCACACACAAAATTGAATCAATTTATTAAAGTTACTTATTTCCAGATATCCAATAGACCCAATAATACCAAAATATAACAATTTCAGGCATATAAATAGTTTCACTACTCTACTTACTGAAGTGAGAATACTACTTCCTAGCTAGAATAAGATACACTCTAAATGCAAATTAAAAACAAATCAAGGCATTCCAAATCAGCGAACTGCTTGCTGTTGGTTAGTGTCTTGAAATATTGTTCTTTATCTCTATGCAAAAGAAGAGGGATGGACCCTTGTTAAAAAGGAATAGAGAGTTCAGTCTAACCAATGTATCTTTTATAGACTGATTATACAAGATAGATTGTATCTTCATTCAATATAAATTTAAAATGAATAAAGTATAAATTTAAAATAAATAAAGCATTTTGACCAGGAATTCAGCAATAAAATCTTAACTCAAAAATAAAAAGAAAACCACCTGAAAGTGATGCCTCCCCAGACACACTCACCCCCAAATTTTAATGAACAGATTCTCTGACCTAGACTTGGAGCAACTCTCCTAGAATCACAGATTGTGAGAATAAATTGTGCATAAAGGTGCTAGCATTCAAAGACCTTAAGTTTCCAAATGATACTCTACAAGACAACATTTAACTAAATACAACCGCTGTATAAATTGAAGGTAGTTGTTGATGTGGACATTTCAATAGAACAGAAGTAGCCATATAGGATTTTTTTGCATTCCATCATTTATTCTATGTTACATGATAACACATAATCTATCAATTATTTGTTAACTACAACAATTAAAATTTGTTAGATTTTCTGGTAACACCACTGCCATAAACAGTAGTGACTTAATGTGCTCTTACAGGGATCAAGCAACCAGTGCAATCTAATCCATGATGCATTAGAGGCCCTCTTTTCAAAAGCCTGCAGAGTTCTTTGACATGAAGAAAAAATGTATATTGTGTACATTATATACCGGGGATCTTACAAATTTTATTTTAATAAATGTCCACAAAACTATTGCATTTCATTGCTAAATATTAATATCAATATTCAATTGAAAAGATCATTGTTGCATATCTCATTTAAGTGTTGGAAAGAATTCACAGTGACACTTAAGAAACAATGAACAATCTGAATTAAATAACTAGTTAACTTAAAGTCCAAATCAAAATAAATTGCATATTTTATATAAAGTGATCTTCTACATATGTGCCCATCACATTAATATAATGTAGAAGGAGACGGCCATAATGGTTCTGCTAGCTAGTAAATTAAATAATCAAAAGCAGGAGGACTAAGAAGAGGCAAGGATGGGAAGAAAGGAAAAAGGGAAGGAAAAGAGGAAAAAGAATGGAGGAAGAAGGATTTGCAGACAAATTGTTATGAGTCTAGAGTAAGTTATTTCTTTTTCTTTCCTTAATTGTTCATCACTAGTGTCCCCATGTTGATTTTAAAAATGCGCAACGTGAGAGTAGTGAGTTAAGTTTTATTTGAGGCAATATGAGGACTGCAGCCCAGGAGGCAGCACCTCAGATAGTTCTGAGAAACTATTCCAAAGTGGTAGTGGGGGAAGGATAATATATATGTGCTTTTGGTAAAGGTGGAGTACATGTAATCGAGCACATATCTTTTGTAGAAAGTTTCTGCTGGTCTTGTGACACTTCTGCTAGTCACCAGAAACAATTGTCACCATGCAGGATTTCAGTGTTTCTCTAGGTATGAGAAGATATAAGAACCGGGCTTATAAAATCAGCTCCAGAGAATATCTGTCTAAAGACCTGTCCTTACACTTTCTCCAGAGCACAGAGGGCGACATTTTTGCTCTCCAATCTGAACTCCTTCAGGGCTTGTTGGAGGTCAGCAGCTGCAGCAGCATGTGATTTAACCCTTAAAGAGGTAGATGGCAAGTGCCCATGGCAAGTACCAATTTGTAGGTCACATCCAGAATCTAGTTTAGTCTTTTTTCCAAGGTCAAGATACCACAATTTAGAAAGATTAAATAAAGTGTCCATGAATGCATAAATAATAAAGGAAGAACCAGAACTTTAAGCCACTGACTTTTGACTAATTATGGACAATATGCTTTACTTAAACATAGACTGACTAAACAAATATGTCAGCTACAAACTGGCACTTGTTGTGGTTGCTTGTCATCTGTCTCTACAAGGATTAAATTATGTGCCACTGCAGCCGCTGACCTCCAACACCCCTTGAAGGAGTTCAAGCTGGAGAGAAGAAATGAGGCACTCTGTACTCTGGGAACCTGGCAGGACAGGTCTTTATGTGGTCAATACTCTCAAGAGCTGATTTTATGAGCCCAGTTTTTATATCTCCTCATATCTAGAAAAGCACTAAAATCCTTTATGGTGACAATTGTTTCTGGTGACTAGCAGAAGCTTCATGAGACCAGCAGAAATTTTCTATAAAATATATATATATATATATATATATATATATATATATATATGTGTTTGATTGCATGTATTTTCCCTTCTCCAAAATCACATAAGTACTGTTCTTTTCCCACTACCTCTTTGGAACAGTCTTTCAGAGTTTACTGAGGTGTTGTCTTCGGGGCTGCAGTCCTTATTTTGCCCCAAATGAAAGTTAACTCCTAACTCTCACATTGTGCATTTTTTTAGTCGACAAATATTTACTTGTTGGGAGCCAGCGTGAGGAACTCCGCCCATGGCAAAGGCCATGAGGAAGGAAGCTTGGCATACGCAAAGGCGTGAGCAAGCCTCAGGAAACCCCCTGTTCCCGAGCATCTACCCCAAAACCAGAGTACTTTACGGGGAGCTCTCCCCCATAACCATTTCTCCCAGAGAAGGAGTTAACTTGCAGCTCCAGTTAATAAAAATTCCTGGGTGTGACAAGAGTGTTTCAACTTACGAACTCTGAAGGTTCTCTGGCCTGCCTGATCAGGCTCGTCTGGTCGCATGTGATTGTTTACAGCCTCCCAACTGTGAGAGGCACGAGATGTTTTAAAACTTTCTAAATACAGACTCTTTTGAGAAGTTAGAAGATCATTAGTATAATATTAGTGGGTTGACTAGGAATTATATTGGTGAAGGGTTTTTTCATTTGTCCTGCCAATAATTACTGCTGATTCCCTGCCCTGGGTGTGACAAGGATGTCTCAGGTCAAACGTCTCTGCTGACAGACTAGCTTGTGTGACAGCCTCTCAGCCATAAACAGCACAGAGAGTTTGGAGTATTAGCATAGGGCTTTTTTCATTGATGAGTAAATGATTGCCATCAGGCCTCCATATCCTTAGGCACCTGGGAATATATTAATCAATGTATTTGGAATATAGAAAAGGAAATATACTAGTTTTTTGATGTTAGCAATACTAGACTTTTTGAGTTAATGAATCTTCTCTTTTGTAATAGATCACTGTACTTTGTTATAAATCACTATAAATCACTGTGTCCTTGCTATGCAAAAATGTAACTTTATCACTATAGATCTTAAGGGGAACTTTGGTAAAGGGTTTACATTTGTTGAGCCAATATTTGCTGCTAAATCTTCATATTCCTGCCCTTATAATGAATATAACTAGCATATAGGAGAAATAAGTATTAACCTTTAAGATTAATCATGTTAAACCTTAGGTTAAGTAAATTCCTTTCTTGATTGTAACTCACTACACCCTCACCCTATAGGAATGCAACTTTATTTGGAGGGTGGCACCTGATTTAAGAAAAAATCACCTCTGGAAAAATAAGTTTTCTGGTTAACTGACCAGTATCAGAAAGGGCCATAAAATGTCAGCAGACCTCATGGCTAAAAGATGATGAAACTCATAAGACCTTTGTATAATTTTATACGAAGCACCTGATTGTGACAAGGGTCAGGTCTGCTGACCCCTGCATGACTCTGTATTCATCCCTATGTATAACAAAAAGGTACATAAACAAACCTGAAAAATAAAGAAATCGGATCAGTTTCTGGAAAGACTGATTCCCCAGTGTCGTTTCTCTCTCGCTCCCCGTTTTCCTGGCTGAATTCCCATCTGAAATGTGGGTACTCACCAAGCCTGCTAATTCTGCCTGGGCTTCTGAGATCGGACCGGGGAGGCCTCAGTGCCTCCTCTCCTTTGGGAAAATGGAAAGACGCCTGTGGCCTACGTAGATGGTGATTGGGATTCCATGTAAACCAGTTATTCAGCCTCTTTTCTCCACTAATTCTCCTACTACACTATCTGTTTCTAATCTCCCTCTATATCTGTAATTAAATAAGTTTTTTCCAGGACGCTGACTCCGTCCCCACCTTTGAATCACCCTGGATCCACCGGGGCTGGACCCCGGCATTTACTGCTATTTATTTTTATCATTTACCTCTTTTCCTAACAAATATTATAATTACAAGCAAAAATTCAGTATGTATTATCTCCTTTACTCTTCTTTTGTAATAGAAGAAAAAAAAAAGTCTATACAAAACATTTATTTTAGGATATTTTCCACCCAGAATGCTGAATAGAAATTCAATTAATGAGGGTTAAAATAATAAGCAATAAATTGAATGGGACAAAGGACCTAATTGTTCCTTAAAATGTTTATTTCAGTCTGTTCTAGACATCATTTTTTTTTTTTACGTCACATCTTTTGGAACATCTCAATAATGAAAATAGTTGCATTTTTAGATATATTTTTGAAAGACTGTGATAATAGAATACAAATGGGATTACGCTGTTTTACTACATTGTATACATGCAAGTGCTGAAACATAAGCATGAGATCAGCTTTGTTTCTCAGTACAAAATTATAAACTATGCTAAATTTGACTATACTAAAGGGAAGTGCTTGGCTAAGGGAGTTTGACCATCTCAGTAAATGACTATGATTTATGCCGTTTGCTCATTTCCCTGCAATGCTTTTGCATGTTCAATAAAAATTGATATGAGTGAAAGGCTATGAAATTTCTACCAACAGAGTAGAAAGAAAAAATAACACACTAATTTAAAATATACTTCAGCTACCTATCGTGAGAAAATTAAGAAAGCCTTTAATGGAAAGAAGTGTAGCACTTGGCAACATTACTAACTTCTATAGATGATTCAGCTTATTCAAGCCTTATTCAAGCCTTAAAAAGGGTTCAGACATTTGTGTATCTCCATATCTGAATGCTATTGTTAGGGGAAGCACACTGATTGAAACCACCCACCCTGGCCAGGTACCATAGTAACCATTTGAATTAGTTGTTTTATGATAGGAGATCCTGATAAGGAATGCGGAACTAATAAGCCACCACCAACCGGAAGAGTTCGGGAAAGGTCTAAAGTAGACACTGCGTGTCCGTCCACTTCTCAGAATCCCTCTCATTAACATCTATCTTGGCTGAGCGATGCGTGCACCACCAGGAAAGACTCTGAATTAGAATGATTGGCCAAAGACCACCTGGAAACTAATCCCATCACCATAAAACCCGAGACTGCTAGCCACACAGCAGAGCAGTTCTCCTGGGTTCCCTTACTCTATTGCTCTCCACCTGGGTGCCCTTTCCCAATAAAATCTCTTGCTTTGTCAGCACATGTGTCTCCTCGGACAATTCATTTCTGAGTGTTAGACAGGAACCCAATTTTGGGCCCTGGAAGGGGTCTGCCTTCCTGCAACACTATGTGATAAACTGAATTGTTTCAGTTCAGTAATTTTAGAAGCAAAGGATAGGATATTCCTATATTAAATTGTAATTTTTTATATAAAAAATGGCAACTTTGCCGTATCCTGACCTCGTTTTTTTTTCTGTTTATTTTGATTTAACTTTGAATCATCATTTGCAGATTTTTGTGTGTGGCTGTTTCTTGTGAATAACTGAAAGAATCAAGCACAGGCTTGATTCCATTTGACTTACTTGGGGCTGAAAACTGAGAAAAAGAAGAAATTCTACCATTTTACCAGGGTTCGCTCTGCAACGCTGACTGCAGGAGACTTTCAATTGCTTACCCATGCAAGATTTTATCAGTAAACTGACAACTCCAACCCCTCTATTTACAGGTTCCTGTTGTTCAACATCAATAAACTCATTGATTGAATCCATGCAATTTTAAAGACTGCCACACAGCCAAGGCCATGGCTACAACTGCAGGGAATGTCTTTGAGAAATTGAGATCAAAGATTGAAAACTTGCACTTTTAAGTGTAGATTCATTTACTTTTTTTATGTCTCTTTAGGCAAGCACAGCAGTCTATGGTCACACAACTGCAATGTTCTTACAATTGGTGTTATTTGTTAAAAAGTATTTACCGATTAGGAGTCCAACAAAAATAATAAACAAAAAGAGAAAAATTGCTTTGGATCGTTTTGAAGTACCCATTTATCTCATCATTTGTAATTCAGCCAATCCTCTATTCAACCTTATAGCAGTTGATTATTTCTCCTGGTGGTCTGTAATCTACTTTCTGTCTTGATTGATTTAGCTATTCTGGACATTTCATATAAAAGGAATAATACTTAGAATGATGTTTTAAAGATTTAACCACATTGTAGTGTGAATCAGTACTTCATTTCAAATAATAGTTTAGTCTGTGGATATGCCATAGGCTTCCCTGGTGACTCAGATGGTAAAGAATCTGCTTGCAAGGCAAGAGACCCTGGGTTGGGAATGTTAGGTTGTTAGAATAGGAAACAGGAGTCCAGAATGGTGGTGGCTTAAAGACAAGAAAGAGAAAAGCCCGCAAAAATAGAACAAAGGAAGGTCCAAGGACTGGAATGAGGACCTCAGGTAGAACAAACAACACTGCTGGCTAGCCAATTTACACAGGGCAGGCCGAGGGGGATTTAAAAAAAAAAAAAAAAACAAACATATAAAAAGAGGAGCCAAAGGTCTTTTTTCTCTCTCACAAGCTGGGGTGCTCTTCTCTTCGGGTCTTTGGGTCGACATGCCCTCATGCCTCAAGGATGGATTTTCCTGCTATTTTCTAAATACAATAAAGCTATAACACGGAGCTGTAACACTGATTTGTCTAAGAGCTATAGCACGGGCTGTTCGAGACCTGAGAGCTATAACACGGTCTGTCCAAGACCCAAGACCTGTGACACGCCGAGGGCTTTAACGTCTGTCACTCCAAATCTTTGTTGTGATGGGACAGATCTGAGGAGCATACACTCGCCTGACAGGAAAATCTCCTGGAGAAGGCAATGGCTATCCACTCCAGTATTCTTGCCTGGAAAATTCTATCGACAGAGGAGCTATCGGGCTACAGTCCACGGGGTCACAAGGAGTTGGACACGACTGAGCAAGTGACACACAAACATGGATATGACATAATTTGTTTATCCATTAATTAGTCGATGAACTTTGGCTTGTTTCCATTTGGGGTCTATGATGAATAATGTTTCTATTTGTACACAAATTTGGGACATATTTTAAAATTTTTTTTCACTATATTCCTAAGAGTGGAGTTGCTGGATCATATGGCAGCACTTAACTTTTTGTGGAACTAACTGACTTACAAAACTGCTTCATCATTTTACACAGTGCTGCCCCCCACCTCAAGGGAAAGTATGAGGATTCTAATTTCTCCACAAACTTTCCAGTACTTGTTGTTGCCCATCTTCTTAATGACAGTCGTCCTAGTAAGTATGAAGTGGTACCTCAACATGAATTAATTTTCTTAGCATTTACAAACTAAGTGATAAATGGGTAGGTATGAAAATAGATTCATGGAGCCATAATTAGATGGATGATAGAAGAAGGTACATAGTATACCTCAGAGATATTGCAGGTTTAATTCCAGATCACCACAATAAAATATCACAATAAACTGAGTCACATGATATTTTTTGGTTTCCAAGTGTTTATAAAAGTTACGTTTACTTTACACTGTAGTGTGTTAAGCTTGCAGTAGCATCATATCTATAAAACAACACACATAGCTTAATTTAAAAATTATTTTAATTAAACAAAATGCTAACCATCTTCTGAGCCTTCAGCAAGTCATAGTTTTTGCCAATGGAGGATCTTGCCTTGTTGGTGGTTGCTGAAGGTTGGGGTGTCTGTGGCAATTTTTTTTAAAATAATCTTTATTTATGTATTATTTTTGACTGTACTGGGTCTTCACTGCAATGCATGGACTCCTCATTACTGCACATAGGCATTCTCTATTTGTGGTGAGTGGGGGCTACTCTCTAGTTGAAATGCATGGACATCTCATTAAGGTGGATTCTCTTGTGGAACATGGGCTCTACAGTGCACAAGCTGTGGTAGTTGTAACACATGGGCTCAGTAGTCATGTTTCACAGGCTTAGTTGGCCCACGGCATATGGGATCTCAGTTCTTGGACAAGGGATCAAACCTGTGTCGCCTGCATTGGCAGGGGGATTCCCAAACACTGGACCACCAGGGAAGTCCTGGTAATTTCTTAAAACTTGGCAACAATGAAGTAAACTACCTTAATTTGCTCTTCCTTTTACTTTAACACATAAAGGCCATTGTAAGGTTATCAAGTGGTTGAATTTCGATATAGTTGTTTCTCAGGGCATAGGGAGGTTCAAGGAAAGGAGAAAGGATGAGGGAACAGCTAGTCGGTGGAGCAGTCAGAACACAGAGAGCGTTTGTCAATCATTTGCATTTTGTCTAGCAGGGTTTATGGCACCCCAAAACTGTTAAGACAGTAGCACCAGAGATCCCTGACCACCATAACAAACACAATAATAAGGAAAAAGTTTGAAGTATCGTGGAAATTACCAAAGTGTGACAGAGAGACACAAAGTGAGCAAATTCTATTGGAAATACTGGTGCCGACAGACTTGCTTCATTCATGGTTGGCCATAAGCCCTCAATTTCTTAGGGAAAAAAAAAAGGAAAGCAGTACCTGAAAAGTGCAATAAAGTGAAGCATAATAAAACAAGGTATGACAGTATATAAAAATCTTCAAAATAAGTTACGGTATTTTTTTTTTCCCTCTGAGAAATAGCATACACACAAGATCAAGTAGTATTTTATAGGAGGGGTGATTCTTCCGGAGTCACTGGCATTAACTAGCTTTCGAAGGATGAACATTATTCACAGAGAGTGAGAAGAGAGAAAACACTTCAAAAAGAATATTTAAAGTAATATTTCTGGAAGTCAAATTGTACAAGTTTTTGTGAAGCATTGAGTAGATCAATTTTGCTTGAGCAGACAGCTTAAAAAGAGAAGATAAGATTGGGAAAACATATAATCATCACAACTGAAATAGAGAAACAGAAATAGAGTGATTACACATATTCAATATTTTGAAACAATGCAAGGTGATAATTGGTTTAAGTGCCATAATGAGTGGAACATAATAATTAATATGACAGTGCACTGAACATTCATAAAATTTTCAGAAAGAGATGGGGTTTGAGTGGACAAGGAAACATGACATGTTGGCGTAACAGCAGGGGAAATTATCTGGAATTAGATAAGAATGGGCAAAATTCTAAATCCTATTTGACTCTCACCACAAGACTCATGCGGTACTGTGGTATCCCACTGGATCCAGGCTTCCTGGGGACCCTAGAGCTCAGATGGTTTCTGGTCTCCCTGTTTTTCTATTCTTTTGAACTCAGAGAGGCTATGTCATTATCAGAAGTAAAAATTATTTTATTGACTGAAACAGAAGGATTCAGGAGTTGCGACACTGCAATTCCCATGCTCCTTATGGAAACAATCACTGCTATTCACTGTGAGAGCAGAGCCCTCACACCCAAATAACTGTTGGCACTGAAGTTATTCATGTCATGCATGTTCCTTGCATACAAGAGATGGGACTAGAAAGTAAGAGAACAGTGAGGATATTACAAGACTAGATAAAATGAGAACAAATGGATAGCGATGCATTCAGAGCAGAATATTTGACATGAAAGATAGTGTGTGCTAAATCGCTTCAGTCATGTCCGACTCTTTGTGACCTTATGGACAGTAGCCAGCCAACTTCCTCTGTCCATGGGATTCTCCAGGCAAGAATGCTGGAGTGTGTTGCTGTGCCCTCCTCCAGGGGTTCTTCCCAACCCAGGGATTGACATCTCTTAAGTTTCCTGCATTGGCAGCCAGGTTCTTTACCACTAGTGCTATCTGAAAGTGACACCTGAAAGATAGTGGACACTTCAAACAGCCCATGTCAGAAAACACAAGTTGGGAGGTGAATGTTTCGCTTTCCAACAATAGATCACTAAAAAGGAGCTCACAAAGCTTGCTTGGCATGTGTGTGTCATCGTGCTGCTGCTGCTGCTGCTGCTGCTAAGTCGCTTCAGTCGTGTCCGACTCTGTGCGACCCCATAGATGGCAGCCCACCAGGCTTCTCTGTCCAGAAGTCTTAAATGAAGTCATGAGGCTTGTTAAGTTCTCTGTAGAGTGGAGGTGATTAAATTGTAATGACAGCTCCTCACATCACAGTATCAGGAACTGAGACTTTCTATCCTGTTGCTTTGCTTTTGAGAGGGACAGAAAGTAAGGGTGGGCTTCCATTTTCACACTCTAACAACACGCTCCTTTCTCAAGGCAATGTGAATGTATCTTGGGCAATTGAAAAGAAGAAGAGAGAAGAGGACTGAGACTCTTTACAATTGTTGTCAAAGAACAAGAGAAAATGCTATTTTATATTTTACTGTCTACAATTTAGTCACCAAATCGTGCCGAAACGCATACTGGGAAATGGTCCAGGTAAATATAAGCATTTGTCCTACCCAGAAAAAGAACTATGAATGTAGAATGATAGATAACTGCCAGAGACTCTTTAGCATATCCTTTGATCAAGAATCAGTGCAAATCCTCTTGTAAATCTGTTGTTTTATGACTCTTTACTTTTGTCTCACAGAAAAGAAAAATAAGTCTCAGAACCAGGAGTAAGCATTTGTGTCCTGCCTTCCACTGCCTCATGTCAATTGCTTCTAGTAAGTCAGATGCTCATGCAGAGGAGAAAATATTTCTCTGATGCCAAAAGCAAAGTTAATCTATTGTGAAAGAGTTGTAGTATGTTCTAAAGAAACTTCCAGCTCAGTCTTAGACCCTGAAGGTCCTCAGGATGTCCTATGATTGTCATAATTAATATTGGTCCCTTTAGGGGCACTATGCTTAGACAAGGAGCTTCACCAAGTGGCACTAGTGATAAAGAACCCTCCTGTCAATGCAGGTAACTTAAGAGATACGAGTTCCATCCCTTGGTTGGGAAAATACCCTAGAGGAGGAAGAGCAACCCAGTCCAGTATTCTTGCCTGGAGAATCCCATGAACACAGTTGCCTAGTGGGCTATATAGTCCATAGGGTTGCAAAGACTCTGACATGACTAAAGTGACTTAACACACACCTACGTGCTTAGACATGGATCATGTAACTATTTTTAATTTTAAGTACATTTGGATAATTTAAATATGTTTGGATCTGTTTACCTTATATTTATTGAGCTTAATGCATGCCAAGAATTGTTAGTCTTGATAATCCTAAAGGGATTATCGAGAGAGAGAGAGAGCAAAGAGAGAACAAAATATAGGTAAAATATGACATGTTTCAAATCCCTGTATGCCTGTAGTACAATGAGTAGATGACAACTTTTTCAAAAATCAGCAAACATTTCAGTGCGAACAGTTTCAGCACACACACATGCATACCAAATATATTATGTTGTATGTTATGTTATATATGCTATGTTATATATTGGGCTGTCCTGGTGTCAGTGGCAAAGAATCCTCCTGACAAAGGAGACTCAGGAAACTAGGGTTTGATCCTTGGGTCAGGAATATCCCTTGGAGAAGGAAACAGCAGTCCATTCCAGTATTCTTGCCTGGAAAATTCCATGGACAGAGAAACCTGGTGGGCTACAGTCCACGGAGTTGCAAAGAGAAACAGCTGAGCAAGTGAACATGAACACATATATTATATATTATATTACATTCTTTAGAGATAAATAAGACATTCTTCCTATTTTCCAGGAGATAAACTCTTAGTAACTTGCATTTGAAGGTAAAATAAAGGAAGAACAGCTTCTACCTGTTTTGGGAAAGAGACTAGATATAAATATAGTCAATCAATAAAATAAATGAGCTGAGATAACTTCCTTTTTAAAGTATTGCTCACTAAGTGTACTTACTTGCAGCAATATACCTGAATATTTTGGTCACTAATGTGTACCTCCAAGGTGGACCTAGTGGTGAAGAACCCACCTGTCAATGCAGGAGATGTAAGAGACAGATTCGATCCCTGGATCAGGAAGATCACTTAGAGAAGGGCATGTAAAACCACTCCAATATTCTTGCCTGGAGAATCCCACAGACAGAGGAGCCTGGTGGTCTGCAGTCCATAGGGTCATAAAGAGTCAGACATGACTGAAGCAGATAGTTAAAACGTATATACATAAAGAAGATGCTGAATGAAGGTGTGTGTTTTCTTTGGAAATTCTACATCACAGTCAACTGGAGAGCTCTGCCACTGACTAGAATGACAAGTATAGGATCAATGTCTAACCACAGGATTAATAAGATTTAAGTTTTGCTTTTGTATGTGAAATATTAAGGTGATATTCTTTACATGCAACGTGCTTGCCAGGTTAATCAGAGCAGGTGATCAGGGTAATGGATACATGTGGATTGCTGAAGGAGATATTGGACATAGAATGCTCTGGAATATGACATGATAGATTATTACTCTTCTTGCTAAAATATGTACCTCAAAGTGAAAACATAAGTTACTTTTTATATAACATAATATGTATCCTTATATATTGAGTTTAATGAAAAAAAACCTTTGGGTAAATTATGAGCATTATAGTCTGTCAGACAACCTGGTGTTATGTGTAAACAGTATAAATGGACACATCTCTGTACATTGTATGGAGACAAATAGAGCATATTAAGATGAAAAAGTGCATAATTTCAATATTAATCTTTAAATGGCATGTGTGAAGTCACTCAGTCGTGTCCAACTCTTTGCGACCCCATGGTCTGTAGCCTACCAGGCTCCTCCGTTCATGGGATTCTCCAGGCAAGAGTATTGGAGTGGGTTGTCATTTCCTTCTCCAGGGGATCTTCCCAACCCAGGGATCAAACCCCGGTCTCCCGCATTCCAGGCAGATGCTTTAACCTCTTGAGGAACTAAATACCTAGGGCTTATGTGATTGAGCACAACTGTGGTTTCCCATTTACTGTATGTTACTCACTCATATCTAATTTAATCAATTGTTCTTATTAGAGTTTTGTTATTTTCAAAAGGATATAAAATTATGTTTTATTGAATTACAAATGTGAGAATAATAGCTATTAATATTTCCTGAGATCTGGTGTCCATTTGCCAGAATGAGATAGTACTATTTTATTAAATTAGAAAATGTTTCTACTTTTACCACCCACTTCATTTTGCACATTCTGTCTTCACTGTTGTTCATAAAGATTTCTTAAGATTTGTTTCTGCCACTGCCATTATACAACAGATTTTTATAGTAATACATTCCTTTAGTATTTCAAAATAAAAAGATGTATTCTGGATAGATGATTATGTTTCTAACAATACTTGCTATACTCTAGCAATCAGAGGAAATCTAATTCTGCATTTTCTAAACATTCACAAATGCTTTATTGCTACCACAAATAATTTTGATAAGGGGGAACATAAGACTTGGAATAAAATGAAGCTGGCATAAAAATATATACCACATAATATTTTGATAGCACTTTTAGCAAACATAAACATATATGCTTATAATATTCTGGGGCAGGAATACTATTATCTATGATTTAGAAGTAAAAGATGAAACTCTGAGAGGTCAATAAACACGTTCAAACTTACACAATTTAAAGATGTCAGATCCAGAACGACACAGTGAACTTGTGATGGCAAATCTCTTGCTCAATTTGCTGTACTGTGTTACACCCAGAAACAGATCCAGGCAGGTCAGGCCTATCTCCACAAGATACTCTCTCAAAAGAAACTTCATGGTAGGTCAAATTAAACAAAAAAATCAAAACATCTCTTTTCTCCATGTTTTATTTTGAGAACAAACTCCCTCTTATAACTGCTGCTTTATATTTGGTCTTTATTTCAAATCCAAATGTCTTTTAAAATAAGAGTTTAAATTCATTTCTAGTTCATCATTTAAACTGGATAAATGATTTTAGGCATCTACCTCTAACACTAGCTGAAATGGGTTAGTAAAAATGACTTCCTTCATGATCTTATTGAATAGATAAAGGTCCATCTAGTCAAGGCTATGGTTTTTACAGTAGTCATGTATGGATGTGAGAGTTGAACTATAAAGAAAGCTGAGGGCTGAAGAATTGATGCTTTTGAAATGTGGTCTTGAAGACTCTTGAGAATCCATTGGACTGCAAGGAGATCCAACCCGTCCATCCTAAAGGAGGTCAGTCCTGGGTGTTCATTGGAAGGACTGATGTTGAAGCTGAAACTCCAATACTTTGGCCACCTGATATGAAGAGCTGACTCATTTGTAAAGACCTTGATGTTGGGAAAGATTGAGGGCAGGAGAAGAAGGGGATTACAGTGGATGAGATGGTTGAATGGCATCACTGACTCAATCAATGGACATGAGTTTGAGTAAACCCCAGGAGTTGGTGATGGACAAGGAGGCATGGAGTGCTGCAGTTCATGGGGTTGCAAAGAGTCAGACATGACTGAGCAACTAAACTGAACTAATAGAATTGTGAAATATATATATATACATATACATATATATATATATATATATATATATATATATATATATATTTTTTTTTTTTTTTACTTGAAAGCTGTCGTTTCAAAAATTCTGTTATGGAATCAACTGTGTCCCTCTAAAATCTATACTTTGAAGTCTTACACTCAGCTCTCAGAATGTGACCTTACATGGAATAGGGTTATTGCAGATGTGATTAGTTAAGATGAGGTCATGTTGGACTAGTGCAGCCCCTAATATAATATGACTGGAGTGTTTCTATAAACGGAACATTTGAACACAGACACCCATGGACACACGGTGAATGTCATGAGAAAATGAAGGTAGAGATGGGGTTGATACTTCTTCACACCAAAGAGTGCTAGACTATCAAAAAAACACTAGAAACTGAGGGAGACACAAGGAGCAAATTCTTCCTTATGACCCTCGGAAGGAACCAGCCCTACTACAGCCTAGATCTCAGAATTTTAACCTCCTGAACAATAAATTGCTGCTGTTTAAGTCATTCAATTGATGGTATTTTTCAGCCTTTATCAAATAATACACTCTGTTTTCTTTTCCTCTAGCAAACTGTTTATTCTTTCCAGGCTCTTCCATCCTTTTTATGATTCTTTAAGAGTCCTTAATAATTTCGGTTTGCCATCCCTTGTGGATGTCTAAAATGTTGGTCTTCCACCATAGTCTGTTCTTATGTATCATTCTTCCTACACATCTGGAATAATATAAAAATCTTGTGGCTTCAACTAGTACCCTTCTACACTGTTGGTGGGACTGTAAATTGGTACAGCCATTGTGGAGAACAGTATGGAAGTTCATTCAGTTCAGTTTAGTCGCTCAGTCATGTCTGACTCTTTGCAGCCCCATGAATCGCAGCATGCCAGGCCTCCCTGTCCATCACCAACTCCAGGAGTTCACTCAGACTCATGTCCATCGAGTCAGTGATGCCATCCAGCCATCTCATCAAAAAAACTGAAAATAGAGCTACCATACAATCCTACTCCTCAGTGTATATAATTCAAAAAGATGTACCCCCAACATTCATTGCAGCACTAGTTACAATAACCAGGACAAGAAATCAACCTCAATGTCCACCAACAGCGGAATGGATAAAGAAGAAATGGCACATATATACAATGGAATATTAGACAGCCATAAAAAACAAAACAATGCCATTTGCAGTGACATGGATGGACCTAGAGACTGTCATACTGAGTGAAGTCAGACAGAGAAAGACAGATATCATGGAATCTAAAAAAAATGGCTACAAATGAACTTATTTACAAAATAGAAATAGAGTTGCAGATGTATAAAACAAACTTATGGTTACCAGGGGGAAAAAGAGAGGGGGAAGATAAATTGGGAGATTGGGATTGACATATATACACTACTATATATAAAATAGGTAACTAACAAGAGCCTGCTGTAGAGCACACAGAACACTACTCAATACTCTGTAATGGCCTATATGAAAAAAGACTTTCAAAAAGTGGATATATGTATAACTAATTCACTTTGCTGTACACCTGAAACTAGCACAACATTGTAAATTAACCTGTTTGTTTAGTTGCTAACTTGTTTCTGACTCTTACAACCTCATGGACTGTAGCCTGCCAAGCTCCTCTATCCATGATGATTCCCAGGCAAGAATATTGGAGTGGGTAGACATTTCCTTCTCCAGGGGATCTTTCTGAGCCAGGGATCGGATCTGTGTCTCCTGCATTGCTGGTGGATTCTTTATCACTGAGTCAGCAAGGAAACCCTTGTAAATCAACTGTACTCCAATAAAAATTGTTTTAAAATCTAGTACCTGTTCATACACCCAAACCACACATATCTTCTAACATCAGGCACAAATTACTTAACATACTCAAAACTGAACTTACTACACTTGATACATTCCTTATCTTTTCATCTCCTCTCTTTTCTTAGTGCAATTGATTCCTTTGACTCAGTTGTACCAGAAAGAAACCCGAATGAAGATCAATCTATATTTCTCACTTAGCTTCATGCCCTAATTTTAGATAGTAAATAAGCTCACTCAATTCTATTTTCTCAATAGTTCTTAAATAAATCCATCTTTATAAACTCATGTTCTCTCTTGTCAACTACAGTAATTTCATGATTAGTCTTTCTGCCTCCTGATTTGTATACTCCCCCAATTCATATTCTTTGCTCGAAGACCATTCTGCTGTAAGATATATCACAGTGTGTTATGACCTTTTAGTTTTATTTGTAAGCTTAATGAGAAAAAACTGACTAATATAACTGAAATTATGATTATTAATACATATTAATAAGAATAAAGGGTTTTCAGTGCAGTTCATTTATGTAACACATCTTTATATTTTAGTGTTTAAGTTTCTTTAACCTTAAAAAGTGATGTATTTCAATTTCTGTTCCTTTGTAATGATGCAACATTACAGATTTAAATAAATTTATATCAGCATTTTGATCATCCCTTAAGCTTAAAACAATCCAAACAAAGAATCTTTGTTCTCTACTTTACCCTCTTACCTCCTGCCTCTCTCAAAACACACAATTACACACACACACACACATACACACACAGAGTCATCTCTCTTTTTTCCTGTTTTTTTTTTTTTTTTTCCCCTCAATTGCTTCATCAACATGACATGGATATAGCAAATATATTTTTTGATTTATCTTTTTGTGATTCTGGATAAGAATCTTATTTATTTGTAGGTGATTAGTTAAAAAGAAA
Organism: Budorcas taxicolor; assembly: GCF_023091745.1. Classification (NCBI taxonomy): domain Eukaryota; kingdom Metazoa; phylum Chordata; class Mammalia; order Artiodactyla; family Bovidae; genus Budorcas; species Budorcas taxicolor. The sequence continues at coordinate 49,792,823 of NC_068915.1, read as the reverse complement.
AGTTTCAGTTTTATAGCAAAAAGTTGTAGAATGCTTTTGAAAGTCTTTAAAAATAGCATTTGTAATGCTTGAAGTGGAATTTTGACATTTTGGCTTTTAGCATTTTGCATTTTACCCACTTATTAAGCAAGTTAATGTGCTTTTGTTGCTTGGACTTTTCTCTCTTATTCATGTACGTCCAGATGGTACAAATTTCTTCCATAAAGAAAGTTCATAGTGGCAGACAGTTGCTACATTCTTGATTTTGAGTTCTGTAATTTTTTTCCCCATATAATTCTAATAACATCTTTTATTTTACTGTTTCTGGGGAAATGAGAGATCAAAAAATCATTTGTGTCATAATTCAGATGCTACCTTCCTTTGAATGATATATTGAATATTTTAACATTAGCCTAATCTAACCTATTAACAGTTTCACTTTTTAATTTTTTCTTATTCATTTTCTACCATTACAAACCCTAAATTTTAGTAGAATACACAAAACTTCCTTAGGTGACTGGAAATCAGAAAATTCATGGAAATCAGAAAATACATTTGCTCAGGCAATCAGAGCTTTACCCTATCAATGTATTTCTGCCATGCTCATACAGTTATTAAGCTGGCACCTTTTGTGAAGATTTTGATTAATTACAAAATATCAATTAATTAGCAAATTAAGAAGAGGTAAATATGAAAAAGGCATAGCAATAGAAGAAACACAATTGGGTACCTTCAGTCCATGCTTGATAGGAAGTTGTAATTTCCAAAGCTTGAGAACAAAGGACACTAGACAGAGATGTCTGGTGCCAATTTTGCTAGGATTTGGGCCTGATGCTTTTGAACTGTGGTGTTGGAGAAGACTCTTGAGAGCCCCTTGGACTGCAAGGAGATCCAACCAGTCCATCCTAAAGGAGAAGGACCCACCTAAAGCCCTGGGTGTTCTTTGGAACGAATGATGCTAAAGCTGAAACTCCATTACTTAAGCCACCTCATGCAAAGAGTTGACTCATTGGAAAAGACTCTGATGCTGGGAGGGATTGGGGGCAGGAGGAGAAGGGGACGACAGAGAATGAGATGGCTGGATGGCATCACTGACTCTATGGACGTGAGTCTGAGTGAACTCCGGGAGTTGGTGATGGACAGGGAGGCCTGGTGTGCTGCGATTCATGGGGTTGCAAAGAGTCGGACACGACTGAGCAACTGAATTGAACTGAGCATACACAATTTCAGAACTGATGATCTCTTAGAAACAAATTTATTACTGTATGATATTTGTGCACAGTTATTTTTGTCTTTAGCCTTTCAGTTTCCAGGCAGAACACTATTTTCCAAAGTAACACTGGTTGTTCTTTCTCTACATGTTTCAATAAAGTACATCATTCATACTTTGTCCATGTGGCCTCAGATGTTACATTTAAGGGGAAGACAGACGATGAGATGGCTGGATGACATCACCGACTCAATAGACGTGAGTTTGAGTGAACTCCGGGAGTTGGTGATGAACAGGGAGGCCTGGAGAGCTGCAATTCATGGGGTTGCAAAGAGTTGGACACAACTGAGTGACTGAACTGAACGGAGGTCACTTAATTTGATGGGCATCTGTTTTCCCATAAATTAAAGGAATGAACCAGATTAGGTAATCTCTAAAATCCTTTCCAACTCTAATATTCTGTTTTTGTCGATATCTATCAGCCTTGGTGACACACTTTGTCAAGGGCTAGAGATATAGAGAAGGATGATGTTGATGATGCCCATGGCAATGACCACTATTATCGAGTGCTATATGCTTCCATTTGACTCCCTAACTGTTCTGTTAGGTGAATATTATTGCCTTCCTTTTTATTAATAAGAAAATTGAGGAACAGATTATTTTACTAATGTGCCCAATACCTACCATAAAACCCTATGCCAAAGTCAGTTATTTCAAATACTAGGTTATATGGAAATAACATTACCAGTGTTCACTAGTATCAAATATTTGTGTACAAATAAGACTACATTTTTTATTCACTTGAAGATAATTTATGTCATGTGATTAGTTTTGTCCAATGGCCTGGAGCGGAATTTGCTTACATAAGTTTTGGCACAAAGTGTGGAAAAATCATCAGTAGCCTGGCAGTTGCCTCTTTATCTGAGGTGCCCATAAGATAAAAGAAGCAATATGTTCATGTGATGTTGCTCCAAGATGGTGGCACTTTCCTCCTTCTGAATCACTGAGTTGCTGGTTTTAGAACAGTTCATCTTGCTTCTCATCTGATATAGACTTTGCTTGGATAAATTGTAAATCTTTGTTATTTAATCCACTAAAATGTATGTTTTATATATAAAACAGGATATATATAACACATCCTGTCCAGACAAAATGAGTGTATTTTTCTCTTCAATGAATGTTAGGGATGTGAAGCTTTGAAAGTTAGCAGTTATACCAGTATTTTATGATGTAACCAACCCCATGGTAGTTAGCATTGTCTACCATGAAAAGTCTTTAAGCATGAATCAATTTCTCCTGCTAGATTATCTTCCTTTTCCTCTCTTCAAGCTCTCTTGAAACTTCTTATTCCTTACCTTCAACTTCTTTTTACTAAACATCTATTTTAGCAACCCCACTTTTTAAAAATTTTTTTTTGAAGATTGAGTAATAATAAGAATTATATTTGATTTTTAATACTGACAGTTAGTAGCAGTGTGATCTCATCAAGTGATATCTCAGTCAGATTCAATCTGAAAGCTATACAAGCAGTTATATATATATGATAACACTTCCCCAAATTATATATACTGCTGGAGTTACAAATTTCTAAAAGGGGGAATTGGAGGATCAGAGAACAGTCCATAACCAGCCCTTTGAAACAAGGCAATTTTGTCTGCCAAAGCAGACCTGTAAAGGAGATCTGGTGAAAAGATTATGGAAGGCTACTGTCTACACGTTTGATGGGCCTGAGTTCTTGGTCAGCAAGATTTTCACTTGGGAAGATGAGGTGGGTCTGGAGCCAAAAAGAGCAAGAACTAGCTAGAATCCACCAGTATGTCTTTATTTGTTGCTGACAGCCTATAAAATAACAGCTTTTAGAAATACTGCTTTACTTTCACCTACCAGAACTTATAAAAGATAGTTTCTTGTTTGGACCAATTAACAAAAGATCACATAGTATAGGAGATTCTAGTAAACAATTTTGGCTTAGCAAAGATGACAATTTCAAAAAGTTGTGCAAGTCAATTTTCCTGTACTTTATTTATTCTTCAAATGTTTGATTTTGCTTCAGTAACTTAATGGGACTTATATGTGAATATATACTGAAAATAATAATAATAAAATTATCATTGTTTCCAAAATAATTGTGACAGCATATTTTGAAATGGTACCCCTAAACAAATCAACCTGTGAAAATAAATGTTTCTGTGTGCTTAGTTGCGTCCAACTCTTTGAGACTCCGTGGATGGTAGCCCACCAACCTCCTCTGTCCATGGAATTCTCCAGGTAAGAACACTGGAGTGAATAGCCATTCCCTTCTCCAGGGGATGTTTCCAACCCGGGATCAAACCCAAGTCTCCTGAATTGCAGGAGGATTCTCTACTGTCTGAGTCACCAGCAAAGCCCCAAAATAGAGGTTTCTTACTCTAGTGTGTGCTTAATTTGTGATGTCTCTACCTGCTTGTTCTACAGTCTATGAATATAGATTTCAAATTTATACAGTATACACATATGAAATTTTAAAAATTTAATAATGATCTGTTAACTCAATCTTTACTGGTGACTTCTAAGATATGTTAATTATTTAATATCAGTGACATTTACACACAAAGAGCTAGATAGCTTACAAATTCTGTTACCTTGAATTCTGAAGTGTATATACCACCAAGAAAAGTATGCACATAGCTTTGAATCTTTTGTGATAGCTTCTCTGATAAAATTACTTGAAAGAAAATTCAGCACTGAGATTTTAATTCAGTTTAATTAAATTTTAATTTAATTAAAGACAATTTAGAGTTGATTTTTTAAGTTATTATTTTTAATATTTATTTATTTCAATTTTAGCTATTGAACACTGAAAACCAAAATACATTAAATCCAGTAATTTTGACTTCTGGCCAAAAACACATAGGAAGTGACCATAAAAAATGCTAACATTATTCTTTGTAGATTTTTAAGGTTCTGTGGAAAAAACTTTCTAAATTATATCTCTTGATCTTATCATTCGATAGATTCAAAAAAGAAAAATACCCAAATAAAATAAGGAAAATTATATAGATTATAAGTAAAGTATTTATATAATTTACTAAGCTCTTCACATGCTTATTTTATTTTATTATTGTTTTTTGTAGCACAGCTACTTACCCCAACTACTGTAGTACATGTTTTACCAATTGTGCACACATTTCTATGATTCAGAAGTATACAAATTTGATTATTGTGTGTTCAAAATTCATTTTTGGAAGAGCATGTTTGCAAACCTGATCATAACTAAAGCAACTGAAAAAATTAGAAATTCATTTCCAACAAAAATCAAAGAGATAATTCCAATCAAATCTATGACTCTATTAAAAAAAAAAGAAAAAAGAAGGTTTTAAACAAAACTGGGCTAGGCCTTGGGATGGATGGACATGGCACACAAATGAATATTTAAACCACAGTGCCTAAAATTTGGAGTATGTGGTCTTAAGATAGTTAAATACACATAATCAGTAATTACAGAATACAGTAGGTATTTGATAATGATTGTCTTAAAGGAAAGGCAGTGAAGACATTATTTATGTAGCTTTATCAGATACAAGGAGATCAGAACAATGATATTGGTCTTAAACTTAGGAGATTTTATATTATAGCAAATAGTAGTAAAGAGGGATATGTGGATTTAGTGTGTTTCATGTATGTGTGTGTACACTCACACACATGTATGCGCATTGTGGGAAAGGATGTGTTATTTGCAGAATGAGTTCATTTAGTTAATACTAAATGATTGGAACATAGATCCCAAGTCACCTAGAGTTTTTACTACTAATAGTTATGAGTAAAAACACTGACAAAATAACTACAAATTACACAAATTTTCACATCTCTAAATCAAAATTTTTTTTTAATTTTTTCAAGTTATTTTTACTCTCAATTAAGGGGAATAACAGATCATGTCTTTTACAGTGAAGGAATAAAGAGGATTCATGATGTGACCTTTCATTGAAACATGAAATTTGCCTTCTTTAAGGTCCTCAAAAATGAGTTATTCTACCCTGATCAAAAATGGTCCTCTGGGCATTGACTTATATGAGATAATGTAATAGGATTTCACATTCTGTAATTGAGACTATATATTCATCTAATGATTCCAGATTTATTAAAAAAATTAAAAGACCTCAGTGCTCAAATCTCAGTCTCCTGCGTGATTATTCATACCTCTCATTTGATCAGTGATTCTAAAATGACAACTCAAATCAAAGTGAATTTTCATATTATGTTTACACCATTAGTGAAAATCTAATTAAATATCTAATAATTAAAGCAGCTCCTTCAAGGAAAGTTAATACATTGGAGGATGTCTGTATGCGATTATTCAGTGGGAATCATCTTCATTGTCATTCTTCAATAAGACTGAATTATATATTTATTTATTTTTAAATTTGGGAGAAATAATCCATTTCTTGGTACAAGAATGTCACTTTCTTTTAGTTATACATTATTATATTAATGACAACTATGACTCATGCACTATGTCACCCAGCCAAACTGGGTAAAGCTTTTTAGGAAGTTTTACCAAACTCAGTAAAATTTTTAGAATGCTTAATATGTGTTAGGTTCTGTGCTGAAGTCAGTAATATATAGAGTGTTAATACACAGATCTTTTGGTCCAAAGGTCATTTTTTAAAAAAATTATTAACCATTATAATTTATTTAAGCCTCTAAGTTTTAGTGGAAAGTTTTGAGTGGAATTCAGAAAGGTGATAAGGTGATAACTATGTGTTATTGTATATATTAGAAGACTCTTTGGAATCATATTTCTGTGTAAGATGTGTATTTATCTTCTCCTCATCTTTGGGCTTGAACATATGATGTGGGCCCATTGGCTATCAACAGATGTGATGTGATGCAAGCCTGGGCTTGAAATGTGTGTATGCACTCAGCTTTCTCTCTTGCATTCTGCCTCTACCATGAGGACATGCTGAGCAGCCTGACTGGTCTCAAAAAGCCAGTGAATGGCATTTAGTGTAAACCTCAACTAAACACATGACCATGAACTAAATCTAACTGGGGCCAACGGAGTTCAGCAGAACCAGATGAATGGATCAGCATTTTGAGGTAGAACCCCAGCTGAACAATTGACATGTTAGTAAGAATAAATCCTTATCTTTAACAGATGCATAGTTGATGGACACAAATTAATCTGCTTTGCATTATTAGTGATTGTAAAACAGATCCTTTATTTTTTAGGTCTTGCATTTTGAAATGTGTATTTACAAGAGTGTAAATATGTGTTCTCTGTCTTAAGGAAATATTAATGTAGGGTGTGGGTTTTATTATCATTTAATCATGATGGAAGAACCAGGTGATAAAAGCGGAAATACAGTAAAGATATTAATGGTATAAATATAATAAGATGAATAATTCTATTCATATGAATAATTCTATAATAATTTTATTATATAAATGTAATAATATGAATAATTCTATCCATGACAGTTTCCTAAATGATCATAAAGTGACTGGCAAGTTGTTCTTCTCAGAAGGCTCTAAGGCCCCACTGTGGTTAGTCAGTTTCCATAAACATGGAAGATAGTGATGGAGTTGTTTCTTAATTAAAAAAAAAAAACAAACTATGTCTATATGTATGGGTAATTAGTTAGAGTTTTAATTGTGTTTTTTTTAAGTTGGCTCCAAACATGGCTATTAGGCAACATTAATATAGAAATTCAAGGTGACTAAAAGAGAGAAACATACACTAGAGTTAAATTTAACATACAATTATTAACTCCTAAAAATAAAATACATTTACCTTTTTATATTATATATTTCTAGTGCTTCCAACTGAATGGACATGAATTTGAGCAAACTCTGGGAGATAGTGGAGTAACTAGAGGAGACTGGCATGCTGCAGTCCATGGGGTCACAAAGAGTTGGACATGACTTAGCAACTGAACAACAACAGTGTAATAGCACTGTCTTATATGATGTTGGTACATGATGCATGTTAAGTGATTAAAGCAATGATCCCACATAAATTTACTCCTAATAAAAAAGGTCCTTCTCATCTTACCTGAAGGTCAGTGATGGCACCAGTAGGTACAATAGTAGAATTTGATAAAATATTGGCTTACTCAGTGCCAAATGTGTCCAGTTTTTTTTTTTTTTTTTGTAATTTTTAAATTTCTTTTTACTTCACAATATTGTATTGGTTCTGCCACACATCAACATGAATCCGCCACAGGCGTACACATGTTCCCCATCCTGAATCCCCATCCCACCTTCCTCCGTGTACCATCCCTCCGAGTCATCCCAGTGCACCAGCCCCAGGCATCTTGCATTGAACCTAGACTGGCGATTTGTTTCTTATATGATATTATACATGTTTCAGTGCCATTCCCCCAAATCGTCCCACCCTCTCCCTCTCCCTTTCTAACATTATACACAAAAATAAACTCAAAATGTATTAAAGATCTAAACGTAAGACCAGAAACTATAAAACTCTTAGAGGAGAACATAGGCAAAACACTCTCCATCATAAATCACAGCAGGATCCTCTATGACCCACCTCCAAGAATACTAGAAATAAAAGCAAAAATAAACAAATGGGACCTAATTAAAATTAAAAGCTTCTGCACAACAAAGGAAATTATAAGCAAGGTGAAAAGACAGCCTTCAGAATGGGAGAAAATAATAGCAAATGAAGCAACTGACAAACAACTAATTTCAAAAATATACAAGCAACTCCTGCAGCTCAATTCCAGAAAAATAAACGACTCAATCAAAAAATGGGCCAAAGAACTAAACAGACATTTCTCCAAAGAAGACATACAGATGGCTAACAAACACATGAAAAGATGCTCAACATCACTCATTATCAGAGAAATGCAAATCAAAACCACAATGAGGTACCATTTCACGCCAGTCAGAATGGCTGCGATCCAAAAGTCTACAAGCAATAAATGCTGGAGAGGGTGTGGAGAAAAGGGAAGCCTCTTACACTGTTGGTGGGAATGCAAACTAGCACAGCCACTATGGAGAACAATGTGGAGATTCCTTCATGTTTTATGTTGAGGTTACAGATTCAATTTAAGGATGGCTCAGAGGTTAAAGCATCGGCCCGCAATGCGGGAGACCTGGGTTCGATCCCTGGATTGGAAAGATCCCCTGGAGTAGGAAATGGCAAACCACTCCAGTGTTCTTGCCTGGAGAATCCCATGGATGGGGGAGCCTGGTAGGCTACAGTCCACGGGGTCGCAAAGAGTCAGACACGACTGAGCGACTTCAGTTCACTTCACTTCACTTCATGATCTTGACAAATTTTCAGAGTAAGACAGTTAGAGTAAAGGGAAATAGCTCAATCATATCTCAATGAATATATTGAAAATAATTGTTAGCTAATGCTGTGCTGGGTGAACTGTTAGAGGACACTGTCATTTATGCCTTCATCCAGAAAAATAGAATATCATTGGGAACAGTGTGTATAAAAATTAAATTCCAAGGGAAAAAAAGAAATTGTTGGAGGTTGGAGATGTTCCCAGAAGAAAAGACCACTTTATGTGATTCCTTATTTGAAGTATTAGCCCAGAGTCTGAGCAAACTACAGTAGCTCAGATTTACTGTACCTTCATTTTTATTGGCAGTACAAAGCTGAATGAAGTCTTGTTTTGTTATAGGAAAAAAATTAAAAACTTGTAGCATGGATATTAATGCCCCTAGTTTTCTTTAATTATACTCCAACTTTTACCCCTGAAGGGAAAGCCAGATGGTTTTGTATTGTTTACCTAGGGAAGCCATGATCAAAAAATTCCTATTAATGCCCTGACTGTGGTAAATGGTCTATAAATAATTCAAAGTTTCATCGATTTTACAATATCCACACTGACCAGAAAGTCCATAAATTAATTGATGTATAATATACTTAAGCCAGAATTCCAATCTTCATGAGTATCAATGATTTTCTAAAAGGAGTTTGAACTAGTAGGAAAAGTTTATCTATATTTAGTATCTTTCCTCTAGAAAATTCCAAGTCCACAGGAATAGTATAAAAAGAAATCACAGGAAAGGTGATGTAACTATTTTTCTGGGGTAGAGGTTTTGTGGGACTCCCCTTGAACCACAAGATGTTGAACTTCTGCAGCAGTATGTTCCCAAGTCTTTTTCTGCGAAATCATTTTGAGGGAGTAGCACACGAAAAGAGAAGAATTTTCAAATACATAACTTCTCCCAAATTTTGTGCCATAGTATCTGCAGATTTACCTGAATCCTTATGTATTATTTCTCTCTTTTAACCAGTGCTCTATACTTAGCCCTCCTGGATCTTATTTCTTTAACTCCCTTATTCACCTTTCATCACAGATATACCTTCTTTGCAGAACATCATCATGCCCTCTGCTTTATTATATCATTTGAATCACTATTTTTAGGTGCACACTTCTACCCAAAAACAAGAGATAGAAATAGAAATAAGAATAAGTAGAAAGAGATATTGCTCTCAGTTGTCTCTCTGTTTCTCTTTGTCTCTGTCTTTCTCTCTCTCTCATATATGACACAAATAAATCTCTATATAGATTGATGATAAACTCTTTATTTGTCTATATGCAGTCATCCTTCAGTATCCAAGGGGTACTAATATCAGGAACTCTGTGAACACTCAAATGAATGGATGCTCCAGTCTCATAAAAAATGGCACAGCATTTGCATATATCCTATACATTTCCTCTCATATGCCTTAAATCATCTCTAGGTTAATTAAGATACCTAATACAATGTATATGCTATGCGAATAGTTGCCTAAGCATGGTGCATTCATATTTTGCTTTTTGGAACCTTCTGGAATACTTTTTCAAATATTTTCAATCTGCAGATATAAAACTTCCTGATGGATCAATTGATTGATAGATATTATAGATAGATCTCTAGAGATAAAGAAGAGAGAAAAGAGGGGAGAGAGAGAATGGAAAAGGGAGAAAGAAAGTGAAAGAGAGAAGGAGAGAAGAGAAAGCAGAAAAGAAAACAGGAAAGACATATGTAATGGTCAATGATATATGGTAGTGAGAAAAGAAGGGGCAGACAGGTAGATGCAAGCCTAGATTCAGTTCAGTTCAGTTCAGTCGCTCAGTCGTGTCCGACTCAGCGACCCCATGAACTGCAGCATGCCAGGCCTCCCTGTCCATCACCAACTCCCGGAATTCACTCAGACTCACGTCCATCGAGTCAGGGATGCCATCCAGCCATCTCATCCTCGGTCGTCCCCTTCTCCTCCTGCCCCCAATCCCTCCCAGCATCAGAGTCTTTTCCAATGAGTCAACTCATCGCATGAGGTGGCCAAAGTACTGGAGTTTCAGCTTTAGCATCATTCCTTCCAAAGAAATCCCAGGGCTGGTCTCCTTCAGAATGGACTGGTTGGATCTCCTTGCAGTACATGGGACTCTCAAGAGTCTTCTCCAACACCGCAGTTCAAAAACATCAATTCTTCAGTGCTCAGCCTTCTTCACAGTCCAACTCTCACATCCATACATGACAACTGGAAAAACCATAGCCTTGACTAGATGGACCTTAGTCAGCAAAGTAATGTCTCTGCTTTTGAATATGCTATCTAGGTTGGTCATAACTTTTCTTCCAAGGAGTAAGTGTCTTTTAATTTCATGGCTGTAGTCACCATCTGCAGTGATTTTGGAGCCCAAAAAATAAAGCCTAGATTGTATACATGCAAATAGAAGTCTAGAATTTAGGGCCAATATTAAGGATAGAAATCTGGAAGAAGATGAGGTAAATAGTCTTCAAAAGCAAACTACTGTGACTAATGCCTGAAGTTGAAAACAAAATACAACTTTGTCTGTGTGGGAAGAATATCCCTTCTTTCACATAAAAGCACATGGCTACATTATTAATTTTAGCCCCTACTGTAAATAGAATGCTTCCTGGGATGAACTCAAATGAGAAAAACATGGCAAAAAGATATAAAAATATCTTGGGATAGTTTAAAATAATAATTGATGAAATAGATTTATAACCTTCAAAGACATACCCTCTGATGCACCTGCTACATATGGTAGACGTAGATGGACCTCCTATAACAGGGAGAAAATGGATCAGTACAAATGGACATTGTCAAAGTAAATAGTACATTCAATAAATAGTTACATTCAAAGTAAACAGTTCCATTCAATAATAATAAAATTCAAGAACCAGACTAGACTGTACTGTTCCTATACTCAAAGCCCTTCATTTATCATTGTGTCCTTTTATTAAGTCACTTAACATGTACTTACTGAAGTTCACTGTATGAAAAACACAATGCAATATGTTAGGAATGCAAATATGAATAAAACTTATCCCTGAACTAATGTAACTTACATCGTGGTAAGGAAAACAGACAAGAAAGGGGTGACTACAAAACTTTCATGAATGCAAGAACTGGGTACACACAAAGTATTGTGGAGATGTGAAAGCTAGGAGCATAATTAAGCATGAAAGGTCAAGGAATGTATCTTAGTCAGGATGAGAGTTAAGATGAATTTTAAAGACTCTGTAAGAGTTCACCAAGAAGAAGTGAAGAGGTAATAATAGCATGAATTTAACCTAGAATGATTATGCAACTCACTCATCTCAAATACAACTAAATATTTGAACTTCTGGTCCAGCATTATGTCCTTTATACCACAATTATGTAGCAAATTTAAACAGCATGGGTAATTAATGCAGCTATTGAATTAAATAAATTAATAATAAAACCACCAGTAGGTCAGTATAAATTTTTAGTTTTCTCATTCTGCATGCGAGACACATGATAAACTCTTTTCTCTTTTGTGCAATTCTTTTTCCTCTCTCCCCTCCACCATTCTCCCTGATATTCCAATCCAATTGTTCCTTCACCACTTTGTGCCTCAAGAGACAACCTTGAAAGAAGCTAGCCTCTGAGGAGACAACTTAATAGAGCAAAGAGTAAGTGTTCTCCCCAACTAGGGGAGCAGTGAATGACATTGTGCTATAGGTGTGCACTATTATCTTGACCTAAGCATCTACAAAATGTCAAGGACCCTTTCATGTCCTTGTGTGGATCCATCAAGCCTGTCAGGCCAATAGAGAGCTCTTTGGGCTATTATATTTCAAAAACAAGAAGCCATTATCTGCCATATTTTGACCTGGAAATGTTTGCTTGATATTTAAAGATCCGGGCACCAACTATGTTTCATTCACTGACCCACTCTGCAGTATGGCGTGTCTTTTCACAAATGTGAACACCATTTTCTTTTCTGTAAAATGAAGTTGGATTAGGTAATCTCTACTTTTCCTTCTATGTGCTGACATTTTGTGTTTCTATGATCTTATAATAGTAATATTAAGTTTCTATACATTTTATAATATGTATAATATATTGTTATTATTTTGTAATATATTTAACATAAAATACAAACTTACTTTTAAAGCATTTAAACATTTCTTAATAATCAAGGATTACTAAGTGGAGGTCTATGGATCACACTTCAGTGAGACTTTATAATTATATTGAAAACTGTTGTGAGTATGTTTATGTGTATGTATGTGTGTATATGTATATATATTCATATATAAACAGCTATGAACCCCTTCCACAGCTAATAGAGGGGTCTATAGCTATCCTCAGACTCTGATATTGGATCTGTGATTGCCTCTACTTATATATTTATTCCACTTCCCCTCCCATCTCTCCAGCCCTCCATGCCCACCCCCCACCGACACACACAAATTATGAACCAATATTATAGTGTGTCTACTATGATTTTATTTTTAGAGGTTGTATTTCAAAGTCCAACTAGGAAAGCAGAAAGCAGTCTGTCATTTCAACCTGAGGGAATTCAATGAGGTAAATTCTTCACACAGCTCATAAGAGAGCTGAGAAGCCCACAAGGAAAAGCAAAGCAGTCTGTGGGTTACATACAGGCCATAGAAGCCACTGAAACCACCAGGCTGGAAAGCCAAAGAGAAGAAGCAGTGTAACCAGAGCCCAGGAGATGGAAGCGCCCACCCAAGGCTGGAATCCAAGGGGTCTTTGTAGTGGTAACTGAAGCCACAGAAGAGGTGCAGCTGCAGACAGTGCCTGCAGACCTGAAGACAGCAGTCAGTCCTGTGGTACCACAGAACAAGAAAACAGAACAGGGTGGCTTTAATTGTAAAGAAGGCAGGGAAATTTGAATTAACTCAAAACACAGAAATTACTTTCATATCTAAGCCTCTTGCTCTTTTCCTTAGTTCTCATAATGATATTACAACATTTCTACAATTTATGCAGGCTCCAAAACTTAAGTTTTCCTTGATTTTTTCCCCTTTCCCTTCTCCCCCAAATATAATCATTCATTTTAATTATATATCTCAATATTTTTCAGCAGTTAAAAATTTAAAATGTATCTTCTTTTAATCCATACTTGTATTTGGTGTTTAACTCTAGTTCCTGACACAGAGCTTCCAAATCCCTTGAGATTTCCTGGGTGATAAGAACATCTTTGTTTTAATGAGGTGACTCTAGGTGAGCTTCACCTTCCAGACAGGGGTAAAATGTTGGAAAAAGATTTAATAACTGATTATGTGTGTATGATGGAGTCTTCACTAATATTCCTAAAATACAGAGGTTGGAGAGCTTCAGTTGGTGAATACACCAGTGTACTTAGAGGGTGGCACTCTCCAACCCCTTGGGGACAGAGATCTTGCCCTTGAGACCATTATGGATCTTACCCTAGGTGTCTCTTCATTTGGCTATTCATTTGCATCTTTAAGATATCCTGTGTAATAAACTGAAAATTTTAAGTAAACTATTTTTCCGTGTTCTGTGATATACTCTATAGCAAATTATTGAATGTGAGTAGGGGGTTATAGAAATATGCAATTTTTCTCCAAGCCTGGTAGAACTTGTGGGTAAGATGAGGACTTAACTATTTGTGATTGAAATTTAACTATCTTGTGAGACTGAAATTTTAACCTTTGGAGTCTGCCCTAACATGTCTAAATTCTTATTCATCTTTGAAGATCAGATCAGCTTCAACTCCTTGTCATTGTGTTACCCCTTAGTTGTTTATGCTTAATTATTAATTCTATTTGTCTTCTGAGTGCATGCAAGCCTGAACTTTCTGCCCTTTAATGGCTAGGGAGAGTTCTGTGGGTTATGTCCACAAAGGAGATTGTGTTTTCTGTGTCAGATTGTTTAGTAATGTTTCAACAATTTCCACAGTTTTATTTCTTTTTCTTTTTGGCTATGACAGGCAATGGTGCTAAGAACAGATTAGCACTGTCAACACTGACAGCTTACTGTTGTCAGCCTGGGTCCTGGGGTTGGAATGAAAGCAGGAGAATCCCAGCTGGCCCGCAGGGAGAGTGAGAGTCTTCATTGTTTTATATAACTGAGTTTTTAAGTAGTTTGTTACCATACTACAGCCTAACTTAACAAGATTATTTATTTTATTGTATATCTTTTGAACTGTGGTGTTGGAGAAGACTCTAGAGAGTCCCTTGGACTGCAAGGAGAGCAAACCAGTCCATCCTAAAGGAGATCAGTCCTGGGTGTTCATTGGAAGGACTGATTTGAAGCTGAAACTCCAATACTTTGGGCAACTGATGCGAAGAGCTGACTCATTGGAAAAGACTTTGATGCTGGGAGGGATTGAGGGCAGGAGGAGAAGGGGACAACAGAGGATGAGATGGCTAGATGGCATCACAGACTCGATGGACATGAGTTTGAGTAAACCCTGAGAGTTGGTGATGGACAAGGAGGCCTGGAGTGCTGCAGTTTATGGGGTCGCAGAGTCGGACATGACTGAGTGACTGAACTGAACTGAACTGACATCTCTTACATAACAATTTATAATATAGATTATATTTTTTATGTGTTTATAAGATTTTTCATACTAGACTAGCATGCTTTCATGATAGAATTTATTTTTAAGAATAGGTACTTGTTAGGTATCTTGTTTCTTACTCATGATCACAAAAATGCATAAATGAATTAGTATATGATTGTTGTTGTTATTCAGTCAGATAGCATATTCAAATGCAGAGACATTACTTTGCTGACTAAGGTCCGTCTAGTCAAGGCTATGGTTTTTCCAGTAGTCATGTATGGATATGAGAGTTGGACTGTGAAGAAGGCTGAGCACCGAAGAATTGATGCTTTTGAACTGTGGTGTTGGAGAAGACTCTTGGGAGTCCCTTTGGACTGCAAGGAGATCCAACCAGTCCATTCTGAAGGAGATCAGCCCTGGGATTTCTTTGGAAGGAATGATGCTAAAGCTGAAACTCCAGTACTTTGGCCACCTCATGCGAAGAGTTGACTCATCGGAAAAGACTGATGCTGGGAGGGATTGGGGGCAGGAGGAGAAGGGGATGAGAGAAGATGAGATGGCTGGATGGCATCACTGACTCGATGGACATGAATCTGAGTGAACTCTGGGAGTTGGTGATGGACAGGGAGGCCTGGCATGCTGCGATTCATGAGGTCACAAAGAGTCGGACACGACTGAGGGACTGAACTGAACTGAACTGAACTTGTGTCCGACTGTGGCGCTATTGGTAAAGAACTCACCTGCCAAGGCAGAACACATTAGAGACACAGGTTCGACTCCTGGGTCAGGAAGATCCCTTGGAGGAGGAAATGGCATCCCACTCCAGTGGATTGGATTCTCCAGTGGAGAATCCCAGGGATAAATGAGCCTGCTGCTGCTGCTAAGTCGCTTCAGTCATGTCCGACTCTGTGTGACCCCATAGATGGCAGCCCACCAGGCTCCCCCGTCCCTGGGATTCTCCAGGCAAGAATACTGGAGTGGGTTGCCATTTCCTTCTCCAATGCATGAAAGTGAAAAGTGAAAGGGAAGTCACTCAGTCGTGTCTGACTCTTAGCGACCCCATGGACTGCAGCCTACGAGGCTCCTCCGTCCATGGGATTTTCTAGGCAAGAGTACTGGAGTGGGGTGCCATCGCCTTCTCTGATAGAGGAGCCTGGCAGGCTACAATTCAGAGTCTCAAAGAGTCGGGCATGACTGAAGCAGCTTAGCATGCATGCACTAAAACGGTATAACTAGATGACTGCTTTCTTTTGTTTATATCTTCAACCTAAAATTGTACTTTTCAAATGGGTACTTTGAATTGAATAATCCTGTATGCTTTTACTGAGACAGCTGTACATTTTGCTTCCTAAGAGATTCTTTGTACTGTAAAGAGTACTGGCAAATCATTATCGATATACGCATAAGATTTTTGTACAACATCCGAGATGTGTTGGCTGGTACAGGATTGGCCTTGATTATACTTGGAATGAAAGCACCAATACAGATTTAGAAAGTGCTGACACAGTACCACTGGCTTATATATCTATAACCAGCCTGTTTCCAATTTTACAAGAAGGTCTAGTGGCAATGTTAGCATTTTTCAAAAGTTGAAAGCAATAGGAAATAACCTTAGGTTTAATAGGCTTGTTTTGCTAACAATGAGGTTTTATTCTATGAAAAGTATTGATTCATTTCAACATTCTACCATAGATAGCACTGTCAAAATTATTTACTGTTTGAAAAACAGAACCAACATTCAATAACTAGTATAAAATAGAGGGGACATTGCTATAGATAATTCAAATATGCAGAGAATTATCAAATCAATTACTTATTTGTGAGTATATATTTTTCTTTATAAGTACAAAACCAAACCAACCATGTTTCAATAAAATGACTCACAATAGAACCAGAATATTGTTTTAAAGCTGCAGAAGTTTTAGAAGCTTTGTTTGTTGAAAACAGAAGTTCATTTGAATGATTCCATTACTGAATGGTTACAAAACTTAACTGGTCCTCATGGGAATAAGAGCTGTACTCCAGAAAATGATGAGTGGATGAAGCAACTGTTCTTTAGCTTTTTCTTTGGCATGGAATATACTACTGCATTTTGTGTTTTTTTCCATGCCTCTTTCCTTTTTCTTTCTCTCAGAACATGGTTCAATCTCTATTGTTGAAAATGACTTCTTCAAGCCTTGTATATGTAGCCTCCAATGAATGCAATCACATCTTGCCCACTTTTTTTGTTATGTGTTAACTCTCATTCCCATTTAACAACAAAAAGGCTCTGACTAATGAAAAGGAATATGAAAAAATAGATACCCAGATATATCAAAACTTCCTATTCTTTTCCAGGTGCTCTGGATGGAAGAGATTGAGCTATTTAAGGATATTAAATTGAATCACTTAGTGTATGTGCATGTATTTTAGTTTGGTTCAACTAAAATAACATAAGGATTCATAATTGATTTGAAAGAAGAAAGAATTTCCTATTAATAGCTATTAAAGTTAAACAGAGTTAACTAAAATGCTATGACTATCATCCAGGGAATATAATATGATAATAGAAACCAATTTAATATGAGTAAATATCATAAAAATGGCCCTGCCTATATATTTATAAATGAAAATTGATGCAAAATGTTAAATTAATTTACCTTACCAACAGATGACATTAACAATTGACACCATTATAAACTCATTTTTAAACTCTCCTGAAAAGCGGTTGTAGGTGTTTCTTTTTATATATTTTATATATGTCATCAAATAATAATATTTTATGTATAAATAAATACCAATATTCCCAAAATGAATCATTGAAAAGCATTTATCAAGCACTCATTGTGATGTTTCATTGAACATAAATGTACTATTGTTGGAATTTATTTGAGTGTTAAACTGGGAGCATATTTTATATTTGTTTATAAATGAATACACATTATTGTATATTTCTTTCTGAGGGGGTCTTTCTAAATACTGAGCATTGTAATATGAGTACATTCTGAAGAAACAGTGTATCTTGGAAGTGAGCAATTATTTTTGAAACTCCAAGTAGGTTTATATTTCTAAGACACTAACACAAGAAACACAGTAATAACAATAATGTCTCTAATGTCACAACAGCATGAGGGAATATACATGATACATTCCTATTTTTGCTTTTTACCAGTTTTAATTTATCATGTTTAGCCAGGACCAAAGTCAGTGGCTCCCTGCAAACACAGAAGATCTGAAACAAAGCAAATATATTTGATACTTCAAAGAAGGAATATTTCCACTATGCGAAGAGGCTCAGGGCAATGTCTTGAACTGTATAATTAGTCAATGAATGTTTATTTTGATAGAATAATGACTGTATCAATTCACTGGAACACTTGAAAGCAGTGCTCAGTGAGAAAGCTGTTGAATTTCATTGCAACATGTACTCTATTCTTGATAATGATATCTGAATTAAAACCTCATGAAAAAATCAGTTATTTTTTTTAAGTCTAAGCTTCCCTTGACTTGCAAATTATTACTTTTCTCAGCATAACCATAATGGTTGCTTTCAATTTCTGCTGTGAAACAGCAGTTTCCAATGCCAAATTGACATTTTAGAGCATTGTAGAAACCTGCTACAGATCTTGCAGGAAAAAAAAAAAAAATGTATAGATTTATTTGGTCAGAATTTATAGAGGAATTATAAAGATCCCCTTAGAACATTCAAAATTCCTGACACATCTCCCTTATATTGATGAGTATTGACCCATTACTCTCTTGAATAGCAGGAATGCTGCTCCTGTCATCTTTTTCATTTTTTCAAGTCTATAAACTAGAAACTTACAACCAGGTTCACTAGACTCAGAATAACTGGTTCTTTCACTGAAAAATGCCTGCACAAGTACTGTAGCTAACAAATGCTTCCATTAAATGCAATACAAATATGGCTAAAATCCTTGTCAAACAATTTTAATTATTCTCACTTCTCACAGTATGTAGAGATTTTGCCTCTAATATCTTTTTAAACTACTTTCTGTAGTGCAGTTAAAGTCAGAGATTTTAATGTACTAAACTAGTAGAATCATGTGTGGAAACTTCCCCAAAATTTTCCAGTAGAATGATCTATCATCTTAAAAAAAAAAAATATATATATATATATATATATATATATATACTAAACTAGTAAAATCACATATGGATACTTCCCCCAAAATTTCCCATAGAATAAACTATCATCTTAAAACAACAACAACAACAACAAAAACAATTTGCTATGTCATGTACCACTGATCCAGGGATAGAACCCGCATCTCTTATGTCTCCTGCACTGGCAGGCAGGTTCTTTACCACTAGTTCAATAAGGAAAGCCCAACTCTAATCCTTAGTGACTTAAAATAACTGCTAATCTAAGGGGGTGGTGATTTGAAAGGGAGGTTGTGGGGACAACTAGGTACATCTAATCTTTGCTGGACTGGGTGGACCGGGAGCTGGCTGAACTAGCTTGGTGTATGGTGGAATGTCTCATCTTTGCTTCAAGAGGACTCCCATCTTCCATCATGCTTGCTTAGGCTATTTTCAAGGCTGCTCCTTAGGTTTCCAAGTTACTGAGCAGAAGCACGTAACTTATTTTGAATCTTAGGAAGCAATCTGATATTACTTCCTTTGAATTCTGTTGGCCAAAATAAGTCTCAAGCCCAATCCAGATTCAAATGGAGGAGAGACAGACTCTGCATTAGAGAAACTTTAAAGTCACATTCTAAAGAGGGTAGATACAGCAAAGAATAAAGAATTTGAAGCCATTATGGCAATGTACAACTCTCTTATGACTCCAAAACGATATTCTCAATATGGAAAGCAGCAAACTACTCAGATTCAAATACCAAAACATCAACATTTAAAAGCTGCCCAGAGAGTGGGCTCAGATCTGAAATCATTGAAAATGGTTGCTACAATTCTGACTCCATAAATTTTGTTCTATGACTTTTGTTCTAAACTTTGTTCTATGATAATTCCTCAAAGATTATTTTTTATTCTTAAACAAATGTGTTTAAACAAATGAGAAAGTTCATACTTGATCCAACTTGATTCTGAGTAATTTCTAGGCTTGTGAGAATGGATATTTTATAATAGCTATCATAAAAATGAGAAGTCCATAACAAGGATACTTGTAGTCTACTTGATGGAATATAAGAAGTTAGATTTAGAAAATAAATTATTGATGATAATTAATGTGAACTATAGAAAAGTCAAGCAAAGCAGCTGGCAATGTCCTGATAGACATTATTTTTTAAAGTTAAGATCAAATGCTGAGACCTCCTGTTGTAGCATGTTCCTATTTTGTGCATCCCATTTCAATTATCAAGTCTTCTTAGACAGTGACTAAAAGCTCATTAGATCCTGGTTTACTTCCAGGAATAATCATGACAATGTAAAAATATTTGGTTAGTAATTTAACATCCATTCCATGGAAAATATAATATTGTGAAACTCAAATTTGATTTTTGCAGGAGGGAAATCTTTTAACCTCCATGATATTTTCTTAAAAAGCAAATTTTTAAAAATAAAATGTGGTGCATGCTATGGACACAGCCTGTGAGAATTTCTGAATTTTTTCAAGTGTAAATCATTTCTACATAAAATAGAAAGATTGAAAACTACTTAATGTTTACAGACTCTTTCTTTTGAATGAGGAGGAAATAAAGATTCAAAAGTAACTGATTTAGTCACATATACACAGTTATCATGTTGACAAAGCTGAGCTAGGATTCTAGGTTTTCTAATCTCCAACAAAGCCCCTTCGACTATTCAATTTTGCAAGATACAGTTTTAGACATATGAAATCACATGATCTGCCCTCACGTTCTTATTCCGTGTAATTGAGTGTGTATGTGTACCTGCCTCTGTATGTCTGTATTTGTCAAGTATGAGTCTTTTAAAAGGATAGAAATTAGATTTAAAAATATATATATTTGACTAAACATTACTCCAACATTCTAAGTTTTTTACCTTAAGGAAATAAGAAACCTATGGAACATAAATTCCACAAAAAGTTGAATCCATTCAATGTAGAACTAAACTTATAACCTAATATGCATAGCTCTCAAGACATCAGTGTATCACAATATTTATGTTACAGTACAGTTAGAGCTTCTTGGTGGTATAGTGGTAAAGAATCCTCATGCCAGTACAGGAGATGCAAGAGAGTTAGGTTCCATCTCTGGATCTGGAAAGTCACTGGAAAAGAAAATGGCAACCACTCCATCATTCTCAGGAAAATTCCTTGCCCATAGGAGCCTGGAGGGCTGCAGTCCAAGGGGTTGCAAAGATTCAGACACGACTGAGCATGCACGCACAGGCTTCATTGCTAAAATAGGCCAACAGTTGCTCTGACTTAGTGACTAAATAGCAACAACAGTGGAGAATGAACTCAAGTCTTTGTTTACTGTCAGTTCTTTACTAATTCACGCCAGTGGGAGATGTGAGTGCTAGATAATCTTTGATATACCCATGATTCATCTCCAAAATAGAGACACCATTTCTATCAAAAAATATTATACAGTACCATCTTCCATGTAATTTTGCTTCTTTTTTACATAGATTAATATTTCACTGATTGCAGATTTCACTAGCTGTGTACATTTCCCATTTTTTTCTAATACATTGATGAAAATAAATGCCCTGTGGTTCCAGCACCAGTGGCTTTTTACCAAACAAGAGTTTCCACTGAGAAAAGTTACGGTTATTATCTTGAAACAGATGTGTTATTTTTCTGACAACTGAAGGCTTCCACAAGTCCAAAGTCACATATAATTATATACTACAGAGCAGAATAATAGAACATGCACTAGGATAAATTTTGTGCCCACTTAATTGAAACACTTGCCAAGGAACTGGGTGAGAGGAATGTATTTCAATCACTCTAAACAGTGCATAAATGAGACACATTCCTTTTAAATGACACATTTTAGCTGTCTGGAAGTCTATTCACAGTTGTGCATGGAAACGTAAGTTTCCCGTTCTACTCCTTACAATTGGTCCATTTCAAGCTGTACTTTGAAGCTGTTTATTCCAAGAGACTTCTTAGTATTAAGAAAAAAAAAATATTTTTAGATGTAGCACTAAATGTTTTTAGGTGCAGATCAATATTTTTCAAGAATATATACGTTTGTATATTTGTGTCTTGATCTTTTTCTGTCTCTGTCCATCTGTCTCTCTCTCTCCATATATGCAATATATACTTACATATGCACATATATATATATATACATATGTAATATAAGGTATGAATAAATTGTCTTAATTTTTCACATTGAACCAAGTTGTTCCAAGTTATTTTTATTATAAGCTTTAGCTCAGCATTTATTAAACTGAAATATAATGGTCCTATGCTAATAATTCAAAGAGCAAAGAATATACATTTGCTTCAAAGCAATATTCTCAAATAACTATATTTTTATATTTCTGG
Source organism: Budorcas taxicolor (assembly GCF_023091745.1). Lineage (NCBI taxonomy): Eukaryota > Metazoa > Chordata > Mammalia > Artiodactyla > Bovidae > Budorcas > Budorcas taxicolor. The sequence continues at coordinate 49,770,433 of NC_068915.1, read as the reverse complement.
AAAAAGAATAACCTGACAAAAGAGAAATAAAGAAAAGATAATTCACTTCTGAAAGAAGTCAAAATTAAAATAATGGAGAATAGAAACAGAGAGCATTTGTTTTAATGAGTTATGGGAAGTATGGCTATATAGTTAATCATCCTAACCATGACATTTTAGAGAATGAGAGAGGGTATTATTAATAACTCAACCAGAATCACTGATATACCTGGAACACTCCCAGGAACACCAGGCCTTATGGTCACCCTAGTTATAGGTAATCAGTCATAGATTTTTATTAAAATAAAATGACTTTGTTCAATCTTTCTTACCTTTGATCTCTAATTTCACAATTATTTTATAAAGCCAAAAGATTCACATTAATATATGATCTAAAGGATGGAAATTTTACCACAAGAAAGCAATATAAAACATATTTTCTCTAACTCCTACAGACTGAAAGCTCCTAAGCAATCTCAGGATCTTAAAATTCCTGATAGATCAATTTAGACTAGGTTTCAGTCTCTAGATATTTAATGAAATCACATAAGAATAAGTCTCTCAGGCATTTTTAAATGTTTTTTCCTGGATTTTGGTTTTAAAAATATGTCTCATTTCTCGTTAATTTGACAGAGTGCAAATAAAGAGTTCCCCTGAACATGGAGGATAGAAAATAGTACCTCTTGATGTCTTTGGAAACCTATTCTCTAAACCTGCTCTCCTCCCCAAATGTGTTAGAGAAAAGTCTTCAGTGTGGGCACACTTATATGTTTGTTTTTAGAAGCTGCATCAATTATATAGGAAGTTTGATCGCTTAATTGGTGTTGTGTTCTTGTCATTTGTTTCTGTGGCCATGTCTTGGGGAGAGGGAATAATAGAAGAAGACCATATCCTCTATGATGCTAGGACAAGAGTGACCCAAACATAAACAAGCATAGCAGTTACATGGCAATGCTTTGGTCAGTTGCCATTTTGTTGCTTGTAGCTATCTTGAACATCAGTTCTGAATCTGGGGATTGAAGACAGAGGTGGTATATACTATCAGAGACTCAGTTCACAATGGAGAGTGGGAAGAGTTGAGGGAGGAGTTTCTGAATAATGACAGAAAGTCTTGGTGGTGAATCTCACTAGACTGGAGAATCTAAGCCCCCAAACCTAATTTATGTCTAGGGATCCTTGGATTTTGAGTGGTTGCACAAATGTATCTAGAAAGGAGATTTTACAAGGAGCTCAAGAAGTAAACTTTTATGATTTGATGTGTTCTTGGACCACCACAACTGTCTTCAGTGTGGGGAGAGTGAGCAGAATTAAGTCACTGACTACCCTCTTGCTTACTAAGTTGTTTCAGTCATGTCCAGCTCCTTCCAACCCACTGGACTAACACCCATCAGGCTCCTATGTCCGTGGGATTCTCCAGGCAAGTATATTGGCATGGTTTGCCATGCCATCCTCCAGGAGATCTTACAGACCAAGAGACAGAACCTACATCTCTTAAGTATCTGTCATTGGAAAGCAAGTAGTTCTTTACTACTAGCACCACCTTGGAAGCCCACCTGTTATCCACCACTTGAGCATCCAAATGACTTCCAGAAGCTGGGGATCTGGAGAATCAGGAAGCTAGCTTCTAGTAACATTCACTGTCTTTCCCCTCAAAATCTAGAGCTGTCCTTGCTTAACTGACTTCTTGAGTGAAAAAATAAACAAAATAGCTCACTGAATCTTTTCTTGCCTTATATGTGGGGACCGTGGTGATGGGACATGAAAGAACAATCAACGGTGTGACACAAACTACATATTGTGTTGTTCTTAACTTTACTACTTACCTCACTAATCTTAACCAGAAATATATTTTTCATTTCTTTAGGATATTGAAATTAAAATGCTAACTACAATATATTCCAAGACAGCCTTTCTGTGGGCAGCATTTTTAAAGAATACACCCAAGTTGTTGTTGTGCAGTTGCTCAGTCATATCCAACCCTTTTTGACCCCATGGACTGCAACATGCCAGGCTTCCTGGTCCTTCACTGTTTCCTGGAGCTTGCCCAAACTCATGTCCTTTAAGTCTATGATGCCATTCAACCATCTCCTTCTCTGTTGTCCCCTTCTCTTTCTGCCTTCAATCTTTTCCAGTGTGAGGGCCTTTTCCAATGAGACAGCACTTCCCATCTGGTGGTCAAAGTATTAGAGCTTCAGCATGAGTCCTTCCAGTGACTATTCAGGGTTGTTTTCCTTTGGGATTGACTGGTTTGATTTCCATGCAGTCCAAAGGACTCTCAGTCTTCTTTAGCACCACAGTTCAAATGCATCAATTCCTCATTGCTCAGCCTTCCTTAATGCCCCACATTTTGATGAAAAAAGGCAGTGAATGTTACTAGAAATGTTTTTTATATAACTTTTACAGATAACATTTCTATGAAAGATCATTACAGTGAATATTAACATTGATTAAATATAATTAGGACTTTTAAGGACAGATACTAAAACAGGTTAATGCAGGATCCACACACATTACTGCTTCATGCATATTATTTAATTTATAGTATATAATTTATAGTATATAGAGTATATACTATAATGTCTATATTATGGACATCATGAAAAACAAAGAGGGTATGAAATTGGCCTAGCTCTTCTGTATTCCCTTGATCTAGATTCGGTTTCCCCTCTATAAAGTACTTGGAATTATGTGAAAAGTTGAACTACTCCATGGTTCTATCAGTTTAAATTTATTATTTAGACTTTCAGCTGTGGTGTTGGAGAAGACTCGTGATTGTCCCTTGGAATGCAAGGAGATCCAACCAGTCCATCCTAAAGGAAATAGGTCCTGAATATTCATTGGAAAGACCAATGCTAAAGCTGAAGCTCCAATACTTTGGCCACCTGATGTGAAGAGTCAACTGGTTAGAAAAGACTTTGATGTTGGAAATGATTGAAAGCAGGAAGAAAAGGGGATGATAGAGGATGAGATAGTTAGATGGCATTATCAACTCAATGGACATGAGTTTGAACAAGCTCTGGGACATGGTGAAGGACAGGGAAGCCTGGCATGCTATAGTCCATGGGGTCACAAGGAGTATAACATGACTGAGTGACTGAAGTGAATAACTGAAACTAAGTCCAAATTTGTAGTCTCTGTCAGGGTGTTTTAGTTCTTAGTTCCTATGGGAAATAGTTCTCAGAAACCTGGAATCAACATTTTAAAAAATTATTTCTGCCAAAATTTGTCTAACCATAGCATATTCCACAAGCATAACTCTAACTTACTGGGGCCGTTATATCTCTCAAGTGATATAGTGAAAAGACAGATAAAACATAGTGTACATATTTTTTTCAGATAGTTCTTTACTAATGATCTACAGACTATGATCAATGGCATAAAAGTGTTTTAACAGGGAGTCTATATGAAAAACTGAAGAAAGAATGAACCTTAATAAGAAATGATTAATTGTGGCAAATCAATTTCAAACTGTGTTATAATGTTTCCCTAATATTTTCTGAAAATTAAAATTTATCTTTTGTGTATCTTTCTATAAATCATCAATTCTCTATGAAGAACAAATAGTTGATAATATGAAATTTCTCCCCAAATTCCCATAGAACTATAATGCTTACCTCTAATAAGGAATTTCCCCTGAACTTATTTTAGAGCTACTTACATTTACCATATTTCTGTATTTTTACATAAGAATTAATAACTATGATAAAAATATTTGTAGGAGAATAGTAATAATAAATGAGATTGCTTCAGTAATTTAGTAGTTATTGTAATAGCTTTTTATCTTTGTACTTGAAAAATGCTATGAAGCTCATCATAAAGCATCTTCCTAGAGCCAGATTAATAAAAGATGAGGAAACTTTGTTATAGTTTCATACTTGCTTTATTCTGAGAGTTTAGATTTAAGAAGCATTGCCCATCTGTTGGCTTTCAAAAACACTAGTGGTCTCAATAATTAACCACATTCTTCCCCAATGTTGTTTTAAAATCTAGAGTTGGGATAATATATTTATTGAAAACTAACATCTATTTAGTGCAGGTTCCTCGATTCTGTGAGTGGGTTGCCATTGCCTTCTCCAATGCATGAATGTGAAAAGTAAAAGTGAAGTCGCTCAGTCCTGTCTGACTCAGTGACCCCGTGGACTCCAGCCTACCAGGCTCTTCCGTCCATGGGATTTTCCAGGCAAGAGTACTGGAGTGGGGTGCCATTGTTTTCTCTGCATCTGACTCTTCAGCAGCACTTAATCTTAGATTCTGTTATTGTAAAGATTTTTGGTAATCATTCTCACTTTATTAAGTTTAAGAAATATTTCCTCCCAACTACTTGTGAGTACACACACACAAACACTGAGATGTGCACACACGGAGAATTTTATTGCACTTCAAAGTAGGGGAATTGAAATGAGAGAGGGAGGCTACATCTGTAACACAATAAAGACAAGCTGCTGCTGCTAAGTCGCTTCAGTCGTGTCCGACTCTGCGACCCCAGAGACGGCAGCACACCAGGCTCGCCCGTCCCTTGGATTCTCCAGGCAAGAACACTTGGAGTGGGTTGCCCTTTCCTTCTCCAATACATGAAAGTGAAAAGTGAAAGTTAAGTTGCTCAGTCGTGTCCAACTCTTAGTGACCCCATGGACTGCAGCCTACCGAGTTCCTCAGTCCATGGGATTTGCCAGGCAAGAGCACTGGTATGGGTTGCCATTGCCTTCTCCACAATAGAGACATAATTAATTATAAATTTTATTGTTTGTTGTACACTCTTGCTGCCCAAGGATGTGGAAAAAAGTGTAATATTTCAGAACTATGGATTTACATGAGTAAATAATGGACATTGAAGAAAATATAGCCAGACCATAATTAACTTAATATTACTAAGTTGCATTTGGGAACTGTAAAAGGGGAAAAACAAGGGCTTCCAAGGTGGCTCAGTGGTAATAAATGTTTCTGCCAATGCAGGAGATGCAGGTTTGATCCCTGGGTGGGGGAAGACCCCTGGAGAAGGCAATGGCAACCCATTCTACTATCCTTGCCTGGGAAATCCCATGGACATAGGAGCCAGGTAGGCTTCAGTCCATGGAGTTTCAGAGTTGGACATGACTAAGCATACATGCAAAAAAAAAAAATGTATCAGTACATTTGCTGTTATACAGAAATATTTAGAACACCAGTATCACTTCACCAGGAAACTCAACTAATAATTGATGGGAGGTGGGAGGAAAGAAGTTGTGGGCTGAACAACTTGATTTCTTCAACATCCTAGAAATAATCTATAATTCTCTGTGCCTTTGAGAAAACAAATATCTGTAAATTTCCAATTATAATCAAAATGGCATATTTTAGGATTAAAAAATAACATATACAAGGTGATATAGTAGTATTCAAAATACCTAAGTAATCAATAATATTGGTTACCACCTCTTTGGTTCCATCTGTTGTTCAGTCACTCAGACATGTCAGACTCTGAGATCTCATGGACTACAACAGGCCAGGCTTCCCTGTCCTTCACCATTTCCCAGGGCTTGTTCAGTCTGAGAGATTTTCTAAATACACTTTGTGTGTATGTGTATGTGTGTGTGTGTGTGTGTGTGTGTGTGGTAATATATTTCTCTCTCTCTCTCTACTAATATGCCTACAAGTTGATAAAATTAGTCCTTGAATAAGATTAGTTTTTGAAAAAATAAATTGAATAAATCCATGAGAAATATTACAAGTAGAACTGTTATTTCTTTAGTAAAAATATTAATGTTGGTATTTACAGTTTGCAAATCAATTTCGCATATGAGATTTAACTTCCATTTCATGATGAATGAGGTGTTTACCATCATTTTCTTAGAAGAATAATTTTTTCTTCGAGCACTTTGTTGTTCAGTTCAGTTCATCACTCAGTCATGTCCAACACTTTGCAACCCCATGGACTGAAGCACACCAGGCCTCCCTGTCCATCACCAACTCTGAGGATCTACTCAAACTCATGTCCATTGAGTCAATGATGCCATCCAACCATCTCATCCTCTGTTGTTCCCTTCTTCTCCCACCTTCAATCGTTCCCAGCATCAGGGTCTTTTCAAATGAGTCAGTTCTTCACATCAGGTGGTCAAAGTATTAGAGTTTTAGCTTCAACATCAGTCCTTCCAATGAATATTCAGGACTGATTTCCTTTAGGATGGACTGGTTGGATCTCCTTGCAGTCCAAGGGACTCTCAAGAGTCTTTTCCAAAAGCACAGTTAAAAGCATCAATTCTTCAGTGCTCAGCTTTCTTTACAGTCCAACTCTCACATCCATACATGACCACTGGAAAACTTTGTTGACAAAGTAATGTCTCTGCTTTTTAATATGTGGTCTAGGTTGGTCATAACTTTTCTTCCAAGAAGTAAGCATATTTTAATTTCATGGGTGCAGTCACCATCTGCAGTGATTTTGGAGCCCCCCAAAATAAAGTCAGCCACTGTTTCCGCATCTATTTGCCATGAAGTGATGGGATAGGCTGCCATGATCTTAGTTTTCTGAATGTTGACCTGTAAGCCAACTTTTTCACTCTCCTCTTTCACTTTCATCAAGAGGCTTTTTATTTCTTCTTTGCTTTCTGCCATAAGTGTGGTGCCACCAGCATATCTGAGGTTATTGATATTTCTCCCAGCAATCTGTATAGAGTACTTTGTAGCAGAGGTCAAACAGCAAATAGATGACAGAGCTTTTACCCAGACTGAATAATTTGCATCCAAATATTATGCCAGATACTCCAAAAGATTTTTTTTTCTTCTTTAACGTTTATGTTGAATATTAAGCCAGAATTAATCATTATATATACAATCCTATTGGAAAATAAATGGGTGATTGTAATAAAATCCTCAGGTCTTTAGAGTTCTGTGCTATGAGTTAATGTTTTGGGTAATTGATACATAACCACAGTTTCTCTTTATGTTTTTTCATACCTTTTTAGAGATAAATTATAACATAAACATTTGGTGTAATTTGCAATGAATGGAGTGAAATATCCATTTTGTTGTTTTTTGGACTTTCCTTTGATTCAAAATAAATTACTTATCTATCATTTCAGTTATGCTGATTTATAATCCTTGTTTTGTTTTGTTTTGTTTCTTGTTGCAGGAGGAATCTCACTTACAAATCCAGGACCTATGGACTTGAAAACACTGACACACGACGTGAGTGTTCTTCTAGGCACTGGAGACACAACAGTGATACAAATACAGCTTCTGCAATCAGGGAGTTTATAGCCTAGAGAGCTCCCTACCCTCTCTAGTAGGTAGAGACAAACAAAATACATTTATGTGTTGGGAGATGATCATGATGTAGAAAAAAGGGAATGCAATTTAGGGAAATAATGGGGATGAGGTAGATGCTACTATGCTCTTATCTGGTGTTGGAAATCTGTGATAGTGCAACATTGTGAAAGAGATCAATGGAAAGGTGAAGGATGTAGTCCAGTGTTTATCTAAGAGCTTTTGAATCAGAAGACACACCATTTGCAAAGTATCTGAAGTAGGAGAACAGTTGGTATGCAAAGGGAATATCCAAGAAGTCGCTGCACTCAGAAGACAGTAGCAAAGCCTCAATGATAGTGCATTAGGCCAGAGAAGGTGTTGGAGTCCAGACAAGATCAGGTCTTTTTAAGATATTTTATCCAATATTATTTGAGAGAAGGTTGAATAATGCCACACCCTTCCTTTAGATATCAAGGTCCTCTCCCCTGGAATCTATGAATGTTACTTTGTATGATGAAATGAACTTTCCAAATGTGACTCAGTTAAGGATCTTGATGAGGAGATTATTATAGATTATCCACATTGATCATAAATGTTTTCACAAGGATCATTATAAGAGGGAGGAAGGTAGAATTTTGACACAGAGGAAGAAACAATGAGACTGCTGAAATAAGATGTTATACTTCTAGCTTTAATGACATAGGAAAGAACTTCAAAACTCAGAAAGTAAGGAATGTGATTCTAGAGCCTAAAAAAGGCTAGAAAATGCTATTGCCCTAGAGCATCTTGTTAACTCCTTGATTTTAGTCTAGTGATTTGATTTTGGACTTCTGATCGGCAGGCAGTATGAAAATAAATGTGTTTTTTAAAGCAACCCATGTTTGGGGTCTCCCCTGGTGGCTCAGAGGTTAAAGTGTCTGCCTGCAATACAGGGGACCTGGGTTTGATCTCTGGGTCCAGAAGATCTCCTGGAGAAGGAAATGGCAACCCACTCCAGTATTCTTACCTGGAGAATCCCATGGACGAAGGAGCCTGGTGGGCTACCGTCCACAGGGTCGCAAAGAGTCAGACACGACTGAGTGACTTCACTTCACTTTGTGTTTGCGGTAACTTGTTTCATAGGCCATAGGAAATGAATATGGATAGGAAACTGTTGTAGAGTTTGAGGAGGGATGTGACATGTTAGAACAAAAATCAGCATGTGTAAAGATAAGTTAGAATTTCAAGATAATGGAAAGAAGCTAATTATTCAGAAGAGAGAGGAGGAGTGCCTGGAGAGATGCTTTAATTAGGCAAGAGGGCATGTGATCCTGGGTACAAACAAAAGAATTGTCCTCCTTATGCAGGACTTGGCAGTTCACTCTTTTCTATTTTTTTGCTTGCTCTGTTGTGGCATGAGGGATTTTAGTTCCATAGTGTTAGTTGCTCAGTCTTTTATGACCCTATTACTGTAGCCCACCAGGCTCCTTTGTTCATGGGATTCTCCAGGCTAGAATACTGGAGTCAGTTGTCATTTCCTTCTCCAGAGGATCTTCCCAACCCAGGAAATGAACTGGGTCTCCTTCAGTGTAGACAAATTCTTTATGGTTTTATCTAACCTCTGGCCCCTTGAAGCATGGAATCTTAATTATTGGACCACCATGGACATCCCGGCAGTTCACTAAATTTTTATTGGAGGGTAAGAAATATCTTACCATAACTAAATCACCAATATCAACATTAAAAAGACGGCAATAATTTATTAAACCTTTAAATTTATCCAAACACATTTTCCCTAACCCTAAAAGAGATCCAGTATTCTCAACTATCTAAGGGTAGGTCCATACTAAAAATGTTAATGCTGCCTTTTTTCTTTGAATCTTAAATAGTTTAGAAATTAAATTATTAGTCATAGAGATCTTGTTGCTTTTATTATAATTAACCAAAAGAGATTTTAATTTAGTTTGACATTAAGAAGGAAAGTATATAAAGATATACATAAAATAAAAACACAGTTTGCAATGCTATTTAGCCAAAATTTAAAAGAAATGATACATTTTCAATGTTGATCATGAAAGCCTTTATAGTCTAGTGTTCTATTCATAAGATCCTGAAATCAGATTATCTAAGCTTGTTCCCAACCTCTCCACTATCAGAGTTATGAACTGGGCAAGTTCTTTAACATCAACTGTGTTCTCATTTTTCAAATGAGCACAATAAAAGCACCTGAGTCATAAAGTAAAAAAACAAAAAAAAAATTAGAAAAATGTCTGGACATAGTAAAGACATCATAAATGTTAGCCATGGTTATATTGTTACTATTACCTAATCAATATTTATTTTCCAAGTACCCATATAAGAGGTTTTGCTGGCAATATGATGAGAGTTATAATTCTTTAAGATGCTTGTCTTCTTTTTGTACTGTACACAGAACTCTTGTTACTAGAAATAAAAGATGCATACAGAGTATACTTTAACAAACCTGTCAATAGCAAATGATAAAATTCATTAAAAATTTAAACCTTGACTTTGAATGATTGTAATAACTTTCAGATACATGGAAAAGGAAAAAAAAAAATCAAGGCACAAAACACAATGAACAATAGAAGTAGAACACACCATTTGCTGGAGTAGAATATATTAATCACAATAGTATGATTTATTTTCCAAATGTGTCTTTTTAATTTGGGCGGTATGATATTCTAGGAACTGGAACTTGTGATAGCATCTGTAATTGTTTGAAAGAACACTGGATGGAATTATAGAAATATTCCATTAGCCATCTATGTGATCCTGGAAAAGTACCTCTATGCTGTAAACTCAATTTATTTTGAGAATTTGAAAGAAGAAAAATAACACGATAATTAACTCAGTCTGCTTCAGCTTTCTGATCGATAAATCAGGACATTTAAAGAGCCCAACTTCTGATCAACTTCTATCACCCATGATTAACAGTATCTTTCCTTTCTTCTTTAGTGTTGCTGACAACATAGTATATTCCCAAAAAATATATCTGAGAAAGATATATCTTTATTAGATATATACAAATAGAGTTCTACATCTGTATTTACACATATTTGTACAAAATTATAACTTAATGTCACTACACATATACATACATACAACTCATTTAAACTTCAGTAGTTGTTTTTGTAGAAATTGCCATGCTGATTGCAAAACTGTAGGGAAATGAGATAATCTTGAGTTGCCAAAATTATCTAGAAAATAAAGACAATAGTTGGAGTACCCACATTAACTGATTTCACAATTGACTATAAAATTACTGTGTTTGAGATAATATGTCATTGGCATAATCATAGATGAATAGTCCAGTGGAAAAGAAGAGGGTATTTAGACACAGATTCACCAAGGACTAAAGAAATGAAATGAGAAATAAAAAATTTTAACAAGTCATATTGACACAAGTAGATAATTACATTGAAAATAAACCCACAAACCTCATCTTATAATATACATCAAAGTCAATTTGAGATATTTCATAGACCTAAAAACATATCTATATAACATATCTACGAATGAAAGGTTAAAAGGAAAATATTTTCTCAGTCATGATAAGAGAAGGCATTTTACAGAGGATGCAAAAATAACTAATCATAAAAGAAAAAATTGTATACCATGAAAATGGAAAACTTCTGCTCATCAAAAGTCACCATAAGAAAATGAAAAGAAGGCTACATATGGAAGTAAATATTCATAATACACATATCTAAAATTATTTCTGTTGAAATAATATAGATAAATCTTACAGTTGAAAAATAAAAGTCAAAGAATTTACTTTTTTCATGAGTGGAAGACTTGAACACAGGTTTATCAAGGGAGATATACAAATGTCAAGTAAGTAAATGGTGGTCAACATGTTCAATCATCAGAGAAATGAAAATGAAAGCTATAATGGATACCATATTACATCCAGTAAAATGATTAAAAATTTAAAGATTAAAAGCTTAAGACAATTTTTAAGAATGAAAATATCAAGTACTGGGAAAGATATGGAACAAATGATACTTACTGAGCAGAAGTGATATATACAAAATGACTACCCTTGCATATTCATAGCAGTTCTACTTACTGTTGCTAGTGATTTCTCCCAAGAACTCTCTCCTTGGTTTGCAGATAGCTACCTTGTCTCTGTACTCTCACAAGCTTTTACCTTTATGTTGTTTGTGTTCTAACAGCCTCTTCTCCTGAGAGAAGTCATATTAAATAAGGGCCCACCCATGTGACGTGACTTTACCTTAATTGCCTTTGTAAAGGCTGTTCAATTCAGTAACTTTCTGAGGTACTTGGTGTGAGGGCTTCAACATATGAATTTGGGGGGAAACAATCCACCACATAACACTGCTGCCGCTGCTGCTAAGTCGCTTCAGTCGTGTCCAACTCCGTGTGACCCCATAGATGGCAGCCCACCAGGCTCTCCTGTCCCTGGGATTCTCCAGGCAAGAACACTGGAGTGGGTTGCCATTTCCTTCTCCAATGCATGAAAGTGAAAAGTGAAAGTGAAGTCGCTCAGTCGCACTCGACTCTTAGCGACCTCATGGACTGCACCCTAGGAGGCTCCTCTGTCCATGGGATTTTCCAGGCAAGAGTACTGGAGTGGGGTGCCAATTGCCACATAACACTAGAGCACCATTATTTCACAACCTTGTTCCAGTGTCTTATGCCTCATCACCCATCTCACATTCCATGACTCAGTCGGCTTCAGGGAGGTGGTAGCTTTCTCCCATAATCCTAGTGCTGACTTGAGCTGTTCTCATATTTCACAACCTTGGTTCCATTTGAGCCTGACCTAAATGAGGTCCCATTAGTCAGCAATTGAAATAATCTCCACAATTTTGGATGACTTAAAATGGAAATGATATGCTGTAATCTTTGTGCCGAATTTTGTTTAGCAGAAATCCAGGTCCTAAGGCTTATTTCTGTCTTTTATATATATATATATATATATATATATATATATATATATATATAGTAGGTTACTTTTAAGGAAAATAAGAAATACACCAAAATTAAATCACACCTGGAATTAATACACGGAGCAACTGAAAACAATAAATGGTGAACATATATTGAAAAGCTGTAGTTGCTATGCTGATTTTCCCTAGTTTTGAATATAAGGAATAATCAATAATCGTTTGTTGAATTGGTTAGAAAAATTATCTTCAGAGCTGAGTCATAGGTGCTGTCATTGTTCTAAATAGGAATATATATATATATATTTTTGTGAATTCATGTATTAAAACAAGATAGTCAAAGAAACATCAAGAAAATATGGTACAGAGTTGAGAGAAAAGAAAGTTGTAAACGTTAAAATGGAGAATAGAAGAAACCCAGTTCTAATTTGTTCTTATTTGATGGTTACCATCATTTTGGTAATCTAATATTTTTCCTAATATTCAAGTTTACATGGTTACTTTTCAGTTCAGTTCAGTTAGCTCACTCAGTCGTGTCCGACTCTTTGTGACCCAATGAATTGCAGCATGCCAGGCCTCCCTGTCTATCACCATCTCCTGGAGTTCACTCAAACTCATGTCCATTGAGTCAGTGATGCCATCCAGCCATCTCATGCTCTGTTGTCCCCTTTTCCTTCTGTCCATAATCCTTGCCAGCATCAGAGTCTTTTCCAATGAGTCAACTCTTCGCATGAGGTGGCCAAAGTACTGGAATTTCAGCTTTAGCATCATTCCTTCCAAAGAACACCCAGGGCTGATCTCCTTTAGAATAGACTGGTTGGATCTCCTTGCAGTCCAAGGGACTCTCAAGAGTCTTCTCCCACACCACAGTTAAAGCATCAATTCTTCAGCACTCAGCTTTCTTCACAGTCCAACTCTCACATCCATACACGACCATTGGAAAAACCATAGCCTTGACTAGACGGACCTTAGTTGGCAAAGTAATGTCTCTGCTTTTGAATATGCTATCTAGGTTGGTCATAACTTTCCTTCCAAGGAGTAAGCGTCTTTTAATTTCATGGCTGCAGTCACCATCTGCAGTGATTTTGGAGCCCCCAAAAATAAAGTCTGATACTGTTTCCCCACCTATTTCCCATGAATTGATGGGACCAGATGTCATGATCTTTGTTTTTCACTCCCTCTTTCACTTTCATCAAGAGGCTTTTTTAATTTCTCTTCACTTTCTGCCATAAAGGTGGTATCATCTACAAAGGAACACAAAATGTGAAATGACTGATCACAAGTTAAATCACCATCAAGTTAGTAGCAAATTAACAACTTGCAGCTTACTAAAATTATTGTTTACTTATACACTAGTTGGGCTTCCCTTGTGGCTCAGCTGGTAAAGAATCTGCCTGCAATGTGGTAGGCCTGGGTTCGATACATGGGTTGGGAACATCCCCTGGAGAAGAGAAAGGCTACCTACTCTATTATTCTGGCATGGAGAATTTCACGGACTGTATAGTCCATGGGGTCACAAAGAGTTGGACATGACTGAGTGACTTTCACTCACTCACACAAAAATTTAATAATACTCAACAAAAAGTAATATTTTTCTTCATATTAACAAATATATTAAAATATTTTGTAGTTTGACAGTGAACACTTTATATATACAGACCTAAAGGCATGATGATTATTTGGAGGGGAAATGTTTAAATAATAATTGAAGATAAAAACAAAGCAATGTCTTAATTTTAGAACTTAAGAACAAATTTAGCAATGAAAATGGCTACTCCACTTTGCTGTAGCTTCTACAGTTAGATTATGCTTTTGTATACAGTGAATTTATCTACCTATGAACAGAAAATTTTAAAAACATGGGCTTATGTAATGTCAATCACAGAGAGACTTTCTTCTCATCTCAGTTAAATGCCTCAGAATATCTTAACAACAAACTAAATATATTCTTGATTGCAGTCACATATGCACTTTTGAGAGTGAGTGAATACATGAGGAAATCCTTACAAAAGTATACTTTCCTTATGTTACATAAAATTTGTGTAATTTAAAAATGTTGATGATTGTCAGGGACATATCAAGGACCTATTTAGAGACATGACCTATTTAGAGATCTGCAAATTGTGATATCGCAAAATTGATCACAGAGTATTAGAACAAGTTACACATTTGGAACTCTTCATATCTGTCTTTTATTTTGTTGAATGAATGTCAGTATTATTATGGGATCATAAAAAATTGTCACGATTTTTAAAAAGTATTACATTTGTGTGTCTATAGACTTATTGTGAAATGTGACTAACTGATGTGGTTTGAACAAGACCCATAGGAAATGGTTTAAAATAAACATCAATCGTTACATTTTTTTCTTGAAAGAAAAGTAGATTAATTTTCTTGAATGAAGTCCTGAGATGCTAAATGTCCTCAGATTCTGAAATGATGAGTCCTGATGCTGGTAACAATATACATTAGGATATTTAAGGATTATGATGCATATCCTCCTATTAGCAAAATATTTGAAATTTCTATTAATAGAATCAGATCAGTTGTGAAGAAATGAATTTTAGAAGGCAGAACATTGAATTAGGCAAAGGGGTCATGTGTACAAATCAGGAGCAGGACACATATTTTGAGAAAACTCATAGGCAGAAAAGTCATTGGGTGGGCACAGTCGCTCACATTCTCAGCCTGCCACAGTTTAGTCTGGGCAAAGAATATTGACAGGTGTGTGCCATGACTAAATTGCAAGTAAAGTTTCTGTATTGATGGTGGATAGAGATCTCTGCTAACTCCAGAAAAACAGATGCCCTCTGGTTGGAAAACTGTCCCTGTAAGAAGGGCATTGTTTAGTTGCTCAGTCATGTCTGACCGTTTGAAACACCATGGACTGCAGCACGCTGGTCTCCACTATCTCCTAAAATTTTCTCAAATTTGTATCTATTGAATCAGTGATGCTATCTAACCATCTCATCCATCTTATTCTCTGCCACCTCTTTCTCCTTCTGCCTTCAATCTTTCCCAGTATCAGGGTCATTTCCAATGAGTCAGCTCTTCACATCAGATGGCCAAAATATTGGAGTTTCAGCTTCAGCATCGGTCCTTCCTATGAATATTTAGGACTGATTTCCTTTAGGATGGACTCGTTGAATCTCCTTGCAATCCAAGGGACTCTCGAGTCTTCTCTGGCATCACAATTCAAAAGCATCAGTTTTTCTGCACTCAGTATTCTTTATGGTCCGATTCTCACACCCATTGTATGAGTGCTAGAAAAAGCATAGGTTTGACTATACAGAACTTTGTTGGCAAAGTGATGTCTCTGCTTTTTAATAAGAAAGTAGAGACTTAAATCAGTGGGTAAAATGAGTCTGTTCTGCTTTTAGGCTCAAATCTGGTGAGCTAGTAATTCTCTGTTAAGCTATTGAAAGAAGGAAGCATTTTATTTCCAGAACAAATTTGTCTTTAATCATCAATAAATATCAATAACAGCAACATCATGTCTGTGTATATACTGAAAACTGTTATTTAAGATGCATTTTTAAAATCCTTCATCCAATGACCCCCTATTGTATATGAAAGTTTTTATGACATTGGTCACCCATAGGGGCTTTTAGTGAATCAAGTCTGTCATCAATGAGAGTAGAATAATCACTATGCAAAATGCCTAGTGTCTTAGCCTGAACTGTTGTAATTAAAGATCATAGACTGAGTAGCTTAAAGAACAGACATCTATTTCTCACACTTCTGGAACCTGGGAAGTGTTTTTGGTGAGTATCTTTTTTCTGGTTTACAGACAGTGATCTTCTCACTGTATCTTCACATGGAAGGGTAGATGAAGCCTTAATACCTCCATCTCTTCTTAGAAGGGTGCTAATCCCCTCATGATGGCTCCATCCTCATGACCTAATCTGAATCGAATTTCCTCCAAAATATAGCCACCTCCTAATACCATCACATTGAAGGTTATATGTACACATTTGAGGAAGACATGGATATTCAGTGCATAACACCTAAGTACAAATGTTTAATATTTCCTCAGGTGTTGTAGAATATTATGAAAGATTCTAATATTAGCAGTGTAAGATTGATAGCACTAATATTTATTTTTACAAATAGTTTCTCTTGATATTATGATGCAGACTCTATCCAAGATACTTTATAAACAAATCCTCTTACATAGCCCAAAATTTGTTATATTGATAAATTTATTAAATAAGAAATGTCATATTACCTTGTAGGTAAATGTGGGAATATATAGAAAGGGGATCTAAGTGAGTAATAAGTCAAAGCCTACGTTTGAAAACTGAGTTTTTGAAAACTCAGATTTACTTGAGAGAACTTGAAACTGAGATCTGAAGAAGCCTTGTGCTGTGCTTAGTAGCTCAGTTGTGTCCAACTCTTTGAGACTACATGCGCTGTAATCCACCAGGCTCCTCTGTCCATGGAATTCTCCAGGCAAGAATACTACAGTGTGTTTATCTGAAACACATAGTCAACATTACTCTTATTGATGATCATAAACCACTGCTTAGTAAGCGAGACTGGGAACCCACAGTATCTCACTCCATTTGTGATCTTTGTGAATGTCCCAGTCAATGCAATTAAGACACAAAAGAAGCATGAATACTAGATGAGAGGCTTTGAATTATGTAAATAAAACTACAAAAATATCATTGATGCAGTATTAGAATTAATGAGGTATTTTTCATTTCTATGTCTTACAAACAAGGTAAAATATAATTTTAAAGTAATAATTTATAAAAAAAAAATCCACAAATTTAAATTACTTAGTTAAAAATTACCTAGGAATAAATTTAACAAAAGTTGTACAAATTCTTATGGAAAATTTTTAACATGCCTGGAAAAAAATCTTACAACTGTCACTATCTTAATAGTATTATTTCTTCAAAAATTGACTCATGAATTTGATAGAATTTTAATCAAAATCCCAGCAGAATATTTGAGGAAATTGACAAAATAATTCTAAATTTCAAATGTAGATAAAGGGACTAATTATAACTAAAATGCTCTTAGAAGAAAAAATTTCCTCCCAGCTATTACAACATTTATGAAACTAGTAATTAAATCTTTTTGGCATTAAGTCAGAGATAGAAACATTGACCAATGGAAAAAAAAATAAGCTTAGAAAAAGACAACATATGGAAACAACATATAGTCCAAATTGCATCATTTTGCACTGGGAAGGAAGTGGTCTATAAAATAAATGGTGGCAGGACAATGGTGGTGGCTATCCACCTGGGAAATTATTTTGAAATTGAATTTTTACATTACCCAATACACAAAATATCAATTCCAGATGGATTAAAGTTTTAAACATAAAAGCAAATCTGAAGCCGGGATTGACTATTTTAATGAGTATATTTTCACAAACTCTACTATCCAAAAACAAAAGACATTGCCTGAGTAAACAGAAATATCAGAAGCTGCTTTTTGAAATAAATCATAAGGAGAAGAAAAAGACAAGCCACAACCCAGAAGAAGACTTTTGAAATATAACCAGAAAAGGAATCACTTTCAAGAATATCTTTACTCAGCAGGAAAAAAATACAAAAATCAAGTACAAAAATAGGAAAAGGAAATTTATAATTATTTTAAAGAAACAGAAATATACATGTCTCTACAAATAAATAAAAACAACAAGCTATTTTTGTTAACATCATGGAAATGAATATTCACACTGTAATATGATACAATTTTATATTTGCTAGACAGGAGTGAGTGAAGAAATCTGACAATTACAATTTTTGGCAAGGGTGCGGATCAACAGAGACTTTGATACACTCTAGTGAGATGGAAAATTGCTAAAATTCACCCTGGGAAAAATATGGCTTTATCTTTAAAAATATGCATGACTAAAATTTAGGAATTGCATTTCCAAGCATACACATATGTGCCAGGAAACTTCTGCTAAAATGTTCATAGCAAGAATCATTTATAATAGCTAACTAAAAAACAACAAAAGTATCTACAGACAGGAGAAGAGAGAACTAAGTTTGGTTGTATTCATGCAATGCAAGAAATGGCAAACTATAGAACATGTCAAAGCAGGCAAGCCTCCTATTGTATTTTATTGGAATACAGCCACACTCATTGGTTTGTATATTGTGTAAGGCTGCTTTTCCTCTATGACATATGAGTGGGTACTTGTGACAGAAAGTATATGCCCTCTAAAACCAAACAATTCATTATCTGAATATTTACAGAAGAAGTTTGCTAATCCCTGGCCCAACAGAATATTACACAGAAGTGAAAATGAGAGAATTATAAACAACATGAATGACTCTCAGAAACATAACTAGAATATTATACTATATTTTAATAAAGCTCTAATTTACTATCAAAATGAGGCAATATATTTTAGGAATATGTGTGTATATTATATATTTATTCCCATGACTAATTATCTGTATAATGGTGAGATGAAACTGAGAAGAGTAGGACTATTGCAATAATAATAATTTATGTTGTGTGAAAAATACAGAAGTATTTGTTTTAGTATTTAAGTTTTATCTTGCGTGTTCATTCTATTTGTTGTTTTGTGTATCAATTATATTACTTCAACACTAATATAGAATAGCCATAAGTAAGAGTAGGGAAAATACATGCACATCTGTGTGTCAATGAATAATCTAAAAATGGGAAGAGAAATGAAGAATCCCTTAGGAAAGAAAGACAGAGATATCTGAAGAAAAATAAGCTATGTGTACAGTTGTATGTATATAGCTAAGTAGTCTTAATGTTGCCATCATTAATAATGAATATATTATGTTTGAATAGTAATATATAAAAATTATTTGAGGGGGTTTTTGGAATAAGAATATGTGAATTTGAATTATAGATCATGACTTCCTAGCCCTTTAAACCTGGAACATTTAACCCATCTATAAAATAAAGCTAAAATTATTTTACCTAACAGATTATTAGGAGGATAAATGGAGATAGGGCTTTCTCAAATGGTAAGAAAAAAAGCATTCAAAGGAGCTTCAAAATAATATCTTTTATTGTTTTATTTCATTTTTTAATATATATTATCTGAAATGTTATATTTGCAACTAGATCAACCTTAAAGTAATTCTAGTTTGAGGAAATAGAAAATTAGGAAGCCAACTCCTAAGTGCACAAAATATATAGTGACTTTCTGGTTGAAACATTTTTGAGGAAAGGGTAAAAATACTCCTGCTAAGATGGGCTTACCCACATGTGTGACTCTTGAGATTTTTTTTCATTAGTTATGCATGCATTTTTTAAAAGACTGAATGGAATTAGTAAGTACATGATAGTTCTCTGAATTCATATGTACTTCAGGCATTCCAAAATGTTCTCCACTCTGCAGTGAAGATGGTCTTGCTGATTTTAAAATCTGAATTGTTTTGCTAATGTTTAATCCTTCCAGCTTTTTTATAGTTTGGGTAGATCTCATGGATACTTTTCCATCATATACTTTCAAGATTGGTTCTATTGGGTCATACACATCACACATCCAAGGTGATAGACTCAAAGAGGTCAGTCTATCAAATTTAAATGGCTAGTAAAAGACATTTTGAATAAATGGACAGAGAGTATTTCTAATTTTAAATTATATATAGTTAAGACACTTATTTCTCTCAAATTAACTTAAAATTCCATCCTGCTTAAAGTCCTAAATATGTTTCACATAAATAAAAAGTCCATACTTAACAGTCAATTTTAAAATATAATATTATGTATTACATAGTTTAATTAAAACTTGTATCATCTTTTTATTTACTCTTTTCTACATGATGGAAAATTTTTCTTGCTTCTTTTTTTCAAATGGTTTATTCCTAAGCTTCACTCTTATATTGTATTTACTGGCATTTAAATGTGTACGTGTGTACATATTTAATAGGGAGTGTGTGCCTTTTCTAGACATTTGATGTTTGAAAAATAAATGAATAAAATACCCTTTATTGTGCAGAATTTGTGTATTGGTGATAAGTTTTAATAGTTTATTATTAGTTTCTGGTGTTCCAAAATTCTATATAGCCAAATATACCATTTTTCAAATTAGAGATTTCTTTCATTTCAGTACAGGTTCAGAAATGCTTTTCTTAGTCTTAAATTGAAGAAATATTACCTTGTCTTTTGCCCCCATTCTTTTATAGTTGATTTCTTAAACTTTAATTGATTTTTATTTTAACATTAAGACTTTTTTCTAGGTTGTACACATTGTTATTGATCTTCTTATACTGGTTACCCCGGGTATAAAAAACAAAACAAAACGAAACAAAAATTCTTTCCTTGGATTTGGAGAAGGAAATGGCAACCCACTTCATTATTCTTGCCTGGAGAATCCGATGGGCAGAGAAGTCTGGTAGGCCATAGTCCATGGGGTCCCAAGAGTTGAACATGATTGAGCAACTAAGCACATATATTGGATTTGTCAATGATGTTGAAACTATGACATTATATCCAATTATATTTTCATTGAATATTTTGGCATGTTATCTATTTTTCCTTCAGTTTTTGTTGTTTGATATTTGGAGTAAAATATAAAAAATAGTGATATTTGTGACTGCTCAAATATAAAGTTACTCATTTAGGTTTTTTTCTTAAAATTTTTAGTTTTTATTTTTAAATTTAAATTTATTTACTTTAATTGGAGGCTAATTACTTTACAATATTGTATTGATTTTGCCATTAACATGAATCCACTACGGGTGTACACGTGTTCCCAGTCCTGAACCCCCATCCCACTTCCCTCTCCGTACCATCCCTCTGGATCATCCCAGTGCACCAGCCCCAAGCATCCTGTATCCTACATCGAACCTAGACTGGCGATTCATTTCACATATGATAGTATACATGTTTCAATTCCATTCTCCCAAACCATCACACCCTCTCCCTCTCCCACAGAGTCCCAAAGACTGTTCTATACATCTGTGTCTCTTTTGCTGTCTCGTGTACAGGGTTATCATTACCATCTTTCTAAATTCCATATATATGTGTTAGTATACTGTATTGGTGTTTTTCTTTCTGGCTTATTTCACTCTGTATAATCGGCTCCAGTTTCATCCACCTCATTAGAACTGATTCAAATGTATTCTTTTTAATGGCTGTGAAATACTCCATTGTATATATGTACCCCAGCTTTCTTATCTGCTGATGGACATCTAGGTTGCTTCTATGTCCTGGCTGTTATAAACAGTGCTGCGATGAACATTGGGGTACACGTGTCTTTCAATTCTGGTTTCCTCGATGTATATGCCCAGCAGTGGGATTGCTGGGTTTTATTATATTGCTAAAACATTGGGACATATTGATAACAGACAATATCAAAACAACAATTCTAGTTTCTAACTCGAGGTAGGATAACTAATACATGCTTCACCGTTAATTATGTGTTTGTATGTATGTATATTCTACAAAATAGAAAACAATTCCAATAGTAACCCATAGAAATGCAAGTTTGAATAAACATTATTTTACGTGAGTTGCTACTGGAAAAAAAATGCTCAATTTTGCTGAATATAAATTTTATGTCATTAATTGTAATTTTATAACCTTCTGAAATGATAACAATTACCTGTTTTATCAATAATTTAGGGTTATTATAACCTTTTAAGGAACCTATAGCTTTTTAGGACCTACCTGGAAAACATGACTCCAGTACACACTTCTCATTTTATAGATAAGTAGACTGAATCTTAAGAAAGTTAAGTAATTTGTCTACAATGAGACAAGATAATTGAAAAACGTGTGCATATGATTTAATTCTACCACCAGTCTCATGCATGATGTGGATAAAATTGTAATTTTTAATTCTCATCTTGTTTACTAAAATAAAACCTAGAGCATTTAACTAACTGACATGCCTGTGTTAGTCAGGGTTCTTCAAATAAATAGAACCAGCAAAACATATCTAAAAGGAGAATTTAGGAGTTGGCTTATGTGTTTATGGAGGCCAAGAATGCCCAAAATCTGCCATATATAATCTGGAAAACCAGAAAAGCAGATGGTCTAATTCAGTCTAAGTCTGAAGGCCTGAGTACCTGGGGCCAAGAGCAGAGCGTAAGTGCAGTTGAAAGGCCCAAGAAATGAGGGGCCAAAGGTGTATGTCCCAGTGTGAGTGTAAAGGGCACAGAAATAAGAAGGCCAGTGACCCCAGGGCAGAGGAAGATGAATGTCTAACCTCAAGGAGAGAGGCCTAATTCACCTTTCCTCTGCCCTTTTGTTTTATCCAAGCCCTCAGTGATTTGAATGATGCCCACCCATACTGAGGAAGGCTATCTTTTTTACTTAGTCTACTGATTAAGATGATAATCTCTTCTAGGAACACTCCCATGGACACATCCAGAGTTAATCTTTCCCCAGCAATCTGGGCATACCTTAGCCCAGTCAAGATGATACATAAAATTAACCCTCATAGAGCCCAAGGACATTCTCTGAGTTTGAATTAAGATTTGACTGAAAGCCATGTATCTAGATTGATGCTTTGTTGGTCTTTCCACTTTACTCTTGTACCATAGTATAAGTAGATTGATGGTGAGGGAGTGCTCTCTCTTATTCCAACACTCAGATTTAGTATGTGAAACTTGCTACTTTTTCCTAATCAAGTCTCTAAAATGAGTAGAAAGCTGTAAGTATAATTTCTTTGAATTGACTATCACCTTCACAACGTGTGATACAAGATCCCTTTGCCCTGTAGGAAAATGTCAAGAATACATAATCATTTTCAAGTTCTTGTCACCTTTGTTATCTAGCAATTGAGGCATTGTCATCTCCTCAGCAATGTCAATCCCTCTTTTATTCTAGCAACACTGCAACTGTAACTTTCCCAACAGACATCTTAGAAAATTCACATACTTGCCAAGTTTTAGACAGAATAACTTGAAATCCTGAGTGTCAGGAATAAGAAACATTCTAAAACATAGGGGTAGACAGAAAGCTCCTGATATGCCTTAATAACATTGTTCTGAATAGCTGTACATCTTAAGAAAATTGTGGAGACTGGCAGAAGCAGGAGTCTAAATTGCTGAACGGAGACTAGCTCCTGATCAGGATCCAGCTCCTTTGAATCAATATCTCCTGCTGATATTGATTCAGCTAAATAGCCAGACACATATTTCAAATCTTCAAAGACTTGGAGGTAGATTACCTAGATTATTTTAACTAATGTTCATTTGACATTCAGTACATCTTAACCATTCTTGCACTTATAACAATAAATCCACACAACAACCATACATTGCTGGAATTTTCTTTCTCCTCCATGTGAATATGGGTCCAGAAGATAACTACATACTCAAAGGAGGGGAATTGATGATTGTTTAATAAGGGAATCACTTTCATAGGTAGGGCTAGGTTTAAGAAAAATCCACAAGAGATAGTGAGAGAACCCAGGTCTTAACACTACTTGGCCTGAAAGTGTTAATGACAGGAATAGTTAAAGCACCCAGCAGGACCTGGAGTTGTAGGAGGGGAAGTCCAGAGAGGAAAATCACCATTCTTCAGTCTTCAGCCTGGCACAGAAAAACCAAGGGCATAAACATTAAACTTCTATTACCCTCCTGTTGGTGTTTCCCATTCACTAAATGTCAGAAGGTCACGATCCTTGATTGGTCCATCCCATAAATATCACCCCCAGAGGCACAGAGCAGGATGGAGAAAGGTCTGCGCAGGCAAGTGAAGAACATCCAGCATGTTCCCATGTCACACAAGAGGTATTATAAATGGACTTGCAGAGGTTAGGTAACTTGCCTCAGATAAAATAGTTGCTGAGATGGGACTTAATTCATGATCCTCCAACCCAAAGCTTAGTGTTTTTGTTCCTATGCCTCCATTATGCCACTTCTCATTAAAAAAGAATTTATTCACTCTGCTTTCCTTTTTTGCAAGACAGATTTTTATTTTAGCTGAAGTCAAAGGAGTACAAAAACACATCTCAGAGTGATAAATGCTTATTTTAGCAATACAACCTACAGTTACTCTCTATCTACTTCAATCAACCAATTTTCTTTCAGAGAACCTTGAATACACTTACACATTCATATGCTTATACTGTGTTATGCTGTGCTTATACTGAAGGTACCTGTAAAATATGTTGATCATGATAAACCTTTAATATCATTTAAAAGTACATTCTTACACTGGTGCTAAAAATTAAATAGAATTTTTCAGTAGCAATCATTTACATGGAAAGAATGTATAAAAGTCCCCTTAAAGAGAATTTTAAAATATTTCCCTATAAATTATCTTTCAAAGGATTATGGTAAATTGTATAAGTTAACCTTCAATCACTCATTTTTACTTTCAACAAGTAGTTGTAAAGTTTTTTTATGAGTCATATTATTTAATACTGCAAACAAAAATTTAAGTCCTATTGGAAGGTGGATCTTGATGTTTTGATGTATTTCTAAGTAGTGAATTGTACCATACTTTTTATAGAACAGTTTTGTAGCAATGCATTTAGCTAAAAAGGAATCAGTAGTAAATTTCCAGAAAGACAAATAGTTTTTACACATGGGTTACCTTCCAAAATCACAATATAAAAATAATGTCTTGCAAAGTGCTATGTATACAAAACTTACCTCTATGTGTACAAAACTTTTAAGATAACCAGACACTTGAAAATTGATGTTGATTCCTAATGTAGATCTTCAATATAAAGAAGAAATACAGAGCAGCAGCCTCCTCATGCATAGATTGCCAAAAAGTTGGTAGCCAACCACCCTGTCATAAAATTGAGGTATTAACCTGGTAAATGAGCCATTCAAAAGCCCCAGAGAACCTCTTAGGATAAACTTGTTGCTTCAGATATGATTTAACTTGGCGAATGGGTATACAAGTATAAGTATGAAAACTATGCTAACATGTTATTGTTATTTTCTGACCTTCCCATCTGAAAGTCCATGAACTCTTTGATTCACAGCAGCTGAAATATAACTGTGGCAATAAGCTTTGAACATAATCATTGAGTACATAATCAATGAATGCATTTTTAAATTATTGGCTATTTTTGACGTTTCTCTACCAGTATAATCCTTCCACAGTATCATCTATCTCTTGGAAACCTACAGACAAGTTGAATATATACAATGAAAATATATAATCACAATATAAAACAAACAACACAGAGACCAGAGACCATCACTTTGTAGGAATTAGTTCCCTGACCCCTTTCTATCCAAACATGATCTTAAGAATGGAGCAGGGATGAGTAATCTGAACTTGTTTGACTTAAAAATTTCTCTCATTAATATTGATTAGCAGGTCTTAGAATTAGAGGGTTTTTTTTTTTTTTAATTACTTGTCACAGTTAATAGTAAAACTCCTGGAAGAACTTCTGTTCCAAAGAAGCAAACACTTATTAGCTACGTGAGAATCAACTTTGTGGCTTTAAAGGAGACAATGAAAAATGTTGCATGACTGGGAAGCAGGAGACCCTAAAACTCAAGGTCTGCTTCCTACTCTATGCATGGATAAAACACAGATATCATCAGCTACCCCCATTCTGCATAGTACTGCCTTTGAACTACCCTAGCATCCGGAAGAATAAAAACATTCATAATTTGAAAGAAGTATTTGAATATCAAGATGCAGTGAATAGTAAGCTATTCTATGTGTGTATATATATATATATATATATATATATATTTTTTTTTTTTTTCATGATGTGCTGGGTGTGCCGAATCTAATCCCCCATGCTAATGATGCATCAACTCATTGAGACCATGCCAACAGTGTAATATCGTGACAATAAGTTCCTAAATGACTATAGCTAGGTTCAGAAGCAGCTTGTTATGAGTAAAATGATAACTTTAGGTACTGTTTTGCCTTGAAGAGTCCTTGTTAATATCTTTGCTTCCTGGATAATGTTTAATAATGCCCCCTTTCACTCTTAAAGAGTTCCTGTTTGGATGTTAAATTACAAGGCCATCCTAATTATAAGGTGACTTTGAAAAAAAGAGGAATTCTTTATTTTTATTATACTTTAAAAAAAGGAACTAAATTTTGAGAAGTTAGATTTGCTTTCATTGAGAATTCATTATGTACAAAATAACTCCATTTATAAAGCCAACATATGTAAATTCTATGCATAACAAAAAATTGCTATGAGAATCTTAGGTGTGCTCATTATTTACGTAGTGATATGATATCTTTGTCATGTGGTATAATTTTTTGAAATGAGTAATACCCAGCACCAAACCAATGACAATTAACTGAAAAGCAAAAGAACATGAAAGACACTGTGAAGTATTGAGCAATTTGCATTTTTTTCCTGGTATACAGAGGTCACATATTCTTGATGCTGGCAGATTTTTTAAATATATTGCCTGAACTGTAAACATCATTTCTCAAATAATGTCTCATCTTTTTTGGCATTAATTTTAGAATTACCGGCCTGCTCATTTATGCTACTGGATGAAACTCTAATTACCTAAAAAGTATTTAATTTCAAATTCCATCTAGTTTTTTTCTGTCTCTAAGATTTTTAGGTAAGAATTTTTTTAAATCTTCCAGAGCTAGCAAGTAAGTGTATATATATATGACATTTAAAAGGTGACTTCTGATTGTTGTAAATGCCAAGAAATAGATTTTAAAATACAGTTATTTTATCATAAATGATAAATGAATCCTCTTTTATAAGGTTTAAAGTAAAACCATGTTAATAAACATAGATTTTCCTTAATTCAAAAAAAAAGATGCAGGATTTTTATGTGTTACATTTTGAAAACAGAATTGAATATGCTCAAAAATTATTTCCAAGAATTTGAACTCTCTACCTTTAATCTTCATATTTTAAAGCTATTTTTACAGGTAGGCCAAAGTGACTTTGGATTATCCTTTTCCAGAATACAATAAAAATTTGATAGGATTAAAGTCTATCAAAGAAATTAATAAGTAGCCAGTAGGAGAACAGTGGTAAACATACCAAAGGAAAAATATATATATATATTTTTTATATATATATATAGAGAGAGAAAGCATATGAAGTGAAATAAGGGCTACAGTTTTTGAAAAATCATCTAGTCAGGCTAGATTATTTGTAATTCAATGTGAGCACAACATATTTAAAAACAAGATAACATGTGTAAACTGTTGCACAGCCTTGCTAAAATACATAGAAAAATGATGCTTGATATTGTGTTGCATTTCATGTATTTAATTAATGATAATTATATACATACACATATTCACATGGATACTTACACTTATACACTGTTTTAAATGAATTATTTGCAGAAAGATTGCAAACATTTATAATTCACATCAATTTCAATTAATTCTACATTATTTCAATTAAATGATATTTGTATCACATATAGCGAAAGACTAAAATGGGGTTGTCTAGATTTTTTTATAGTAGGAAATCAATATAGTTCCACGGATTTAGTTTTGCTCATCAGATCTTTAACTTGAAAGAGACTGCACTCAGCATTATGTCATGGTAATTCTTGCAGACCAATAGATTCTTCACGCTGACTCAGACTTTACCAGAAATACATTGAATACACTTGTGGTTCATCAGTTACATTACACTTTGGCTCATTGGTCAAATGGAGTGTTTGACAAAACACAAATAAACTGGAGGGTTGCAGGCAATGAGTAGTACATGATAGCATAAAAGCCATCGTTCAATATATAAAATAAGTTTGCAAACATTTTAAATCATATTAACATATAGAGATGCACAGAACTTGAATGCTGTAGCAAAATAATGTCGATACTTGATTTTTTCTTTTTGAGTGGAAAACTGATCAGATGATCATAGAAACTCTCATGGACAGTTGAATTTATGACCAAGAATATAGTAAAAATGTTCTTATGAAGCATCTGCATTGTTTTTTCTAGAGCCTCAAATTTATAAAGGGATAGCTTTGTGAACTGGCCAACAACACTCTGGCTCAGTTGGTAAAGTATTTGTCTGCAATTCAGGAGACCCAGGTTGGATTCCTGGGTGGGGAAAATCCCCTGGAGAAGGAAATAGCAACCCACGCTAGTATTCTTACCTGGAGAATCCCACAGATAGAGGAGCCTGGTGGGCTACAGTCCATGGGGTCACAAAGAGTCAGACACGACTTAGCTACTAAACCACCAGATTTGTGAATTAAAGGATCCACATAAACAGAACACTTGCTGGATATTGGATGATGCTAAAGAAATGTTGCTATTTTTTAGATTTAATAATTAATGGCTATATTTAAGAAAGGTAAGAATTAAATAGTTATGAGTGAAACACAAACTTTCTTAGATCTACCTCAATCTACTCTGGAGAAATGGGGAAAAGTAGAATAGAATGCAGGCAAACAAGATTGGCCCTGAGTTAAAATGGTTAATGTTGTGTAACAGATCCATGAAGTTTTGTTGTACTGTTATCCCTATTTTTATATGCTTTTGAAATTTTCCATAGTAAAAATATTTTCAGGAGAAAGATAAATATTGCCGCATATATCCTTGAAATTAAAAAATTAAAAATTGACCATAATCAAGACAAACAAGAAAAAATTATGTAATATACAACTTATTATATTTTTTTGGTTTTCTATCATATAATAGACACTTTCAATATACGATAAGTATTTGAGCAATATTCAGGATGTTGACACCAACAGTCTTGGATAACCTCCAAAACGCTCCACATGTCTTTTAAATCTTCAGCTTTATTTTTTATGCTTTGTCTTATCTCTGCATTCAGTGCCTTTGTTAAGCCTGTGGCTACCCTACCATTAACTCATGACACATATGTCTCCCCTTACCACATGCGAGGGCATTTTCATGTTTCCCTTCTCTAATTTCTTCTTCTGTTTCTCTCTTTAATTCTTCAATATAAACCTCATTTAATTATGTATTAGAACCTATCAAAGTGCAAGCAATTCAGTTTATCCAATGATAGAAGTTTATTTAGTGACAGAAGTTTAGTATATAAAAACAGGGAAGAATCCTTAAAAAAAAATCTTAGCATTTCTACAATTATAGTATAAAAATGAAATTCCATTTATTGCTATTTAAGATGCAATGATAACTCCATTTGGTTGTTCTCTGAGCTCAAACTATGCTAGCCATCTCACTCAAAGCAGTCATTAAACCAGTAATTCCATAATTCCAGTTATTCAACACATTTCTTTCTGAGTCTGCTTCCTATTAGCAATTATCCTATTATCCAGATTCTATTATTATATTTTTATCTTTTCCTATTCTCTCTTTGGCTTTTCAGTCAAAACTCTGAAGAGGAAGTCATCTAGTCATCCCTCCAATGAAAAGTGTTGCAGTTAGACCATCCTTTCAAGTCAGAACATGATGAAAATTTTAGTAATCTTAAAAAATTAGACCTAGCTCCAGATCCTTGATTTTATTTTTTTAATAGAACAGAGTCCAAATTGGTAACTTAAAACTTTCAGTTCATAGCGCCATGACGAGGAAGTTTTCGGAAAGTTGCTAACTAGCACGCTGAGCTCCAAGTTATGATCAAGATCTTATAATTAGTACGAGTGGTGCCACAAACTGAAGTTGGATAGAATAGCATGAAATCAGATATTCCTAGTCCAGAATTTTTTGATGTTGTTTTATTTCTGGGAAAAAAATTCATTTTTGGAAAACAGAATTTAGTCATTGCATTGGGTTGAAAGGAAAGAAAACATTGCTAAGTTTTCCACTTTCTTTTGGGTATTTCATGGTATCTCTATCTAAAATACATTTTTAAAAGATGGCATACAAATACTTTTCATTTGTCCCTTTCGATCTGTTCTCTACAGTTTTTCATCTTGCTCAGATCCCAGGAGATGGCTCAATATTCACTGTGTCAGATGGCTCCATTTCAATTTAGCTTCTGAGTAGACTCAACAAATGAAAGATGGCTGCAGGAGATTATAGAGTAGGAGGACATTACTTGGCTTGCTAAGAGCTGACCGTGCTCTTGGAGGTCATAGTTTATTTTTCACATAGTTGCCCTATTTAGGTTTAGGTCCCTACCCTTCCCTGTCCTTTCATACCATTTTCCTATTGAACAGATCCTCTAGTATTTTTTGTTTGTGTGTGTGTTTTCTTGTTTTTAAATTTATATATTCCAGCTTTTGAAAATATTAGGTAAGTTTTATTGCCCCTAAGATAAATACCAAAGTACTTGATTAACCATTCAACCTTCTTTAATTCTACTTTCCTTTCATATTCTTATTCAGCGTCAGTCCTCTATAACCATACTGGTGTATTAACTTACCTCAGATATTTTCTATTTATTTCAACTTGAACAAATTCAATACAATTTAGGTTACCTCATATTTCTTAAACTTTAATAATTTCTAAAAATATGATATAACTCCAGAGATCTGGGTGAAAAGGGATAGATAGAAGTTGAGAAGGTTAAAACAGATACAATAAAAATCTAAGCTCCTGAAATGGTGTCACAGGCTACTCTATAAACCTCCATAGAACACACACGAGCACATTTTTTAAAGACTAACTTTACTTAATAAACTGAATCCCAGGACAGGAAGAATAAATTGTGAAGGGTTTTTGAGGGACCTAAAGAAAAGGTGTAAGAATGTATAGTTTTCATGTATTTTTAATCAGTGTAACGGCTTCTTGTCCTGTTCACTTTGCAGTGTAGTTTTCATCTTGAGAGTATCTTCTGGTAAGAGATTAAAAAATAGGCAGAGAGATTCATTAGGTATCTCTCATCTATCAGTCCATTCATCCATCCACCCATCCATCCATCCATTCAGTAAAATACTCTTTCCCACTACTACATCGTATCACAAACCCTTCCAATGTGTACAATCTGAAAATATGTTGAGGTAAACTTGTCAGAAATGCTAACCCTGATGTTTGTAAACTGCTACCACCACCCCCCAACCCTCAGGGATGTCTAAACTTATGCTTTGGGCATCTCTACAGTATATATATAGATGTATATATATATATTTAATTCAAGCTTTTAATTTTGATGACAAGTTACAACAATTAAGTCTATTCTTGATTGTCTGGCTTACAACTATATCAATAAACTATTGGTGTATGGTATAGAATTATGCCATAATAACTCAGCAGAATTCAAAATTAAGCACGTATTTCTCACACTTTGGTGAGTCAGCTAATGCAGCTTCTTTCCACTTATGTTCATTTCGGGTCCCAAGGTGAAAGTCGAATATTAAAAAGCTTCTTCTAAGACTCTGCTTATATCATCTCCACTAATGCCCCTTTGTTCAGAGCTAGTTAGATAGCCAAGTTCAAAGCCAAAGGTCATGGATGTGCACTCAGCCTATCTGGTAGTGAATGAGAATTTTTAAGGCACAGGACACTGTGAGGGAATAGTTATTAATGCCAATTATTTTATTGCAGCACGGTGATATTGATGCAAACATTTTAATTCGTTTTAGTAAAGGACTGTGTCCCAGCAAAGTGACAATCAAATGATAACAAGCTTGCAATGGGAAAGGTTTTATCAATTGAATGGACAAGAGTGTGATTCAGGATTCATCAGATAGCCATTCAGCTTTGGCCTGTCAGATACAGAAGATCTGTTCCTAAGAGGTGAGTTCACTATTACCAGGGTAAAAAGATGCCATGTTTGTAATTATCTACTCACAACAATCAATCCTGCACACATGATCAATAATAAATGTGCAAGAAAAAAATAGTTATTTTTTTCAGAATTCAGCAAAACTTAGAAAGAGTAGCTGTTTCATACATATGTGAACAACACTAGAATGGTAAATTGTGGCAAAATAAAACATGAAAGCATTGTAAGATTATCACATAAAATCTCTCCAAAATTGTCATTTTAGTGTTCTATGCTATTACTTTTTATAAAGTTTGGAGTCTATTTATCCTATCAAACCATTTTATTTCAATTATCAGTGCATTTTATATATACTTATTTAAATATTGTTCTTTGTATTACTGTTATTGAAATAAAAATCCATAAACAGAGAAATATGGATCCAAACCTAACTCTAAATCTTTCCGTTAAACTTAACATTGATGTTTGTTTCAACATCACATCATCATAAATTATATTTATTAGGCAAAAATTCCTAACTTGCAAGATATTGCCAGAATACAAATTGTTGGACAGTTGTTGGCCAGTACATACCATAGCTTGCCAATTTTCAGTACACATCATAGCTTGCTAAATTATCAATTGTTGACCAATGCATTCCATATCTTGCCAGTTTTCAGTCGCCTATATATCTTCCATTTTCTCAGTCTTTGCTCTTTCACTGCTCAGTCCCTGAAGCTATATATTTTAGGTTTCATTTACATGGCAGCAGTCCAAGACTAGGTATCAATTTCTGTTTCAAACATTGCCATGATACTGCTAAGAAATTAATCATCCAAAACTAAGGTGGAATAGAACAATATACATTTACAGAGATCACCATTCTATATATCTGTGTTTCAACTGAGTTATTTCTTGTTAATTAAAATATATTTGACATATTGTGCAAATTTATGGTGTTGCTGCTGCTGCTGCAGCTGCTGCTAAGTCACTTCAGTCGTGTCCAACTCTGTGTGACCCCATAGACTGCATCCCACCAGGCTCCCCCATCCCTAGGATTCTCCAGGTAAGAATACTGGAGTGGAAAAAAAAAAAAAAAAGAATACTGGAGTGGGTAAATTTAAGGTGTACAATATACTAATTTGAATCATTTGCATGTTGTAATCCAGTTCCCATTATAAGGATAAGTAGAAACAGCAACATATTACATAATCATCCTTTCTTTCTCAAGGTTGGAATCATAAGTTCTAGTCTCTTAGCAAGTTTGATGATTATAATACATTATAGTTTTCTGTATTCACTATATTGTACATTAAATCTCTAAGGCTTATCAGACAAAGACAAGTACTATATGATGTCACCTATATGTGAAATTTAAAAACGCCAAGCTCATAAATACAAAAAGCAAATGGTGGTTTCCAGGGGATGGGGTATGGAAGGGTGGAGGGACAGGACAGAGTTTGTTTAAGGGTACCAACTTGCAATAACTAGTAGATAGGCCCTTGACAGTTACATCTGATTTGAGCTAGGCTGGGAGCTCAGATATTACAGGTCAACTGTCTTGACTAAAGCAACATTTTTCAGCTCCACATTTCTCTGTTTTCACCCAGCAGGTTACAACAGATTCTTTTCAAAAAGCAGAGGTGCAAAAGCAGCAAAAGTAAGTGGAAATACATGAGTCATTTTGAGGCCTGTATTCAGAACTGTTAAACTGTTATATTTGCAATATTTTACCTAACAGAAGCAGAAGATATTAAGATGAGGTGGCAAGAATACACAGAAGAACTGTACAAAAAAGATCTTAATGACCCAGATAATCACAATGGTGTGATCACTCACCTAGAGCAAGACATCCTAGAATGTGGTCAGTGGGCCTTAGGAAGCATCACTACAAACAAAGCTAGTGAAGGTGATGGATTTCCAGTTGACCTATTTCAAATCCTGAAAGATGATGCTGTGAAAGTGCTGCACTCAATATGCCAGCAAATTTGGAAAACTCAGCAGTGGCCACAGGACTGGAAAAGGTCAGTTTTCATCAATCCCAAAGAAGGGCAATGCCAAAGAATGCTCAAACTACCCTACAATTGCACTCATCTCACACACTAGTAAAGTAACGCTCAAAATTCTCCAAGCCAGGCTTCAGCAATACGTGAACCGTGAACTTGTAGATGTTCAAGCTGGTTTTGGAGAAGGCAGTGGAGCCAGAGATCAAATTTCCAACATCTGCTGGATCATCCAAAATGCGAGAGAGTTCCAGAAAAACATCTACTTCTGCTTTATTGACTATGCCAAAGCCTTTGACTGTGTGGATCACAACAAACTGTGGAAAATTCTGAGAGAGATGGGCATACCAGATCGCCTGACCTGTGTCTTGAGAAACCTATATCCAGGTCAGGAAGCAACAGTTAGAACTGGACATGGAACAACAGACTGGTTCCAAATAGGAAAAGTAGTACGTCAAGGCTGTATATTGTCACTCTGTTTATTTAATTTATATGCAGAGTACATCATGAGAAACTCTGGGCTGGAGGAAGCACAAGCTGGAATCAAGATTGCCGGGAGAAATATCAATAACCTCAGATATTCAGATGACGCCACCCTTATGGTAGAAAGTGAAGAGGAACTAAAGAGCCTCTTGATGAAAGTGAAAGAGGAGAGTGAAAAGTTGTCTTAAAGCTCAACATTCAGAAAACTAAGATCATGGCATCTGGTCTCATCACTTCATGGCAAATAGATGGAGAAACAGTGGAAACTAGCTAACTTTATTTTTTTGGGCTCCAAAATCACTGCAGATGGTGGCTGCAGCCATGAAATTAAGACATTTACTCCTTGGAAGGAAAGTTATGACTAACCCAGACAGCATATTAAAAAGCAGAGACATTACTTTGCCATCAAAAGCCTGTCTAGTCAAGACTATGATTTTTCCAGTGGTCATGTATGGATGTGAAAGTTGGACTATAAACCAAGCTGAACGCCTAAGAACTGATGCTTTTGAACTGTGGTGTTGGAGAAGACTCTTGAGAGTCCTTTGGACTGCAAGAAGATCCAACCAGTCCATCCTAAAGGAGACCAGTCTGAGTGTTCATTGAAAGGACTGATGCTGAAGCTGAAACTCCAATGCTTTGGCCACCTGATGCAAAGAGCTGACTTATTTTAAAAGATCCTGATGCTGGGAAAGATTGAAGGCAGGAGGAGAAGGGGACAGCAGAGGATAAGATAGTTAGCATTACCGACTCGATGGACATGGGTTTGGGTGGACTCCGGGAGTTGGTGATGGACAGGGAGGCCTGGTGTGCTGCGGTTCATGGGGTCACAGAGTTGGACATGACTGAGTGACTGAACTGACAGAACAAGTCACAAAGCCAGTTTTCTCTTCTTTGAGAGGAACTAAATAGTCATGGATGCTAGTGGAGGATAGCTAAGCATGGTGTGCTGTAGTTCATGGGGTCACAAAGAGTCTGACATGACTTAGCAACTAAACAATGACAACAAATTGTCACATGGCAAAGAGTGCAGATAGGGGTAGGATTAAAATTTCTTCCTTAGTTACATAATTTTGAAACTATCACTATGAATTATTTAATTAAATAACACATTGATCCCAGCGGTTTCTTTATCCTTTATTTTTAACCTAACATGGAGTGTGTGTGTGTGTGTGTGTATATATATATATATATATATATATATATATATATATATATGAGTTCCTTGATAACTTGGTAAGAAATCCGGCTGCAATGCAGGAGACCCCGGTTCAATTCCTGGATCAGGAAGATCTGCTGGAGAAGGGATAGGCTACCCACTCAAGTATTCTTGGGCTCCCCTTGTGATTAAGCTGTTAAAGAATCTTCCTGCAATGTGGGAGACCTGTGTTTGATCCCTGGTTTGGGGCGATCCCATGAAGAAGGGAAAAGTTACCCACTCCAGTATTCTGGCCTGGAGAATTCACAAGAGTCCAACAGGACTGAGTGACTTTCACTTTGAGAATCTGTCTTATGATTGAATGTTTTAAGAATATATACGTAGGTAAGGAGACAAATGTAAGCTTAAACTATTCATTGATAATACTATTCAGGATACCACAATAGATCTAATGGCTTAACAGGAAATCTACTTAAGAGGTAGGAAAAGAGTGTGGTTGAGAACATCCTTACTAGATTCAGTCAGCCTGACTCCACTATCTCTTATCTCTCTTAGGACTTCAGTTTCTTCGTCAATAATGGTGACAGAGATGAAAATGATACTTGAAATGAGTCTTGAGAGAATTAAACAAACACACAGACACAGCAGTGTCTAGTATCTACTAGGTATATCAGCATTTTAATAAGTACTATGTTAACAAATCATTATGATAAATAGTTTGTTGTTATGATGACTTGATTTTTCTTTGTCTGATTCTACTACTGTTGATGGTTGACAGCACATCTCACTAGGCTTCTTAATTTGTAGTGAAAAATCTTTTTGAGAGAATCTGATGGAATTTAGGTCAATCAGAGTAACTATACCTTCTCACCTGAGTCCACTTACTACCCCAACCAGAGAACCTAGGGCTCACTAGTTGTGACAGTTGAGTACCATGTTACAAAGCATCTGCTTCTCTCGTAACTGAGAGCATTACTCTTCCTTTAGTCAATAATGTATTTTTCTAATAATTTTTTAATTTATAAAGAGAATATAATGCTTATAAATGTTTTCTTGCACATAAGTGTATTTT
Source organism: Budorcas taxicolor (assembly GCF_023091745.1). NCBI lineage: Eukaryota > Metazoa > Chordata > Mammalia > Artiodactyla > Bovidae > Budorcas > Budorcas taxicolor. Next base: position 49,734,135 of record NC_068915.1, on the reverse strand, counting down.
CCCAGCCGAAATGTGTAAAAGTGAAATTGTTTGTGGTTATTAGGCTATGAACATGTATCTTTCATGTAAATTACCCAGCATAAAAAATGTAAATGATGTGAATAAATGATATCAGACAACAAGTGTTAGTCACTCAATCATGTCCAACTCTTTTCAATTGCATGAACTATAGCACACCAGGCTCCTCTGTCCATTTAATTCTCCAGGCAGCAATACTGGAATGGGTAGCCATTCACTTCTCCAGGGGATCTTCCCGACCTAGGGATACAACCCTGTTCTCCCGCGTTCCAGATTCTTTACCACCTGAGCCACCAGGGAAGCTCCAAACAACAATCCAAAGGATTAAAAGTGACACAATACAGCTTGCTGGTGCTGCTGCTATGTTGCTTCAGTGGTATCCGACTCTGTGCAACCCCATAGACGGCAGCCCACCAGGCTTCCCCATCCCTGGGATTCTCCAGGCAAGAATATTGGAGTGGGTTGCCATTTCCTTCTCCAATGCATGAAATTGATTTCTCCTTAATTACTACTGAGATTTATCACCTATTAAAATATATATAGGACATTTATATTTTTTCCTCTTTATCTTATATGTCAAAATACTTTGTCCTTTTTCTGCTTGTCATTGTCTTTTTTTTTCTTAATGGGGTGTGGTCAATTGCTAAGCTATATTTTCAGAAGAGAAAGTTGCTTATTGCAGGAGGATTTTTAATTTCTTTCTATCTTGCTATATCCAAAGCCTATAATAGTAAAATAACATAAGCAATAATATATTTTGTGCAAGTTACAACTACAGCATTTAGTATTATGCCAGTTTGCATAATGTTTTAATAAAGTTTTGTTCTAGTCACTTATGCATAATGACACCTTAATTTCAATGTACATGATTAAAGCTGTATCCTAAAGGCTCTTTAGTGAATTATGAAACTTTTGTGGTGCTGTTGTGAGCTGTTTAATGAACTTTATCACTTCAGTATTTTTTTAAGTTATTACACATTTTTTTCTTTAAAAAATTATATGGACCTGTGTTTTCACTTTTCTGATCATTTTCACTATAGTATAATCATAAAATTTTTAAAAGTATGAGAACAATTTTGTAGCACACAGAGATATTTTTCCCTAATTTATAAATATCAACCAAATAATTTTAAGTGTCTATATTGGGTTATCTATATAATTCCATATTACTGTAATATAATTTATAACACAATAATATACCTGTGTGTTATACTATACCAGTATAATATACACTGCTGCTGCTGCTGTTAAGTCACTTCAGTCGTGTCCGAGTCTGTGTGACTCCAGAGACAGCAGCCCACTAGGCTCCCCCGTCCCTGGGATTCTCCAGGCAAGAACACTGGAGTGGGTTGCCATTTCCTTCTCCAATGCATGAAAGTGAAAAGTGAAAGTGAAATCGCTCAGTCGTGTCCCACCGTTAGCGACCCCATGGACCGCAGCCTACCAGGCTCCTCTGTCCATGGGATTTTCCAGGCAAGAGTACTGGAGTGGGGTACCATTGCCTTCTCTGATAATATACACTAGAATGGCTAAAATTAAAAGGACTACCAAGAAGTGTTGACAAACTTTAGGAAAGAAACATCTGAATTTTTCTTTCTTTGTTACTGTTTCAGTTACTAAGTCATGTCCAACTCTTTGTGGCTCCATGGATTGTAGCCCACCAGTCTCCTCTGTCCATGGAATTCTCCAGGCAACAATACTGAAGTGGGTAGCCATTCACTTCTTCATTCTTTGTGTGAGTTTCAATTGGTACAATTACTCTGGAAAAATATTTGACCATAACTACTAGAGGTATATATTGTCTGTCAATTCCTATGGCCAGGTACTCTCATTTCAGGGTTTTTACCCAACAGAAGTGGCTCTTGTACACTAAATACCACGAATGTTAGTTTTAGCTTTATTTACTATAGCCTCAAACTTGAAGCAGGCTGCATTCATTTTATATTGCTATGTAACATATGATCATGAATTTAGCAGCCTAAATAAGCAGAAGTTTATTATCCGAAAGACACTTTTGATCACAAGCAGGGTACAACTTAGCTGAATACTCTGCTCTGATTATCTAAAAGCTGAAGCTGGGGTGTTGTCCATGTTGGCTTTTCCATCTAAGGCCCAGAGGCCTCTTTAATATTCACTTGGTAGGTGAGAGCATTCACTTCCTTAGGATTTCAAGAGAGAGAGAGAGCCTGAGGATTTATTTGCTCAGTCTCCCTGGTCATCCACAGTTTCTAGAGGGTACCAGAAGTTCTTTGCCATGTGCTCAACTCAACATAATGGCTTATTTCATCAGTCTAGGTAAGAAAAAACAGAATTGACTAAGAATATGGAGTCATATATGAGTGATATCTATTTATCTCTGCCATGTTTTAGTGGTTAAAAGTAAATTAGGGAGAACTGACATCTTTATCATTATGTAATATCCCTTTTTATTCCTGGTAAGTTTCCTTACTCTGAATCTGCTTTAGCTGAAATTTATATAAGTACTTCAGCATTTTTTTTATTAGTGTCAGCATGTATGTCTTTCTCCATTTTCTTCACTTTTAATCCATCTGTGTCATTATGTTTAAAATGAGTTACTTTTATACAATATAGAGCTAGATCTTATTTTTTTCAATCCACTCTTATAGACATTTATTATTATTTTCATTCTGTATATAGACCATTCAGATTTAAAGTGAAATTTTATATAAATAGCTGGACTAATACATATCATATTTGTAAATGTTCTGTACTTGATGTTGTTGTTTTTTTTCGTTTTCTACTATTTTTCTTTCTTCTCTGGTTGTAATTGAATCATTATTTGAGATTCTCTTTTTTTCCTTAACCAATGCATTATACTTCATTTATTATAAATTTCAGTGGCTGCCTTAAAGTTCATCAAATACATTTCCAACTAATCTATATCCACTTTTCTATGGCTAAAATAGTTTCCTTTCCATTTCTCAGACTCACAGTTATCACCTATCAATCATCATTGGTTTTAAGCCATACAAATGGAGCTTCTTTTTCCCCCTACAGAATAACAGCTATTAATTGTATAGCTAATAAATGTCATTATTTTTGGAATAAGTATCATATGCTGAATATCTGTAATACACAACTCAATATTCTACAGATTTTAGATTGTGGGGTAAGGAAAAGTTTGGGAAAGAATTTCATGAAGATTAGTAGTAATGAGTGGTTTTTTGGATCTAAAATTTCTATCTGGCCAAACACTCCCTTGCATTTTAATAATTATACAACTTACAAACAACTTTGCTGATGGCAAATATTTGACATATTGATTTTTGTTTTGGAAAGTGGCACAAATAAATAGTAGAATCTCTTCTGGGGGAAAAGGAAAAGTATTTGGGCTTTATCACTTAATCAACTATTGCACAAACTCACCCCTGCTGACCACCTCTGCTGTCACTTTACTGTACTTTGCTTTTCAGGCTTTTGAATGAACTTAACTTATTCATCTTGACAACATCCTGATATTTAACAAAAGATTTATTGAAAAACTTATTTCAATAAGTATTTTCAATGAGTACCTGGTATCTAATGAAAGACTTACTGAATTATTTAAGACAAATAATTAAAACATGTAAAATTAAGAATAGGCTATGTGAGATTTATCTAATATTTGGAAAACCTGTTGTCCTTACAAATCTGATGCTCTTAGACAACAGGAATATTTTATTTAAATATATTTCCCAAACACCAAAGAGACAAACACATACAGTTATGTTTATTAAACCTTATATTAAATAGTTATGTTTAGGTTGTTATGCACGTAGCAAAAAGGTATTCCCAACCTTAATTAAGATCTCTCTCAAAAACCTTTCTTAATATGTTCTCTAGTAAAAATTGTATTTTTATTGTAAAATAATGAATCAAGATCCAGAATACAGAGTACCTAGTGAGAAATATCAGTTTAACTCAGCTTTACTCAGTGGAGGTTTGGTGCATACCAGTAGATACGTTTCCCTGTATTTAAGCCACATTAAGAATGTCAATATATTATGCTTAGTATTTTAATGTTAAAGTCATCCAAGCTGTTCTAATTATCCAAAGATAAGCCTAAAAAAAAAGTACAAGCTAACAAAAATTTCTACAATATATGTTTTATTTTATCACCAAATAAACAGTTTCTGCTCAGCAATTTCAAGTTACCATGTTGCTTAACTTGTTCAAGCTCATTCAAATTCATTTATTTTTCCAAATGTCAGCAATAATATAAACTGTTCCACATCACAGACTGCTGACAGTTGGTATGTAAGATAATAAAGAATTATATTCACTTGGGGAAGTAAAACTCATACATTTTCCTCTCTATGGGCCCCACTATCACATAATTTAGATATTAGTTTGTCACTGTGATTTTTCAATTCATTCTTCATAGAGTTAATGTAACTGAACTGATGCTTCTGCTCACAGGTGTCAACAGAAATGTTAACTGTCTCCATACAAATTGGTGTGTAGGCCAGTGCATTTTGCTATTCCAGAGTAGAATATGTGAAGATATAAAAAAAATATATATATATGTTGTCCACTTCAAAAGAAATCTTTCACATTCCATTTTATTGTGATATAATACTATTTGAATGGGGTGGGAAAGGAACTAAAGTGTTGTGTTTTTTTTTTTTTGTCTTCCTCCCAAGGGAATTTTGGCATTAAAACACTTGAGCTATCAATCTCTTGTAATTCTAGCTTTATGAGTTAAAATACTATCAAAAGAAGAAAATCTAAATTATTTTATTTTCCCTGAAGAAAATATTTGTGTACAAATAAAGAAGCATAAAAGTAAAGAATGATGTTAGTTACTAATGTCAAATATTTTCCTATAGTCCTTTGTTCAGGAATCAAATGACAGTATAATTTTTTTAGAAATCCCCAGTAATGTCCCTTATATATCTTTATCTCTCCATCAATATAATGTTGGACCTATTGCTTTCAGAAAAGTTCAGTCAGTCAGTTGTAAAAGAATGAAACTAGAACACTTTCTAACACCATACACAAAAATAAACTCAAAATGGATTCAAGATCTAAATGTAAGACCAGAAACTATAAAACTCCTAGAAGAAAACACAGGCAAAACACTCTCTGATGTGAATCATTGCAGGATCCTCTATGACCCACCTCCTAGAGTAATGGAAATAAAAGCAAAAATAAACAAATGAGGCCTAATTAAACTTAAAAGCTCTTGCACAATGAAGGAAACTATAAGCAAGGTAAAAAGACACCCTTCAGAATGGGAGAAAATAATAGCAAACAAAGCAACAGGAAAAGAATTAATCTCAAAAATATATAAGCAACTCTTGCAGCTCAATTCCAGAAAAATAAGCGACTCAATCAAAAAATGGGCCAAAGAACTAAATAGACATTTCTCCAAAGAAGACATACAGATGGCTAACAAAAGCATGAAAAGATGCTCAACATCACTCATTATCTGAGAAATGCAAATCAAAACCACAATGAGGTACCATCTCACACTGGTCAGAATGGCTGCTATCAAAAATTCTATGAACAATAAATGCTGGAGAGGGTGCAGAGAAAAGGGAACCCTCTTACACTGTTGGTGGGAATGCAAACTAGTACAGCCACTATGGAGAACTGTGTGGAGATACCTTAAAAAACTGGAAATAGAAGTGCCATACAACACTGCAATCCCACTGCTGGGCATGCACACCAAGGAAACCAGAATTGAAAGAGACACGTGTACCCCAGTGTTCATCACAGCACTGTTTATAATAGCCAGGACATGGAAGCAACCTAGATGTCCATCAGCAGATGAATGGATAAGAAAGCTGTGGTATGTATACACAATGGAGTATTACTCAGCCATTAAAAAGGATGCATTTGACTCAGTTCTAATGAGGTGGATGAAACTGGAGCCGATTATACTGAGTGAAGTAAGCCAGAAAGAAAAATACCAATACAGTATACTAACACATATATATGGAATTTAGAAAGATGGTAATGATAACCCTGTATGCAAGACAGCAAAAGAGACACAGATGTATAGAACAGTCTTTTGGACTCTGTGGGAGAGGGTGAGGGTGGGATGATTTGTGAGAATGGCATTGAAACATGTATAATATCATATAAGAAATGAATCGCCAGTCCAGGTTCGATGCAGGATACAGGAGAACATTGTTCTATGCAGGATACAGGATGCTCAGGGCTGGTGCACTGGGATGACCCAGAGAGGTGGTATGAGGAAGGAGGGGGGAGGGGGGGTTCAGGATTGAGAACACGTGTACACCTGTGGCGGATTCATGTTGATGTATGGCAAAACCAATACAGTATTGTAAAGTAAAATAAAGCAAAATTAAAAAAAGAAAATAATAAAAAAGAAAGCTGTGCTACATATACCCAATGGAATATTACTCAACTATTAAAAAGAATACATTTGAATCAGTTCTAATGAGGTGGATGAAAATGGAACCTATTACACAGAGTGAAATCAGTCAGTAAGAAAAACACCAGTACTCTAATGCATATATATGGAATTTAGAAAGATGCTAACTATGACCCCATATGCAAGACAGCAAAAGAGACACAGATGTAAAGAACAGACTTTTGGACTCTATGGGAGAAGGTGAGGGTGGGATGATTTGAGAGAATAGCACTGAAACATGTATATTATCATATGTGGAATAGATTGCCAGTCCAGGTTCAATGTGTGAGACAGGGTGCTCCGGGCTGGTGCAGTGGGATGACCCTGAGGGATGGGATGGGGAGGGTAGTGGGAGGGGGATTCAGGATGGGGAACACATGTACACCCATGGCTGATTCATGTGAATGTACGGCAAAACCCACCACAATATTGTAAAGTAATTAGCCTCCAATTAAAATAAATTTTAAAAAAATATTCAGTCAGATAAACTAAATCATGCTAGTTTTGTAACTTCATCCTTCAATAAAATTTTTAAGTATTCTAAAAATTCTCAGGGCAATAGCAGTGAAAACCCTAAAGTGATGGATCTTAATTTTGTTCATGGATTTCTTTCTTATTAGTTCTTCTTGCCCAGATAAGATGTCAACTCATTCTTTAGTGAACTTCTTGCTCTTTTCCTTATCTGAACAGTGAAAATCCTACTCTTTTGAAATACTTCAGCACCACTTCTGTAATTCCGTTGCTGTACCTATCACATCATGTTAAAATTTTTTTTGAGAATCTTCTCAGAATCTAAACTTTTTTATTTCAGCCTCAATTTCTGGAGAAAAATATCTGAGCACCTTATGGAGTTCTTGCCAGGCAAACTCCTTCTGTGAATGTTTCATATTTTGTTGGCTGTTCCCTTGATGATATATGACATTCCCAGGTTTTGATCTAGAGTTTTAAGGGAATAAATGTCACTTTCACAATTCATATCTCATAATTTCAACTCTATAATTTTTAATATAGCAGGTCAAGGTTTGAAGAGCCCTTCATAAAAATGCCCAACTTTATAGATGATGAAACTAAGTCACTTAAAGGTTTAAACATCTTCTCTAAACCCCAATTTCCTCATCTTCAAAAATGCAAACAAACAAACAAAAAACTTAACTAAAGAAGTTATTCTAAGAAGTAAATGTATACTTAAGACATGGCAGGTAGTAAGCATTCAAGCAACAGTATGCACTTGGATTATTTTTCTAACAATATGTCAATAGTTTTAGAAACTCTCATTTATTGTTTCTTTGTTGAATACATTCAGCATGTTTCCCCCAAAATGAAAACCTTGCCTTTCCTGTTAACATTTATATTTACCTGTCAATTCAATAATATCCTCCCAACCTGCATTTCATGGAAATGACTGTCCCCAGGCTGCAGATCCTGCTGTGTTCTGCAGAACTCTCTTGACTCTTTGTGTCATATCCATAACGACCTTGTCTCCTGTGCAATGGCTGTGCATTCTCAAGTTTGAGTCAATATGGCATACTCATACATAGAACTCACATAGCAGCTTAAACAGCTTTGATAGCTTTCACATCTTGCTCTCACACTTTAATTTCTTGAAATTATCTTTTTCTTCAGGTCTTTCTGGTTGTCCATTGAATTATTATTATTTGAGAATTAAGACTAATAGAGGATTGAGATCTGGGAACATATTAATATCAAGATTTCCTAGTATATGCTTTGATTCCACACTCTCTAAATTATATTTTGTACAATTATAACAAAATAAATATTTATATAACCATTTTGTTGAAATCTGTCTCATCCATTAGGTTGTAATTTGTGGAGAGGACATATACCAGGCATATTCAGTTTATTCTAATCCTGACACATGGCTAGGTCTAGAAAACATCTGACTATTTGATGAATTTTTTTTCACATTATTTGCACTCTTTATTTCAGCTTGAAAAATAAAAATTATTATGCAACCATGTGTCTTTCTTTTATTTCAAACCAGTTATTAGTTTATTCAGTCATTGATAATTTTCTTTAGCTTTGATTACTAACTGTCCTCATTATCTTGCATCAGATATGTTGGTTTCTAAACATAAGTGAAAATAGAATCTAGATGCATTATAATGATAGATTTGTAGTTTATACAAAGAAAAATATTCATATCAGGTATATCTAGGTAGACTATTTTAAAAAATATGTGTATTAATTATTAATATCTGCTTATATATGCATGATTACTTCTTTCTAACAACTGTCTGTTCAGTGTATAAGAGCTTTTATAACGTGGTTGTCTCCTAAATATTCACTTGAATATATAGCTGTATGATTGGCAAGCTACTCTTGTCCATATTTTCTCACGTATGAGAGATAACATATGTCTTTAGCCACTGAGGGCCAGTGAATACTGTCGAAGGGGCACTTTTGAGCAACATTGTTTAGCATCACACTGTAAATTCTCTCAACCAATAAGCGGTGCCTTCTCTTTTGAAGTAAATACTTCCTTTCTTTGGTGGTCTCACTTTCTTCTGATTTTGAGAGACTTTGGCCGATACTGGAACACAAGAGTTCAAGTGGTAGTGGTAGACCTGCACCAAATAAACAATGAATAGGTATCAAGCTCAATGTTAAAATACAACATTTAGAGTGCTTAAAAAAAATGCTTTGTAAAAACAAAAGAAAGATGAGCAATCCAATACTGAGGCCTTCAGAAACAACAGAGTAACAAGGGGAGACCAGCAATTACATTGAACATTTATGGAAACATCTCTAACCTACAGCATATCATAACTCACAGAAATTTGGCGATGAGAATGTATGGATTACAAGCAGCCCCGCAACCCACTCTCTCCCTTTTATGCTCTGGGGAAAAAAAATCCATTTACATTCCTTTGTAAACTTTTTAATAAAACCTCATGGAAAACATATTAATTACACTTACTAGCAGGAGGAGTTCTTATCTATGGACTTTCTTTAATGGTATATACCTGGTCAGGCTACATTGATTGTTAGAAATAAATCTCCCATTTATAGATTTATTTGGGCATTTCTAGCTAGAGAATATCATAATGGTTCTGGAACTAATGGGGTATAACAATAGAGATGTTTTATAAAGAAAATGGTTTCCTTTATGCTAGCAACATAGCTTTCACAGAAATGTTAAAACTCAACCAGAATGTTACCTGATGCTAGATTAGCAGAGTTGTGATGATAGTCTTAGATTTTTGTATTTTTCACATGCCTTAATATTGCCCCTGTCATTGAATTATCAGTGTAATGAACAGAACTATGATTTCTGTAAGTATGATTTGAGAATTCTATTCCTTGCATTTTCTAATGTAAGATACCTGGAAGACACATCCACAGGCCTATGCCATAAGAAACATAGGTTGAACTTTGTTAAGGATTGCATTGCAACCTCGTTACAATTCATATATTGAGCTCCTAACCCCAGTGCCTGAGAATGTAACCATATATTGAGATATGTTATTTAGAGTAGTTGTGATAAAGTTAAAATGGGGCCATGAGGGTGGAGCCCTAATCCAATATGACTGATGTCCTTATAAGAAAAGGAAGAGACCCCAGGTATTAGTGTACATAGAGAAAAGGACAGTGGCAAGATGGATACCTGCAAGACAAGGATAGCAGCCTCGAGACAAATCAAACCTGAGACACCTTGACTTTGGACCTCCAGTCCCCAGAATGTGAGAAAATAAATTTTTGTTTAAGCCATCTGATCTGAGGTATTTTGTTATGACCACTTCAACCAACTAATATAAACTAATTTTGTTTGCACTCTCATTCCTAGGAACACATATTTTGCTTCAAAGTGTATGCATGTAATGGGTTTCCCATGTGGCTCTAGTGGAAAATAATCCACTTGCCAATGCAGCAGACTTAAGAGACAAAGGTTCAATCCATGGGTCATAAAAAGCCCCTGGAGAAGGGCATGACCACCCACCCCAGTATCCTTGCCTGGACAATCTGATGGACAGAGGAGTCTGATGGGCTAAAATCCATAGGGTCACAAAGAGTTGGACACCACACTAATGAAGCGACTTAGCACAGATGTGCATGCACATATGCGTTTAATATGGTGTACTTTCTACTCAGTGATTTAACTCAAAGTGAAAGTTTCATGAAAACTTGAAACTTTAGTTAAAATGGTCTGTTATTTTACAAATAGGGAAAGAAGGCCAAAGAAGCAAAGTGACAGACAAACTGTGTGTTCCTAATAATGGTGGTGGTGCTGGTGAGATAGGACAATACTTAACATATCTTTCTCACATTCTAAACTAAAGAGAAATATGAAAAAATAAAAAGAATCAGATAGAAACCAAAATATCATCTCTTTTACTGTTAAAGGATAACTAGAGAAATGAGCCTAATGGAAAGAAATGGGCTTGCTAAATGCATTCCAAAATTCATCATGATAATCTACCCTATCAGGGCAGTGCCAGAACATGGCAGACATTTCCAGTCACTTCTATTAACAGAGTCAGATGTTCCTCTTGAAAGAGAAGAATAGAATGCTTGTCATTTTTGTGCAAATAACATTGGAGAAAAAAAGTAATATGGAGTTGGGTCACTTCCATTATCCATTGCTGCATAGATCTTCAATTAGGATGGGGGTCATGGAGAAAGATTGTCTCAGACCCAGATGGCATACAGGGTGGCTTCTTCCCTAACCTGTCTGAATTCTAGCTGGGTTGGCTGAAGCAATAGGGACTGCTTGGCATTTTACTGTCTCCCCACACAGTCTCTCTGAGTAGCTAGTTTTATTTTTTTCCCAGTGTGGAAATCTCAGTTTTGCCAGATTCCTTAGATGGTAGCTTACTTCCCTCCAATACACAAAAATAAAACTACTAGTCTTGCTTAGTGCCTGAAATTTGAAGTTCTATAATGATATTTTCACCATAGTTTTGATTAAAATCATCAAAGAATGACGCATGATTCAAGGAGAGGGAGACTAGACTGCCCCTTCATGGAAGAGTGATATTAAGAATTGCAAAGCCAGGAGATATTTTTACACCAGTTTTCAACAATAAGACCCGCTAGAGGATCCCAACATGCCAAGTTTGTTCTTACTTAATTTCCCTCCTTGATATGGAATGAATAAAGTGTCAGTAAAAAACTATGGATGCTAAAATAATTGGGCTTAAACTAGTATGAGCTTAAGCTAATGTAAAACAGAAAATGCAAGAGAAAGAAGAGTTTTACCCTAACAATATTAAGCTAGAGTACATAAAATTGTTAATTGCCTAAATACATTAAAGGAACTAAATTTTTTGTTTAAAATACTGTTCACATGAGTTCCTTTAATATTTATTGTCTTCTAATGCCACACTCCATTCTATGCTCTGGGGAGAGAGCAAATCAAGTCATGATCTTACAGACCTTACAGTTTAATATATGTATGTGTGTGTGTGTGTGTGTGTGTGTGTAGAGGGAGTGGCTATGAGAAACAAATACATGTATAATATATAATAAAGAAACATAAAGCAAAGAAATATAAAGCCAGATGAGAGGAAGAGCATTTTCCTATCCTTTTCCTTTCTTCACATTCTTTGAGCATAGCACAATCACTATAATGAACAAGTTACCCTTTTCCCTTTAGTGTTCCCCCAGGTGAAAGAGAACTCAAGGAAAGAGATTGTATTTTGTGTTCCAACTTTATAGTGCAGAGTCTGGATCTACTACTGGCTCAGTCCGTGGCTAATTTTCATAGCCTATCAATCTGCCTTCTCTTCCCTATTTTACTGTAGGAAAGAATGCACAAATTATCTATCAACCTGCTTTAAATGTTGTTTCCTAAAAACTAGAACACTAAGCCTCTATTTTTAATAGCACACGTCTTTACATGGAACAACTGCCTGCTTCAAAATTGGGAAACGAGTACAAGACTGTGCCACATTTTAGATTCTACATATAAGTGATATCATATGCTATTTTTCTTCTGGTTTCTGACTTACTTCATTTAATATGATAGTCTCATTGAACCAGGGCCTCCTGGTTGTTCAGATGGTAAAGCATCTGCCTGCAGTGCGGGAGATCTGGGTTTGATTCCTGGGTTGGGAAGATCCCCTGGAGAAGGAAATGGCAACCCACTCCAGTACTCTTGCCTGGAAAACTCCACAGACTGAGGAGCCTTGTAGGCTACATACAGTCCATGGGGTCACAAAGAGTCAGACATGACTGAGCGACTTCACTTTCACTTTCTGGTTGCATCCATGTTGCTGTGAATGGCATTATTTTATTTTTTATGGCTGAGTAGTATCCCATTATATATATGTACCACATTTCTTTGCTCATTAATCTGTTGATGGATATTTGGTTGCTTCCATGTTTTGGCTATTGTGAATAGCACTGCTATGAACATAGGGATGCATGTATCTTTAACAGGCAGCCTTTAATTATTAATATGTTATCTCCATTTTCCTCCCTTCCATTTTCTACTTTATTTTACCCCATAATTATATGAATCTAGTATGTAATGCTGAGCAAGTCTAAATGGTTCTAGTGTAAGTTCCACTGAAGACAGAATTTCCCCCAAACAACAGGTGATTCTTAGAACATCAGCTGAGTGTCCTACAATTTCAGTTAAATTCTGATACTATGTACTTGGAGCTGGCTGAGATTTCACAGGTTAAGGGTTCAGTCCTATGACTCTGTCTTCCCTTACTGGAGATGCCAGTCACAAACCCAGGTTGCCACCTGAGCTCTGACCAACCAATTACAGATTGGAGGTTACTATGGCCTCCTCTTTGGATGTAATAAGTTTTAGTCGCTCAGTTGTGTTCAACTCTTTGCATTCTCAAGGACTGTAGCATGTCAGGCTCCTATGGCCATGGGATTCTCCAGGCAAGAACACTGGTGTGAGTAGCCATTCCCTTCTCCAGGGGATTTTCCTGACCCAGGGATTGGACCTGGATCTCTTGCTTTGCAGGCAGATTCTTTACCAACTGATTCCAGACTGATTGATAGCTGTACTGAACTACTGGTTATGAATCAGAAGTTCCCCAAATACCCTCCTCAAGTTTGACTAAATTGCTAGAGAGGCTCACAGAACTCTGATAAACAACTTACTTACTGGATTATTGATTTACTGTCAATAATATAACTCAGGAACAGCGAGATGGAAGAGATGCACAGGGCAAGCCATAGAAAAAGGGTGCAGAGCTTCCAAACCCTCTGCAGGCTCACCACTCTCCAGGACTTCTTGTGTTCATCAACCCAAGAGCTCTCTAAACCCTATCTTTTGGGGGATTTATGGAGGCTTCCTTACACAGGCATGATTGGCTAAATCATTGACCATTCAACCTCCCCAGAAATCACGGTGATTTCTAATCACATGATCAGTTCCTCTGGTAACAAGCCCACATCCTGGAAGAGCATTCCAGCTGTCAACTCTTTAGCATAACAAAAGACATCTTTAGCTTTCTCAACACTGAAGAAATGCCAAGTGTTTTAGGAGATCTGTGCCAGAGAAAGGGACAAAGATCAACTGTCCTTTGCTTATTGTAAATCAATATCATAAGGACTTAAAAGCCACCATCTTTAATATATGCTTGATATGTACTAGACACTGCCTGTTGTGTTCTGACTTTCTTATATTTTTAAACTTCATTTAATAGTGACAGTAATCTATTAAAGTAGATTATTAAACTGAGACTTAGAGAGTTCAAAGCCATGGCCATAGTGAGAGTTTGTATGTGATCAAGCCAAGACTTTAAACCAAGCCTGGCTCATTCCATAATTTTATGCAGTTAATCAGTATGTTCTTATACTATACTAAATGATCTACTCTCAGTGGAATATTTTGTATCTTTTTAAAAGTCTAGACTGGTTGATTTTCATTACAAAATTCCCCCTGTTTTAGAGTAAATTATCTAATTATCTTTGGCTTGTAGTATTTATTTATGTAAGTCAGTTCTTAATCTTTGTTAGGTCAAAAACCCTGCTGAGTATATGGAAAGAAAATATGCAAAAATTAACAACAAACTATGGACAGATGGACATCAATACATACAATTCAGTTTCAGAAGTTTTATAGACATTCTGAATCCTGTCCAAAATAGCCTTTCAAGCAACATTTTCCAAAGTACAAGGAGGCTATTATTTGCACACCCCAAATTAAATAGCATTGACTCATGTATTGTGTTGACCTGAAACAAATAGACTGACAGATATTTCTCTAGCAAAATAAGTTTATTCAAGATCATCAGAGAATTGCAATTCAGAGAATGCAGCCATGGCCAGCACCACACAAGTCCCTATACAGCAAGGGAGAAAGACTGCTCTTGTAGAGAGGAAAAGGAAGGATTTCAGTCAACAGAGTCCATGGCTTTCCACTCGCTGAGTCCTTGCCAGGAAAGATGTGTCTTTATCTTGTTAGGCTCTGCTATCTTCTCAGAGTATGAGAGGGCTCCTTTCTGGTCTCCTAACTCTAACTGAGGTTTCCCTTTATTACCTCTTCACAGTTGTAGCATAGGGCTACTTTACATTTTGTATCCATCATTAATGTCTTTATCACCTCAAAAATTCAGTTTTAACTAAGTGAAACTAGGTCACAGGCTCAAAGGCTTCAGCAGGAAATGCTCTCCAGCTATAATTGAATAATATTGCTTTTTGTTTATACTCTTATTTGAGGGGCACTTGAGAGCTTTGCAAATATTACCTCACTTACTAACAGTGTCCTATGTCAGTGATACAAAATTTTCTTATAAACAAATAATTTAAACTTAAAAAGTAGGTTAATTAAAAGAGGTAGTGTAAAGTATTGTCAAAAGATTATTAATGTGGTCAGTCAGTTCAGTCACTCTGTCATGTCCGACTCTTTGCAACCCCATGGACTGCAGCATGCCAGGCTTCTCTGTCTATCAGCAACTCCTGGAGCTTACTCAAACTCATGTCCATCGAGTCAGTGATGCCACCCAACCCTCTCATACTCTATTGTCCCATTCTCCTCCTGCTGTTAATCTTGGGTTATTAAAATTTGAGAAATATTCTCTTAATGAATGTTAAGTAACCTTGCATAAAATATACAGACCGCACTTTGGGTGATTTATTCTCTTTTTTTAATATTAATTATCATCTTGGAAAAGATTGTGTCTCTTAGTAATAGAAGATGGTTATTAGTTATATGGGGTTTCCCTGGTGACTCAGCAGTAAAGAATGCTTGCCAGTGCAGAAGATGCATGTTGGATCCCTCTGTTGGGAAGATTCCGATTCCAGGAAGAAGAAAATGGAAACCCACTCTAGTATTCTTGCCTGGGAAATTCCATGAACAGAGGATTCTGGTGGGCTACAGTCTATGGGGTCACAAAAGAGTAGGACGCAACATAGTTACAGCAAAATAACAACTTATCTATATATTCCCGTGTTTTTGCCTTTAAAGAGAAGTATGTTAAGAAAGCAGTGAGTGTGAAGTATTCCACTGTAAGTCGTATCAGTGATTCCTCAGTTGTTCCTATGCCATCTGTGACGTCCTTATGAAAGAATTTGAGACAGAGAAGGAAAGTCGGCTGGAAGTGATAATACTGGCATATTTGTGGCCAACCCTTACAGACTGAAGGAAAAGATATTATATTCAGCTTCCCATTCGTAACACACATACCACAGTTTGCTAATACTTAGCCATTTTCAGTTTTACTCTTTCAACTGTATTGTATATACACATATGTATACATACATAAATTGTATATTTAATGTGCAGTTTTATGTATATAACTAACAGAATGTTTAAAAAATCTAGAAAGAAATATGTCATAAGATTCGAACAAAGTTTTAAGAGGGTTCTTACTTTGCAGACATCAATTCTAGTTGAGATTATATTTCATGGAAGAGTTTGTTTCAGGAGGGAATATGAGAAACGAGATCAATTTCTACAGGGGAAAGGTATGATGGAAGAACTGCAGTCTCAGGCCACCAAAGCAACATCATTAAAGACATCAATAGAGGAAAAGTGAATGACATTCTTAGAAGCTCAAAATAAAATTTCATAACATCATTTTTTTCCCCAAAAGAATACCATGCAATGGGAAAGTAATCCATTTATCTTCATAATCATAGTTAAGGAGCTGTGAACATTTAATTCATATAAGAAGACACAAATGTAATATTTATGGATAATGTAAATAAAATTTTTTTTAAAAAATCTATGAAGCACGAAGGGAGAAGAAGAGAGGAAGTATAAGCATTAATTTCTTAATATATGGCTAAAATATTTTTTTGAAAATGTAATTTTAAAGGAATAAATATTAAATTTAATTTCAGGCTTACTTAACATAGTGACTTCAGTTAATGACTTTTTGACAAAAGTTATCTATAAAAGTTGCAAGTTTTTAATGATTCCTTTTTTTAAAGAATGAATTTTTAGCATCCAAACACACTAAATAAATATATAATTTGAAAGGAAATTTTGACATTATAATTTTAAGCAGAGATAATCATAAAACAAGTTTCTAGTTTTAAATCATGATATAGAACATTTGAATTTTACATTCTTTCTTCCTCACTCTCTTCATTTCTTTCTTTCTTTTCCCTGTCCTTCCTTTTCTCTTACTTTTTTAATTTCTTTTTTCCCCTCGTCTACCTCTCTTCTCCTCCCTTCTCCTTTTGTTCTATTTAAATTTCTGTGTGTGTGTGTGTGTGTGTGCATGTGTGTACGTGCGCGTGCTCAGTCATATCCAACACTTTGTGACCCCATGGACTATAACACACCAGGCTTCTCTGTCCAAGGGATTTTCTAGGCAAGAACACTTGAGTGGGTTGCCATTTCCTTCTCCAGGAGATCTTCATTGGGTGCCTTGCAAATTATAGTCTCTTTCTCTTAGAACTGTTTTCACATTAAACCATTATTCTGGTTATAGTAATTTCAATTATTCTAACCTGACATTAACCACCTTGGGTGAACTCACTATACTATCCTTCGAGTGCCTTAAAATTACTTTAAAGAGAGCAGTTTTCTATGCCCCCTGTCACTGTAATTGGGGCAGATGGCTGGAAAAGAAGGGTACCATCTTTCATAACGGGATTACTATCTTCCTTCCTTTTGGTCATCTTTCACAATAGTATTGATCTTTGCAAAATAGTCCCTTCTCCAGGACCTACTGTATAGCACAAGGAACTCTATGCAATATTTTGTAATAACCTATAATGGAAAAGAATCCAGAAAAGAATTTATAAAGCCCGTGTGTGTGTGTGTGTGTGTGTGTGTGTGTGTGTGTATCTCAGTCTTGTCTGACTCTTTGCTACCCTATGGAATGTAGCCTGCCAGGCTCCTCTGGCCATATGATTCTCCAGGCAAGAATACTGGAGTGTGTTGCCATACCCTCCTCCAGGGGATCTTCTCAACCCAGAAATTAAACCCATGTCTCTTACATCTCCTACATTGGCAGACAGGTTTTTTACCACTAGCACCACCTGGGAAACCATATATATATATATATATATATATATATATATACACACACACACACACACACACATATATATATATATATATAAAATTGAATCACTCTATTATATGCCTGAAACTAAGACAACATTGTAAATCAACTACATTTCAATAAAAATTTTTGAAAGGTTAGAAATTCCAATCTATCATCGTTTTTGAAAAACAAATATTGTGGTTGATAGGGTTCAGTAATTATAAATGCTAACAATAAGAGCAAAATGTGCGTGGATAAAGCTAAATATTTATAAAATAATTTTAAATTAGTGCAGATTGTAATATTATTTTTATTTCCAGTGACTCCAATTTTATCTCCTTTTATATATGTTTCTTAAATGACAATGTAGGTAAATTTTAAGCCTCAATTTTTTCTGCATATAAATTAATGATAATAATAGTACCTATCATTCAATTATGAAAGCAGACTGTTTTAGTCTACTAGGGCTGCCATAATAGAATACTCTGGACTGAATGGCTTAAATGAGAGAAATATACATTTTCAAAGTTCCAGATGCTAGAAGTCCAAGATCAAGGTGCCAGAAAGGTTATTTTTTCAGTGGTCTCCCTTTCTGGCTGCAGATGGCCTCCTTCTGGTTGTATTTTCACGTGCCCTTTCCTCTGTGTGTATGCACTTCTTTGTTTCTTCCCCTTCACATAAGGATACCAGTTCTACTGGATTAGGTCCCTATCTTATCGCTTTAATTAACATTATGATTCTTGAAAGTTCCTTGGACAGCAAGGAGATCAAACAAACCAATCCTAAAAGAAATCAACCTGGAATATTCATTGGAAGGACTGATGATGAAGCTGAAGCTCCAATAATTTGACCATCTGATGCAAAGACCTGACTCATTGGAAAAGACCCTGATTCTGGGAAAGATTGAAGGCAAAAGAAAAAGAGAACAGCAGAAGATGAGATGGTAATATCACCAACTCAATGGACATGAATCTGAGCAAATTCTGGGAGATGGTAAAGGATAATGATTTCTGGCATGCTGCAGTCCATGGGGTTGCAAAGAGTCGAACAAGACTTAGCAACGATACAACAACAAAATCACCTCAAAACCCTATCTAAAATAAAATCATTCTGGGCTTTACGGTTTCAATATATAAACTGAGGAAGGGAAGGAGTACAATTTAATCCATAATACAGACATGGTTGGCTATGGTTAAATTCCCTCAGATCCTTTTATCAATTCTAAATACCCATCTGAAAACTTCTCAGTACTTTTGCTTTGGCTTAATAATAAAATAAAGTGGCACCTATCACTCTCTCTTCAAGACTGGATCCGCTATACACAGTTGGTGCCTGAAAGTTTTTGCCATCCTCTCCCCCCCTATATAGGCTGATTGACTTAGTTTTAGATTGAAAATTTGCTTGATATCTTGACCTTTTCCGTTTATCAACACCACACTGCCCATCACTTAACTTGGAAGACTTCTTTCCTTAATAAATTGCATGCACAGAAATACGGGGTATGCTCATCTAAGAAAAAGATATTACAAGGGCTGAGAGAAGACCTTAGAAATAATTAGACTCTGCAGGGGGGAGGGGTAAATTAGGAGTTATAAATCAATGTCGATAATTTCGATTGCAGATTTGCAAAATCATAAATACTTCAATACAGTTTTTAAAAAAGTAATTAGTCTGGTATTTGCAGACATGATATTTCCATACCTGGTAGTTACTGTTTCTATCACTATTGTTTTTGTTTTTGTTATAGTTGCTATTGTTTTGTTAATTTTATTATAATTCAAGGTTCATATCATATGTCATATAATTTATTGTACTTCAATATATTATTACACTTCAGTATTTTCACCCAAAAATACTGATAAGGGTACTCAATTTAAAAATTTGTAAAAATTTAAATGAGAACATACAGGTTTTTTTTTAATCACAGTGAGTCTCATAGGAATTATTAAATAAATACTGGTCTTATAGTGAGTATCTGTAGGATCCCCAATGAAGTTAGAGTGTTTGAAGTAATCATTCTCAAAACATACCAAATGAAGATTTTAACTTCCATATTTATCTCAATAAAATGATTTTCTCTGTCATTGCTTTTCATAACTTTTCAAAAAAAATCTAAAAATGATATTTTTCAATTTGTTGTTTAATAGTGAACATTTAATTGGGACTTCCTCCATTGCAAATTTATTTCATTTACAACCACTAAGAACTTCTTTAAGGTCAAATATCTTGCTTTGTTCCAATAGCCCATCAAAATAATCAATGAAACCTATACATTAGGTTAATAAGAGTTTTCTAGTCACCAAAAGAAACTCTTCACCATTTTGAAGCAGTTTTGTTTTTTATTTTGAAATTAAATTATGTCTTAAGGATTTAACAAAATAAATGTTTACATTTAGATTATTGTTTTCATTAAAGCATCAGCTTTGAAATATGTAATTATCTTTTCGGTTTGGTTAAAGACTGAGGCTTACACTTAAAATGTCACAAGATTGCCTAGGTTGATAGTGAAGTCTTCAAAATGGATTGAACAAGGCAGAGATTAGGAAAAGGGAAAGAAGCAATTTACTGAAGCTAACAAAATTGACTTATTTCAATATGTTTATTTACTATGCCAGCAGGGAATAAAAATAGAGGTAATGTACTTTCAAGGTGAATCCAAAAGAAAAGGCCTTGACCTTTGGAAATGAAAGCTCCCTGAATAGGGCCAACCTTGATGCATTAGAAGAAATGTGCTATCAGGATTGAATAAAAATGGTTCATTCAGAGATTAGGGGAAAATATTTTTTCTAACAGGCATGAAAATAAGAATTTTCTGTTTTACAGGTCTTAAAATAAATCTTTGCAAAAAATAATAAAATGAGATGAAATGCAAAGTAGATTGTCTCTGTGTTTTGCCATTTTTCTCAATATACTTCATTGAGAAAAATACTAAATTTCCATGTCTTCAGCAAAATTATTCCAAATTCAAAACTCTTCAAAGTTTTCTATGTCCTTAGTCCAGAAGGAAATGCCAAAATTATTCTTCAGCACTTCCATCTCAATCAAACCCTTGCATATTCATGATCAAAGGCTTTTACTATACACATGCCAGTCCATTTGTGTGAATAAACTTTGTAGTCTTCATTAATATAAATATTAATATGTGCTGAGTGACCACAAATATTAACTAGCTAGATTTATAATATCATAGTGTTCTTCCACGGATGTGAGTGAAAAGTGGGAGGAAAGGTTTTGTTTTTTTCCATTTGCTGTGCTTGACATGTGTCAGGCAATTATGATTGTCATACATTAAAGCACAGTCAAAAACCAGACAGTTTATTAACAAATCCCGAGCTTGGTGAGAGATCTTAAATGCATGCTATAAGAGACCTGGAAAGGATCTTGGAAAGCTTGCAATTGCACTAGAGAGAAAATAAGACACAAGGCTCAAAAGTCTACATTTTGACCAATTTGAACTACATAAAGTTTAGCAAGAGACAAATCAGAAATTTGCTTTGTGTTTCTCTTCAGAGCAGAACTAAGGTTAGGGAGAATATTAAACAGAAAGATGATTATTATATCATTGATATATTTACCAAATAGTTTTTGAACACCTGCCATGTGTCAAACACTGATCTGGGAAGCAAAGATATAGCAAGCACAAACCAAACCAGCACACAAACAAAGCAGGTAAGAGTCACTGCCCATGGGGAGTTTACGTTCTGGTAAGGAAAAGTTGAATTAATGAGCATCATTATTAAAACTATTGAAGCAGAAGTATGGATGATCATATTTAAGTATATTGAGGAAGGAACTTTATACTTGGGGTAAAAGTTGACTTTCAATGGTCTATCAAAGAGCCTGGGCATTTATGTAACTGTTTGAGCCACCAGAGAAGTCCATTTATACAACTAAATCATTTATTTCTGCTGAACTGAATTATTTCCTCTTGCCTCTTTTGTTTTCAAAACATATTTATATTCATTAATTATATTTAGATCAAAATTCCTCAGTAAACCAGAATGACACTGACCTAAATTATTTATTTATCATGACAAAGGCTAATATACTATTTTTGTGGGTGATACTGTTATCAATAATAATAATTATACTCTCATATATTATCTTGGAAATGACTTGTGGAAATAATTTGAAACCAGCATTCAGAACTGAGATATTATAAGGAGGAGTAAGTCTGTAAAAATAAAACTAATTTTATTTTTAAATATCTCTCTTCAGGAGATATTCATTACTGCTTAGTCGTTTGTGCTAGAGTAAAGCAAAACTGCAATAGAAAAGGAAATAATAGAAATAATAATAGGAATAAATCTATAAGATGGATTGTACATATCTAGTAAGATGACCCAAGCTTTCAGTTAGAAGTGCTTAAGAAAAAAATATGACATGTTATTGTAAAGCTGTGAAGCTAGAAATTGTATGACTTACAGCACAGTAACTCCACCTGTAGGCTTTTAGATATAGATAAGCTCTTTCACATGGACACTGGAAAAAAAATTGGCATAAATATTCAAAGCATTGATTTTAAAATATCAAATCAGTAGAAGCAACTCTGAGTTTTACTGACAAAAGAAGCCCACCTCCACCCCTCCCAAAAGTTGTAGAAACAAATAACAGTTTGTGGAAAAATCAATCCTTATAACTACATACATCCATGTTGAATGTTGAAAAAATATATTTGATTAAAAAAGCAAATCAGAGAAAAAAAATATATAATATAATATGTTTTATGTAATATATATTCATAATGATACAAAATATATTAAAATTGAAGAAAAGAGGTAGGTATGACTGCTGAAGATGAAAAATTGTCTCTGTAAAACTAAAGGAACCACTCAATAGTGAAGTATTTACTATTATTATTATAGCTACATAATACTGTTTTTAAAAGCAAATTTAAATGTGTAAATGTATACATCATATAAAATCCATTTATTAGGCGGTCCTAAGATGTCAGAAGAATAGGATGGGGAGACCACTTCCTCCGCCACAATTTCATCAAAAGAACATTTAAACGCTGAGTAAATTCCACAAAACAACTTCTGAATGCCAGCAGAGGACATCAGGCAACCATAAAAGCAGCCCATTGTCTTCAAAAGAAGGTAGAAAAAATATAAAAGACCAAAAAAAAAGAGACAAAAGAGGTAGGGATAGGGCTCTGTCCTGGGAAGGGAGTCTTAAAAAGAGAGGTTTCCAAACACCAGGAAACACTCTCACTGCCAAGTCTGTGGCGAAGCACAGAGGGAAACATAACAGGGAGGAAAAATAAACAAATAATTAAAACCCACAGATTATGAGCCCAATGGTAACTCTCCCAGCGGAGAAGCAGCGCAGACACCTGAAGCCACCAGTAGCCAGCGGGGACTGGGCAGGGAGGCATGGGCTGCATCACTTAGAGTAAGGATCTGGCCTGAATGCCCTGAGAACAATCTGAGCGAACTAACTTGGGCTAGCAAAATAGACTGTGGGATAACTACCACGGGAAAACCCAGCCCTAACCTAAGACACCGCCAGGCCCATGCACAGAACAAAGGACTGAACAGAGATAGCCAACTGCAGACCATCCCCCTCCGGTGACAGGCAGCCAGAGCCGGAAGGGGGCAGTCGCAACCCCAGAGAGACATTATCTACAAAACTGTAAGCAGGCTTCTTTGCTAACTAAGACTTCTTGGGGATCTGGACGGTCAACATCTGCCTGAGAAGGTGCACCAGTTGTACACCCAGAAAACTGAGTGGCTGGGACGGGGGCGGTGATTAGTCTCAGTGACCGTGCTTACCAAACACCCCATCATCTGAGCTGCTCGGACCTGGGAAGGGCACAAAACACAGGCCCAACCAAGTGTGTGCCTCTGAGGACTACCCGAGTGCCTGAACCTGAGCAGCTTAGACCTGGGAGGTGCATGCAGCCCAGGGCCGGCCTCGGACGGTTCCCAGTGGAGCAACCTAGAGCCTGAGCAGTGTGGACAGGGAGGGTACATGCACTGTGAGCAGGGGCAGGCCCACTGTGGCTGAGGCACCGCGAGCACACGCCAGTGTTATTTGTTTGCAGCATCCCTCCCTCCCCACAGTGTGACTGAACAAGTGAGCCTAAAAAAAGTGTCCACCACCGCTCCCTTTGTGTCAGGGTGGAAATCAGACACTGAAGAGATCAGCAAACAGAAGAAGCTAAAACAGAGGGAACCGCCTTGGAAGTGACAAGTGCAATAGATTAAAACCCTGTCATTAGTACCGACTACATAGGAAGGGGCCTATAGATCTCGAGAAATATAAGCTGGACCAAGGAACTATCTGAAAATGAACTGACTCCACAATACCCACAACAACACCAACGAAAGTCCTAGATATATTTTTACTAGTTTTATGATCATTCTTTTTTTTTTTAATTTTAAGTCCTCTATAACTCTTTTAATTTTCACTTTTATAACCTACTATTACTTTGCAAAAAAAAAGACCCTATTTTTTTAAAAACAAACTTCATATATATATATATATTTTATAATTTTTGTGACTTTTTTTTCTCTTTTTCCTTCTTTTCTTTAGTATTGCATTTTTTGAATTCCAAACTCTCCTCTGAATTTTTAATCTTTGCTTTTTGGTATTTGTTATCAATTTTGTACCTTTAAGAACCCAATCTTCAGTACCCACTTTACTTGGGAGCGAGCTTACTGGCTTGACTACTCTCTCCCCCTTTGGACTCTCCTTTTTCTATACCAGGTCGCCTGTGTCTCCTCCCTACCCCATCTCTTCTCTACCCAACTCTGTGAATTTCTGTGTTCTAGACGGTGGAGAACACTTAGGGAACTGATTACTGACTGGATCTGTCTCTCCTTTTGATTCCCCCTTTTATCTTCCTGGCCACCTCTGTCTCCTTCCTCCCTCTTCTCTTCTCTGTATAACTCTGTGAACATCTCTGAGCGGTCCAGATGTGGAGTGCACATAAGGAAGTGATTACTGGCTAGCTTGCTCTCTCCTCTATTGATTCCACCTCATCTCATTCGGGTCACCTCTAACTCCCTCCTCCCTCTTCTCTTCTCCATGTAACTCTGAACCTCTCTGGGTGTCCCTTACTGTGGAGAAACGTTTCATCTTTAACCTAGATGTTTTATCAATATGCTGTATAGAAGGAGAAGTCTTGAGACTACTGTAAAAATAAGACTGAAAACCAGAAGCAGGAGGCTTAAGTCCAAACCCTGAGAGCACCAGAGAACTCATGACTCCAGGGAACATTAGTTGACAGGAGCTCATCAAACGCCTCCATACCTACACTGAAACCAAGCACCACCCAAGGGCCAACAAGTTCCAGAACAAGACATACCACACAAATTCTCCAACAACACAGGAATACAGACCTGAGCTCCAATATACAGGCTGCCCAAAGTTATTCCAAAATTATTGACATCTCATAACCCATTACTGGACTCTTCATTGCACTCCAGAGAGAAGAAATCCAGCTCCACCCACCAGAACACCGACACAAGCTTCCCTAACCAAGAAACCTTGTTATCCCATAGGGATAACAGCTGATATTTCAATAGAAACTCTTCAAGCCAGGAGGGAATGGCAAGACATACTTAAAGTGATGAAAGAAAATAACTTACAGCCCAGATTACTGTACCCAGCAAGGATCGTATTCAAATATGAAGGAGAAATAAAAAGCTTTACAGACAAGCAAAAGCTGAGAGAATTCAGCACCACCAAACCAGCTCTCCAACAAATGCTAAAGGATCTTCCCTAGGCAGGAAACACAAAAAAAGGTATATAAACTAGAACCCAAAACAATAAAGTAAATGGCAATGGGATCAGACTTATCAATAATTACCTTAAATGCAAATGGGTTGACTGTCCCAACCAAAAGACAAAGACTGGCTGAATGGATACAAAAACCAGACCCCTATATATGTTGTCTACAAGAGACCCACCTCAAAACAGGGGACACATACAGACTGAAAGTGAAGGGCGGGAAAAAGATATTCCACGCAAACAGAGACCAAAAGAAAGCAGGAGTAGCAATACTCATATCAGATAAAATAGACTTTAAAACAAAGGCTGTGAAAAGAGACAAAGAAGGACACTACATAATGATTAAAGGATCAATTCAAGAAGAATATATAGCAATTACAAATATATATGCACCCAACATAGAAGCACCACAATATGTAACACAAATGTTAAAAAGTATAAAAGGGGAAATTAACAATAACACAATAATAGTGGGAGACTTTAATACCCCACTCACACCTATGGATAGATCAACTAAACAGAAAATTAACAAGGAAACACAAACTTTAAATGATACAATAGACCAGTCAGACCTAATTGATATCTATAAGACATTTCACCCCAAAACAATGTATTTCACCTTTTTCTCAAGTGTGCACAGAACCTTCTCCAGGATAGATCACATACTGGACCATAAATCTAGCCTTGGTAAATTCAAAAAAATTGAAATCATTCCAAGCATCTTTTCTGACCACAATGCATTAAGATTAGATCTCAATTACAGGAGAAATACTATTAAAAATTCCAACATATGGAGGCTGAACAACACACTGCTGAATAACCAACAAATCACAGAAGAAATCAAAAAAGAAATCAAACTATGCAGAGAAATGAATGAAAATGAAAACACAAAAACCCAAAACGTTGTGGGACACTGTAAAAGCAGTGCTAAGGGGAAAGTTCATAGCAATACAGGCATACCTCAAGAAACAAGAAAAAAGTCAAATAAATAACCTCAATCTACACCTAAAGCAAATAGAAAAGGAAGAAATGAAGAACCCCAGGGTTAGTAGAAGGAAAGAAATCTTAAAAATTAGGGCAGAAATAAATGCAAAAGAAACAAAAGTGACCATAGTAAAAATCAACAAAGCCAAAAGCTGGTTCTTTGAAAGGATAAATAAAATCGACAAACCATTAGCCAGACTCATCAAGAAACAAAGGGAGAAAAATCAAATCAATGAAATTAGAAATGAAAATGGAGAGATCACAACAGACAACACAGAAATACGAAGGATCTTAAGAGACTACTATCAGCAATTAGATGCCAATAAAATGGACAACATGGAAGAAATGGACAAATTCTTAGAAAAATACAACTTTCCAAAACTGAAACAGGAAGAAATAGAAAATCTTAACAGACCTATCACAAGCACAGAAATTGAAACTGTAATCAGAAATCTTCCAGCAAACAAAAGCCCAGGTCCAGGCAGCTTCACAGCTGAATTCTACCAAAAGTTTAGAGAAGAGCTAACACCTATCCTACTCAAACTCTTCCAGAAAATTGCAGAGGAAGGTAAACTTCCAAACTCATTCTATGAGGCCACCATCACCCTAATACCAAAGCCTGACAAAGGTGCCACAGAAAAAGAAAACTACAGGCCAATATCACTGATGAACATAGATGCAAAAATCCTTAACAAAATTCTAGCAATCAGAATCCAACAACACATTAAAAAGATCATACACCATGACCAAGTGGGCTTTATCCCAGGGATGCATGGATTCTTCAATATCCACAAATCAAGCAATGTAATACACCACATTAATAAACTGAAAAATAAAAGCCATATGATTATCTCAATAGATGCAGAGAAGGCCTTTGACAAAATTCAACATCCATTTATGATAAAAACTCTCCAGAAAGCAGGAATAGAAGGAATATACCTCAACATAATAAAAGCTATATATGACAAACCCACAGCAAACATTATCCTCAATGGTGAAAAACTGAAAGCATTTCCCCTAAAGTCAGGACAAGACAAGGGTGCCCACTTTCACTGCTAATATTCAAAATAGTTCTCGAGGTTTTAGCCACAACAATCAGAGCAGAAAAAGAAATAAAAGGAATCCAAATTGGAAAAGAAGTAAAACTCTCACTGTTTGCAGATGACATGATCCTCTACATAGAAAACCCTAACAACTCTATCAGAAAATTACTATTGCTAATCAATGAATATAGTAAAGTTGCAGGATATAGAATCAACACACAGAAATTCCTTGCATTCCTATACACTAATTATGAGAAAATAGAAAGAGAAATTAAGGAAACAATTCCATTCACCATTGCAACGAAAATAATAAAATATTTAGGAATATATCTAGCAAAAGAAATGAAAGACCTATATATAGAAAACTATAAAACACTGGTGAAAGAAATCAAAGAGGACACTAATAGATGGAGAAATATACCATGTTCATGGATCAAAAGAATCAATATAGTGAACATTAGTATGCTAGCCAAAGCAATCTATTGATTCAATGCAATCCCTATCAAGGTACCAACGGTATTTTTCACAGAGCTAGAACAAATAATTCCACAATTTTTATGGAAATACAAAAAACCTCGAATAGCCAAAGCAATCCTGAGAAAGAAGAATGGAACTGGAGGAATCAACCTGCCTGACTTCAGTCTCTACTACAAAGCCACAGTCTTGAAGACAGTATGGTACTGGCACAAAGACAGAAATATAGATCAATGGAACAAAATAGAAAGCCCAGAGATAAATCCACACACCTATGGACACCTTATCTTTGACAAACGAGGCAAGAATATACCATGGATTAAAGACAATCTCTTTGGGTCATCCCCATGCACCAGCCCCAAGCATGCTGTATCCTGTGTCAGACATAGACTGGCGATTCAATTCTTACATGATAGTATGCATGATAGACCCACAGAGATGTTATGGGGAGGGATGTGGGAGGGGGGTTCATGTTTGGGAACACATGTAAGAATTAAAGATTTTTAAATTAAAAAATAAATAGATAAATAAAAATCTATCAGAAAAAAAAAAAATAAAGACAATCTCTTTAACAAGTGGTGCTGGAAAACTGGTCAACCACTTGTAAAAGAATGAAACTAGAACACTTTCTAATACCATACACAAAAATAAACTCAAAATGGATTAAAGATCTAAATGTAAGACCAGAAACTATAAAACTCTTAGAGGAGAACACAGGCAAAACACTCTCTGACATACATCACAGCAGGATCCTCTATGACCCATCTTCCAGAATACTGGAAATAAAAGCAAAAATAAACAAATGGGACCTAATTAAACTTAAAAGCTTCTGCACAAAAAAGGAAACTATAAGCAAGGTCAAAAGACAGCCTTCAGAATGGGAGAAAATAATAGCAAATGAAGCAACTGATAAACAACTAATCTCAAAAATATACAAGCAACTCCTGCAGCTCAATTCCAGAAAAATAAACGACCCAATCAAAAAATGGGCCGAAGAACTAAACAGACATTTCTCCAAAGAAGACATAGAAATGGCTAACAAACACATGAGAAGATGCTCAACATCACTCATTATCAGAGAAATCCAAATCAAAACTACAATGAGGTACCATTTCACGCCAGTCAGAATTGTGGCGATCCAAAAGTCTACAAGCAATAAATGCTGGAGAGGGTGAGGAGAAAAGGGAACCCTCTTCCATTGTTGGTGGGAATGCGAACTAGTACAGCCACTATGGAGAACAGTGTGGAGATTCCTTAAAAATCTGGAAATAGAACTGCCTTATGACTCAGCAATCCCACTGCTGGGCATACACACCAAGGAAACCAGAATTGAAAGAGACGTGTACCCCAGTGTTCATCACAGCACTGTTTATAATAGCCAGGACATGGAAGCAACCTAGATGTCCATCAGCAGATGAATGGATAAGAAAGCTGTGGTACATATACACAATGGATTATTACTCAGCCATTAAAAAGAATACATTTGAATCAGTTCTAATGAGGAGGATGAAACTGGAGCCTATTATACTGAGTGAAGTAAGCCAGAAAGAAAAACACCAATACAGTATACTAATGCATATATATGGAATTTAGAAAGATGGTAAGGATAACCCTGTATGTGAGGCAGCAAAAGAGATACAGATGTATAGCACAGTCTTTTGTACTCTGTGGGAGAGGGAGAGGGTGGGATGATTTGGGAGAATGGCATTGAAAGATGTATTATATCATATATAAAACGAATTGCCAGTCTAGGTTGGATGCATGATACAGGATTCTCGTGGATGGTGCACTGGGACAACCTGGAGGGGTGGTACGGGGAGGGGAACACATGTATACCTGTGGCGGATTCATGTTGATGTATGGCAGAACGAATACAGTATTTTGAAGTAATTAACCTCCAATTAAAATAAATAAATTTATATTTAAAATAAAAAATGCACTTATTAGTACACATTTATACTTATATGTTGGAGAAGGCAATGGTAACCCACTCCAGTGTTCTTTCCTGGAGAATCCCAGTGACAGGGGAGCCTGGTGGACTGCCATCTATGGGGTCACACAGCGTCGGACAGAACTGAAGCAACTTAGCAGCAGCAGCAGCATACTTATATGTATATTTTTATTGCTAAGTAGTGTCCAATTCTTTTGTGACCCCATGGACTGTAGCCCTCAAGTTTCCTCTCTCCATCAGATTTTACAGGCAAGAATTCTTGAATGGTTAGCCATTTCCTTCTTCCCCACCCAGGGCTTGAATCCACATCTCTGACATTGACAGGTGGATTCTTTGCCACTAACCTACCAGGGAAGCCCTTATAATGTATATTTAGAATAATACATAACATTCAAAGTCCTTATTATATTTTTCATTTTTATTTTATATGTTATTATTTTAATTTGCATGCAATGTTAAATAACAGATCTAATCAATATTTGTGTTTGAAGGTGATGTCTGACGTGTAATTTAAATAATTTCATCATTGTTTCTTTTGCATACAAAGTTTGAGATCTTGTGAGGAATGTATTCATCAGACTTGTAAATTAGAAGAATCATTTTGGAAGGCAGTTGGTTGGAAAATTGGAGGCAGATAAAAGGAAATATAAGACAATCTGTAAGAAGCCTACTTTCATTTTTATTAAAGAGATGGTAAATTTCTAGACTAGTTCTGTGACAAGGAAATGAAGAGGAAGTGTGTCTACCTTCAACCAGCAAAGTTTACTGAATAATCAATTGGACAAGGGGATTATTATTATTATTGGTGGATGGGGCTTCCCTGGTGGCTCAGTAGGTAAAGCCTGCAATGCAGGAGCCTCCATGTGACCCCTGGGTTGGAAAGATCCTCTGGAAGAGGGCATGGCAACCCACTCCAGCATTCTTGCCTGGAGAATACCCATGGACAGAGGTCCCTAGTGGGCTACAGCCCATGGGGTTACAAAGAGTTGGACATGACTGAGTGGCTAAGAACAGAACAGTATGTGTGAAAGAGAAACTTAGGAAGTTTAATGCTTTTCTAGATTATATCACCAATTATGTTGCTAGATATCAAGTAGAGAATACTAAATGGGAAAAGTCCTAGAGAGAGATAATAAAGATTCTCTAGGATTGGTTCAGTGTGAAGTGTTTGGGGTAGATTTAGACATACATGATCAGTAGGAAGTTGGATACATGAGTCTGGAATTTTGGCAACAAATATGATCTAGATTTCACAATTGATGACTGAAGTTTTTCTGGAAAGACAATGTAAAATTAGAAGAGAAAAATATGGAAGGCTTAACACTTTGGGCACTATACCATCAGAAGAAGGAGCTGGAAGAAGAGGAAACTACAAGAGATGAAGAGAAGATTGCCTGCCACACTGTGAGCCAAAAGGAGAAGAAACAGGAAGAAATATTATCCAAAGAAAGCAAATGATATAGGGAGTTTAGAAAAACAGATTCTGGGACTGAGTTATGAAAGAAAGATGAAGAGCAGTGAGACATTCAAATTGGATAGAATTAAGAGATTGTACATATTTATAAGAAAATATTTATAAATATAAATATTTAAAATAGTCTAAATATCCAAGATGTGGGATTATATATATATATCAGCTTAGAGTTATAGATCATTAGAAATTAAGTTATCAAATATTAAAACAGTATTTGTGATATATATAAGATTAAATGATAAAGTGATCTTTAAAGCATTACATGAAACGCAATCCAATTCCTGTAATATAGAGCTGCAACAGAATATAATACAAGGTTAAGAAAATCAATTTCTTGTTATGGAATAAAAATTTTACATTAGTACTTTTCCAAATTTATTATATGGGTATTTTTATTTGTATAATCAGAAAAAAAGTAAATTTATTTCTATAATATCATTTCACATTTCCATATTCCTCAAAATGCTGCATTCTCAAGTTATCATCTTGCTTTATATTAATAATAATTATCTTTTTTGCAAGATTTTGGAGTTTTTCTATTTTTATCTTTTTCAGTTCCTGTCCTATTCTCTTTTGAATATAATTCATGCAGGTCATCACATTCACTGAAACATTATTTTTTTCTGAAGTGCATCAATGATCTTCCTGTTACTAAAAGCTCAACTTCTCCTTGAATCAAATCTAGTAGACAGAGTTTTGGGTCAGGTCAGAAAGAACAGATTTATTACTTTGCCAACACTGAAGAACTGATGCTTTTGAACCGTGGTGTTGGAGAAGACCTTTGAGAGTCCCTTGTACAGCAAGGAGATCAAACTAGTTAATCCTAAAAGAAATCAATCCTGAATATTTGTTGGAAGGAATGATGCTGAAGTTGAAGCTCAAATACTTGGCCACCTGATGTGAAAAGCCAACTGATTGGTAAAGACCCTAATGCCAGGAAAGATTGAGGCAGGAGAAGGCAACAACAGAGGACAAAATGGTTGGATGGCATCACTGACTCAATGGACATGAGTTTGAGCAAGCACTGGGAGATGGTGAAGGACAGGGAAGCATGGCATGCTGCAGTCCCTGCTGCATGTCCAAGAGTAAGACATGACTGAGCAACTAAACAACAAGGAAAACAGGGAAACACCAAGCTTCTGCTCTCAAAAACCAAGTGTCCCAACCCCAGAGGATTTGGTGAAGGCTATTTAGTGGTTCAAAGATATGGTATCTGACAAGATTTTGGTGCCAGCAGAACTTTCACTCCCTTAATCTCATCTTCTCCCAAAGAAAGGCAAGGCCAAAGAATGCTCAAACTACCACACAATTGCACCCATCTCACACACTAGTAAAGTAATGTTTTAAATTCTCCAAGCCAGGCTTCAGCAATACGTGAACGGTGAACTTCCAGATGTTAAATCTGGTTTTAGAAAAGGCAGAGGAACCAGAGATCAGATCGCCAACATCCGCTGGATCATTAAGAAAGCAAGAGAATTCCAGCAAAACATCTACTTCTTCTTTATTTACTATGCCAAAGCACACACAATAAACTGTGGAAAATTCTGAAGGAGATGGGAATACTAGACCACCTGACCTGCCTCTTGAGAAACCTGTATGCATGTCAGGAAGCAACAGTTAGAACTGGACATGGAACAACAGACTGGCTCCAAATAGGAAAAGGAGTACGTCAAGGCTATATAGTGTCACTCTGCTTATTTCACTTACATGCAGCGTACATCATGAAAAATGCTGGGCTGGAGGATGCACAAGCTGGAATCAAGATTGCTGGAAGAAATATCAATATTCTCAGATATGCAGATGACACCATCCTTATGGCAGAAAGTGAAGAAGAACTAAAGAGCCTCTTGATAAAAGTGAAAGAGGAGAGTGAAAAAGTTGGCTTTAAGCTCAACATTCAGAAAACGAAGATCATGGCATCTGGTCCCATCACTTCATGGCAAATACATGGGAAACAGTGGCTAACTTTATTTTCTTGTGGTCCCAAATCACTGCAGATGGTGACTGTAGCCATGGAATTAAAAGACGCTTACTCCTTGGAAGGAAAGTTATGACCAACCTAGACAGCATATTAAAAAGCAGAGACATTAATTTGCCAACAAAGGTCTGTCTTGTCAAGGCTATGGTTTTTCCAGGAGTCATATATGGATGTGAGAGTTGGACTATAAAGAAAGCTGAGTGCCAAATAATTGATGCTTTTGAACTGTGGTGTTGGAGAAGACTGTTGAGAATCCCTTGGACTGCAAAGAGATCCAACCAGTCCATCCTAAAGGAGATCAGTCCTGGTTGTTCATTGGTAGGACTGATGTTAAAGCTGAAAATCCAATACTTTGGCCACCTGATGCAAAGAGCTGAGTCACTTGAAAAGACCCTGATGCTGGGAAAGATTGAGGGCAGGAGGAGAAGGGGATGACAGAGAATGAGATGGTTGTATGGCATCATCAATTCAATGGACATGGGTTGGGTGGACTCCGGGAGTTGATGATGGACAGGGTGGCCTGGCCTGCTAGGGTTCATGGGGTCACAAAAAGTCGGACACTCCTGAGCGACTGAACTGAAGTGAATCTCATCTCCATGGTCTTTTCATTTTGATGACCTTCTCTGGTTCCTTTTTTCTTGCCTTAGGTGGTTTCTGGGCTGCTCCTTCCTTGTGTGGCTGTGTGCTCCTGTGCTCAGTCCCGTTTGACTCTCTGCGATCCCATGGACTGTAGCCTTCCAGGCTCCTCTGTCCATGGAATTTTCCAGGCAAGAATACTGGAGAGGGTTGCCATTTTCTTCTCTGGGTATCTTCCTGATGCAGGGATTAAACTCATGTCTCCCACATCTGCATTGCAGGTGAATTCTTTATCACTGAGCCAGCAGGGAAGCCCTCTCTTGATTAGCAACTGCTTGAATTGCCCCCTGGAACTATTGAAGGTCCTGGAAGGCTAGAGTCTTGCCTATAAAAAAGTGTGGTACAAAAATACACAGTTCCTGGAAGCCTCACAGGGCCTTGCTCAAGTTGTAGTAGTGGCCAAGCTATAGATTATCACAGTGGTCCAAGAAAACACCTGCCAATACATTTAGCTTGAGTGGTGGCAGCATATGTATTTTTGAATTAGGTTAGATGTGCCATTTGAAAAGACCCTGACGCTGGGAATGATTGAAGGCAGGAGAAGAAGGGGACAACAGAGGATGAGATGGTTGGATGGCATCACTGACTCAGTGGACATGAGTTTGAGTAAGCTCAGGGAGTTGGTGATGGACAAGAAGCCTGGTGTACTGCAGTCCATGGAGTTGCAAAGAGTCGGACACAACTGTACGACTGAACTTAACTGAACCGAACTAGATGTGTCAAGTGAGGAAAAGGGTCAAGCATGGAACCTGGGACACTGGAGTAACTGGGTGAATTATAAATTTAAATTGCACACAGTGAAGAAAGGAACAGTTTCAGTGGGGATGGGGTGTTTTAGAAGCATTTTGAACATGCTAGATTTGACATTACAATGAGGTTTCTGAAACCAGATTTTGTGTAGCCAATTAGTTCTATGAGTTTTAAGGTATCCTGAGAGGAGAGAAGACATGAAACTGGGTAAATTATCCTAAAGACATACTATGAACAGAACAGAAAATTGTCCTTCAAGAAACTAATATTTGGTGTTCAGTTCCATGAGAAGGAAGCAGAATAGAAGATTGAGCTTGAAATGGAAGGACAAACTAGTAAAATGAGAAAATATTATCATGAGAAGATATGATTTTGCAAAAGCCAAGAAAAGGAATTCATTAAAGTCTGTGGGTTGTATGTATTGTGCTGAACTTTTTAAAAAAAATGTGTATATAGCATAACATAATTTGAATAAGAAGAGAGGAAAATTGTTACAGGAAAAATTAATTTTCCCATTGATTTGAATAAAAATAGGCTAACAATCAGAAAATAGGAATTTCCATCAGAATTCTAGACTTCTGCTGAGAAAGTTTCTTCACGTTATTGCTTCTTAGGCTCCTTATTATATCACTCGTGTCCTCACTATTAGAAGGACTCTTTCAGTCATAATCTTAAAACATGATTCATCTTTTCACAAACTACAGAATTTAGGAAGTATAGTATGACATAGAATTTTGCAGTATATATATATATATATACATATACTTCTCAAAACAGAAGGATTTTTATTATCAATCCATTATACAAATGGAGAAACGGTAGTCTTGTAAATTAAAATGACATGCATATATTTCCACTGTACAAAAAGTTGGAGTTTGAGTAAAACTTTGTCTGAATGATTTCTGATCCTATGCTGTAGACCATTTTGAGGTGTTTTTTAGTTTTCAAGTCATTATCACTCTCTAAGATATATTTCAAAATCTATGTCTTTATATTGGTCAAGTTTTAGGTCAAAACTTGTTAAATTCTAAGTTTGTTATATTAGGCAAAGTATTCCATCTCTTTTCTTCATTAACTCTGTAAATTTGAAAAAGAGCTCATCATTAGTTTGCATAATTATAAACTAGCACATCAATATTCAGCTATTTGCTGAATAAGCTACCTAAACTATGCAATCCAAAGAATACTTTTTCTAATTTATATGTTAAAAATATGACATAATTTTATTCCAGATCCTTATCTTGCATATATTATATTTTGACTAAGGTGGTCAAGCTATTTTTATTTCATCCACTTTATACACACTTCTCAAAAGTTAGATAAAATAATTATTCAATTGTCTTTACAGTACTTAAATGAATTTCTTGTATGTCAGAGTAGGCAATACATGCATGAAATTACCAATAATTAAAATAGATTTATAAAGCTTATTCTCTAGATGGCTATATTCTTCTATTTAGTGTAGGTAAGTTACCATTACTATAGCTATCAAGGTATCTTAAAGCTATCAGGGTATCTTAAAACAAAGGGAAGCTTTCTCAGAAAAGAAACAATATGATAATTGCAGTCTTTCCTACTCAATTGTAGATTGTTAATGTTTACATGTTAACACAAGTGTTATATTCAATATTAGATGGATTATGATCTGTATCTACCTGGTTCGATGACAAGAATAAAGTGAAACACAGTTTAGATACCAATGCATTTGTCACTCAATTGTTCACCTGTATTTTCTTCCACTTTTCATAGTTTAATCTACCAAAAATCTTTTGGGGCATTAGAATTTAGCATATCATAATGCCTAACTGTGCCATTTTGGGAGCCTTTTTGTTTACCAAGCTGTGAAGATGGAAGCTTTCAGGTCGGTAGGTAAGAAACATGGTATAGTGCTTGACTTAGTTTTTTCATCTCTGAAAGGGGGGAAACATGTATAACATTTAGGATGCTTGTGAGGATTAAATTATCCATATGAAATTCTTAGACTGGTTCTAAGCATGTAGATAAGTTATAGTAAAGCTAATTTTATTGCTGCTTGGCTTGTACTAAGCTCTATTTTTATTTTTTTAAGTATACAAATGGACTTGTTTACAAAACAAACTCACAGACTTAGAGAATAAACTTGTGGTTACTGTGGAGGAAAGGTGGATGGAAATGGGTAGAAGGGGCAGTTAGGAAGCTTGGGGTTGACATGTACACACTTCTGTATTTAAAATGAATATCCAACTGGGACCTGCTGTATAGCACAGAGAACTCTGCTCAAGGTTCATACAACAATCTAAATGGAAAAAGAATTTGAAAAATGATAGATTCTTGTATATGTAAAAAAGTCTCTTATAGTTTTCTTCCACTGCGACTACAATCATCTTTCTAAGATGATCGTAGTAATCTTGTATGTAATTACCAATATTTGATCTTTATTCACCAATTGAAGACTTGATTATTTTAAGTTTATTAGTTTATTTAAGTTTAAGACATCAAATTATGTCTTGTATGTAATTCTTGTATCAAAATGTTGTGCCATTTTTCTCTTCCTCCAACTTCTACAAATTTTGAATGAAAAATACAGTGATCTTCCTTCCAAAAATCTTTACTGTGTTTTTTCCCAGGACTCAAGGCAAGAGGAACATAGAGTACCAGGTTTCTTTCCCAACGTTTTTCTCTTGAGATTCGTAGCCCAGCTTGCATGTTTTATTTTTCAATAAAGAGTATAAATGCCCTTTCGTAGCCTACTTTTTCAAGCCCAAATCTCCATAACCTTCTCCAGATCATAACTATTGGTACTGACTTTCATGTCCAAATTCTGGAAATATTTCTAGTTATTTCTTTTCCCTAAAAATTGTAGTGTCTTCCCTGCTTCTGTTGGGAATCCTATGTGAAGATTAGAGTTCATATTTTAAGAAATGGAGTGTACCACAATTTTAATGACAGCTTCTTAAATTGATATCACCTAAGTGATCTGCCAAGCTCTGCTCACCAGGAGGAGCCACCCACTAATTTATCTTTGAACTGTTTGCCTTTGCCTGATTTATGCTTGGAGGTTTTAAACCCATAGAGACATGTTATCTTTTTCATCTAATAGACACTCTTCCTACAACTAGTTAGCCTCCTGGCATCTGTACGATGTTTTTAGAATCTAAGAGGAAACAGATCTCTGTGTTTCTAAGTGGAGATTATACTTAGTTTGTAACTTGATGTAGGAGCAGCAGCATAGCCTGCATTTCAGACACCATCCTTTACTTACTCATTTTGTGAGAAGGTACAGTTTCTTTACTTTTTGATATTCTGGGTTTTTTTTTGCATTTGTCAGATATAGCCCTTTCAACATACAAAGAACTAAAATGAGGCCATTGACATAAATGTTCCAAGTGAAACAGAAAACAAAATGATAAGATATTAATGTGCCTTAAATACCAAACACACATACAGACAATACCATTGCTGGTAAGGATGTGGAGTGACAGAAGCTCTCATTAATTGCTGATGGGCATTCTAAATGGTATGGCCAGTTTGGAAAACAGAGTGGAAGTTTCTTTCAAAGCTAAGTAGAATCTTGCCATGTGATCTAGAAATTGCACTTCCAAGTATTTACCCAACTAATCTGAATTCTCACGTCCACAAAAAATCCTGCATGCTGATAATTACAACAGTTTTGTTAATATTTGCCAAAAACTTAAAATAATCAAGTCTTCAATAGGTGAAGACTGTCTTACCATCTTTGGGACTTTATATACTTACTAGAGATATGAGGTACTTTTCTAGGTGACTGATAACATTCTAAACTTGATTTATATTTTGCTTGTCTGGAGGTATATATGCATGTCAAAATTCACCAATCTGTACATATAAGATTTGTGTACTTTGACGTCTAAAGTTCAATTAAAAAAAAGAGAAACTAATTATTTGAAAATATTTCTTAAATTATATACATATTTGTATGTAGAGTTGAAATTTGCTTTGCTTTTATAATAGAAAACATTGCACTTTCTACAGAGCATTTTTTACTAATAAAATATTATTTTTGAGTCTGAGCTAATGACAACCATTAAATTAGCAATTCATTAGGCAGTTGAACAATTACTTCATGCTACTGTGCACACTACTGGCACATTGTGTCTAAGCCATTAGCCTTCAGTATTAGAGTATAGGAGTGAGAAGCACATTGGATTACAGAATTCCACAAATGAATTTGTAGTCTGAAGCCATCACGAGGTGTTAGGAACTTTATGTTGGAGTAGCTTATAAATCACCTCGGAAAACTTTTGTCTAAACAGGTTGCTTACATTATTAGAAACATTTGAGACAGTAATCCATTATAATTTCCTGCTCATTCTAGACTATCCTTTTCACTGCATAAGAGTTCACATAGAATAAAAAGTTAAGGAGTTGCTGGAACATCAAGATATTATGAAAGCCCTTGACAGCTGTGAAAAAAACGTATAGGTTATACAAGGTGATTTTTTAAAATTTCAGCTAAATGGGTGTTTCAAGCTTTCTTCTCACTGTCCCCCTCCAAGCAACAGCCCCTCCCCCACAAAAAAAAAAAGATACCTTGTTGGAATTTGGTAAAATGGGCTGGGAAAACTTAACTGAAAAGAGAAATAATGACAGAATCCATACCTCTGTGTGTGTGTGTGTGTGTGTGTGTGTGTGTGTGTGTGTGTGTAAGACTATTTATAAGACTTCTAGGGAACTAAATTTGGTTTGAGCCAGTGAAATGATCTGTTTATTCTTATATCATTTCATGTAATAAAGGCATATTTATTATTATGAATATATATATTATGTAATATATAATCATATACTGCTGCTGCTGCTAAGTCACTTCAGTCGTGTCTGACTCTGTGCGACCCCATAGACGGCAGCCCACCAGGCTTCCCCGTCCCTGGGATTCTCCAGGCAAGAACACTGGAGTGGGTTGCTATTTCCTTCTCCAATGCATGAAAGCGAAAAGTGAAAGTGAAGTCGCTCAGTCGTGTCCAACCCTCAGCGACCCCATGGACTGCAGCCTACCAGGCTCCTCCTTCCATGGGATTTTCAAGGCAAGAGTACTGGAGTGCAATGCCATTGCCTTCTCCGAATCATATATTATGATTTATTACATCTATTCTTTACAAACAGTTCTTGATATTTTCCTATGTAGTCCCTAAAACTGTAGATGCTTAAAGTAGTTCTGGGTTTTTCTGCCAGCAGTTACTCACACCACCTGCTTTGAATGCTCCAGAATTTTGTCACTATCCAGGTTCACAAGCCTTAAGATAAATATTCAGAAGTGTTTTACTTCACCATTGTTGGTGATATTAATAGAAGGAACATAAACTGTATTACAAAGTCAGATTTCCTCTTTTCCTGATCAGAGTCTAAGCTAATACTTAAAAACCAAAAAAAGAAAAAAAGAACAAAAAGAAACATCTTAAAGAGAAGCACCTCAAAACTAGGTGCTCTGGAGCAACAATGCAGAAGAGTATGACATTAATGGTGAAGGCGTCTGTGACCAAACTGAAACAGCATGGTTTGACTTGAACCTCACTGAGACAGAGATGGTGTATAGCTCAGGCTGTATGTAAGGGAGCAAAGGTCCTCAAACACTATCATTAGTGAATGTGGATGAAGCCCCACAGCTGGACATTTTTTTCCTCATCATTTTATGTGAAGCGAAACTTTTTAAGAGAAGAAAAAAAAAAAAAAAAGAAAGGAAGAAAGCACTATTTGAAAAAAAAATTTTAAATAGAAGAGCCCTTGTTAGCAGGCTGTGAAGGCAACAAAAGTACTTACGAAGCTTCCTTCCCAGGTAGGAAAACTAAAATATGTGTATCCTTTCACTTTCAAGGGTTTCCCTTGTGGCTCAGATGGTAAAGCATCTGCCTGCAATGCAGGAG
This sequence comes from Budorcas taxicolor, assembly GCF_023091745.1. Lineage (NCBI taxonomy): Eukaryota > Metazoa > Chordata > Mammalia > Artiodactyla > Bovidae > Budorcas > Budorcas taxicolor. Next base: position 49,693,403 of record NC_068915.1, on the reverse strand, counting down.
ACCCAGGTTTGATTCCTTGAGTTGGGAAGATTCCCTGGTTAATGTAATGGCAACCCACTCCAATATTCTTGCCTGGTAAATCCCACGAACAGAGGAGCCCATGGGCTCCAGTCCATGGGGTCACAAAGAATCGAACACAACTGAGCAACTAACACTTCACTTTCAAATACTATGTAATAAATCCATAAATTGAATTCATTTCCTCTTTTGAGCTCTGTTTCATATTTTCAAATCAAGTATCTCAAAATCTTCTAGCAGAATTTTTCTGAGTCACTGCAATGTTTTCTTTGACTATAGTTCCATTAACACTGTGTTATGATAAATTCTGTGCTTATTTGAACATATCTGTTCTTCTATTAATCCAGACCAGTAGCGAAGGAACTTTAATAAAAATTATAAAGTAAAATTAAAAGTGTACAAGTTAAATATATAGGACAGAGATGGAGTGATAACATCTGCTTTAGTGAGAATATGTGCTTCTTGAGATAGAAATATTGCTTTAATTCAACTTTGCATGTCTGTACTTTGTATATCACAACTTTGAGTATTGTAGTCGTACAGTAAATATTTCGTAAATAAGTGATACTGCATGACTGGTTGAACATCATCTCCATGGAAAATTTAATAGAAAATTACCATTTAAGCTTTACCACACCTAGAGTAAAGCATTCCTGTACTTCCTCATTTAACATTTGGCCCTTCTCTTTCTCTCCTATTAGACATAATCATTGTTTGATAACTTTATATTATTTTACTGTATCTTGACTACATTATTGTGATTGGAAAAGAAAAAGTTTTAATGACTATCAGTATAATACTAAAAAAATAATAATAATAAAAAGTTTAACATTGCAGTTTACCCTGGAATGAGGAGATAGCTCTTTTACTGTAGCCTTTTTCTTACCTTTCTATGTATGCCATGATATCCTGCCTAGGGAATGCATTTGTGTTGGCGTACATATACCCATGAACTTTGAATTACGTCTAAGAAACTACTCTGGAATCTTTGGAATCTCTAAAATACAAACAAATAAAGAACAAAAACCCACTTTATTTTCAAAGTATTATTGGATATTTTATCATAAAAAATATTAAAATTTGAGAGTAAATTGTTTTTTTCTTTATAGTGGGGTAGATGAGAGACTCACTAAAATTGTTTTAAACTAAACTTTGGCTGAATAATTTAAACTAAAATTATTGAATAACTTAAAAATAATCAAAATTATTGAATAATTTAAACCAAAAAAGTCACAGATATGACAGAAAGGAAAAACTCTACAAAAAGTAAAGTAATGTAGTGATAAATAATTGTCTTCTTAAAGTACTAGAAAGTACCTATGAACTGGATTCTATTGTGCTGTATATTCAGTTTGTGTATATTTTTACTTCATCTGGCTTGGATGTGTGAAGATGGGATTCGAGGCTTTGTTAAGAGTGCTAGAGTTAGTGTACTTATGGTAGAAGAATTAACCTGTAAAGGCTAAAGACCATAATGATATTCAGATATTCTTTCTTGCTTTGTGTTTTTATCCTTTGAATTATTAAAAATGTGGCTTTTAGAGGAAATAGACATTCCATCATGTGTAATAAAAGAATGAGAATTTTCAGGCCATGAGAGTTAACAGGAAAGTCTTGTACCATATAGACAAGTGTGTTTCACAGGGATTAGAAGCCATGCAAATATTTGATTAAGGTTGGCTCTTTAAAAATATCATTTATTAATTAAAAAATAAACAATTTCTTTGCCTTCACCTGATCACTTTCTTTTTACTAAAAGAGATTTGTACCAGTGCCATTTCTTCTTTACTCCATTATCTTCTGTTGGAGGAAGTTACCAATTATAAAACTATGCCATTAAAACTGATAAGAACTCTGGAGGGATAAGTTCACAGCAGAGTTTCCACATTATAGCCTTTTCAAAGCTCATGCTTTAGTCTTCCCAAAGGTGTGGAAACCCGATTAAATACATTATTGATTATTTACACAGCCTAAAATGTATTGGTGAACAAATTGATTTCAGGTGTATCTTTCAGGCTTAAAAACTTTTACAAGTTGCTGTTTTTTATATGTAACTATAGACTTTGAAAGCGGAACTCCCCAGGTCAGTAGGTGCACAATATGCTACTGCAGATCAGTGGAGAAATAACTCCAGAAAGAATGAAGGGATGGAGCCAAAGCAAAAACAATACCCAGATGTGGATGTGACTGGTGATAGAAGCAAGGTCTGATGCTGTAAAGAGCAATATTGCATAGGAACCTGGAATGTCAGGTCCATGAATCAAGGCAAATTGGAAGTCGTCAAACAGGAGATGGCAAGAGTGAACGTTGACATTCTAGGAATCAGCGACCCAAAATGGACTGGAATGAGTGAATTTAACTCAGATGACCATTATATCTACTACTGCAGGCAGGAATCCCTCAGAAGAAATGGAGTAGCCATCATGGTCAACAAAAGAGTCTAAAATGCAGTACTTGGATGCAATCTCAAAAACAACAGAATGATCTCTGTTCATTTCCAAGGCAAATCATTCAATATCAGAGTAATCCAAGTCTATGCCCCAACCAGTAATGCTGAAGAAGCTTAATTTGACCAGTTCTATGAAGATCTACAAGACCTTATAGAACTAACACCCAAAAAAGATATCCTTTTCATTATAGGGGACTGGAATGCAAAATTAGGAAGTCAAGAAACACCTGGAGTAACAGGCAAATTTGGCCTTGGAATACAGAATGAAGCCGGGCAAAGACTAATAGAGTTTTGCCAAGAAAATGCACTGGTCATAGCAAACAGCCTCTTCCAACAACACAAGAGAAGACTCTACACATGGACATCACCAGATGGTCAACACCGAAATTGGATTGATTATATTCTTTGCAGCCACAGATGGAGACAGTCTATACAGTCAACAAAAACAAGACCAGGAGCTGACTGTGGCTCAGATCATGAACTCCTTGTGCCAAATTCAGAGTTAAATTGAAGAAAGTAGGGAAAACCACTAGACCATTCAGGTATGACCAAAATCAAATCCCTTATGATTATACAGTGGAAGTGAGAAAAAGATTTAAGGGACTAGATGTGATAGATAGAGTGCCTGATGAACTATGGACGGAGATTCATGACATTGTACAGGAGACAGGGATCAAGACCATCCCCATGGAAAAGAAATGCAAAATAGCAAAATGGCTGTCTGAGGAGGCCTTACAAATAGCTGTGAGAAGAGAAGCGAAAAGCGAAGGAGAAGCGAAGGAGGAAAGGAAAGATATAAGCATCTGAGTGCAGAGTTCCAATGAATAGCCAGAAGAGATAAGAAAGCCTTCCTCAGTGATCAATGTAAAGAAATAGAGGAAAACAACAGAATGGGAAAGACTAGAGGTCTCTTCAAGAAAATTAGAGACACCAAGGGAATATTTCATGCAAAGATGGGCTTGATAAAGGACAGAAATGGTATGGACCTAACGGAAGCAGAAGATATTAAGAAGAGGTGGCAAGAATACACAGAAGAACTATACAAAAAAGATCTTACGACCATGATAATCACAATGGTGTGATCACTCACCTAGAGCCAGACATCCTGGAATGTGAAGTCAAGTGGGCCTTAGAAAGCATCACTATGAACAAAGCTAGTGGAGGTGATGGAATTCCAGGTGAGTTATTTCAAATCCTGAAAGATGATGCTGTGAAAGTGCTGCATTCAATATGCCAGCAAATTTGGAAAATTTGCTGCAGTGGCCACAGCAGTGGCCACAGGACTGGAAAAGGTCAGTTTTCATTCCAACCACAAAGAAAGGCAATGCCAAAGAATGCTCAAACTACCGCACAATTGCACTCATCTCACATGCTAGTAAAGTAATGCTCAAAATTCTCCAAGCCAGGATTCAGCAACATGTGAATCATGACCTTCCAGATATTCAAGCTGGTTTTAGAAAAGGCAGAGGAACCAGAGATCAAATTGCCAACATCCGCTGGATCATGGAAAAAGCAAGAGAGTTTCAGAAAAACATCTATTTCTGCTTTATTGACTATGGCAAGGCCTATGACTGTGTGGATCACAATAAACTGTGGAAAATTTTGAAAAACCTGGGCATACCAGACCGCCTGACCTGCCTCTTGAGAAATCTGTATGCCGGTCAGGAAGCAACAGTTAGAACTGGACATGGAACAACAGACTGGTTCCAAATAGGAAAAGGAGTCCGTCAAGGCTGTATATTGTCACCCTGCTTATTTAACTTCTATGCAGAATACATCATGAAAAATGCTGTGCTGGAAGAAGCACAAGCTGGAATGAAGATTGCTGGGAGAAATATCAATAACCTCAGATATGCAGATGACACCACCCTTATGGCAGAAAGTGAAGAGGAACTAAAAAACCTCTTGATGAAAGTGAAAGAGGAGAGTGAAAAAGTTGGCTTAAAGCTCAACATTCAGAAAATGAAGATAATGGCATCTGGTCCCATCACTTCATGGGAAATAGATGAGGAAACAGTGGAAACAGTGTCAGACTTTATTTTTCTGCGCTCCCAGATCACTGCAGATGGTGGCTGCAGCCATGAAATTAAAAGATGCTTACTCCTTGAAAGGAAAGTTATGACCAACCTAGATAGCATATTGAAAAGCAGAGACATTACTTTGCCAACAAAGGTACGCCTAGTCAAGGCTATGGTTTTTCCAGTGGTCATGTATGGATGTGAGAGTTGGACTGTGAAGAAAGCTGAGCACTGAAGAATTGATGCTTTTGAACTGTGGTGTTGGAGAAGACTCTTGAGAGTCCCTTGGACTGCAAGGAGATCCAATCAGTCCATTCTGAAGGAGATAAGTATTATGACCACTCTTTACATGCAGCAAAAGCACATGATAAAGTTAAAAATCTGTTTTTACAAAAAGCATTTAGTAAAATTTAAAGTTAAAAAGGTAATAATCTGATAAAGGAAATCCAACACAAATGATAGCAATCTTTATATTTAATGGTGAATTATTGAAAGTTTTCCCAGTGAGATCAAATTATTGGCAAGGATGCTTTTCTCAATACTTCTATTTAATGTCTCTTTTAAGTCACAGAGAATAAAGTAAGAAAAGGAAAGTTTTAAAAGTGAAGATTGGAAAAATAAAATATTTAAACTGTTATTATGAGTAAGATCCAGAAATTTTCAGCATGACATATCTACTACATTCATGGAATCAATGTAAAATTATTAGAGTCAATAAATAATATCAATAAAAAATATACATTTGATATAGAAGCAAGAGATCATTAGAATAGGAAGTTTAATAGAATACTCTTATAGTAGCAATGAAAACATCAAATATCCTTGAATAAATCTCACAAAAGTCTAAAATCCCTATAGAGAAGTCCATAAACTATTACTGAGAAAAATTCACGACCTAAAAATTGAAAAGATGTACTACATTCACTAACTCTGACATTCACTAATGTAAAGAGATAAATTTGTGTCAAATTGATCTGTAAAATTGTTATTATCCTAATAAAATCTTAGAGTATTTTTGTGATTATTAAGATAATTCTAAAAATTTATGAAAATGTTGCACTGTTGTAAAAATAGACCAATCAAAGATAATAGTCAAGAGGAAGGAAATGTTGAAGTGGAGTAGGTATGAAATACCCCATTTTCTAATTCTACTCTGTGTGCCCAGCATGTTCGCATGGCACATAAATATATACTGGTGTGTGTATAGCTTGAAGTAGTCAAAAGAGTTCATTATTTTTCATTTGTAATCACCAGTTATATAACTTAACAAAAGTTATCTTGCTGTGCTGCGTCGCTTCAGTTGTGTCCGACCCTGTGCGACCCCATAGATGGCAGCCCACCAGGCTCCCCTGTCCCTGGGATTCTCCAGGCAAGAACAGTGGAGTGGGTTGCCATTTCCTTCTCCAATGCATGAAAGTGAAAAGTGAAAGTGAAGTCATAACACGTATAGGTAGACCAAAAATAAGATCTAAAAATGGGGGTGGAAATGCAATATTACAAATGCTGCATTTCTATAGAAAGACTTGCCCAACAGAATGATATACAGCTTACATAACAAGGTGTGGTTCTAGTTACAGTAGGTTTTGCCTTTCCAGATCATGCCTGAGTAGTTTTTCACCGCTGCTTCTGCCGTGGAGAGAGGTTTAATGCTTTTCGAGGGCAGATTTGTGCTTGAAATCCATGTCACAACAGTGGCATTTGTATGGCTGATCCCCACTGTGTATATTCAAGTGGTCCTGAAGTGTGTTTTTCGCAGTAAATGTCTTCAGGCACACAGTGCACTGAAAGGGCCATATGCCCATTAACTTAGTGTAATCAAAACATAAGTGATAAAATGACAATTGTTAGATATATAAGTATTTAATATTTGTTGTTGTTCAGTTGCTCAGTAGTGTCCAACTCTTTGTGATCGCATGGAATGCAGCACGCCAGGCTTCCCTGCCCATCACAAACTCCCAGAGCTTGCTCAGACTCATGTTCATCCAATCGATGATGCCATCCAACCACCTTATCCTCTGTCGTCCCCTTCTCCCGTTTTCAATCTTTCCCAGCATCAAGGGTCTTTTCCAGTGAGTCAGCACTTCACATCAGGTGGACAAAGTATTGGAGCTTCAGCTTTAGCATCAGTCCTCCCAGTGAACAGTCAGGATTGATTTCCTAAAGGAAATGATAGACTGGTTGGATCTCCTTGCAGTCCAAGGGACTTTCAAGAGTCTTCTCCAACACCACGGTTCAAAAGCATCAATTCAGAAGATAGATAGATAGATATGTAGTTTTAAAAATTGAAGCATTCAACAAGCTCCAAAGAACCAGGGGTCTTTCTTGTTCAAGGTACTTTGGAATGTAAACATATCAATGTCAGTTGAAAAGTAAAGGCAGTAAGTATATAATATCTTACAGGAGCATAGTATATGACATCATAGAAAGCAGAGTTCCAATATTTGCTCTGCCACTTGCTCATTGTAGGTTCTTAAATCACTTAGACTCACTGATTTCCAGTTAGGTAAAGAATCTGCCTGCCAAAGCAGGAGATGCAAGAGGTGTGGATTTAATCCCTGGCTCAATAGGATCCCCTGGAGTAGGAAATGAAAACCCACTCCAGTATTTCTTGCCTGGAAAATTCCATGGACAGAGAATCCTGGCAAGCTATAGTCCATGGGGACTCAAAGAGTTGGACCTGACTAAGCAGGCGCACACACACACATAAAGAGAAGAAATACTGTCATGGGTATATAGGGCTACTCTCAAGAGTAAATGAGAACACGATTCAAACACAGCCATTAACACTGTTATTCACCTACAGTTAGTATTCAATTGCTATTGGGTATTATTATTACTGACATTGAAATAGTCTAGTGAAAGTGAAATAGTGGTTAGTTTGAGCTGCTAGCAAGTTTATTTGAAAGTTTTTTTTTTTTTTTTTTTAATATGACATAGCAGAACCAAGCAAGCTAGTGAAAGAAAGCAGAGTCTAAAGAGATGGCTAGTGGTAGAAAATGGAGGAATTATCAATGTGACGAAGTATGTAAAGAAGTGATGGAGAAAGAAAACTACAGTTGTAAGGCGAGGAGGAAGAATAGTTCTTATTTGAGAGAAAGCAGGTGATATTTGCTGATAATCCAAAGCAAATTGTTTTAACAAATATAAATTCCATGATATCTAGAGAAAGTTCAGGAGTTCAAAACTGAGGGCTCAGATAGCAATTAATTAGGAAGCAAGTGTTTGTGGAGAGGCAAGGAGGTGAATCAGAGATTTGGATCATGGGTGGTTGAGATGGAATAAAAATGGCCATTAAGTTACCTCTCATGCTGAAAGGTGAATGGAGTTTATTGTCTATCCCTTGACTTCAGGTTGATCTTGGGACTATCTATAGAATACATCAGAAGTAACATTACAATTCCATACCAAACTTTTTAAATTATTGGAAATGTCTTTTTTTTTGCTTCTTGGAATACTCACTCTTAGAAATCTTCTAGAAGCCAACTGTCATATTGAGAGAAAGCACAAGAAACCATGTGGAGAAATCTGTGTGAAGGAGAATCAGGCCCTGGTCAACAAACTTTGGCTTAGCTTCTATCTGACAACCAGCACCAAATTGTTTGAAGTGTAACTCATCTTTGAAATGAAGGTAAAGAATATTCTAGTTCTACCTGAACTTGAGAATCATATGGCTGATTTTGTTTGCTTTAACTTACTACATTTAGAGTATAAATATAGATAACTGAAACAAGTAGCAAGGGAAAGTTTGAAAGAATCTAATATATAGTGTGCAGTGACTGAATATATATACATTATATATATTTCCCCAGATATTAAAGATAAACAAAATAGGCAAACAACAACTGTAACAAAAACAGAAACAGAGAATGTGGTAAGAAAGGGAGGCAGCAATATACCACTTCGATACCACTATCAATACAATTACTCTATCTGGGAAACAAAAATATCCAAGACTAAAGGAGAGATCAATAAAAGCTAAATTAAAGGCATTTCTGGGGAGATTGAACATTTAGAGGAAAAAAAAAATCTGACTTCCACAAATCGGTTTGTTTACCTACACCTTCTGTTCACACATAAGGAACATAAATTATGATTTATGAGAGACAGAAGGTTACTTTACATATCTACAGAAAGTTTCCCTGGAGTCAAACCCGTCTTATGGTAAAACTAAGGGCAAATGCCCTGAAGCATTATCACATAAGTTGGGGTCTGGCCCAAACAATCGCACGTACTTACAAACCTTTTACTAATAAATGACAGTAATGCTGAGAGAAAACATCTTTTTTCACTCACCAGTGCACATGGAAAATTTAAGATGATAGCATTCTATTTTCCTTTCTATGAAAGTTTCTTGAAGTGACAAGTGTATTCTATAAAAACACATACTTTAAATGCTGTCTTATTTAGAGAGATATCTCTGATATTATTCAAAATAACTCATTTTAAATTTTAATTAACAGCATTTAGTTGAATATTATATATACATACATTGCACACAAAGTAACATTCATATATATTTATGAATAATATGTACTTTTAGGTATAAAAGTACACATATTTACATATACAATTATTCATGCACATATATACACACATAATCTAACATATGTGTTAGAAGTACATCATTGAAGAAAGGATTTAAAGGTAGTTGTAAAAGAGAGAAAAAGAATCTCAGAGAGTCCAGGTTGACATACAGAGTTTGATTTTGCCTGATAAGCAGTTGGAACAATTAAGTCTTTTTAGTGAAGTAACATTTTTTTCTCTCTGATCATATAATGCATGCTAATTTTAGGAAATGTAAAATAAGTTAAAGTTCATTCCATAATTTAATTTCTGTATCCTTCTTGTCTTCAAACTTATTTTCAATTGTTTTATGTTCATCATGACAAAGGAGCTTATAATATTTTAGGGGTCAAAACTTAAGGTATATTTGGATAAATGGTATCTGAAATATAAAGTTTGTTACTTATGTTTTAGGCATATGCAAAGATGCTCTACATCATATGTTTTCAGGGAAATGAAAATTAAAGCAACAATGAAATAACACTATCAGTTCACTTCAGTTGCTCAGTCGTGTCCAACTCTTTGCGACCCCATGAACTGCAGCATGCCAGGCCTCCCTGTCCATCACCAACTCCTGGAGTTCACCCAAACTCATGTGCATCGAGTTGGTGATGCCATCCAGCCATCTCATCCTCTGTCGTCCCCTTCTCCTCCTGCTCCCAATCCCTCCGAGCATCAGAGTCTTTTCCAATGAGTCAACTCTTCTCATGAGGTGGCCAAAGTACTGAAGTTTCAGCTTCAGCATCATTCCCTCCAAAGAAATCCCAGGGCTGATCTCCTTCAGAATGGACTGGTTGGATCTCCTTGCAGTCCAAGGGACTTTCAAGAGTCTTCTCCAACACCACAGTTCAAAAGCATCAATTCTTCAGCACTCAGCTTTCTTCACAGTCCAACTCTCACATCCATACATGACCACTGGAAAAACCATAGCCTTGACTAGATGGACTTTTATTGGCAAAGTAATGTCTCTGCTTTTCAATATGTTATCTAGGTTGGTCATAACTTTCCTTCCAAGGAGTAAGCGTCTTTTAATTTCACGTCTGCAATCACCATCTGCAGTGATTTTGGAGCCCCCCAAAATAAAGTCTGACACTGTTTCCACTGTTTCCCCACCTATTTCCAGATTAGGACTATGTAATTATAATAAAAACTGTATTCCTAAGAACTAAGAAATAAATATTGGAAAATTATGTTTAAATAATTTGTAATTTATTACATCAAAATTTATGTATTAAGTAACTCATAAGACCTAGACATTCTAGAGAGGGGAATAGGCAATTCATAAAAAAAAGACAGATAAATAAATCAATAAAATACAAAAACAGATTGAAGGGATTTAGAAAATGATGGTAATATGCAAGTAAAGTGGCATATATGGGTGTCTATAGGTTATTTTGGGGGGCTTTGTTCAAATATGATTTTTTCCCTTTAGAAGATCTCACAGAAAGTAGTGATTTCTAACTGGGAAGTTAGGAGAGCATTTCTGGGGAAGTTGAAATTAATTGGAGATCTCTGAGGAGAGAGAATTAGTTGATGTGTTCAAGTAGGATGCCATTCCAGTTAGAATTATTTCCACGGATGCAAGAGATTTTGATCTGGAAAGAGAAATAGTCACTCTGTCAGAGACAATAACATGCAGGGATAAGAATGCTAGATGGTAAATAAGAGAAAACTGACCATTGAATTTTTATGGAGGAAGAGCAGGGAATTCATGCATACATATCATTTATTCATTCCACAAATATTCATTGAGTGCTTACTATGTTTTAGGCATGCTGCTGTCAGTAAACAGAGTAGACTAAAGTCTTATCATGGAGCTTTTGTTAGAGGAGTGAGAGACAATAAATAGCATAAATCATCAAATTCTTTAAAATGTGATCAGGCTTCCCTCATAGCTCAACTGGTAAAGAATCCGCCTGCAATGCAAGGGACCTGAGTTCAATTCCTGGGTTGGGAAGACCCACTGGAGAAGGGATAGGCTACCCACTCCAGTATTCTTGGGCTTCCCTTCTGTCTCATTTGGTAAAGAATCCTCCTGCAGTGTAGGAGACCTGAGTTCAATCCTTGGGTTGGGAAGATCCCCTGAAGAAGGGAAAGGCTGCACACTCTAGTATTCTGGCCTGGAGAATTCCACAGACTGTATAGTCCATGGGGTTTCAAAGTGTCAGATATGACTGAGTGACTTTCACTTGCATCTATGGAAAAAGGTAATCAGCACATTAGAAAAGAAGAACCAAGGAATAGGGGAGGGTGTTGTCAGTATGAGCTGCAGTGAAACAAAGATTTCAGGAAAGTGAGAAGATGAATGAACTATGAAGATATCTAGGAAAAGATTAGTCTGATCATATGATGTTCTATACTTGAAGAACATCAAGGAGTCCAAGATTCCAACAATGGAGTGAACAGAAAATAATAGACCATGTTGTCAGAGAAGTCCTGTGTGGTGTGCAAGACTCCACAAGAAACCTGGTAAATCATTATTTGTAGGCACAGGCTTCCCTTCTTCTCTTGAATCCAGAGATGAGAGGTCATTGGAGGGCTTTGTGTTTCACGGGATGACACTGACTGTTCTATTGATAATAGACTGCAAATTTATATATCTCTGAAATGTAATAGTTTCATCTAATCTTAATTATAACATGATATACATTTTTGACTTTTTTTTTTGTTTTTGTTTTTAACTAGTCCTGCTTCTCAAAGCACACTGCACAATTCTCTCTCCACCCATGTACAAATCCTCTAGGAGCCTGGCTTTCATCTAGCTTCGACTCTAGCATATCTCTGATAAAAACTCACACATTTTCTTCTTATTCATTAGTTACTTAATGTATGAATTCCCAAAAGTCAATACCTGATTGTTAATAGAGAGTCTAATATTCATCCAATGGTAATAGAAAATTTTAAATGGTACAGTTGGTTCTATGATTTTCTAATGCAGCAAAAAGGCAAATATTTTGTGTTTGTTTTTTCTGTTAACTTTAAGGCCTTTTATGCAGGTACCATAGTATTATGTAAATCCAAACCTCCCTCTTAATGCAGGATAGCCTATTTCATCCTATTGAAAAATTTTATCACTTCACTCAGGTAAAGTATAAACACACCCACGTTGACTTGTCTTTACCTCTTGACTAGTTCTGTAATGCATAATTATGTTACATAAGGACACTTGCTTATTTTACAAGCACATAGAAATGAACAAGTTCTTGCTCTAATGTTTTATACAAAAGGAGCACATATACTGAAAAAAAGCAGTAGAAAATCACTTTCATAAAAATATCATCAGAGAGACAAGGGTTTTAATGGAACATTCAACTTCTCTGATAAACAAATGTTGTCAAATCAAATATGTAATTTAATAGAAATATGATAGCAAAGACCAACTGCCAAATGAGTCTTAAGGGGAAAATTATTTGACATTTAAGAAAATGCACTTTTTGGAAGTCACTTGTCATGGAGTCACATATTCATTATTAAGGTAATCACTAGTAAACTATAGTGACCCTGCATCTTGTTATACACTGCTCTTTTCTATAATTGATAATCACTTCTTTTGATATGTATGGAGTTGGACTCTTTATGTATGCAATCCTTGAATGCATAATTCCAGAAAGGAATAGTAAAGGAATAGAAGTAGATTCTAATAGAACCATTTTTAAAAGATTTATTTATTGCCAAATATACCACATAAGTGCAAAAGGCATTATGGAAATAATTCTTTTTCCATAAATTAGGTTCAACAGCTGTGTAAATCTGTGCATTTTACTGTCTATAAGAGACATAATTGCTAAATCAGGTGTCCTATGTCCCAAAGCATTTGAAATGTAAAGAGGATACTCTTTTCAAAAATAGTGGTTAACTATTTTTATTTCATCCTTTTTTTTTTTTTTTGGTATGAAATCCTAAAGTTGGGCATAGTAAAGAAAAGAAAAATGATGGGACTTGTCAAAAGTTATACTTGGAGATATTGAATAAATGAATAAACAAAGTGCATTCATACCTACAATAAACATATATATATATGAAACATATTCATATAAAATCATATAAGCTCTGCTGGAAAATTTAAAGCCTAGTATTACTTTCAATATAAATGATACTTATTAAAATTTATTCTTGATTTTCTTTTTTTCTAATTCAGGACATAACACAACTTCCTACTAAAATGAAGGTAAATCAGAAGTTTATTGTTCAGAGACACTCAGCTCTTGTTTCCTCTGCTGACACCACCAATATGAATAATGACAGTATCAGTGATGAGGGAGTTTTTGTGATGCAAATCTCTCCACAGGGAGAGGACTATAGTCATCATGAGTTTATTTCACAATTCACCTTCTTTCTCTCGCAAGCCACTATAATGAGATCAACTGTGCCCTTTCTCTAGACTGAAAAGTTAAATTCCCGTGGATCACAGCAGGACTGATTTGGGCCCTTCAGCCATCATGGTCGTCAATTCCTAAGGACTCCAGGTCCATGAAGAGATTTGCATCTCTTATTATGATGGTCAAAATGAGCAGGATGATTCCATTGTGGTTTAGTTCATCTCAAGAATGTGGAAAATCTGCCGGTTTGTGTTTGCAGCAGAAAATACAGGTCACATTTCAATATAGCTATAACTACTTCATAATAATCTATTAGATTTTTACATTAACACAATTATTTCTTTGATTAAGCTAATTTACCTTACCTTTTCCTGATCTGCTCACTCCTCTTTAATTTTCCCATTAGCACTAATCACTTCACATCATTTCTTAAGTATTAATAAACAATAGTTTTCTTAACTCGATTTTTATTTCTTTGAGGCTTGAGGTATCAAAGAGCTTTAGGAGTGTTGAGATCTACAAGACTGTCAAAGTGCTTGGGATATGACAACTGTTCAACAAATCTACCTCCCACAAAATAATACTGTATCGAGTGTGTCATAATGCCATTTGTTAGAAGACTTTTGGTAAAAATGAATTTTCTGTGTATTGTTTTCTGTGACTAATAGAATAAGTAAATTGCATAGTCTTTGCCAATATCTAAAAGTTCTAACCAAATAGAACTTACTTCTATCCATCCACTGCATAGTAAAACCAATCTATTGACACCAGGTTGTGGTAAAGGAAAGTACAGCATTTCTTACTGGGTGCCCAGCAAGGAAAATGGGCTGTTAATGCTCTAAAGTCCTGATCTCCCACTGGACTTAAGGCAAAGGTTTTTAAAAACAACATTTGGAATGAGGATTGCAGCTTGTGCACGTTCTTCTGATTGGTTGGTGGTGAGGTAAGAGGGTGATATTTCTGGGATCCTACTTATCAAGCTTCTGGTTCCAACCTGGTCTACATGCTTGTGATCTGCATGTGCTCCTCATCCTCTACCTGGGTGGGATTTTAATTTCTGTTGAAAAACCTCAAAGATATGCATCAAGTTGTTATAGGTGTCCCTTTAGGAGAAATTAAGATTCTATGCTATCACTGTACTTTTATTTAAGCTATAATTACTTATTTATTTATTGCTTGACTGCTTTCCCTTTATTTCTGTAATCCCACTCTTCTCTGATTAGCAACAGCTTGAGTCTGCTCTTTGGAGCTCAGGTAAGACCTAGGACACTAAAGTATTTTCTATAAATGAGAAGCTTGGGAAAAAAGGAATTTTATGAAGCCAGGAGAACCCTGAGGGGCCCTGCTTTGTTTCAACAGGGCATTTTGAAAAAAGTTTAAAGCAAATACCTAGCTGGATAATTTTCAAGTTCAGCTATTTTTATAAATCAATTTGTGAGATAGGAATTCTATAGAAAATACTTCAGGAAACGCTCATCTGAGCATGCTTTACGGATGTTGTTTTGGATAATATTGTACATACAATGAATCACAATATTAAATATTCATTTTTATGGCAATCCACTATGAGAGATGTATTTTAACCATGTTTCTCTATGGGTTATATACACATACACACACAAAAAGATAGAAAAAAGGCTTTATTGGTATCACTAGGCATGATTTACATTTGGCAATTTTGTGTGAAGATTTGGAAGTGATTTGTTAACTGTGGTCACCATTTAGAGCACTATAATACTTGATTATGAAGCATGTTGCAGAATTTATTTCAGACACTGAATTTGTCAATTGGCTATTGCGTATCTTGTTTTTGCTTTTCTTTACTCATTTTTGTCTTTTCTGTATTAAAAAATATTATTTCCAAATGTTCACTTTTATTTTTACTGATTAAATAACATTATGTTCTATTTAAAGACTTCCGCTATCCCTTTTCTTTGTTCTGCAACAATAAATCTCCAGTAAACACCCTATTCTCAGGAAAAAAGACTACATCGTCAGGGTTGCTAGTGACAAAGAGAAAACAAATGAACATAAGCAAGCTTAAGCTCGATTAGATCCACAGGGAGAAATCAATGACATGGAAAAGAACAAAGTTACAGAGGAATGAGGTTGCATCTTCCAACTTGTACACAAAGGAGCATAAAAGGAAAGAAACCACAGGATTACAAGACGGAGTTGATGCCAACACACGAAAAGTAAAGCACACAATGAAAGCAATTAACTGGATAATTGGAGCAAAACCAAACAATTTTGCCTCGATTACATGGTTTACCTCACTTTAAAGTAATGTTGGACTTGAATTACCCAGAATGGTTTGATAAAATTATTCAATAATCTGTTACCAGAGTGGGTAGGGTACTTTATTGCCTCCAAGTGCCTCTCCAGAAATGAAATGACAGATTTTTTTTTTTTTTTTTTCAAAAAAAGGAAGTGACAGGTGGGAAACCTTATCTATTTATGACCATATGGTTGTCATCTTTGTTACTTTATCCTTGGCCTGACTATTTCTCAATTTCTGTCAACGTGCCATGTACTTCTAGCAGTTTATCTTCTGCCCTTTCTATATTAACCAGTTGGGAAATCTGGAGATTCGGATATTCCTACCAGAGACCTATCGAATTAAGTTCATGATTTTTTTGTTATTTGAATTCTGTTGTTTTTTTTTTTTCCAACATATCTGGCCATTGGTAATAATGAGACACAATATTTATTGATTTCCTGCTGTGGTTTAGAGGTAATAAGCACTGCTATAATCCATACAGAAATAGTCAAGATGATAATTATTGTAATTTTACAGAGAAATGGAGGCTCCAATAACTCAAATAATTTATCAGAGGTCACAAAATTAGGGAGAGGCTAAGCTGGAAACAATTTTAAGTTCAGTCTGACCTTAAAGCACATGGTATTTCTATTGATATTATTTTTATATTAGTTTTTGGATATCATTAAAAAATCTTCCTTTGTTTCTCATAGGAACAGGTATAGAAAAAGGAAACATTCATTTCATTTTAGGTTCAATGGCCTTCAATTTTTCCTTTTTTAAAGTATGCTTGCATTAAAAAGGAAAGGAGCATATTCCTCAACACATTTTTATTTCTCTCCATACAGGAGTTAGAAAGATCATTTAAAAAGGTAAACCAGGTTATGTCATTACCTCACCTGCTCAGAAGCTTCCAGTGACCCATCACACACTGATTAATGTCCAAACCCCCGACCATGGCAGAAAACCTGTTACCACCTGACTTTCCTCCAGCCAGTTTGCCCCTCCTCCCCTATTCCAATCTCACACCACCCCCATATGTTCTGGCATTTTTCTTTTCCTCAGACACGCCATGATTTTTCACTTCATAAAACCCCTTTTGATAGGTCATCTCCTTGTTTACTTTTGTCCTCTGTTAAAATTTTAGATTTGCCCCTCCTCCCCCATAACATCTTTATCAACATAACTTCACTATTTTCTGTTCACTTTTTCTGCCTTATTCATTTTTACTGCATTTATCACTATCTAGTATTAAATTTGACAACCCACTCCAGTGTTCTTGCCTGGAGAATCCCAGGGATGGTGGAGCCTGGTAAGCTGCCATCTCTGGGGTTGCACAGGGTCAGACACGACTGAAGTGACTTAGCAGCAGCAGCAGCAGTATTAAATTTGGAGAAGGAAATGGCAACCCACTGCAGTGTTCTTGCCTGGAGAATCCCAGGGACGAGGGAGCCTGATGGGCTGCCATCTATGGGGTCACGTAGAGTCAGACACCACTGAAGTGACTTAGCAGCAGCAACAGTATTAAATTACATATTCATTTGTTTACTCTCATATTTTATGAAACCTTGACATAAAGAAGCTTTTTAATATTGTGGGTTTGGGGTTGTCTCTATTACCATTGGCTCCCCAGAATCTAAAGTGTCTCTTGTATATACTAATTGTTCATAAATATAGAACTCTCTTTCCTTGTATTAAGTAGTAATATAACAATGCTTATTTCTCACAAACACTAGACATTCTAATATTATTTTAATACTCCCCACTGGAATATCTTGCACTTCCATGGGAAAGGAACACAGTGTTTTGGAGAACACTAATTGGTACTATTGAAATACTGTATGCTAGTAATAATGTCCTTTTTTTTCATTGAAGTTGGAAACAATTGACAGGTAAACTTAAGTGAACAGATGAAAATTCAACCATCATCTTTTTTTCCCCCTAGAAAAACTATACAGAAAAAAGACTAACTTGAGTATGGTCCAATGGCCTGCTAAGATTGCACACTAGAAATCGACACATTTATCCAATTAGTCACAATCTGAGGTGCACCACAGAACTTCTCTATCAAGAAATGTGTATAAAATTTAGAACATGGAGGACAGAAACATAGATAACTAATTTATGCAGGTAAGTTAATGCCAAAGGTAAAGTAAAAAGACAAGTCTTGAGCCAGGCACACTTAGAATTTACTCTGAAACTTAGCAATCAAGTAGACAAGTTACATTTTCCTGCAGAAAGTCAGTGATGCGATGGTAATAGTCTAGTAGTATAACTATAGTGGAACTCCATCCACATGGAAACCTAAGGCCAAGGAAAATAAATCCTTCTCCTATAGTACATTAAGTTATATTTTGTTAATCATTTTGACTCAAATATCAGACTTCTGCTTGACCAAAGTTGTAGATGCTGCTTCCAGGGAAGGAGATAAGTGTTTTCTTAAGACAGTCCACATGCACGACTAATGGCTGCCTTGTGCTGGTATTTTTAGAAATGCCATCTCCAGTTTGTGACAATTTGTACTCTGCACAAGGCACTAAAATTTGATCTGAAAATTCATTGACTTTTATTATTTCCTAGTGTAAATAAAACTCTCTATTTCTCCAGCATAGATCCTCCAAGGCTATGCAAGTAGGTTGAATGATAATAACATTAGGAATCCAAGATTTCAATATAAGTCAACCTCAATATCAGGTTTCTAGGGAGACATTTTAAAACTACAGCCTTAGTCTGCTAATCTGCCACAACGAAATATTAAAGAGTGGGTGATTTAAACAACATAAATTTATTTCTCCTACTTGTGCAAGTTGGAAGTCTAAGATCAAAGTGCCTGTAGATTTGGCTTTTCTGGAGTTCTTTTTGCTTGGCTTGTAGATGAATGCCGTTTTATTGTGTCCCAATGATACTGAACCTGGACTTGGCAATACTTGCTGACACGAAATAAATCGAATCTACTGACTGAGCTGGGTTCAAGGAAAGTATAGAGTTTATTGCAGGGCACCAAGCAAGGAGAAGGGGCAAATAATGCTCAAGAGACCAAAAATCCCCGAGTCCTTCCAGGGAAGGGTGTTGAAGGTGATGTGAGGAAGGGGGCTGCAGGGTACAAGATCAGATTATGCACAATCCTCAGATTGGTGGCCATCAAGGTGAAGTTTTGAGTACTGCCATTCTTCTGGTTTCAACTGGTGGGGTCTACTTGCTTGAGGTCAGCACTTTTCATCTGCTGGGTATCTGATTCCTGAAAAACAACCTGGGAATGTGTCTGGAAGTTCAGTGACTCTGCTATGTGGCTAAATTGTTGCCAGTTTCCTTGCCTAACATCTGTCCTTTGTTTCCACATCTTCTCATTTGCTAATGATAATTGTTGAGTTAGGCTTTGAAAACTCAAGGCAGGCCTGGGACACTAGAGCAAAAGCTTTTCATTTCAAAATACAGGGATGTGGGGGCTTGCATACACTTTTAGTAACATTACCTTTTTATGTGCATGTTTTTTCTACTTCTTATAAAGATATCAGTCATATGGAATTAGGATCCTACTATAATAATTTAACCTTTATTACCTCCTTCAAAGCTCCATCTCCAAATACAGTCATTTTGGGGGTTAGGGCTTCAATATATGAATTTTTAGGGGAACACAATTCAGACTGTAACATAATGTCCAAAAATGAAGATACTTTGTAAGTAAAAAGACCAGAATTTTTATAAAAAGTTAATTTTTTTAAATTTTATAAATTTCATAACTCCATTGTGGCAGGAGGCATTGTGAATTTCTGGATGAAATCAGGATCTTCCAGCATTTACCAACTGAATTGTATCATACCGGAAATATGTACTTGGTTTAGAATTTTAGAAATTGTGCTTGTCATTATCAGGATGTAGAAAGCCAAAAAGCTCAACAGAAAGATATCTCATTATGCCAAACTGGCTCCAAATCTACCAAATTTTGAGTAGAAGTCAAACATCAGTCTTTGAGAAAATTATCTAAGATAAATGTGTTACCTACAAACCAAAGCTTAATATTTCCAGAGCAAAAGTTCAATAGAAACTGAGGAAGCAGTTGGAAAAATTCTTGATTTAATATTTTCCAAAATGTAATTCTATTGCTGAAGAAAGAAATAAATTTACCCAAAAAAAAGAAGATTAGATTCTGTTTAATATGTACTCTGTGACGGCTGGAGTTTGGCCGAGAGGAAGTAACTCCTATCAATCATCGCTATATACGTTGTACTTCATCTAACATATAATTTAACTTAAAGGCTTTATAAGATCCAGGTAAAGCACATGTGGCAAAAAAAAACTGGTGGTGTTTACTTTATAAGAGATGAAGATGCAGGTGTCAGGTTGTTATATACCGCTAGGAATGCTGCACTTGATCACTTAGGTCGGGCAATAATGCTTAGTATTAGTATTAAAAGTAACTTTTCCTTTATCAATGAAGCATCTAAAAAAAGTCCTGCTGCTGCTAATTACTAATTTGCGTTATAATTTTTTTTTTTTTTTTTCCACTTGCTATTTCCTTGCTCAGTCGGGTCTGACTCTTTGCGACCCCATGGATTGTAGCCTACCAGGCTCCTCCGTCCATGGAATTTTCCAGGCAAGAGTACTGGAGTGGGCTGCCATTTCCTTCTCCAGGAGATCTTCTTGACCCAGGAATTGAACCTGCATTGCAAGCAGATGCTTTACCATCTGAGCCACCAGGGTAAAAAAAAAAATTTTTTTCCTCTCTAAGTTCCTTAGAAATGTCTTATTTTTGTGCTTTTTGCTTTATCCTCCCATTTCATTCTTAGTTTAATTAGCCATTACTGTGTTAGTTATATAGTGCTTATTAACTGTAAAGCAAAAGTTTGATGGCTTAGACAATACACATTTATTATTTCACAGTGTTTATGATCAGGAGGCACCAAGTATAGGTGTTCCTGGCACAAAGTGTCTCATGGTTTTGCAATGAGAGTGTTGGTGAGGTTTGTGGTCTCATTTAAAAGCTTGAATATGTTAGGATTCACTTCCAAGCTTATCATAGGGTTGGTGGCATGATTCAGTTCTTCCCTCAGGGCTAGCCGTTAAGTTTCCTTAGTTGTTTTCCTTTGAGCCTCTCTACAGAACAGCTCACAGTTGGCAGCTAGCTTCCTTCAGAAGTGATCGAAGAGAACATGAAAGTGTGTTCAAACTGAAGTCACAGAATGCTCAAACCTAAACTCAGAAATGCCATCTTGTCACCTGAATTCATTCAAATTGAATCACTAAACCTAGCCTGTACTCAAGACGAGGTGAGCATACAAGACTATGAGTGCTAGGAGGTAGGTAACATTTGGGGATTATTTGAGTAGTTTCTTAACATAAACAATTGGTTCGTTTACATATTTTTTCTTAAAGTATTGCTTATTTAAATACTAGTTCTTATATAATACTTTTGTTTTCTAATTCATACATTTCTTCTATATAATTTCCTGCCTTCACTTTTCTCTTATTTTTTCCTGATATTTTCAGTTGGATGTTTAATTTATATAATTTTATCTTTTATTTTTATGGATATGAATACCTAAAGATTTGAGGATCTCTTCTGCTTACTCTTTTAATTTATCCCATATATGTTATCTTATATACCCTTATCCGTGTTTCTTCATTATCATCAGTGTATAAAAATCTACTTCCACTGAAATTGTTTTTTGCACAATACCCACCTTGTCTCTGCTCTAATGTAGGCTTATTAAAGTGCCATTCTGGTGTAGCATATTTATTTTATTATTTACATATAAAATGAAAGCTGTAGAATTCTTTCTCTATTTCAAGTTATAATTGGGAATTTTCAGTCAAGTGACCATATGTTCCATTTTGTCCTAGACAGTCTTGGTACATTGCTATTCCAGGGTAGCTATTGACAGCACCTCCTTTATGCCAATAAATTATTTTTCTTTTTTTACACCCAAGAGTATACAATTGTACCAACAATAGATTTTATTTGACTTCTTGGTACATGTGTGTGTATGTGTGTGTGTGTGTGTATGTGTGTATTTATAAAGAGAGAGAGTCTAATTTATCCAGGTACTTTTTTTAAATAAAACTATAGAACACCCAAAATCTTTGGAAAGTTTTGAAATAAGAAAACTTTCCAGAAAACATTTTCTGAATAACATTTGATGCCTTTTTAAAGAGAATTAATTAAAATTAATTTAGACTCTTCCCTGATTGAATATTCTTTGTCACTGGTGAGTTTTAACAGAAGTGATAGTGTAAGATGATTGAGGCCATCAAATGAGACTCTGAAACCTTGGATTTGAGAAGAACTGATTTTGCCAATATGCTTTTGCCTTTTCAACTCTGAGAATTAGTTTCCTATGTTATAAAAGTGTAATAACTTCATAGGATTGTTGTGAGAGTTAAATGCCCAGTAGATAATAGAAGATTAGTAATGTGTAGTTGTTAGCTTTAACTATTAATTGTGTTGAATCAAAATCCTTTTTTGGAGCTCCTTGATTTGAGGGATTTTGGATTTTAATAGAAAGTAAATGCTTGCAAATGGAGTTTTGCTCTGTATTAAGAGTTTACAATTATAGAGAAATTTTAAAAGGCACAGAAACTACTAGAATATTAAAAATGTAAACATTATGTATAAAAAGGCATGATAAAATTCATGTTGCATAGAAAAAGGGAATCATTGACACACATTTTAAAGACATCAAGTTAATATAGTAAAATCTAAAATTTAATTAAACAAGTATTGATCCAGTAGGAGAAAATAGGAAAAGTTTTAACTAGGGATTTTGCAAAAGCAAAAAGCAAACAAGACAGAAATTGTGGCACATAACAAATAAACATATAACACTTAAATATTAATAATGAAAATCTAGCGTGTAAGTAGAATCATGCTATTTTTCAGCTGTAATACTTATAATATTTAGAGTTAAATAGCAATACTGAAAATATTTTTCTTTTTAGGATGCAGAGAGTAAACCTACTTAAATCCTGGTGACAGTAAAAATAACTACAACTGGTGTGAGAACTATAAACTTTTCAAAAACTTTGTTTACTATTATTGACTTCATAATTTAACGTGAAGTGAAGTCACTCAGTCGTGTCCGACTCTTTGCGACCCCATGGACTGCAGCCTCCCAGACTCCTCCGTCCATGGGATTTTCCAGGCAAGAGTACTGGAGTGGTTTGCCACTTTCTTCTCCAGGGGATCTTCCTGACTCAAGGATTGAACCCAGGTCTCCTGCATTGCAGGCGGACGCTTTACCCTCTAAGTCACGAGGGAAATACTAATTTAATGTGAGGATTTCATCTTAAAACTATAACCAGAAAATATAATTAAGATATATGTGTAAACAGAAATGTTGATCTCCAAGTTATATAATAATGAAATATTTAGGATCCAACTTACCAAAAACAAGAGACTATAAAGTACTATTTGTTAGAGCAATTAAATAGAATAGAATTTTACAGTAGTTAAAAATTTGCTATTGTGGTAAAAGTACTCACAATATGATTGCAAATGAAATAGAATTATGCATAACTCGATGTAGAATGAGGTCTGAATTTTTAGCAATGTATATGCTAACAGTCACATATATTACACTCACATTAAAAGAAAGACTGAGGGAAATAATATAGTAGAATGATCAAAATTGTTATTCTCTTTGACATTTGTGAAATGATTTTAAAACAGTGTTATCTTCCTATTTCTCCTCAGATGATTCCTTAGGTTCTATATGAATGCCCTTTCCTTTCTCTTCTTCTTTTAGCTCACCTTTTACTTGTAGGTAAGGCTGCTTATTGGGAGCATGACCTAGGAAAACTACCAAATTAAGGCTATAAGATGCTAAAATGATTTTCAACTTAAACCAATGGAAAAATTATGAGTAGATATATTTCCCTTTCCCAGTTTTTAGGTTTTCTTTGATGGAACAATGAAACTGGAAGAATCTGGTGAGGCAGTTCAGACCTATGAATATTTCCTTTCCTACTCTAACTATGAACATGTCACAGATGATACAATGAATCAGCAGAAAGTGAAAATTCTTGTTTCCCAACTCTTCACAATACCACCTCAAATCACAATCTTCATGATATCATTTAATGATTACTGAAGACTGAATGCCAGATGACTTCGTGAGGTAGTACTCTTCCAGGAATTAATGTTTTATTTGCATGAAACTTACTTTCATTATAACATCTGCAATATCAGGAGAGGGGTTTTCCTGGGTAAGGCAGCTGAGAATTTGAGCTGTCAGTTTTCTCTTAAAACTACTAAAATTATATTATTGATACACTCCATTTTTATTATCAAATAAAATTAAAACTCCTACAGTTTACAAAAATTGTATCACATAAAATCAAAGAGTACCAGAAGATTGAGGAGGGGAAAATGAGAAGTCTTTAATCAAAGTGAAAAGTGAAAGTGTTGGTCATTCAGTCGTGCTCAGCTCTTTGTGACCCCATGTACAGTAGCCCACCAGGCTCCTCTGTCCATGGAATTTTCCAGGCAAAATATTGTAGTGGGTTGCCATTTCCTTCTCCAAGGGATCTTTCTAACCCAGGGATTAAACGTGTGCCTCCCATGTCTCCTTCATTGCAGGCAGATTCTTTACAATCTGAACCACCAGGGAAGCCCCTTTAAACAGAAGACACAGTCAAAAGAATTTAATTGAAGTCTTTAATCAGTTAAGCAAGAAGAGAAAGTTCTAGAAACAGACTCTACAAGATTGTAACTATAGTTAACAAAACTGTATTGTACACTTGATTTCTTAAGAGGGTAGATCTCATATTGTGTTCTTATCAAAATAAAATGAATTTAAAATAATAAAACAGAGATAATTATATCATAAATATATAAATTCTGACAGTCAACATAAGATTGTACAGCAACATAGTGAGTTAGAGAGACAGCCATGATCAAGAGAAAAAAAAAAGTCCTAAATTCTTTTCACTTCAAGTTAAATATATTAAAAATCAAATGATTATTTTGTTGGGCAAAATTCTATAATGACTCTCAGCGACCATTGTAGCATCCTCTCCCTCTTGAGTGTTGTTATGAATTTTGTATGTAAGCAGATGAATATTAGATGTTAACTTAGAAATCAGTAGATCAAAAAATATCACAGAAGACTTGAGGACTTCTTCACCTAAAAATGGTTCAGTCATAAAAGATCCACCTGTGAATGCAAGAGATGCAGAAGGTGTGGGTTCGATCACTGGGTCAGGAAGATCTCCTGGAAGAGGAAACGGCAACCCAATCCAGTATTCTTGCCTGTAAAATCTCATAGACAAAGAAGCCTAGCGGGCTACAGACCATGGGATTGCAAAGAGTTAGACAAAACTGAGCGACTGAGTACACAAAACCTTTACCTAAACAACCACAAAGTCATGTAATCCCACACAAACAAAGAAACCATCTTTGAGAGGAGCGGGACATGAGGAGAAATATTAGAGATGAACATTTTTACAATGAGAGAACTAACATTACTTAAACTGACTATATTGTTTTTTCAACCTAATATTTTTGGAGGTAACTGTAATAGCATTCTAGTGATATCTAGAAGGTTAAGACATTTACAGTAATTATAGGTAAAGAGGTGACATTATTTCTGCCACCCTAGTCATACATTAATAAATATTTGATACCAGCATACACATACATATCTTTACTTAAAAATTAAAAATTCTGTATATTCAAACTTTTAAGTAATCAATTTATGTTTTCACATAAAATAGCACAGTGAAAGTGCAGTGCCTAGTTGTTTTAAATTCTAATAACCTATTTTTTTTAATTTTGAATAACATTTTATTTCATTTGTTCCGATAACATACTGCAGTCAAAGTGTAAGCAATAATGTAAATATTTTGCCCTATTTAGAAGACACTAATCTGAGCAAGTAACTACTTGAAAATCATGATTGCATTACCTGATTATGGGTAGTTGATACATTTTGTAATTTTCTAATATGCTATAGAGAGGACTAAAAAGTCAATCCAATTTAGTTACAGTCAGTCTTCAGTCTTTTATTTTTTAAATTTTTCCTGAACAGAGGTAGTAAGATGTCTAGTTTCTAATCTCAATGGCATCTGGAATGAGCATGGAGTTCTGCAGCTCATTAAAGTACTGGACCAGCTTGGGAGATATTTTTTTTTTTTCTTACTTCTTTATACTAAGTTCAAGTGTTCATATTTCTCATCTTGTCAGTATTGGCATAATAGGTACTTCCAAATTTGGGGTTTTGGAAGGTAACCAGAAAGGTTTTCGATTTCATTAACAATAGAAAACTTCACAAATTATCACTGAATAAGAGGTTATTCCATCCATCTTGTTAATCTGAAATGAAGATCTCAATATTTTCATTTTTCTTCTTTTTTTTCCCTTTTTGTACTTTTGGTGTATGTTTGTGAATGCTGAGGAATTCAAGGAAAAATAGGAGGCAGAAAACTCATGTTTTTTTCCATATCTGATGATTCTTTATTTAAAAAAAAAAGAGTAGAATATAAAATCAGACCTAATATTCTGAAATGAATTTGAGAATAATTAACTTGTGTGACAAAAGTAACTTTTGTGTAGATTCATAATAACTATCCACTATTGTATTTTCAAATCTTAGTCCCAGATAGAATTTATTTCAATCCCTGAAAGATAGAATTGAAGAAAGTATTATTCCACTTATATTCTAAGGATGATTCAGTTATTCAATCAGGAAGACCATTATGTTGAGATATATGTTTTACACATCTATTTATTAAAAGTTACTTTCCACCTACTCTCCAAATATCCAATTATTTATATAGATAATAGATTTATATTTTTAAAGTTGCAACTTATATTTTCTTTTTATTTTTTATATAAATTTATTTATTTTAATTGGAGGCTAATTACTTTACAATATTGTAATGGTTTTGCCATACATCAACATGAATCTGCCATGAGTGTATATGTGTTCCCCATCCTGAATCCCCCTCCCACCTCCCTCTCCATCCCATCCCTCTGGGTCATCCCAGTGCACTAGTCCCAAGAATCCTGTATCATGCATCGAACCTGGACTGGTGATTCATTTCACATATGATATTATACATGTTTCAATGCCATTTCCCGTAGAGTCCAAAAGACTGTGCTATACATGTGTCTCTTTTGCTGTCTTACATACAAGGTTATTGTTACCATCTTTCTAAATTCCATATATATGCATTAGTATACTGTATTGGTGTTTTTCTTTCTGGCTTACTTCACTCGGTATAATCAGCTCCAGTTTCATCCACCTCATTAGAACTGATTTAAATGAATTCTTTTTAATGGCTGAGTTATACTGCATTGTGTATATGACAACAGCTTTCTTATCCATTCATCTGCTGATGGACATCTAGGTTGCTTCCAGGTCCTGGCTATTATAAACAGTGCTGCAATGAACATTGGGGTACACGTGTCTCTTTCAATTCTGGTTTCCTTGGTGTGTATGCTCAGCAGTGGGATCGCTGGGTCATATGGCAGTTCTATTTCCAGTTTTTTAAGGAATTTCCACACTATTCTCCATAGTGGCTGTACTAGTTTGCATTCCCACCAACAGTGTAAGAGGGTTCCCTTTTCTCCACACCCTCTCCAGCATTTATTGCTTGTAGACTTTTGGACAGCAGCCATTCTGACCGGCGTGAAATGGTACCTCATTGTGGTTTTGATTTGCATTTCTCTGATAATGAGTGATGTTGAGCATCTTTCCATGTGTTTGTTAGCCATCTGTATGTCTTCTTTGGAGAAATGTCTGTTTAGTTCTTTGGCCCACTTTTTGATTGGGTCATCTATTTTTCTGGAATTGAGCTGCATAAGTTGCTTGTATATTTTTGAGATTCTTTGTCAGTTGCTTCATTTGCTATTATTTTCTCCCATTCTGAAGGCTGTCTTTTCACCTTGCTTATAGTTTCCTTTGTTGTGCAGAAGCGTTTAATTTTAATTAGGTCCCACTAATTTATTTTTGCTTCTATTTCCAGTATTCTGGGAGGTGGGTCATAGAGGATCCTGCTGTGATTTATGTTGGAGAGTGTTTTGCCTATGTTCTCCTCTAGGAGTTTTATAGTTTCTGGTCTTAATGTTTAGATCTTTAATCCATTTTGAGTTTATTTTTGTGTATGGTGTTAGAAAGTGTTCTAGTTTCATTATTTTGCAAGTGGTTAACCAGTTTTCCCAGCACCACTTGTTAAAGAGATTGTACTTTCTCCATTGTATATTCTTGCCTCCTTTGTTGAAGATAAGGTATCCGAGGGTGCGTGGATTTATCTCTGGGCTTTCTATTTTGTTCCATTGATCTATATTTCTGTCTTTGTGCCAGTACCATACTGTCTTGATGACTGTGGCTTTGTAGTAGAGACTGAAGTCAGGCAAGTTGATTCCTGCAGTTCCATTTTTCTTTCTCAAGGTTGCTTTGGCTATTTGAGGATTTTTGTATTTCCATACAATTGTGAAATTATTTGTTCTAGCTCTGAAAAATACCTTTGGTAGCTTGATAGGGATTGCATTGAGTAGTATACTCATTTTCACTTTATTGATTCTTCCAATCCATGAACACATTATATTTCTCCATCTATTAGTGTCCTCTTTGATTTCTTTCACCAGTGATTTATAGTTTTCTAAATATAGGTCTTTAGTTTCTTTTTGTAGATATATTCCTAAGTATTTTATTATTTTCATGACAATGGTAAATGGAATTGTTTCCTTAATTTCTCTTGCTATTTTCTCATAATTAGTGTATAGGAATGCAAGGGATTTCTGTGTGTTGATTTTATATCCTGCAACTTTACTATATTCATTGATTAGCTCTAGTAATTTTCTGGTGGAGTCTTGAGGGTTTCCTATGTAGGGGATCATGTAATCTCCAAACAGTGAGAGTTTTACTTCTTCTTTACCCATTTGGATTCCTTTTATTTCTTTTTCTGCTCTGATTGCTGTGCCCAAACTTCCAAAACTATGTTGAATAGTAGTGGTGAAAGTGGGTACCCTCGCCTTATTCCTGACTTTAGGGGAAATGCTTTCAATTTTTTCTCCATTGAGGATAATGTTTGCTGTGGATTTGTCATATATAGCTTTTATTATGTTGAGGTATGTTCCTTCTATTCCTGCTTTCTGGAGAGCTTTTCTCTTTTTTTTTCATGATTGGATGTTGAATTTTGTCAAAAGCTTTCTCTGCATCTATTGAGATAATCATGTGCCTTTTATTTTTCAATTTGTTAATGTGGTATATTACACTGATTGATTTGTAGATATTGAAGAATCCTTGTATCCCTGGGATAAAGCACACTTGGTCATGATGTATGATCTTTTTAATGTGTTGTTAAATTCTGATTGCTAGAATTTTGTTAAGGATTTTTGCATCTATGTTCATCAGTGATATTGGCCTGTAGCTTTCTTTTTTTTGTGGCATCTTTGTCAGGTTTTGGTATATTTTAAAATAAGTTAAATTTCTCCATACTTCAATATCAGTTGGTTTCATCATTCAATTCCAATGCACAATTTCATACCTTAATTGACAAGTGGTTGTTTTTGTATTCAGAATTATTTTCAACAATATAAATTCATTCTAAAAATTGATATATATGTTAAAAATAATAAGGGCCACAAAAGATTTTCCTACCACATAGATGACTTGATCCATTCATATGATCCAAAATGAAAGCATTTTGGATCATGTGATCCATTCATTGGCAAAATGAATGTTTTGTCCTATTACCATATACAGTGAAAATAATCTGTAAGCATTAATGTATTAAAATTTTCTCAAAGTTTGATTAGATGATCCTGGTATAGATGTGGGTGGTAGAAAGAAGATATATACAAAAGAAATATAAGTAGAATTCATCTATATATCCATGTCAAATGAAAGCGAATGAATCATATACTAATCAAAAGATGAATAAAGCTTAAAGAAATCAACAAGAAATATCAACCATAAAAAGTGAAGATGAGTTGGTCTAGATTCTTTCCCCTTCCTCACCACCTGTCATATTCGATTATAATTTTCTATCCCCTAAACATTCTCATATCAGCCTCCGTTTATTCTCCATCTATAATTTGACAATTTTAAGGTATCTTGACATTTCCTGTCATGAATGAATTTAGCTTAAGTTTTTAAATTTAGGTAATATATATATGAAGTAAATTTTTTTTTGAGATTTTGCAAATCAACAATATAGGACATTGACAAATGAAAGGAAAGACAAAATTTGAACCATATGATTCCTCTAACTTACTAACTGAACACAATTTCTAGGCAAAAGCCCAAAGAGGTGAGACTCAGTTATAAACGTTAACTGTATTTATTAATTGAAACAGAGCTCAGAGTATATTGAAGCCAAGATGACTAAAATTCACAGGGCAGACACCAAATCGAACAGACACACACACACACACAAACAAAGAGAGAGAGAGAAAGAGAAAGCACTGAAGTTATACAGTATCCCAAGTATACAGCTGAGTGCACATCAGCACATATTCATGAGAAAAATAGATTCAGGAAAAGATCACCAGAAGTGATCAGGTAAAATGAACCCAAAAATGATGTGTGGTAAAGAATCAGTCATATTCTCTTCAGTCACAATGGAAATATATGCTAACACACACTCTTTTAACTAGAGTCCATAAAAGATTATTCCCTCTTGTAGTGAGGCCAGGTTAGCTCTAGAGGGAAGACTATCCAGACTTTCCTAAGAAAGCTTAAAATCAAGGCTCAAAAGGTAGAAACTGTTCACAAATAAATCAGTTACATTCCAGAGCAAAGGGAGAAATATTTGTGTTCAGTTGCTCAGTCGTGTCTGACTCTGTGACCTCATGGACTGTAGCTGGCCAGACTCCTCTGTCCATGGAATACTCAATCTAAAGTATTCTAAATATAAAGAATACTAGGTTGGGCTGCCATGTCCTACTGTAGGAGATCTTCTCGACCCAGGGATTGAACTGAGACTTCTTTGTTTCCTGCTTGGCAGGCAGATACTTTACCACTGCCCCACCTGGGAAGCCCCAGAAATATTTATAGCAGTGCAGAAAATTCCAGCAACCAATCAAGTAAAACTGATATTTAGTATTTATTAAAAAAAAAAAGAACAGCTATGCAAAGAAGCAGAAAAATGTAATGCATAATAAGAAGAACCATCAATTAATTGAACTATATTCCAGTAAGGTACCCATGATAGAACTGACAGAAAAGGACAGGAAATCATACATGGTATGTGGAAAATATATTCTATATGTTCATAAAGTAGTGTGTAAAGATAACAGAGAAAAAAGACAAAACAAAGATCCAAAATAAATGCCTAGAAGTGTTCTTTAGATTTAAAATTAAAAATACACTGAGTTGAATTAGGAGAAGCTTCCCGGTGGCTTGTATGGTAAAGGATCCATCTGCAATACAGGAGACCCGAGTTCAGTCCCTGGCTTTGGAAGATCCCCAGGAGAAGGGAATAGCAACCCACTCCAGTATTCTTGCCTGGAGAATGCCATGGACAAGGAGCCTGGTGGGCTACAATTCATGGGATCTCAAAAGAGTTGGGACACGACTGAATGACTTTCACTTTCAGATAATATAAAAGAAAAATATTACTTCAAACCAATACTGTATTATAAAGTAAAATAAAGTAAAAATAAAAAGTTAAAAAATAAATATATCATAATCAAGAAACTAGAAAATGACATGTAGATTTTTAAGTGTCTGGAAAGAATCAACAGAGTGCCAGTGAATTATGAGCCATCAAATGGCTCAATGAAATTGTAACTCAATTATCAGGGTAAGAGGTGGGAGAATCAGAGAAAATATTTGAAAAAAAGAATGTCTTTTTTTCCAAATTTGAGATGAATTATGTTAATAAATCAAATGTTCCAAGAAGCTCAGTTAATTTTAAGCATAGTTAAGAAGTATAAAGCAGTACCTAAGGACATCATAATCATATGGCTTAAAGTCAGTGATAATAGAAAATGTTTTAGAGCTGTGAGAAAAAAAAATAATATTATGTACATAGGAATGGAAATAAATGAGAGCAGATATATTGTAAACAACAATTCAAATCAGAAAAAGGAAGAAGTATCTTAAAAGTACTAAAAAATTGTCAACCTGAAACATTATTTCAGCAAAATATACTTTGAAATGAAGCTAAAGACCTGTGAGATATAAATATATCATATGATAGGTCATCAGTGTCACTGTAAGAAATGTTAAAGAAAGTCCTTAAGGCAAAATGAAAATAATGAGAAATTGAAATGTTAGTCTATAGAAAGAATAAAAATATGAAAATAATCATATGGAGTTGAAATGCTTTTTTATTTTTAAAATTATCCCAAATGATAATTGTTTTAAGAAAAATGAATAACAAAGTACTGTGGGATTTATAACATATATAGAAGTAAAATACAAGAACACAATAGCATGATAAGAAGGAGGAAATGAAAGTATACTGTTTTAGATTTTGCATTATGCAGAAAATTGTACAGTTTTATTTGAAGGGAGATTATGAGACATTAAAATGTATACTTTAAATTCTAAAATAACCATTAAAATAGTAAAACAGACATAGATAATATGTCAAAAATGAGATAAAATAGAATCATTAAAATGAACTCAGTCCAGAAAAAGACAGAGAAAAATGGGAATAAAGTACAAAAAGGGGAAAAAATTATACAAATAATAGATTTAAGTTAATTCCATCAACAATTTAATCAAATATAAAGGATCTGTATACTTAGTCACTCAGTTGTGTCTGAGTCTTTGCAACACTATGGACTGTACCTTGTCAGGCTCCTTTGTCCATGGAATTCTCTAGGCAGGAATACTGGAGTGGGTTGCCATTTCTTTCTCCAATAAAGGATCTAAACACCCTCAATTAAAATTCAGAAATTGTTAGAATGGATAAAAAAGACCCAAGTGTATGATGTCTATATGAAACCCATTAAAAATTTAAGACACAGATTAGTAAAAATGAAATGACCAGAAAAATTATTTTGCACAAACGCTAATCATAAGAAACCTGGGCTAATATCAAGTTTCCTTTCTGTATTTTTTCTCCTGATCCTTAGTTAGATTGTCTTTATCTCAATTACTCCTGCTGTTTTACTCCTAAAATTCTTTTTGCAAAAGAAATTTTAAGATGCATTTTGATCATGTGTGTAGAATTGCTAAGTAAATTCCTGCAAACATAAAAAATATATACTGAGATCTGAGTCTCATAGATTTACTTCCTTTCCATTTAAGTCTTTTATCTTACATTAGTGCCATGTTGGGTAAATATTTATTGAATAATATAAATCCTATCCAGTATATGTAAGATACAATTTAAAGTTACATATACAACCTTGGGTGATTTATGTCAATGTATGGCAAAACCCACCAGAATATTGTAATTAGCCTCCAATTAAAATAATAAATAAATAAATAAAATAAAGTTAGTAACTACCTACAGTAGAAGACAATGACTTGTTTCTTGAAAGTTTGTATTTAAAGAATGTGATTTTATTCCAAGCAAATATAATCAGAAAGGACTGTAAGTTGTAAATTTTGAGCTGGATGGTAAAATTTGAGCAGAACATCAACAGAAGAGGAAGAATATTTGAGAAAGAGGAATTGTACTGCTGAAAGTTGGCCAGGCACAAAAATTTTATCCTTAGTTTTTCTTTCTGATTTATTTTTACATCAATGTGGAAATATGAGTAGGTATCTTAATTGGAAGAAAGGGACTGTGTCATGAAGATACAGGAAACAGGATTTTGATATGAATTAAGAAAGAATAAAACTTTAAAGACAAACAGAAGTGCAGATACTATTTTAAAAGAAATTGGAAATCATAGGTTTATTTTGGCAAGGATATTATAAAATCACAGGGTTGTTTTCACAGGATTAATCAGGAATTTATGAGATAATTTTTTTTTTTTTGCAACTCTTTTATTAGTCGTTCATTTATTTAGGTTACACAATCCTTCTTTAGACACCCTGTTTTAAAATAGAATGTTAACTTGAGATAGACTACATGCTTTAAAAAATGTCTTTTTTTAAATTATGAAATTCTAAAAGGAAAGAAAGTTTTTTTAAAAAAGGAAATCTTGCCATATTTTATTATGAAATAGCCTTTACTTTTCAGAATAGTTTCAGATTTAAAGTGAAATTGAGTTTTCATATACCCCACACCCAGTTTTCACTATTTGTTGTTGTTCAGTTGCTCAGTCGTGTCCAAGTCTGTGACCCCATGTATACTAGGCTTCCCTGTCCTTCACCATCTCCCAGAACTTGCTCAAATAGTTTCCTCTACTAACACTTTACAATACTGTGGTTCATTTATTGCAATTAATAAATGAGTATTGACACATAAGTATTATTATTTTAGTTACTATTTTTTAATTTCTAAAATTTGTAATTTAAGGATAATTGCTTTACAGTGTGTTGGTTTCTGCTATATATCAACATTAATTAGCCATATGTCCCCTCCTTCTTGAGCCTCCCTTCTACCCCTGACCTCTTCCCACCCCTCTAGGTTGTCACAGAGCACTAGGTTGAGTTCCCTGTGTTATACAGCAAATTTCCACTAGCTATTCTCTTCTCCAGGGGATTTTCCCAACCCAGGGATTGAACCCAGGTCTCCTGCACTGCAGGAAGATTCTTTACTGTCTGAACCATCAAAGAAGCCATCATATTATATACAGTTCATTTAAAATGTCAAAGAAAGATATTACTTTTTCTTTGGAAAAATTTGTGATATTTGGAAATATCTATTTTATAACTTCTTTCATAAATAACCTCTTTTATATGTGGGAACTTTTAAATCACTAATCCAAATTCTGTAATAATTATGACATTAATTAGGCCTTCTCTTTATTTTCCATTTTACCATTTTGCATAAGAATATGTAAATATTTCTTTAGCATCCTGTTGTATTTTTAAACATCTATGAATTTAAAATTAGCATTTCAATTTCAATTTCCAATATTGTTTATCATTGACCTGCTCATTATATGTTTTTTCAGTATCAATCTTGCCAGAGTATTACACAAGTTTCAGTGTTCAAAAAAAGGGACAACAAAAACTTAACTGGAAACTTTCTTATATATTTTATCTAAATCTGTTCTGTTTTTCTTTTTTTAAATATAAATTTATTTATTTTGATTGGAGGCTAATTACTTCACAATATTGTATTGGTTTTGCCATACATCAACATGAATCTGCCACGGGTGTACCCATGTTCCCCAACCTGAACTCCCTTCCCTCTTCCCTCCCCGTACCATCTCTCTGGGTCATCCCAGTGCCCCAGCCCCAAGCATCCTGTATCATGCATCAAACATGGACTGGCGATTTGTTTCACAAATGATATTATACATGTTTCAATGCCATTCTCGTAGATCATCCCACCCTCGCCCTCTCCCACAGAGTCCAAAAGACTGTTCTATACATCCGTGTCTCTTTTGCTGTCTTGCTTACAGGGTTATCATTACCATCTTTCTAAATTGTTCTGTTTTTCTTATTGTCTGTTTTATTCCATCTTTCTGGATTGATCTTTAACTTAGCCTTCAGCATCTATTTTCAGTCATGTCTTACTGGCTGTAACTTTTATTTTAAGTACTATTTATAGCATCATTTTAACATGTAATCTTTTAATATAATTTACTTCTAAATCAATATCTATTTATTTATTTTACTGATATATAATTGATTTATATTATTATATTAGTTTCAGGTGTGCAGCATAGTTATTCAAATTTTTTATAGACTACAGTTCATTTAAGGGTATTATAACATATTGGCTATATTATCTATGTTATAAAGTATATCCTCATAGCTTATTTTTTTATATGTAGTACATTTTACCTCTAAATCTGCTACCCCCATTTTCCCATCGCCCCTTTCTTCTCCCCACTAGTAGCCACTAATTTGTTCTCTATATCTGTGACTGTTTATTTTGTTATATTCAATCATTTATTTGGAAACCATCAGCAAATTGAAAAGTCAACCTACAAGATGGACCTGTGAGATAATTGCAGTGAACCTTGAATAATACGTATTGGCTGAAGTGTGTGTGTGTGTGTGTGTGAAAAAGTAGAAGTGAGATAGTAGGAGGAGGTACCACCCAATAGTGATAACGTTAGTGCACCATAAAACTTGATGGGAAAAAATACATAGGAGTATGCTTACTGAGATACTGAGTAGTACTTGTCTTTACATTAAATGAGAAAACAATAAAATATTTTAAACAAGAATGTGAGACATTCAAGACTTCACTGTGTGCAAAATTTGGAATAGCTTATTAACTGACAGAAAATCTATTTAAGAATACATTTGATGCAATAAGGACAAAAACAAAACTTGTTTGCAAACAAGTTTTCAAACTTGAAAATAGAAATTTTTAAGACATGTGATGAAGATAAACTCTATAGAAATTGGCAACAGTTTAAATTTTGGGAGAGAGGATTGAAGAAATGAAGACAAATCAATCTGAGATCTGGAATTTTGTGATGTATTAAATATTCACCAACTTATAAAACTCTAGAGAAACAATTTGAAGAAACAATCACATATACCACACATGGGCACACATCTACACAGGCTTTGTCCTTGTTGCATTTTATGGGTAGAATATCAAATAAATATCCATATTAATATATAAAAATGGGTTTTGTAGCTGTGTTTTCTATTAAGCAGTTTCCTTTATGAAAATACTACCAACTCTCATTTTTTTTAGGAGAACATATTGGTCCCTTATGGAAAATTGTTGAATTCATACAGCTATGTATTATTGGAGAATTTTAAAATATATATTTAAATCTGAAGTTTTCTTTTCTTTTCCTTTCTTTCTTTTTTTTTTTTTTTAAAGGAAAGGTGATGACTTTAATCTTGACCAGCTTGAGTTTGAAATGTCTGGAAGCATACATAGGGTTTCTACAATCAAATATTTTCTCTCATACAATTATCAAGTATTGTCAAGAAAGAAAGAAATGTGTAAAATATTTATTTTTCTATGTTGAGTAAAGGAATGAGTGGGATAAGAAAGGGATTTGGAAAAGGTAATTGATGTAGTTCTTATTTTATTTAATAGTTATAAAATTGTCTTCTATGACTAAAGGTTGAGATATATATTTACCTATTTCCATGAAGCCAAGTCATAATCAAGCCAGACTTTACTCTTTCTTTACTGGTGTTACATAAATATATAGGTAAAGATGAAGTACTCTGATTTTAGTAATGAAACTTTATCAGGATAGTTAAAATCACTAGTTTCATTGTCTCTTATTTTGTATTGTATTTTCACAACATTTTAGTAAAATAGATATCACAATTTTCTTCTGTTAGGTCCATACCACTTCTGTTCTTTATTGTGCCCATCTTTCCATGAAATGTTCTCTTGGTATATCTAATTTTCTTGGAGAGATCTCTAGTCTTTCCCATTATAATGTTTTCATCTATTCATTTGCACTGGTCATTGAGGAAGACTTTTTTTATTGCTCCTTGCTATTCTTTGGATCTCTGCATTCAGATGGGTGCATCTTTCCTTTTCTCCTTTGCCTTTCACTTCTCTTCTTTTCTCAGCTATTTGTAAGGCCTCCTCAGACAACCATTGTGCTTTTTTTGCATTTCTTTTTCTTGTGGCACAGTAAAGGATAGAAATGGTATGGAGCTAACAGAAGCAGAAGATATTAACAAGGGGTGGCAAGAATACACAGAGCTATACAAAAAAGATCATCATGACCCAGATAAACACAATGGTGCAATCACACACCTGGAGCCAAACATCCTGGAATGTGAAGTCAAGGGGAGCTTTAGGAAGCATCACTATGAACAAAGCTAGTGGAGGTGATGGTATTCCAGTTGAGAAATTTCAAATCCTAAAAGATGATTCTGTGAAACTGCTGCACTCAATATGCCAGCCAATTTGGAAAATTCAGCAGTGGCCACATGTTTGGAAAAGGCCAGTTTTCATTCCAATGCCAAAGAATGCTCAAAGTATTCCACAATTACGCTCATCTCACACATTAACAGGATAATGCTCAAGATTGTCCAAGCCAGGCTTGGAGAACCATGAACTTCCAGATGTTCAAGTTGGATTTACATAAGGCAGAGGAATCAGAGATCAAATTGCCGACATCCATTGAATCTACACACAAAAATGTATACATGAATATTCATGGAAGCTACATTCGTAATAGCCAAAAAGTGGAAGCAACTCAAACATCTATTAACTGACAAATGGAAGGATAAAATGTGGTTGGTAAGTTCATACCATGGAATATTATTCAGCATAAAAAGAAGGGAAATGCTGATCTATGCTGTGACATGGTTGAATCTTGAAAACATTATGTTAAGTGCAACAAGCCAGTCATTAAAAAAAAAAAAAAGGAAAAGCAAGAGAATTCCAGAAAAACATCTACTTCTGTTTTATTGACTATGCCAAAACCTTCGACTGTGGATTACAACAAACTGTGGAAAATTCTGAAAGAGATGGGAATGACAGACAACCTGACCTGCCTCCTGAGAAATCCGTATGCAGGTCAAGAAGCAAAAGTTAGAAACAGACAAGGAACAACAGACTGGTTCCAAATCAGGAAAGGAGTGTGTCAAGGCTGTATATTGTCACGTGCTTATTTAACTTATATGCAGAGTACATCATGCGAAATGTCAGGCTGGATGAAGCACAAGCTTGAATCAAGATTGCCAGGAGAAATATCAATAAGCTCAGATACACAGATGACACCACCCTTATGGGGAAAAGCAAAGAACAAAAGAGCCTTCTGATGAAAGTAAAAGAGGACAGTGAAAAAGTTGGCTTAAAACTCAACATTCAGAAAAGCAAGATCATGACATCCAGTCCAATCACTCCATGACAAATAGATGGGGAAACAATGGAAATGGTGAGAGAGTTTATGTTTTTGGACTCCAAATTCACTGCAGATGATGACTGCAGCCATAAAATTAAAAGACACTTGCTCCTTAGAAGAAAAGCTATGACCAACCTAGACACCATATTAAAAAGCAGAGACATAACTTCACCAACAAAGGTCTGCTTAGTCAAACTATGGTTTTTCCAGTAGTCATGTATGGATGTGAGAGTTGGACTATAAAGAAAGCTGAGTGCTTAAGAATTTATGCTTTTGAACTGTGTTGTTGGAAAAGACTCTTGAGAATCCCTTTGATGGCAAGGAGATCAAAGCAGTCAATACTAAAGGAAATCAGTCCTGAGTATTCATTGGAAGGATTGATGCTGAAGCTGAAACCCAATACTTTGGCAAACTTATGCTGACTGATTTATTGGAAAAGACCCTGATGCTGGGAAAGATTGAACGTGGGAGAAAGGCCCAACAGAGGATGAGATGGTTGGACTGCATCACTGATTCAATGGACATGTGTTTGAGTAAGCTCCTGGAGTTGGTGATAGACAGAGAAGCCTGGCATGCTGTAGTCCATGGCATTGCAGAGAGTCAGACATGACTGAGCAACTGAACTGACTGAATTCACATCTTTGTCTTACCAATCTCTATATTTCCTTAAAATTCTATGAGATAAAGAGAATGGTAACAAAATTGAGATGTTGAGAAATACCTTGTGTTTTCTTAATAAATTTAAAATTGGATTGAAATATAGGAATACTTAATAGGAATTTTCAACTTTAGAATACAGTAAGTCCTCTACATATGAATCATCAACTTGCAGAATTTCAAGACATGTGCTTATGCGCATGTTCAGTCACCTAAGTTAGCTCATGTGTCTGGTGTATATTGTCGTGTGTGCATCCTTTACAAGTAGGTGTAATTTTGTGTGTTTTACCATACTGTATTATATAGAATATAGTAGTACGGTATCTTCCTTT
This sequence comes from Budorcas taxicolor, assembly GCF_023091745.1. Classification (NCBI taxonomy): domain Eukaryota; kingdom Metazoa; phylum Chordata; class Mammalia; order Artiodactyla; family Bovidae; genus Budorcas; species Budorcas taxicolor. Next base: position 49,653,980 of record NC_068915.1, on the reverse strand, counting down.
CAAGCCCAGGATGTCCAGAAGCAAATGTAAAAGTATCAATGATTAGTTGGAACTGCTAAGAAGCACCAAGCAATAACTTATGGAAACAAAAGAGAAAATAATTGTGTGAGTGGCACAAGGGAAAAAATGGTAGATATCCCTTGTTCTTATAGCATGACTCACTTAAACATTGGCAAGATTCTAGTGAACAAGGACAAGATCATGGAACCTGTGAAGTCTGCTGTGCCAATGATATCAATAATAATGGCCAAGAAATGGAGGGAAATGATGGAGGAGATGGAGAAACTTCTCAAAGTGTGTGAATACAGGATCAGCATCAGTGTGGAGTCCCATTCAGCTTAATGCTGATTGAAGAGAAAGTTGAAAACTTCTTAGAAGACTTGAAACACAGTGAAGAATCTGAGTGTGTATCTTTTTTCATCAATTCAGGGATAAAGCCAGTCTTCACAACATGAAAGTAAGTGGTGAGGTGTGAGTGCAGATAGAGTAGCTACCTGGGAACTCCTTGACACATTTTGAAAAATTACTGATGAAGACATTTATTTTACCTGAGCTGTGTTTTAATGTGGATAAGACAGGACTGTACTGGAAGAGGATGCCAGGCCAAAGTTACATCTGTACAGAGGAAAAGTTGATGTCAGGCTATGAAGAATCAAAGGATAGTTTAACTCTGTTGCTTGCTGGCAATGCTTCTAGTGATATCAAACTGAGACCTCTGTCAGTTTATCATGCAGACAACCCAAGAGTCCTTAGAAACAGCCAAGCTTCTCTTCCTGTTGCATAGCAGAGTAACTCCAAAGCCTGGCTCACACAAGGCCATTTTCCAAGACTGATTTTTCCACCACAGTATTCCAGAGGGAGAGAGATATTAACTAGTGAAGGATGACCTTCAGCATTCTTTTGCTACATTTCAGTGCTCTGGACCACTCCCCATTCATGGACAGCTTTTATCTCAACATCAAACTAGTGCATCTCCCACCAAATGTTACATCATTCATCTAGCCTATGGACTAGGGAGTTACAGGGACTTTCAAGAAATATTTTCATCATGTGTTTTGTCAGGTAATAAAGGCAAGTGGTGAATCAGGAATAACTTTGCAAGAATTAAGGACTATAACATCTACAAGGCCATAAAATACCTTGACTTCATTTGGCATGAGGTTATGAGCCATCACTGCAAATGGGGTTTGGAAGAAACTTTGTCCAGTTTGTTCACAATTTATGTGGATTTGGCTGTTTGTCTTTGAATTCTGCTTCTAATCCTCCTGGGTAGTCTCTGAATTCTGTGGTAAAGAAACAATCATTATTTACAATTGGTATGTGGGTTTTCTATTTTGAACGATGTTGAGAACTTCTCTTAATTTATACATGTTCGTGACAGGTTGGTATGGTTTCTGAAACAAATTGGCTAAAAAGATGAAAGCTTAAGGATGATTGAACATATTCGTTGTATTTAAAAAACAGAAATGCATAAATTAATTTGTTGTCTCTTTAAATTATATGCAGCAAAGAATTCTCTTTTGAGATTCATGCAGCACATAGGATCTAATTTATCTAATTAGTTGCTGTGTTTCTGTTTCTGCTTTTATGGCATCCATCCACTAGCGGCCATCACAATTTAAAATGAGTTTCTTTTTAAGTGACAGGCATATTAGAGAAGACATCTAAAAGTGCTGAAGGAATATTGGAATGTATAGATAGGAAATTTTGTAACATTTCTGAAAAGCATGAAGTTTCTTTTATTGATTTCTTGAGATAGTGTCTTGTAGAGAGAGAGAGAGATCTGTCGTATTTTAAAATTTTAAAATTTGGTTGTCTATATTTATTCATTTCATTGATTTTACCTATCTGTGCCTATATATTCTTTATACATATATAGCTTTCTCATGCCTAAACATATAATTTTACATCTACTTGCTTCTATATCTAGACAGTTTTGTTGGTTGGACCTCCAAAAATAATGAATTTTAACTAAACATTTTAATTTGTGTGTTGTATTTAAATGAAAATATTTTCTGACTTAATAGTCATTGATATATTTTCTCTGTTAATAGAACCATTGTTTTTTAGACCAGACTTTACGAGGTAAAATTGAATGGATTTTCTAGATTTGTGGCTAGGTATGGGTATGCCCAAAGAAAGACAATGCCAAAGAATGCTCAAAGAATGCTGCCACACAATTGCACTCATCTCACATGCTAATAAAGTAGTGCTCTAAATTCTCCAAGCCAGGCTTCAGCAATATGTGAACTGTGAACTTCCAGATGTTCAAGCTGGTTTTAGGAAAGGCAGAGGAACCAGAGATCAAATTGCCAGCATCTGCTGGATCATGGAAAAAAGCAAGAGAGTTCCAGAAAAGACATTATTTCTGCTTTATTGACTATGCCAAAGCCTTTGACTGTGTGGATCACAATAAACTGTTCCATTTTAAAATGCTGTGAGCTGACTAGCCAAAACTAAATTGAAGACATTGGTGTGTCTTCGGGAGAACCCTTTAAGATGATCCCAATGTTCTGTCCTCAATATGAGAGACTTGGGTTCAATCCCTAAGTTGGGAAGATTCCCTGGAAAAAAGCACAGCAAGCCACTCCAGTATTCTTGCCTGGAGAATCTCCATGGACAGAGGAGCCTGGTGGGCTACAGTTCCGTGGGGTCACAAAGAGTCAGATATGAGAGCAGCTAAGCACAGTGTGGCACAGCATCATGTTCCAAGGTAGCTGTTATTATACTGAAGTGTAGTGCTGTGGACCAGAAGGGAAATAAAGTCCAATAACTTTATTATTGGACTTAAATACACTGTCTAGATAAGAAGTTTAGTTGTCTTAAATACACTGTCTAGATAAGAAGTTTAGTTGTGATAACACATTAGAATTATCTTTGTTTCTATAAGTCACTGTTTGGAGTAATTTGGTATGTTGTAATAGGTAGCCAATACACCATGAGAGTTTAATAGTACACACAATTGGCACCATGATTTGTTTTATTTCAATAGTAAAATATATAGTATAATATTAATATGCAATTAGACACAGAATCTTTATGTTTTATGAGAAGATCAGTTTAAATTACATGCTAGACAGTGAGATAGATAGCAAAGCCCTGCTCCTCATGAGTTAGTTTATTTCTCCAAGGCTGTCTGCATGCATGCTAAGTCACTTCAGTCACGTCCAACTCTTTGCCACCCTATGGACCATGGCCCATCAAGCTCCTCTGTCCATGGGATTCTCCAGGCAAGAATACAGGAGTGGGCTGCCATGTCCTCCTCCAGGGGATCTTTGCAACACAGGGATCAAACCTGTGTTTCTTACATCTTCAGCACTGTTAGGCAGGTTCTTTACCACTATTGCCACCTGAGAAGCCCAAGACTGTCTATATAATCTCTCTTATTTTTTAATCCAAAGAACTTATGGAAGCAAATTTTATCGCCATCTATTTTCCCTTGCTTACAGGTTTGTGTACATGGTTTTGTACAGTAATTTTATCAACTAAGGGATTTTTCTACCAATTTTTTAACTCACTGACAATATGCTGCATTTTTCTGATTCAAAATGTCCTTCAAATTTTAACCCTGATGAATTTTACAATTGATATGGATATCAAAATACAGTAATAGTTTTGGAATGTTAATACTGAGAAAAAGAAGTAAGTAATTTAATACAGGCTATAACATTTATTCCAGTTTCTTCTCTCTAAGTGGAAGCTGAGGCATAAATAAGGAGGAAAATTGATGATGATACTACAATTGCAGAAGGATGTGCATAAGAATAAATACATTTTTTTTTTCACATGGAGGATAAAAACTGCATCTGTATTTAATACTGGTACTTAATGATAATGATCAGCTAAGAATATCAGGTTGCAAATGTAAAAAAATATAAAAATTAACAGTGAAATAAAATTAAATAAAAGATTAATTAAATTATAGAAGTACTGATATGCACAAGAAAACATTTAATTAGACAGATATAAAAAACTTTATGAGCAACTGAATGTTAATAACTTGACTGAGAAAGACCACAAAACTGGAAGATAGGAAATGAAAGTTGGGTGTAGTTATTTATTAGCTGTGATCAAGAACACATAACTCAATGTGTTTTGGTGTCTGATTTCTTGTATAAGATGAAGGTAATTGTCTCTTGAATATACATATGATTAAAAGATATGAGATTATTGTTGTTTTCAGCAAGACTAGAGCAAAATTAAACTGAACATTGATGAATCGTATATCAACATTATAAATCAGATTACAAATTAAGAAAGGACAAATAAAATTAATACAAACTAATCCATTAAAGTATATTGCACTAGCTGTAATGTGTTCAGTTCAGTTCAGTTCGGTTGCTCAGTTGTGTTTGACTCTTTGCAACCCCATGAACTTCAGTACGCCAGGTTTCCCTGACCTTCACCAACAGTCGGAGCTTAGTCAAACTCATGTCCATCAGTCAGTGATGCAATCCAACCATCTCATCCTCTGTCTTTCCCTTCTCCTCTTGCTTTCAATCTTTCCGAGCATTGGGGTCTTTTCTAAGAATCAGTTCTTCACACCAGGTGGCCAACTGTTGTAGCTTCACCTTCAACATCAGTCCTTCCGGGGAATATTCAGGACTGATTTCCTTTAGGATTGACTGGTTTGATCTTCTTACAGTCCAAAGAATTCTCAAAGGTCTTCTCCAACAACACAGTTCAAAAACATCAACTCTTTGGAGCTCAGCTATCTTTATGGTCCAACTCTCACATCCATACATGACTACTGGAAAAATCATAGTTTGACTAGATGAACCTTTGTTGGCAAAGTAATGTCTGCATTTTTAATATGCTGTCTATGTTGGTCATAGGTTTTCTGCCAAAGAGCAAGAGTCTTTTAATTTCGTGGCTGCAGTCACCATCTGCAGTGATTTGGGAGCCCCAAAACACAAAATATCTCACTGTTTCCATTGTTTCCTCATCTATGAAGTAATGGGACCAGATGTTTCCCATATAGTAATGGGACTGGATGCCATAGTCTTAGTTTTTGGATGCTGAGCTTTAAGTCAGCTTTTTCACTCTCCTCTTTCACTTTCATCAAGAGGCTTTTTAGTACCTCTTTGCTTTCTGCTATTAGGGTGGTGTCATCTCCATGTCTGAGGTTATTGATGTTGTCCCAGCAATCTTGATTCCAGCTTGAGCTTCATCCAGCCCAGCATTTCCCAGGATGTACTCTGCATATAAATTAAACAAACAGGGTAACAATATACAGCCTTGAAACACTCTTTTCCCAGTTTGGAACCAGTCCACTGTTCCATGTCCAGTTCTAACTTTTGCTTCTTGACCTGAGTGCAGATTTCTTAGGAGGCAGGTCAGGTGGTCTGGTATTCCTATCTCTTTCATAATTTTCCACAGTTTGTTGTGATCCACAGAGCCTTTAGCATTGTTAATGAATCAAAAATAGATTTTTTTTTTTGAATTCTCTTTTTCAGTGATCTGGCAGATGTTGGCAATTTAATCTCTGGTTCCTCTGTCTTTTCTAAATCCAGCTTGAATATCAGGAATTTCTCATTCATGTACTGTTGAAGCCTAGCTTCGAGAATTTTGAGCATTACTTCACTTGCGTGTGAGATGAGTGCAACTGTGCAACAGGTTAAACATTCTTTGGCATTGCCTTTTTGGGGGATTGGAATGAAAACTGAACTTTTCCTGTCCTGTGGCCACTGCTGAGTTATGCATATTTTTTGGCATATTGAGTGCAGCACTTTCACAGTATCATCTTTCAGGATTTGAAATAGCCCAGCTGGAATTTCATCATCTCCACTAGCTTTGTTAATAGAGATGCTTCCTAAGGCCTGCTTGACTTCACATTCCAGGTGAATGATCTAGGTGTGTGATCACACCGTTGTGATTATCTGGGTCATAAAGATATTTTTTGCATAGTTCTTCTGTGTATTCTTGCCACCTCTTCTTAGTATCTTTTGCTTCTGTTAGGTCCATACAGTTTTTGTCTTTATTGTGCCCATCTTTGCACGTAATGTTCTATTGGTATCTCTCATTTTCTTGAAGAGACCTCTAGTTTTTCCTGTTTTATTGTTTTCCTCTATTTTTTTTCACTGATCACTTAGGAAGGCTTATCTCTTTTTGCTATTCTTTGGAACTCTGCATTCAGATGAGTATATCTTTCTTTTTCTCCCTTGCCTTTTGCTTATCTTCTTTTCTCAGCTATTTGTAAGGCCTCCTCAGACAACTATTTTGCCTTTTTATATTTCTTTCTCTTGGGGATGGTTTTGATCACAACCTCCTGTACAATGTATAAACCTCCATCCGTAGTTCTTCAGGTACTCTCTCTAGTAGATCTAATCCCTTGAATCTATTTGTGACTTCCACTGTATAATCGTAATCAATTTGATTTAGTTCATACCTGAATGGTCTAGTGGTTTTCCCTATTTTCTTCAATTTAAGTCTGAATGTTTCAGTAAGGAGTTCATGATCTGAGCCACAGTCAGCTCCCAGTCTTATTTTTTGCTGCAAAGGATATAATCAATCTGATTTTGGTATTGACCATCTGGTGACATTCGTGTGTGGAGTTGTCTCTTGTGTTGTTGGAAGAGGGTGTTTGCTGTGACCTGTTTGTTCTTTTGGCAAAAGTCAGTTAGCCTTTTCCCTGCTTCATTTTGTACTCCAAGGCCAAACTTGCCTATTACCCCAGATATTTCTTGACTTCTTACTTTTGCATTTTGGTTCCTTATGATGAAAAAGGGCATCTTTTTTGGTGTTAGTTCTAACAGGTATTATAGGTCCTCATAGAACTGTTCAGCTTCATCTTCTTTGACATTAGTGGTTGAGATATAGACTTGGATTATGTGATGTTGAATGGTTTGGCTTGTAAACAAACAGTGATCATTCTTTCATTTTGAGATTGTACCCAACTAATCTTGTGTGTTAGATACCTGGAATAAAAATCTGATCATGTTTTAAAGAGTTTGTACTCTAATGGGAAATATAGAGACTAAAATGTACTTACAATAAAAGTGTGAAGATAAATATTATTTAATAAGTTTCCTTAGAAGAAAAGTTAGGAGTAAAAATTGAGTAGGAATTACGCTTGAAAAGAGTCAGAAGTGGGACTGGGCATGAGAAGGATGGGAGCTGGTGTTAGTCTGAAAGTTTGAGATAGAGAAAGGAATTCTGAGTAGAGTTAAGAACATAGGCAAAGTTTGGAGATAATGGAGAAATGATACTTTGGGAAAAAGTTCAGATATACAGGATGGTAGAAGCATACAGTTCTTGGTGGAAATTGTTGAGATGTGACGTATGAGAGTAAAACACAGGCATATTGAACAAATGAAATAAGCAGGTAAAAAAATAAATTCAACTCCGAAGAAAAGATATCCAAACTCCAGTATCTGGTGAAGGACAGGGAAGCTTGGCGTGCCTCTGTTCATGAGGTGGCAAAGAGTCAAACACAACTGAGCAACTAAACTGAATTGAAAAAATAAATAAATAAATAAATTCAACTCCAAACAAAAAATTTAGAGGTAGCATTTTAGAATACAATAGACCGTATGGAACACATATGTAGGGTAGGATATTTTTATTATCTCAATATAAATTGAGATAATAGTTCTTTGTCAAATTTTATAACACTTTGTTCCTAAAAAAAAAAAAAAAAAAAAAGTAGTCCAAATGTTAGTTGTATATTACTCGACTTTTAAAAAACAAAAATTTATTCCAGATAGTTTGGTTTGGATGGCTTACGTTGAGCAGAGGAAAACCCCAATCTCTAAACCTGACCGTATGTTACCTTAATTATAAAAGAATCTTTTTAGATATCATTGAATTAAGACTCAAGATAAAAATATCCTGGATTATTATAATGGTTTAACATAATCATGGGATAACTTCTAAGAGAGGAACAGAAGAGGGTCAGATATACAAGGTGATGTGACAGTGGAAACAGAGATCATTTTAGAGGGAAATGTGAAGATGCTATGCTGTTGACTTATAAAATGAAGGAAAAATTGTGAGTCAAGTAGTGCAGGAGGCCTCTAGAAGCTGGGAAATACAAGGATACAGATTCCCCGCTAGAGTGTATAGAAGGAATACTGACAAAACCTTAATATTATGCTAACAAGACCTAGTTCAGACTTCTGACTTCCAGAGCTATATGATAATAAATTTTTGCTAAGCCCCTATATTTGTAGTAATTTGTTGCAACAGCTATAAAAGATGCATATGATTGGATTCCAGTTTATTTTTGTATCAGCCCTTGTTTTGGGTTTTACCTTGTCCTTGACACCCCCACTTTACATTCATCTTTCTTGTTCCAACCGTCTGCCTTGAGAACTTCAAACTCTAGCAACAGACATGAATAAAACTGCCTTACAGAGACCATTTGGCTCTTACAATTGCATATGGCAGAATCCCTTTAATGAATTTTATTTAGTATGTCTAGGGGTTCTGATTCTCTGAACCCTGATTGCAACAAATGTTTTGACTACTTGAACATCATTCCACAAAGTGCATGGAATTTGTATTAATGCTCATCTTAAAAAACTTTTCTCTACATTTGTCATGATAACTTCTTGTGCACAAATATCTCTGCCGTCATTAATAGGTTTTGGGTCACTAACAGACGCTTACTATCTCTTATTCCTTAACTGACCATGGAAAAATAACTCCACATAGTTAGCATGCCCCAAAGGACTCAAACAGTGATATAATTATTTAGGGCTTAAGTAAACTATTAGCTACATATGAACATATTGAATTTCAACCATTCCAAAGGTGGTATTTGTGTATTTATTGCACTAGAATCAACCCTGCAATTTTGACATTTTATGTATATAGTGTTTAGAGGATGATTGAGTTTTATGATATCAAGAAAAATGTGACATTTAAGGATTTTTTTTCCTCTTTTCATGATATTTGCATACTATATTCATTTTTTTATTGGTTTTAATCAAGTTAACCCAAAGTCTATGAGTTTTTTATAGAAGATAAATTGTGTATTTAAAGGATAAAGAAAAGAGGATAAATGACTCTTTTGAGTATCTGTTGGGAGCTGATTTGTTTAAAAATTCCATTTCTTTGCTATGTTGTTTATGAGGAGAAATTTGTCTATCAAATATCAAACTAAGTTCAAATGAAATTGTGATTGGAGGTCTCAGTTCCCTTGATCTATTCTCTGTGTAATACTGTAAATCATATAGTCACATTCTACCTCCTGAAGCCAGCCAGTCTTTTGCCTTCCAATAGCTTTGCTGGCGGCTCTGTCAAGTACTGCCTGTGGCTTCAAACTCACATCAAAGAAAGCTCACACTATACTAGCCCTGGGCCATGAGAATGTTCAAGCAGTTGGTGAATTTCATCTCAACCATTACTTTCTCTCATTTATGTTCCAAAACATATTTATAAGTGAATAGAATTCTCTTGAAGGTATGGAGAACTCCTAAAGTATTAGAGTTAGAAATATTAATATTAACTTCAAAACTGTTAGTGTATGCATGCATGCTTGACTCTTTGCAACCCTATGGGCTGTACCCCACCAGGCTTCTCTGTCCATGGGATTTCCCAGGGAAAAATATTAGACTGGGTTGCTATTTCCTCCTCCAGAGGATCTTCCTGACCCAGAGATGGAATCATGTCTCCTGCATTACAGGCAGATTCTTTATGACTGAATCATTGGGAAAATAGATGATATTAAAGCTATGAAGGTGGATGCAACAACCTAAGAAATATCCCCTTTTCTCTTGAAAATAGAAACTATTCAAGAATGAAAACTAACACTTAACTGTGAGATACCAAAAGAATTTCAAAAGCATGAAAAAGTAGAATGTAAAAACCACCAGAAAATAGAGTCCTTCAGGTTACTGGAAAAGAAAGATCTAGGGTATAAATCCAGAAAATTAAGGAGATTTGGAGATATTATATACTACTCTATAAAAGACAATTTTATGTTATCAGACTCTTTTTTTAACTTTTGTAAATTAATATTTTTACTTAATAAAAAGTAAATTAATTTTTTCCTTCTAAAGAAAAAATAGAGATATCTAGTGTATAATATGTTTTGGAATTTTTTAATGCCAGTTATAAATACACATACACACAACTCAATCTATCTATTATTGTCTTTTCTATTAATGGATTTGTGGCCTTTTTCCTAATTATTTTCTGTAGTTCTAAGTCTCATGTTAATGTAATTTAGAAAGTTAATGTCAGATATTTTACATTAATGTTTATTTCGGATTTAACAGCGTATTGCAAATGTTGCTGTAGTGACAAGAAATCTTCCAAAATTTAGTTTTTATAAATTTAAAAATAACAAAATAAACATTGCTATATAGATGAATAACTAGGAGAAATGTTTGGAGAAACTATCACAAAATATTAGAATGCAGAATACATAAGGATTATAATTCTTTAATATTCATGAAATATTCATTTTAAGTAAATCCCTTGTTGTTCTTATCACATTTGGAGACATTATTTAATTTTCTTCTGTTATGGACATTTCTTTGATTTTATTGTCTCTGAATTGACCGCCTACCTTTCCACTTTGATTCTCCCTTTGTTTTAAATACCCTTCTCCATCTTCTTTCACTAAATATCTTGTCAATTATTTGAATTTTCCCAAACATGAAAGATAGTTTCTGACCTTGGCTGTTTCTGTTTTCTTGTCTGCAACAATCTGTAAAACTGAAAAGTTAGGCTCCATTTAGATACAGAAGAAGGGAAACCATTGAACATTTATTCTGAATATACTTGTCTTTTGGAAAACATGAGAAATTAAAGTGTTAGATATAATGAAAAATGATGAAGCAAGATAATAGTACAATAGCATTACTCATTACTTAATTTTTAGATATCTAGAAAAATTTAAATTTTACTGATGGGAAAATTCAAGTGAATAAAGATGATGTGTAGAAAATGAGACATTTATTATCTTTTCATATAAGTCAATGACTTGTATCCAAATAGCAACTGAGTCTGGATAGTGTTATTGAACTCATAAGAAACTAATTAGATTGTAGTTATTTGAAGATACTCAAGTAATTATTACCAAATCAAAAGACAAACTGCAATTTGAATTTGTAACAAATGATTTAAACATAAATGCAAAGCAGTGTAAAAGTTTCCCAAGAAATTTATGTAGGTGTTAAGCAATAAGAAACAATATAAAATAATGAAGTTTTGATTGAAAAAAATGTAGAGATAAATAATTTAGGAAACACAGTTCATTATTTTTTATTTTAACTGATTTATTTTTAATTGGAGGATAATTGCTTTAAACTGTTGTGTTGGTTTCTGCCATATATCAACATGAATCAGCCATAGGTGCACATATTTCCACTCCCTCTTCAAACTCCCTCCCACTTCCCACCTCATCCTACCCCTCTAGGTTGTAGGAAACACAATTCTTTAATAACAAATATGATAGTTACCTTAAGGTTTACAAAGCAAGAAATTCTACATTAAAAGAATTTCAATGAATGATGCATGCCCCTGAAAGACTGGACCATATTTGGTTAAAAGAATCAGTTCTCAGTTGATAAATCCTCCTATAAGTCCTTGACTTACTGAAAACTGTAGTGCATCTCTTTATAAATTATGACTATTTACTCTTGATATGTCTTTTGCTTCCTATATTTTCCAAGATACATCAAGTGTACTTATGACCACTGGAGAGATGGCGCAGAATTCAGTCAAATTCATTATTAGCTTTCATCAAAGCCTCAGAAGCATCTTCTTTTTCTCTAAGCTTTTTCAGCACTATACAATATGTAGATATGATTCTGATGTCTATATTTTTAATAGACATCAATAAACTGTATTTTACCGCCAAGGATGTTTCATGATCATCTTAAGGGATTGTGTGTGTGTTTTTTTTAAGTATATTGTGTTTAAGTTAAAAAAAAAAATTAAGACAAGCAACCCAACACTCTTTCAATGTAGTGTAAGACTACATTGTTTGTGACTACCTAGTGCCACTGGGACTGTTTGTGACTACCTAGTGCCACTGGGAACTAGGTACCCTCAGCTGCCATATCTGCCCTTCCCTTCCCCTTCCAGCTGTTCCTGACTAGACCAAAATTGATTCCTTTCATTTGCTCTCTACCAGACATGGAAAGCATGGTTCATTCTCTGCTTTTCACTTTGTTAAAAGTCTTTGTAAATAATTACAATCAGACAGAAAAGTTTTATTATCGAGATAATAAACCATTAAAAGTATCTGTCATCTTTGAAAAGAGTTTTATTGAATACTTAATATTCTTTAAAAAGCATTACTTTTTATCACTGATCACACTAAAAAACACACCTACAAACATGAGAATTGCTTGAAATATTATATATTTACAGTTTAATAGTTATAATTTTAATTTTAAAGGATTAATTTAAAAAATTTATTATACAGCTAATATTGCAACAGCTCTCATTGCTTTAATAGATCTCTACTTGAGATATACTCTAAGACAGTGAATAGCAAATAGTAAATTCTCAAAAAAATAGCAATCATTTTGTCAGCATATTCTGAAATTTAATCTTTAGTAAAATACATGGGAAAACTTTTCAAAATCTTATTTCGCACTTTTGTACAATTCTAACTTGAAAGAAACACACAAACACATATACCATAATATTCAAGCGACAATATGAAGTCTCTAGTAAATTTATTTATCATAATTGAAAGCAATAATGACTAATCCCATCTATGTTTACTTAGAAGAGTGAATTCTAGTAGTAGATAATTCCATAATTTGTAAATGAGATTTCTGAAGGAATTTTTCTTTTTTCTTTTTATGTTTTTAAGAGGAGAGTCATAAGAGTATACTGGAAGCACAAAGAATTTCCTGCAGTGCTAAAAGAGAGTGCTTCTCAGGCCCTCAGGATAATTTCAGAATATGGTTCTTCATCATTAGAATTCAGTGGCAATTTTTTCTCCAGGTTGAGTATATCTGATGATACTGAATCTGAACACTGTGTGGGAGACTTGTAGAAACAATCATTTGTAGTGGTGATAGCAACAATCACATTCTAATTTTTTTCAGTTTTACATACTGTAAAAATATTCTTCTTGAGGGCACATAAAACTGGGACAAGTAGCAGCTGCTGGTGTTGGAGAAGGTCATTGAGGGGCCATGAGTGCTGGTTAACCCACCAGCTGCAGCTGGGCTATCAGAGGCTCCTCACTCCCTTCTTTGTCCTTGCAAGGTAGATACCGGCCATAGTCCTCACACTAGGAGCTGTTTCAACAACACAGCCTTGAGAGAGCAATGTACTGCTGAGACTCTCAGGACTGAATATGTGATTGAACCCAATTAAGGTTTCAAACTTTTAGATCCTGGTGGGGAGATATGGAGATATACTCATCTTGTGGCCGCCTAAGACAAGTCTTGTGTATATAAGTCCCCTTGCTTATTAAACCTGCCACCTACCAATCTGGAGTAGTTTGCCTGTTTCTTTTGTCTCTGCTTGCCCTCCATGTATGGTGGCCAGTTTCAGAATTCACTCAGGAAATTTGCAGGGCTGTGAACCACCAATGAGAAATATTAAGCTAAGAAGATGACATTCTGCTTAACTGTATGAAGTAAGATATGTGATTACACGATGTCATTCATTTTTGACTTTGTTCTCATCTTGGCTTATCATTTTCACTTGAGCAAAAATGCAGCTTAATTGGTCTAGTGCCACCTGTACATAAATGACTACATGGAATCATATGTGTCCTCACTCTGTATTTTGAATCAAACACATGTAAGATTGATATAAAAAATAAAATTCACATTTCTCAAACCCAGTTAATTGCTAAGTGAGAGAATAGATGAAGACTGTATTTACAGAAATTGCCTCTAGACCAGCTCATGCTCTAAGATTTTTAATGACTGTAATTTTTCTCCAGATATTTTTTTTCCATTTAAAGGAGAAAATGTTTACCTCTTTTCAGTTTTAAGACACTAGGCTAGCATTCATCTTAAAAAAATGACCTGTACTTTTATAAACCGTGTCTTGATATTTAAAAATAAAAGACAATTATAAAGTTGTTGGTGATTTTGTGCATGTAGACATGAAGATATTTGATATATATATATATGTATATTGCAGAAGGGTTTCAGAGGTTTAAAAGGATGCTGATAAAATTCAGTTAATTAACTTATAAAGCTCTTAAACATAATTGACAACATTTCTCAAATTTTAATTTGGGAGGGTCAAGCTAGAATTCAAAGTGGAATACATGTGAGAGAAAGAAACTGAACTGTGTCACTGAGAAATTGGTACACAGCCTGCATCCCTTCATTTTATGTAACTCATATTTCATGTAATATTAAAATCATAAATAGAGCAGGTGATACTAATGAGGACACTAGACAACGAGTCCAAATACTTTTTTGTTTAGCACATTTTGCCATTAATTAATCTGGTAACCTTGAACTAGTCCAGCTCTGAAGTCTTCACATTTTTTATGTCTAAATTAAAAGATCTACCTTAGATCATCTGTTATAAATTTCTAAAATTTAATATTAAATAATAGAAAAAAAGACTGGCTTATATGAGTAAATTAGGTCAACTAAATGAATATATACAGTTAGACCTAATCTAAGGCCTCTGATTATAGGATTTTTGTACACTAAATACCAGCAAATCTGGGTTGTCTTTAGTTTTCTCTTACCAATGTGAATTAACAGCATTTGAGAAACTGGCAGAATAACCCAGACACCACTTAAAATAAACCAATATCAAATCAAGCTTTTCTGTGTAGGCAGGCTTTCTCCTATCAATATGATTTTTAAAGAGAGAGCAACAAAGGTCATAAATAAACCTATTTAGAAAAAAAGAAAATGTTTCTTAAATGATTTCTTCCCATTTACAGTAAACTTACTTTAAACATTGATGGAGCCAACAAATGTAACTGTAAACAACAAACACATTTTGCTTGAGGGACCCAGAGCCTTACAGAAAAATTTCACATTTTGAATCTGCTTTTTTCCCCTTTCTTTCCTTCTCTATCATCCATTCTTGCATTTCCTTACAGCCTTACTTTTCATCCTATCAGATTTCTTTTTCAGTTGCCTTTCACATAGCTCTGCAAAAAATAAAATGTTGCCTAGAATTTATTGCCCATTTTGTCTCATTTATCTACAACTTTGTTCATCTTGAAAATCATCAATTGAGTGGGCTGAGAGTTACTTATTATGAGATAACATCTTTAAGAAGGTTTCTACAGAGAATGCTGGGCACTGCTCTTTTGAAATATGCCCTTTTAAGAATTAGCTCTGCTTAAGACCATCCGATGGTCCTTTGACTTGCTTTGTCAGGATTTTAGCTCCTGCATCACTTAGCTGTGGGTATAGCTGGAAGCAGGTCAACCTTTGACTTATGTCTTAATAAAGTGTTCCTGTTATTAGCTTACCTTGCCCCATGTGTGTTCACTGCTGACTCAACGATACTTCTAATTAGAGTTCTTAATTCTTGGCTATTTCAGTACCTGAATATTGTATTGCAGGTGCTGTTGTGAAAGAACTAATCAATAGTAAATGAATTATGGAGAATTAATTACCTTATTGCTGTGCTTATACTCTGCAGAGTTTGGGCGTTTTTTTTTTTTCCCCTTCCTTCTTTACCTGGTCACCAAATTGTGTTAGATTGTCATGTTCCCTGAGATAACAAATCTTGAAAATAGCTCTCAAAGCATGGCTCTATATTATTTTCTAAGTGAGAACATCTTCTCATGGTGTAATAGCCAATTCAGACATCCCTGGGCATTCTAAGTGAGATATAAAGCAGGTCATCCTCTGAGTTTGAAGGAGATAAATGTGGTAAAACACTGTACCAATGATGCTTTAGTCTGCTGACCTTGGTGTGGGAATGAAAAGTGATTTTAAATTCAAAGCAAAGTTAGTAGAGTTTCACAGCAACTTATTAGGCTGATATCTTAAGCTTGCATTTTTCGACTTTTTGTGCCTGACCCCATCAGCCTCTGGAATTCATCACAACAATCTAAATGCACCCTCCATTGTCAGTATCTAAATACTTCCCCAAGTTTTTGCAAGCTAACACAGCAGATTTCTAAATAGCCTGTAGATTCAGTCTTCCTCCTCTTGTCTAGGGTTTGGTGTATGTCTACTCTTGTTTCAGGAATGGTGTATGCTCCTTCTTTTATGAAACACTTTCTGAAAATTTCAGGCACTTACCCAACACTCTAGTAGAGCTTCTTTATCATATTGTGTTTCACACTGTAATGTATTCATCATTAGATTGTTTATTTTCCTTGTTAGACAGTGATATTGATGAAGGAAGCAGACTCATTACCCTATTGGAATTTGTATGTTCAACATCTGGTATGATTCCTCATATATATTTGGTAGTGGTTCAGTCACTAAGTGGTGCCCAACTCTTGAGAACCCATGGACTGCAACAGACCAGACTCTTCTGTCCAGGGGATTTTCCAAGCAAGAATACTGAAGTGGGTTGCCATTTCCCTCTTTAGGGGATATTCCCAATGCAGGGATTGAACCCAGGTCTCCTATTTTGAAAGTGGATTCTTTTTTTTTTTTTAATTTATTTATTTTAATTGGAGGCTAATTACTTTACAATATTGTATTAGTTTTGCCATATATTGACATGAATCCGCCACAGGTGTACATGTGTTCCCCATCCTGAACCCCCCTGCCCACCTCCCTCCCCATCCCATTCCTCTGGTTCATCCCAGTCCACCAGCCCCAAGCACCCTGTATCATGCATTGAACCTGGACTGGTGATTCATTTCGCAAATGATAATATACATGTTTCAATGCCATTCTCCCAAATCATCCCACCCTCGCCCTCTCCCACAGAGTCCAAAAGATTGCTCTATACATTTGTGTCTCTTTTGCTGTCTTGCATATGGGGTTATCATTACTATCTTTCTAAATTCCATATATATGCATTAGTATACTGTATTGGTGTTTTTCTTTCTGGCTTACTTCACTCTGTATAATAGGCTCCAGTTTCATCCACCTCATTAGAACTGATTCACATATATTCTTTTTAATGTCTAAGTAATACTCCATTGTGTATATGTACCACAGCTTTCTTATCCATTCATCTGCTGATGGGCATTTAGGTTGCTTCCATATTCTGGCTATTATAAACAGTGCTGCGATGAACATTGGGGTACATGTGTCTCTTTCAATTCTGGTTTCCTCAGTGTGTATGCCTAGCAACGGGATTGCTGGGTCATATGGCAGTTCTATTTCCAGATTTTTAAGGAATCTCCATACTGTTCTCCATAGTGGCTGTACTAGTTTGCATTCCCACCAACAATGTAAGAGGGTTCCCTTTTCTCCACACCCTTTCCAGAATTTATTGCTTGTAGACTTTTGGATAGCAGCCATTCAGACTGGCACGAAACGGTACCTCATTGTGGTTTTGATTTGCATTTTTCTGATAATGAGTGATGTTGAGCATCTTTCCATGTGTTTGTCAGCCATCTGTATGTCTTCTTTGGAGAAATGCCTGTTTAGTTCTTTGGCCCACTTTTTGATTGGATTGTTTATTTTTCTGGAATTAAGCTTCAGGCGTTGCTTGTATATTTTTAATATTAATTCTTTGTCATTTGCCATCTTGAGAAATAATAAAGGAACTTGAGGAATCAACCTGCCTGACTTCAGTCTCTACTACAAAGCCGCAGTCATCAAGACAGTATGGTACTGGCACAAAGACAGAAATATAGATCAATGGAACAAAATAGAAAGCCCAGAGATAAATCCACACACCTATGGACACCTTATCTTCAACAAAGGAGGCAAGAATATACAATGGAGAACAGACAATCTCTTTAACAAGTGGTGCTGGGAAAACTGGTCAACCACTTGTAAAAGAATGAAACTAGAACACTTTCTAATGGCATACACAAAAATAAACTAAAAATGGATTAAAGGTCTAAATGTAAGACCAGAAACTATAAAACTCCTAGAGGAAAACATAGGCAAAATGCTCTCCGACATAAATCACAGCAGGATCCTATATGACCCACCTCCCAGAATATTGGAAATAGAAGCAAAAATTAATGAGTGGGACCTAATTAAAATTAAAAGTTCTGCACAACAAAGGAAACTGCAAGCAAGGTGAAAAGACAGCCTTCAGAATGGGAGAAAATAATAGCAAATGAAGGTAGATTCTTTACCACTAGGCAAGCCCAACGGAGAAGGCAATGGAACCCCACTCCAGTACTCTTGCCTGGAAAATCCCATGGACGGAGGAGCCTGGTAGGCTACAGTCCATGGGGTCGCTACCATTCGGACACGACTGAGCGACTTCACTTTCACTTTTCACTTTCATGCATTGGAGAAGGAAATGGTAACCCACTCCAGTGTTCTTGCCTGGAGAATCCCGGGGATGGCGGAGCCTGGTGGGCTGCCGTCTATGGGGTCACACAGAGTCGGACACGACTGAGGCGACTTAGCAGCAGCAGCAGCAGGGAAGCCCGAATGAATGACTGTCTCATGGAATGATGGTCATCTGCAGAATTTGTATATGATAAAAACTTAAATTCATGTTTTGGCTCGGCCTCTGAATAGCTCTGTGACTTTGTTCATATCATTTCTTTTATTCTCCACGTGCTTCTCTGTAAAATGAGATAACGGTAGACTCAGTCTCACAGGTATATAGTAAAAAGCAATAACTACAGTTTGTCACAGTGCCTGACCTCATGACTGAACAATGCATATGTGTGTTCATGAGTGTTTTTATGGATTTTTCTGTAACATACTTTAAAGTATTCATAGACATTGAATAACATAAAGTATGCTATACAAATTGATTCTGTATAACATAGCATATAGAAACAAACAAGCACACAAATGTATCATTGGTGTTAAAGAATATTGAACTTCCTCTCTTTCAATTAAATGAGTGAATTTTATTTTTGTTTTGTCTTGCCTTTTTTCTCCATAGAAACATATGACAAACAATTGAACTCCTCTGGTGTCTTACCTTCTCTCTATTTCCATGAATTGAAATATTTTCTGTTTTATACTATAATTAATTTGTTTTTATATTATTTGGAAATAAGTAACATTCCCTTCAATTAATTACAATAGGTTACATTTTCTTCCCCTTTCTCAATATTATCTTTTTTTTTTTTTTAATAAGAACACTAAGTCTCACATCTCTCAGCTTGAAACACAGGTGTCAAAATACATGGTTTCTTAATTTCCATTCATGTCAAAAAATTGATTTTTTGCTTGAGTGACAATTTATAGACAAGGTACCATGGTGATTATTAAAATATTTATTAATTACACAATATGTAAACTCGTAATGTATACCAAGAAAGTAGAAATTTGAAGAAGTATTTCAAAGATAAGAGCAGAGTCAGAATTGTTCATCATTCATTCATTCATTCTTCATTACCTTTATTTAATAAGTTTATTATTGGTATCTTACTTGGTAACAAATGGCATCTAGTATGTATGAAATGCTTACAGTATTCTAAGTTCCAAGCTTTACATGAATTATATAATCTAAACCTCTACAACAAGGCTGTATATTATTATCAGTGTTGTTATTGTTATTATTATACAAGTGAGATAAAAAACTAATAAAGAATGTGCTAAGATCACATAGCAGGTAAGTGGGCAATCTGGGCATGAAACTTATGTCTTTCCGAATCTGCAGCTGTTCAGTGGCCTTGGTCCAAAAGTAGGATACCACTTTCTCTATGACTGGTGAGAATGACGTGGACTCTAAACTGAAAGAGGTGATATTTCAAGCTCTAAGAAGGAAGCTCACGTTATATAATGATGAACTCCACAGTTATGAGGTTGAAGGTTATATAACTAACTCCCTCCCTCTCTCAAAGTTATCACTATTAAACCTAAAGAGAAATTTGGAAAGATGGCAATGACGACCCTGTATGCAAGACAGGAAAAAAGACGCAGCTGTGTATAACGGACTTTTGGACTCAGAGGGAGAGGGAGAGGGAGAGGGTGGGATGATATGGGAGAATGGCATTCTATCATATATACTATCATGTAAGAATTGAATCGCTAGTCTATGTCTGACGCAGGATACAGCATGCTTGAGGCTGGTGCATGGGGATGACCCACAGAGATGTTATGGGGAGGGAGGTGGGAGGGGGGTTCATGTTTGGGAACACATGTAAGAATTAAAGATTTTAAAATTAAAAAAATAAAAAACTTTAAAAAAAATAAAAAAATAAATAAACCTAAAGAGAAATTCAACATGTGACCCTCAGAAAGAAGGATACTGAGTGAAAAACAGCATTCATCCACTTGTCATTACAGGTATTCACTAAGCTCCTATGCTGTGTAATGCACAGTGCTGGATCCTACAGATGGAATCATGAATTAAGCCAGGTCTTTTCTCTCAATAACTGAAGAACGTGTTGGTACTTATTTATTTATCTAGATTTCTGTTTCTAAGAGGCCCTGATCCTTTCCATGTTTGTTTGTTTTTTTTAGTCCCTTGAATATATTGCCACAGCTTCTTGATAGGTTAAAATTTTCAAAATACTTTTCCGATGACTTTATTTTCACTATGCTCTCCTGTTTAATCATGTTTTTATTGCTGACATCTCTGTTTTGATCTCCTTTGCCTTTTCTGTATTCACTTAATCTGTCTTTGTCCTCAGCACTTGCCATTGCCTTTTAAGCTACACCTGTGATTTTTAAAATATGCTGTGTTCTTATACTCTCTCATAACAGGTTGTGACCATCACTTTCATTCCGTCCCAACTTCATCTTTAATGGCTTCATGTTGGAAGGTCAAAATCAATTTTGCTAGTTTAACATCAAGAAAAATTTTAAAATTATTAAAAACAAGGGCTTGGTTTTAATTTTCTAATCTGTTGTTGATAAATCTCTTTATTTGAGCAGTCCAAGAGAGTACTTTTGTTCAATGTCAAAGTAAAATGTTTAGAGAAGTACCTGACACATAGTAGGTGATACTAAATTATTATTATATGAGTATTATTGAATAATGGTGAACTCTTGAAACACTTGAAACTTATATAGTATTGTAAATCAATTAAACCTCAATAAAAAATAGCAAGCCCAAAAAAATCAAAGCACATACATTACATTACCATAGGTAAACTTAGATAGCCAGTGGAAATTTACTATATAATGCAGGGAGTTCAACCTGGTGCTCTGTGACAACCTAAAGGGGTTGGATGTGGTGGGAGGTGGCAAGGAGGTTCAAGAGGGAGGGGGCATACATGTACCTAGGGCTGATTCATGTTGATGTATGGCAGAAACCAACACAATATTGGAAAGCAATCATCCTCCAATTAAAAGTAAATCAATTTAAATAAAAAATAAAACTGCTAAAAATCATTTATAAATACAGAAATTAATTGTGACTCTGAAGTTCTCTAAGCAATCATTTTTAAAAGATGTCCATATATTATACCTTGGAAGTTGAACACATATTTTCTTAGAAATATAGCAAGTGAAATGAGTGAATAAAACTCACTTATGCAAAATGACTTGCATAAAAATGTTCCTTATCACTATGCCAAGTTGTCCGTAGTGGAAAATAAAAGACTGAAAGCACACTTTGGAGAACACAGTCCAAATGCTGTCAGGTACTTAGGCTTCTTACAATATAGCTGAGTATCCTTTTCACCTGCTGGGAAAGAACTGTGGAGAAAATATACAAGAGCGAATAGACAATGAAACTAAAATCACATTAAATTATACAGAATTTAAATTTTAGCCACAACTCCATTTATTTCTCTGAGGTTTCTCCTCTTTTTGAAAGAAATACAGGTCAATATGTCCCCATTACAAGATGAAACATTATTTTAAAATTTCACTTTGGCTGTCCTTCTAAATAAGTCACTGAAGTCTTATATTGAATCATATATTTAGTAAACAGCTGACATGCAAGAATTTTAGTTTGTGTCTTCCAAGTCTCTTTTGCAAGCTTTAAGTTGGAAAAGTAAGATAGTATAACATAATGATTTAAAAAAAAGACTCTAGAATCTAATATCAAACTGCTAGGATTTTGTCTAGATTTTGCTGCTTGTGATTAGCCTCTCTGTACTCATACTTCCTCAGCAGAAAAGATGGTTAGCATAATATTATTATTTTTTCTTAGGGCTTCATTATAAAGATTAAATATATTAAGCCCTATACAACACTTAGAACAAAACCTGAAATTGGAACTATTTAAATAGCACATTTTCTATGAATATTTATAGCTAATGCTTTTTTCACATAAATAAATTTCATAGTAAACACTATTTAGTGTTTATAAGTTTTAGTTTGGAAAATGTATTCATTTGAAGTAAACATACTATGTTGTATTCTGTGAATTTTGGAAGATCACAAAATATTCGGTACCTGTAATGTCCTCAAACAGCTAGTAGTGAACAAAATAGGTCAAAAAAATCCTTACTTTTATGGAGCTTAGATTCTGTAATTCTTACTCTTTAAAATCTTATGATCTGATAGGCATATATATATATATATATATATATATATATATATATATATATCCAACAAATCACATCACAAATACTGTAGTAGGATAAGTAAACACTGGGTAGTAAATAATTATCAACTAAAATCATGATAAAAATCTGAGCTGCAATTTGAAAGATGAGTGATGCTACACTAACAAGAAAAAGCAGGGGAAACAATTCTTATCAATTTGGAGAACAATATGATCTAAGCAGGAAAATTTGAGTAGAGTCCCATGAAGCCTGAGAATCAGAAATAAGGCAAAGTGTGAATGTTGATGATGAAATGCGTTGTTAGGAATAGGCTGTTAAGACCATGTGAAGGTGGGTAGAGTTTCTTGAAACAGACAATGAAGAGGAATGGAAGGTTCAAGCCTGAGTATGCAAAGGCTTATGCTTCCATACTATATATTCCCACCCCAGAGGCTTAAGAGTCATCATTCTTTCCTCACTTAGTGGCAGTAAAACTGTTACAAAATGATTCAATACCTCAAGTTCTGAATCCTAGGGAAATCATTCACAAACAATCCATTATACACATGTTCTCAATTTACAATCAAGAGGTTATTTTTATGAGAGAGATGGAGAAAGGAATATTTGCCTGACTCGTTGACATCTACCTATACATATGTTCCCGTATACATTCATAAATTAATTTTTTCAACAGATATTCTATGGCAAAAAGTGTTTAGAAGATGATGATCAAAATTGGACACAGAACTTGATTTCAACAATCATAATGGGAAGGGAAATAATCAAAATACACAGATAACTATTTTTCTGTTTGGAAGTTAATTTTATGATAAAAGAAATTCAACAAAACATTGGAGTGGGATTCTGAGAAGTGAGGGAAGAAATATAATTCTCAATATAGACTGATATCCATGAAGATATTGATGACACTGTGTTTTATAAAGGTGGTAGAGTTTAAACTAGGCTCTGAAAAACCTGAGGATTTTAGCAGAGGACTCTGGATTCAAGGAAATGGAATTGTATGAACAAAGATAAGTTGATCTATTTGTTTGTTTTCTCCAGGACACCATTTAATTCTTTTGTGTTAAAGGTTCAGATATGTTTAAGAAGGCTCATGAGAATGTTATATTCAGACTTTTGAGATGAATACTCCTTCTGGTATTAAAAGCTCTTTTAATCTCAGGATTAATTTACTTTGGATTACATTTACTCTGCATTACATTACTTTACTTCTAACCCTTGCTTCTTCAGCTGCCAAATAGGAATAATAATAGTAGCTACCTCATAAGATTATTGTGAATATCAAGTAAAAGAATACATAGAATAACATTAGAATAGTGGCTGAATGGCAGATACTGGCAGTGTATTGCTCAAAAAACATTAGCTATTTTCTTTATTAAGGAAAATTAAAGGTGGCATTTATTGTTAAAGAAATTTGTTGGTAAGCTTGAGAACATATACAAATGACAAAATATAGAGGATGATGACATAATTTTGGATTTAATGGAAAAGACGTGTGAAAACAATAGTTTTTGACTGAGAGACCGACTTGAGTTGGAATTTATTATTCTAATGCTGTTGCTTATTAGCAAGAATTCATAGGGGTCGCAAAGAGTCGGACACGATTGAGCGACTTTCACTTTCACTTTTCACATTTCATAATCCTGAATGTTTCTGTATTAAAAGTTTACAGATTTCACAAAGGCTAAATGATTAAAAAAAATACAATTATCCCAAAGGAGCAAGCTGCTGCAAGATCACTTTGTAAACAAAGTAGTATTTATTTTCAACTCTCATTCTTCAAATTTCTTGACATTCCTTATACAGTTCCTCTATTTCTGCCAATGATGACCTCCTTTGAAATCCTACTCTGAGGTTTAGAATAATGTGAAATATTCACTGACAATGAGTTATAATCGATGTATATTACTCTGTCTTGAGTGGCATGGCTCTTTTTCTACTAGAGTAAATGATAATTTTATGATGAAATTTCAAATAGTTTTTATAATGCAATATTTGGGGGGTCTGAGAAATTTACATCATTATCTTCAAAAGCAAGCTGCATCAAAAACTTCTTTAACAATCAAAATTACAGTTTGTCTATGTTCTTTAAAGTTTTGTAATTTACTGTTGGTATTTAACTTGCATTTATCTTTTTTCTTGTTGATGAATATAATTGAGGATTGTGATGTCAATCATTGTTTATCCAATGAATAAAATTCTAAATAATAATAATGATAATTATATTTATACTCTACTACATTAATTATGCCAAGAAAATCCTTCCTAGGAAGTTATGATTTTAATTACTACTAATTCCTACACATTTATATAGTTAAATGAATAAGTTAAACAGAAAAATCTATGAATTGATTGTTATGTGTACTATGCATCTACAAATGACTCAGTTGCTAAAGACTTTGACTCTACTTGGGGAGGATTATACTGTCACTAAACCATTTCCACCCCTCAGGCATTTAAAATTAACTTTGACATGCATTATCTTGTAATGCTCTAAATAAACATCTAAAATTATTATCCCTCTGATGTGTAAAGAGAAAATATCAAATGGAGTAAAACACAATATATCATCACCAAAATAAGGAGTACCCTTACTAATGGATGAAGCTGATATTTGTAAATATTCAATCAGTTCAGTTCAGTCACTCAGTCGTGTCCGACTCTTTGCAACCCCATGGACAGCAGCACACCAGGCCTCCCTGCTCATCACCAACTGCTGGAGTTCACTCAAACTCATGTCCATTGAGTCAGTGATGCCATCCAACCATCTCATCCTCTGTCATCCCCTTCTCCTCCTGCCTTCAATCTTTCCCAGCCTCAGGGTCTTTTCCAATGAGTCAGTTCCTCGTGTCAGGTGACCAAAGTATTGGCATTTCCTCTTCAACATCTGTCCTTCCAATGAATACTCAGGATTTATTTCCTTCAGAATGGACTGGTTGGATCTCCTTGCAGTCCAAGGGACTCTCAAGAGTCTTCTCCAACACCACAGTTCAAAAGCATCCATTCTTCAGCACTCAGCTTTCTTTATACTCCAACTCTTACATCCATACATGTCCACTGGAAAAACCATAGCCTTGACTAGACAGACCTTTGTTGGCAAAGTAATGTCTCTGCTTCCTAATATGCTGTCTAGATTGGTCATAACTTTTCTCCCAAGAAATAAGCATCTTTTAATTTCATGGCTGAAATATTGAAAATATTGGCTCTGCATAAAATAAAGGAAATTTTAACATATACTGGACTTACGTAAATACTCCAAAAAGTGCATTTACTGAAAATAAAGCATAGAATTATTATGTTAACTGAAAGTAGACTCATAAAATATCACTAAAGCTAAGATTTTTAGAGTGTATGACTATCATTATCATTCCTAGAAAAACACATTTTCCTTCTGTCATGTCCTATACATTGTCATGGAACAAAATCTTCTCCTAATATGTCAGGGTTTAACATCTTCAACAAGCACATTTATAGATTATAACAAATATAAAATTTTTATGTAACAACACAACACTCTTGGTAAACCTAGGATGTTAACTATTTTTTTCTTTACAGATCATGCCTTCTATTTCTGTTAATGTGGTATATCAAATATACCTCAATAGAAAGTAAAATTTGTGCAATTTTACAAATACACCAAAGTTGTTTTCATGCCCTCCTGTCATCAAAACATAAAATTAATGACTTCAAGTTCTTATAATTTATATATTTTTATCACATATAAGTGGTTGTATATAACATTTCCTCCTGAAATATTTTGAGCACATTAAATCAAGTCAGTGAAAATTGGCAGTAAGTTTAATTCTTTCTATTTTAGCACTGAAAGAAACTTACATGGAAAATCTGATTTCCATTTTCATAACACTGTCATTTGTCAAATTATCTGTCTTTATACTAACCAGCGAAATCAGTTGTAATTAACAGGGTTTTCTTAGCCAAAGAGGATGCAATTGCAGACATCAGACTATAATTTCTAGAATTAAAAATATAGTACAAAAAGGATAAATAAAGGCAAGTAACAAAAAGTTAAAGAATTATCAAAATTATCCACACATATAATGATGAATTTGTCTAAAACACACCAAGTTTTTGTCAGTTTGTTACTTTCAGGTATGTATTAAGAAAGTTCTCTCTGTCTCATACTTACATTTTAATGAAATTTCCTAGGTGGTACTAGTGGTAGAAAACCTTCCTGCCAATGCTGGAGATGTAAGAGATGTGAGTTCAGCCACTGGGTCTGGAAGATAACCTTGGAGGAGGAAATGGCAACCCACTCCAGTATTTTTGCCTAGAGAATCCCATGGACAGAGGAGCCTGGTGGTCTACAGTCTATAGTGGCACAAAGAGTCAGACACAACTACAGAAATATAGCACACACATAGCACAGAGCACACAATAAAATATATACATATATATTTACATACAATACACATAATAGAAAACATTTAAATTGTAATGTAGAATATACAGATTAAAAATATATTTACTGACCTGTAATTGAATGCAATTTACATCATCATCATCACAATACACAGATTTGACAGTAATCACTATTATGGAATCAATAGATAAATAATCTTAATAAGGAATACAAGCAGTATGTTAAATATTATTTCTGAATTAAAAACCCCTGTAAGAAAGTAGACAGAAAACAACTTACAGACTTATCCTGGAAATTAAATAAATAAATAAATCAGAGCTTTGGCATGTTGACTATAGAACAACTGTTTGATTAATTTTGATGCTGTTTTTGAAATAAGATATTTACTTCACTATTATAGATCCTACAAAAGATACACACAGAGAAATAAAGATGAAAAATGCAAGCAGGGTCAATAAATAGAAAAGCAATCTTACCTGGTCTTTTCACAGAAAAATTATGAAGTAGTTTAGGACAACTGACCAAAAAATAACAAATTTGGGAACATTTTTAGAAGTGACAAGGGATGAAAAGCTGCCCCCTAAACTTACTCTTTTTTGAGCTACATAAAAATTAATGACACAACAGAAAATTGGGGAAATAGACCTAAATTTTGAGACATTCATAGATGTGTAAAACAATAGAAGTTGAAAATTTTAATGATAGTGTTATTTTATGTGATCTTCAAATTATAAGTGAAAATAAATAGTAAACATTTATAAATTGTCAATAGTCATGTTTACACATGTTATTTTCCTCTAAATATTCTTGTGGGTCCTGTGATCTTAGAATAAAAATTACTGAGGCTAGTTTTATTGGATTGGGTCTACTCCTCTAACACCTTTCTCTTGAAAGGTAGACTTTCATAATTAGAAATTTTAAGATGTTTGAAGATGTATTTTTCTGTTTGCTGCTGATTATTTTTGACGATTTTTTTTTTTTTTCCTTCACAGAATAATGTACCAACTCTTAAGCAACAGTTAAAACTGGACATGGAACAGACTGGTTCCAAATGGGAAAGGAGTATGTCAGGGCTGTATATTGTCACCCTGCTTATTTAACTTATATGCAGAGTACATCATGAGAAATGCTTGGCTAGAGCAAGCACAAGCTAGTATCAAGATTGCCAGAAGAAATATCAATAACCTCAAGTATTCAGATGACATCACCCTTATAGCAGAAAGTGAAGAAGAACTAAAGTGCCTCTTGATGAAAGTGAAAGAGGAGAGTGGAAAAGTTGGCTTAAAGCTCAACATTCAGAAAACTACAATTATGGCATCTGGTCCCATCATTTCCTGGGAAATAGAAGGGGAAATAGTGGAAACAGTGGCTGACTTTATTTTTCTGGGCTCCAAAATCACTGCAGATGGTGATTGCAGCCACGAAATTAAAAGATGCTTACTCCTTGGAAGGAAAGTTATGACCAACCTAGACAGAATATTAGGAAGCAGAGACATTACTTTGCCAACAAAGGTCCATCTAGCCAAGGCTATGGTTTTTCCAGCGGACATGTATGGATGTGAGTTGGACTATAAAGAAAGCTGAGTGCTGAAGAATTGATATGTTGGAACTGTGGTGTCGGAGAAGACTCTTGAGAGTCCCTTGGACTGCAAGAAGATCCAACCAGCCCATTCTAAAGGAGATCAGTTCTGAGTGTTCATTGGAAGGTCTGACATTGAAGCTGAAACTCCAATACTTTGGAGACCTGATGAGAAGAACTGACTCATT
Source organism: Budorcas taxicolor (assembly GCF_023091745.1). Classification (NCBI taxonomy): domain Eukaryota; kingdom Metazoa; phylum Chordata; class Mammalia; order Artiodactyla; family Bovidae; genus Budorcas; species Budorcas taxicolor. The sequence goes on along the minus strand of NC_068915.1, from coordinate 49,625,406 downwards.
TGAAAAGACCCTCATGCTGGGAAAGATTGAGGGCGGGAGGAGAAGGGGATGACAGAGGATAAGATGGTTGGATGGTATCACCCACTCGATGGACATGAGTTTGCATAGACTCCGGGAGTTGGTGATGGACAGGGAGGCCTGGCATGCTGTGCTTCATGGGGTCGCAAAGAGTTGGACACGACTGAGTGACTGAACTGAATTGAATATAATGGATAGCATTAAAAGCCCACTGTATTGTGATCCCAGCTTATTTTTACCATTGAAATTTACACGTGTACTCCAGTCAAGCAGATATATTAGCAGTTTTCATATATTTTAAGCATTTCTTGGCATTTGTTAAGCTTGAGCTTTTGGTCTGGAATGATTGATTTCACTGTAGTTAACCTTTCTATTATTTTTTGCCACCAATAACATCCTTCCTAGGAACTCTCAGACCATGTTTTCTGTCTATCTGGCACACATTTGTTTTGTTTTGAAGATTTTATTTTTTATATCAGTTCACAGCAAACTGAAAGTACAGAGATTTCCCAGTACCCTCTGCCCCTAGGTATGTGTAGCCTCTCCTGTTATCAACTTCAATCATCAGAATGATACATTCAGTAAAATTGATGAACCAATATTCAGTTCAGTTTTGTCGCTCAGTTGTATCTGACACTTTGCAACCACATGGAACAGCACACCAGGCCTCCTTGTCCATCACCAACTCCCAGAGTCTACTCAAACTCATGTTCATTAAGTTGGTGATGCCATAGAACCATCTCATCCGCTGTCCACTGTTGGTCCTTTCTCCTCCTGCTTTCAATCTTTCCCATCATCAAGGTTTTTTCCAATGAGTTAGTTATTCACATTAGGTGGTCAAGGTATTGCAGTTTGAGCTTCAGCATCAGTCCTTTCAATGAATGCTCAGGATTGATTTCCTTTAGGATGCATTGGTTGGATCTCCTTGCTGCCAGAGGATTCTCGAGAGTCTTCTTCCACACCACAGTTCAAAAGCATAAATACTTCAGTGCTTAGATTTCTTTAGAGTCCAAATCTCATATCCATACATGACTATAGGAAAAACCATAGCCTTGACTAGACGGACCTTTGTTGGCAAAGTAATGTCTCTTCTTCCTAATATGCTGACTAGGTTGGTCATAACTTTTCTCCCAAGGAGTAAGCGTCTCTTAATTTCATGACTGCAGTCACCATCTGCAGTGATTCTGAAGCCCCTCAAAATCAAGTCTCTCACTCTTTCTATTGTTTCCCCATCTATTTCCCATGAAGTGATGGGACCAGATTCCATGATCTTAGTTTTCTGGATGTTGAGTTTTAAGCCTACTTTTTTACTCTCCTCTTTCACTTTCATCAAGAGGCTCTTTAGTTCTTCTTGATTGCCATAAAGGTGGTGTCATCTGCATACCTGAGATTATTGATATTTCTCCTGGCAATTTTGATTCCAGCTTGTGCTTCATCCGATCCAGCATTTCTCATGATGTACTCTGCATATAAGTTCAATAAGCAGGGTGACAATATACAGACTTGACATACTCCTTTCTCAATTTGGATCCAGTCTGTTGTTCCATATTCAGTTCTAACTGTTGCTTCCTAACCTACATATAGATTTCTCAATAGGCAGGTCAGGTGTTCTGGTATTCCCATCTCTTTCAGAATTTTCCACAGTTTGTTGCAATCCACACAGTCAAAGGCTTTGGCATACATAGTCAATAAAGCAGAAATAGATGTTTTTCTGGAACTGTCGTGCTTTTTTGTTGACCCAGCAAATGTTGATAATTTGATCCCTGGTTCCTCTGCTTTTTCTAAATCCAGCTTGTACGTCTGGAGTTTCATGGTTCACATACTGTTGAAGGGTGGTTTGGAGAATTTTGAGCATTACTCTGCTTGTGTGTGAGATTGAGTGCAATTGTGCATTAGTTTGAACATTCTTTGGCATTGCCTTTCTTTGGGATTGGAATGAAAACTGACCTTTTCCAGTCCTTTGGCCACTGCTTAATTTTCCAAATTTGCTGGCATTTTGAGTGCAGCACTTTCACAGCATCATCTTTTAGGATTTAAAATAACTCAACTGGAATTCCATCACCTCCACTAGCTTTGCTACTAATGCTTCCTAAGGCCCACTTGACCAACACTGGCACATAATAAATACCCAACACTGGAATCTTAACTTAGTTTTGACAATTTGGTGTTATGCATTCTATGTTTGGAAAATGTATAATAACATGTATTCATCAATATAATATACAAATATTTTTACTCTCCTAAAATTCCTCTCTGTTCCCCCTATTCCAACACTGCAGTTTCCAACCCCTGTATTCACTGATTGTTCTACTGTCTCGATAGTGTTGCCTCTTTGAAAATGTCATGCCATTGGAATAATATGTAACCTTTTCAGATTGGTTGCTTTCACTTATTAATATGCATTTAAGGTCCATCCATGTCTTTTTACTTTTATTTTTTTAATATTTGATAGTTTTTTTTCTTTTTAATATTTGATAGTTATTTTTTTTATCACTGGATAATATTCCATTGTCTGGATGTACCACAGGTTAATTATCCCATTCACTTGCTGAAGGAAATATTGGTTGTTTCCAAGTTTTGTTAATTATGAACAAAGTTGCTATAAACATCGGTGTACAGGTTTTCATGTGGGGATGTTTTCACCTTTTTTAGTAGTTATTTCTATATCTTATCTTAGGAATACATTTATTTTGTAAGAAATCACTAAACGTATTCCAAAATTGTTGTACCATTTTTGCTTTCCCACCAGCAATAAATGAAATTTCCTGCCATTCCACATCCTCAACAGCATTTAATGCTGTCAGTCTTTCAAATGTGGTCATTCTATTCATTTTAATAGATGTGTAGTAGTAATTTCTTTTAATATGCATTCTTTTGATGACATATGATAGTAAGTGCCGGGGGCAAGCATGAGGAATTCTGCCCATGGCAAACGTCATGAGGAAGGAGGCTTGGCATACGCAAAGGCGTAATCAAGCCTCAGGAAACCCCCTGTTCCCGAGCATCTACCCCAAAACCAGAGTCTGTTTTATGCTCTCACCTGCACCTCTGACTTTACGGGGGGCTCTCCCCCATAGCTGTTTCTCTCAGAGAAGGAGTAAACGTGCAGCTCCAAGGCAATAAAAATTCCTGGGCGTGACAAGAGTGTTTCAGCTTATGGACTCCTCTGAAGGTTATCTAGCCTGCCTATATAGATTCGTCCGGCCACATGAGATTGTTTACAGCCTCCCAATCTGAGAGGCACGAGATGTTTTAGACTTACTAAAGGAAAATTCTTTTGGGGAGTTGGAAATTATTAGTATAGTGGGTTGGTTAGGAATTACACTGGTGAAGGGTTTTTCATTTGTTGTGCCAATAATTGCTGCTAATTCCCTGCCCTGGGTGTGACAAGGGTGTTTCAGGTCAAACCTCTCTGCTGACAGACTAGCTTGTGTGACAGGATTATCCATATTCCTGCCACATGATTGTTTACTACCTCTCAACCATAAACAGCACAGAGAGTTTTGGAGTATTTTGAGAGTCTTAATTAGCATAAGGCTTTTTCTCCTTGTTGAGTCAATGATTGCCACCAGGCCTCCATATCCTTAGGCACCTGGGAATATATTAATCAATGTATTTGGACTATAAAAAAGGAAATATACTAGTTTTTAAGGTTAGCAATACTAGACTTTTTGAGTTAATGAATTTTCTCTTTTGTAAATAGATCACTGTACTTTGTTATAAATCACTGTGTCCTTGCTATGTAAAAATGTAACTTTATCACTATCCTAAGACTAAATAGATCTTAGGGGGAATATTGGTGGAAGGATTTTCATTTGTTGGGCTGATGTTTGTTGCTAAATCTCCATATTCCCTGCCCTTATAATGAATATAACTAACATATAGGAGAAATAAGTATTAAACTTTAAGCATATAAGGTTAATCATGTTAACCTTGGGTTAAATAAATTCCTTTATTGATTATAACTCACTACACCCTCATCCTATAGGAATGCAACTTTATTTGGAGGGTGGTGCTTGGTTTAAGAAAAAACACCCTTGGAAAAAATAAGTTTTTTGGTTATCAGAAAGAAAGGATCATAAAACCCCTAAGACCTTTTTATGTGAAGCACCTGATTTTGATAAAGGTCAGGACTGCTGACTCCCGCGTGACTCTGTATTCATCCCTATGTGTAACAAAAGGTATATAAGCAAACCCAAAAATAAAGAAGTCGGATCAGTTTTCGGAAAGACTGATACCCCCATGTCGTTTCTTTCTTGCTCCCCGTTTTTATGGCTGAATTCCCATCTGGAGTATATGGATGCTATTCCACGTAGACCAAGTTATTCAGCCTCTTTTTCTCCACTAATCTTCCTACTACACTATTCGTTTCTAATCTCTCTATATATCTGTGAAATATGTATTTTTCCAAGGATGCCGACGTCATCTCCACCTTCGAATTCTTTGGATCCACCGGGGCTAGACCCTGGCAATTAAGCATTTTTAATATGCTTATTTTCCACCTGCATATTTTCTTTGATTAACTGTCTGTTAACATCTTTGACCCTTTTTAAAAAATCAGATTCTTTATTTTCTTATTGTTGAGTATTAAGTGATTCTAGCATAATTTTTCAGACATATATTTTGAAAACATCTTCTCCCAGTAAGTGATTGATTTGTCTTTTCATTCTTTGGATATTATCTTTCACAAATGGTTTTAATTTTAATAAATTCCAGCTTATATTGTTTTTTATGAATCATGCCTTTGGTGCTGTGTCTAAAGTCATCAACACAAACCAATCCTCGAGGTTTTTGCCTAAGTTATCTTCTAGAAGTTTTATGATTTTGTGCTTTACATTTAGGTTTTTAATGTATTTTCAGTTAGTTTTTGTTAAGGGTATAATATTTGTGTATAGATTTATTTTATGTTGTTTTTTTAATTTGTGCTTGTGACTGTAAGCTACAGTCCATGGGAACACAAAGAGTTGGGCCTGACTTAAGAGCTGAACAGGCACACACATCCTGCTGTTCCAGCATTCTTTGTGGAAGAAACTATCTTTTCTCCATTGTATTGCCTTGACTCCTTTGCCAAAGTTCCTTAATATGTGTGAGGGATTATATCTTGGTTCCCTATTCTGTTCCATTGATTTATTAGTCTATGCTTTAAGCGTAGATTTGGTGACTAATAAATCATTGGGATTGAGTGTTCTTGCTTTTAGCAAGCATTGAATTTAGAAACTGTCAGTCCATTTTGTTCTTCAACTGCAATATTGGGTTGGCTCGTCTAGATCTTTCCCATCTCTACATAAATGTTAGAATTCAGATTGTCAAATTCCATGAAATAACCTGCTGGGTTTTGTGTGGGATTACACTGAATCTGTAAATCAAGTTTGGAAGGACTCTAATCTTAACAACCTTTGGGGTCCTTTAATGGACCAGAACCTGGTGGTCTGGAGTCGATGATAAGAAAGTGAACCAGACATATAGCTTGAATAAATTTCACTTGGTGAAATTGGTTTGTAATTCTGTTTATTTATGGTTGGTCTCCATTTTTGATAACAGGTATTGGTATGTAGTTTTATTTTCTTATAATGTCATTGGTGTCTTCTAGAGAGAAAGAGGCTGATATTCCCTGGTTTATGCAAAGAACCAATAAAGCCCTTGGCACAGGGCTTGCATCACTCATGAAGGCACAGGGTGCCCCCTTGATGGGGTGAAGGTACAGGGTGCCTTCTCGAGGGGGTCTTAGAAGCCTGGGCAGGAGAGTGAGCACGATGGGTTTCTATGCTCCAGAGAATTAGCCAGGGAGAGAGAGAGAGAAAAAAAACACAAAAGACACGGGGACCTAAGCTCTGATGGAGCAAAGGTGCTTTAATGATCTTTCTGTGAGTATATATAGGCTGCTGTTGTACAAAAAATTTATTTCAACAATGATAAAGATCAGAAAACCAAATGTACAGCAACTGTTACCAAGGGAACAAGGGATTAATAATGGTCACAAGATCTGGAGACAATCCATATCTCAAGAAAGGTGATCAAGACTAAGCAGTTTTGTTGTACAGAGAATGTTTACTAAAGGAGATTCAAGCCTGTCTCACATAATGACCTCAGTCCTGGGAGCAGCTTGCTGCTCCACTTGCTAAGGAAAAAAGGACTTATGAGAAACAGCACGTAGGAATCCTCCTGTTAAACACTCCCTGACAAACAACGTTGATACTTTCTATCCATAAACATGGAACAACTCCATTGCTTAGTTCTTCTTTGAGTTTCTTCAACAAGCTCAAAATTTATTCATTATGTATTTAGCTCTTTTTTGTTTCTTCATCAAAATTTTCTTTATTTAGTTCTTTTTATTTCAGTTTTGTCATCAAAATTTTATAGTTCATGTCATATAGATATATTGTTTGTATATATTTTGTTAAATTTATGCTTAAGTAATTAATTTTGGGATGCTAATAAAATGTATTATGCTTTTAATCTCAGATTTCACTTGTTTATTGATGTTATATAGGAAAGCAATTGACTTTGGTATGCTAATCTTCTATGCTTCAATTTTGCTATATTTAATTATTAATTGCAGAGTTTTTTAATGTCTTTCAGATTTTATGCATAGATGATTATGTCATCTGTGATCAAAGACACTTCCAAGTCTTCCATACCAATCTGAATATATTTTAGTTCTTTTTCCAGTCTTATTATATTTTTGAGAATTCCAGTATGGAGGGTATAATTAAATGGTGAGATGGGACATTCTTGATTTCTATCTGACCTGAGTGGGATATCTTCCAATTTACATTATTAAGTATGATGTAAACCATAGATTTTTTTTTATATAGTCTTTAATAAATTGAGGAAGTTTCCTTCTGTTTCTAGTTCACTGAGAGATTTTTATCATGAACAGGTGTGGTGCTGTGTGTGTGTGTTCATTTGTGTCCAGTTCTTTGTCATCCCATGAGTTATAGCCAACTAGCCTACATTACCCATGGGATTTCCCAGGCAAGGATGCTGAAGTGGGTACCCTATCCTTCTCCAGGAGATCTTCCTGACACAGGGATTGAACCCACAGTCTTGCATCTCCTATACTGGCAGATTGATTCTTCACCACTAGTGACCCCTGGGAAGACTTTGGGTAATGGATTTTTTCAAATATTTTTTCTATAGCTATAGATATGATCAGGCTTTCCTAGTGGCTCAGATGGTAAAGAATTGGCCTGCAATGCAAGAGACCTGGGTTCAATGCCTGGGTTGGGAAAATCCCCTGGAGGAAAGCATGCAACCCACTCCAATATTCTTGCCTGGAGAATCCCCATGGACAGAGAAGGCTGGTGAGCTACAGTCCATGAGGTAGCAATGAGTTGGAGATGACTGGACAACTAAGCACAGTATAGCATAGGTATGATCATATGATTTTTCTTTTTTAGCTTATTAGTCTGACAGACTACATTTATTGATTTTCAAATGTTGAACCAGATGTATAGCTTGAATAAATTTCACTTGGTGAAATTGGTTTGTAATTCTGTTTATTTATGGTTGGTCTCCATTTTTGATAACAGGTATTGGTATGTAGTTTTATTTTCTTATAATGTCTTTGGTGGCTTCTAGTATTAGGGCAATGTCTGTTTCATAGAATGAGTTAGTGAGTATTCCCTTTGCTTCTATCCTCTGAAAAAGACTGTAGAAAATTATTATAAATTTTTTACCTAAACTGTTAGGTAGAATTTACTAGCAAATCATCTAAGTAAGGTGCTTGTGTTTTAAAAGATTATTATTTAATATAGATTATCAGGATTGTGGACATAGGGTTACTCATAGCATTTCTTTCTGTGTTTTTAATGCCTGTGGGATCTGTAGTAGAGTTCCCTATTTTATTTTGATATTAGAAATCTGTATACATTCTTTTTTTTTTTCCATAGTTACCTATGTAGAGGTGTATAGATTTTATTGATATTTTTAATGAAACAACTTTTGGTTTCCTTGATTTTCTCTAGTGATTTTCTCTTTTCACTTTAATTGATTTGTTTTAATTCTTCTTATTAATATTTTCCTATTTAGTTGAATTTAATTTGCTCTTCATTTTCTAGTTTTCTTACATGAAAATTAAATTATTGATTTTAGATAATTTTCTAATACATGCACTCAAGCAAACCCTCCAGGTTTGGCTTTCCTAGGATCCCCCAAATTTTGATAAGTCATATTTTAATTTTCAATTAGTTAAAAATATAAATTCTCTTGGGATTTCCTTTTTGACTCATGTTTTTCATAGGTGTATCTTCTAGTTTTCATAAAATTTGGGATTTTCCAATTACCTTTATGTTGTTGATTTCTAGTTTAATTCCATTGTATTCTGAAAGAAGACCTTGTATGAGTTTTATTATTTTAAATTTGTTAAGTGTGTCTTATGGCCCAAAATGTATTCTGTATTGGTGAATGTTCTATGTGGTCATGAGAAGAATGTGTATTTTCTTGTTGGATGAAGCCATTTAAATATATCCATTTATATATAGTTGATTGATGTTGTTGTTGAGTTCAGTTATGTCTTTTTCTCATTTTCTGTCTGCTGGATTTGTTCATTTCCAATACAAGGTTGCTGTACTCTCCAAATACACTTGTAGAGTCATCTGTCTCCTTGAAGTTGTACCAAGTTTGCCTCAAGTAGTTTGACCCTCTGTTAGGCATATACACATTAAGGATTGTGACATCTTTTTGGTGAATTGATCCCTTTATCATTATGTAATGTACTTGTCTATTCTTGATTACTTTCCTTAGTGTGAGGTAGGCTCTGTGTGAAATTAACATCTTCTCCTGTTTTCTTTTTATTACTATTGGCATGGCTCATATTTCTTCATCCATTTACATTTCATCTATGTCTTTATAGTTAACCTAAGATTATTTTAGCAATACATAATTGGTTTTTATTTTCTTGGATCATTCTGACAAGTTCTGCCTTAACTAATACATTTATGAATTACTTATATTTTAAGTAAAATATTTTCTATATTAGATATTTAGAAAAATATTTAGATGACATTTTATTTATCAAGATGCTTCATATTTAGTAATGTTTATTTTAGTTCTCCCAGATATGATTCTCAATTTCCATGCAGTCAGTTTTTGTTAATGTTTAATTGTTCTTCCATAATTCATTTAGAGATATTTTTATTAACATGTTATATTTCAGTCATATCATATCTAGGCTGATTGGGATTGACTTAAAATAAACTCATTATGTGGAGAGATGGTAAAAATCAGCAAGATAAAATGTCATTACAAACTTCCTTATGCTTTTATAATAAAAGATGATAAAATTTACTATAAGATCTTTAATGGTCAGTTTGACAAATCACTAGCCAAGTTTCTTGCAATCTCTGGTTTAAAATTACTAAAGTAACAAGCAGCAGATAATAAGCAATAAGTTAAAAATTACATTCAGTTATGTGTCTAAATATGGCAAAATATGTAAAACTTGATGATTAAATTAATAGGAATACCGTGATTTGGACCACTTTCTTAAAAGAGTTTGAGAACTTTCCTGTTTATTCTTGGGGAAAAATAAAATTTAGTATACAAAATATTGATTATATAATGTTTGCTGACACTCAAGCCTCATTTCTTGCAAATGCCACTTTCTTCCAGTCTTCCAACTTACCTTCTTTCCTATTTTCATAGGACTACTCCATTTGATTCTCATTCTAAAATTCTCTGCACAAGCAACATGAACCTCATCATTTGTCAAATGCTATTTTTTTAGTAAAGCTTTTCTTATCTCTCCATATCAGGTCACCTCTTAACAACTCACACCCTGATGCCCATTATTTATATAGATTGTTCTTTTCTTATGAAGCTTAAAATCTGATGTAGAAACCATTAATGAGTTATAATCATAGAAATAAATATATAATTAAATATGGTACATAGTACACAAGAGGATTGCCCTGTGCTTTAAGTTCAAGAAGAAATAAAATTCTGAAGTTTAGGGGAAAATCCTTAAAGTAAGAAAAGTTAAATTACTTATTTGTAATAGCAGAAGTAGAAAATCAAGTGACCAGAGCTCTTCTCTGTATGTAAACACAACTATGCATGTGATTCATTTCAGAAGAGTAAAGATGGAAATATTACTTAGTTTTACCTGCCACTATTGTTCTATGATGTGATTTCTGTGTGTGTGATATTTCCTCCTTTCCCTACTTTAACAAATTTTGTATCTCCGAGTTATTTGAGACAATAAAGGTTTTGTTTACTTGTTTTGTGAAAGCCTACTCTGATCTTTGGAGTTTCTATCTATAGAAAAACTTAAGGAGTAACTTAAGGAAAATCCAGTTCATTGAATCATCTAATAAGAAAAGTAGTATAGCATGTATAAAAATAACCCTCAAAAATGAATGGAATGAAAGAAACAAATGAGATAAAACATTATTGGCAAGAAAATCTCAGGAAAGAAATGAAAGGCAGAAAAAAAACCAAATGTGGATATGACATATGTTTTTGGTTTGAGGGCAAAGATTTCATTTTATATTATTTTCCATACTAATAATTCTTTATAATGTCTCATTATGTGACCCAGATATTTTTACAGAAGAATTATAGCATAGTTTTAAGAGAAAAATATTGTAATTCTATTTGAAATAACTGAAATAAAATATAAGAACCATTAATAAACTTTATTTTAAATGCAAAAATATTTGAAATATTCCAAATAAGCATAAAACTTTGGGAGATATAATTATTAATGTCAATGCAATTATTTAAAATAAAATAGTAGCAAACAAAATCCAGAAATAATTAAAAGATATATAGTAATAAAGTAAAGATTATTTTAGAAATGGACTGATATTTTACTATTAGAAAATTATTAAAATTTACTATGTTATTAAATATTCTTGTTGAAAATATAACTATTGCTGAGAGTAGTACCATCAAAAATCAAATTTTACTTACTTAGGAAAATAAAATATGATGATCTTAGCCCAAACTGGAAATATTAGAATATTCTCCACTGAATGGAAAAAAGGAACAACATGAATTGCTCTCGGTAATTTTTATTATTTACATTTAAACTGTACATTCCAACCCATTCAAGTGAAGAGAAGAAATCATTTAGAAGTAAAAAGTAATGGAAAGGAAGTGATAAAATTATTGCTATTTTCAGACTCTATAATTTTGTGCCTCCCAAATGCAGAAATTGCAAACCCACTGCAAGACATAGCAGATTATAGCTACATAATGAGTACAAACATTTGTGTATAAAATTCCATAATTTTATAATTAAAAGCATCATGAATAACAAGAAATAATGGGAGAAAGGATTTGTTTATGGTAACAACCCAAAAATATAAAATGCTTTGAAATAAACTTATTCTGAAATATATTGGCTCCATGTGTAGAATGTATGTATTCTGGACAAACCAAAGACTACTTGAAAAAAATATGAAACATATTCTATTCTTGTTTAGTGCTATATATCATAAAAATGTCAATGTCCTTTAAATTAATCTATATATCTATGTATGTCATTAATGAAATCCTTTTAAAATATTATCATTTTAATTGAACAGGTAATAGAATAGCTCCTGTAAGATGATAAATAATGATACAGTTATAACTTACCTGAATATTATTAGCCAAACATTATTTGAGATCCTTAAGTATAAACATAACAATTCTTTGAGGTAGGTATTATTATTTTCTCAATTTTTCCAGCTGATGAAACTGATTAAGGAACTTGCTAAAGCTGTAGGAAATGAACTTTGATTTTAGATGGTGTGTATATGGAGTTGGCACCCTTAGAAAATATACTATGAAAACATCCAGAAGGCTGAATAACTGTAAAGGGATACTTGATCTCCAGAAGCAAAATATATGCTGAAACTTTAGCAGTTGAAAATAGTAAAATACTGGCATATGCCAGGCAAATGAATAATTGATATACAGATATAAAAACAGACATAAGCAAATATTAAGTATATGCTGATAATGACATTTCAGTGCAGTGAATAAAAGATGACTATTCAATATCTTGCTTTTTAAATAATTGAGTGACTTTCTGGAAATAAAAGTATTTGGATTTATAATCCAAACATAACCTAAATGTAAATTCCAAATGATACAAAGATTAATAATAAAAAGTAGAAAAATTATATTAAAATGATATAAATTTTTATTGTTTTAAAATTTCAGAATGTTGAAAATCACTCTAACCTCGATCTAAAATCCATATGATACAATAAAAATTGATATATATTCAACTGTCTTCAGTTTAAAGATAATGATGCAAAACACCATAAACAAAATTTAAAGGCAAACTGATGAACTGAGAAACATTTCAATGTTCGTACCATAAACAGAAAGCTAAGCATCTCAATATATAAATAGCTCATACAAAATAAGAAGTAAAATAGCTCAGTAGAAAAATTATCATAAGATATGAACATATAATTCATAGAAATTCTCTAAAACAAAAAAGAAATTAAAATAACACACTTTAACCTATCAAATTAGTAAACAGATAAATATTTCTTAAGTTTTGTACTAACAGATCTGCTCATTCGTTATTGATGAGGCCCTGTCTCCTATATGAAAAGCAATTGGGACACCTCTATTAGGGTGGCACAGTGGTAAGAATCTACCTGCCAATGCAGGAGACAAAAGAGACACAGATCCCTGGGTTGATCCAATCCCAAAGGGCAATAACAAAGAATGTTCAAACTACCATACAACTGTACTCATTTCATATGCTAATGAGGTAATGCTCAAAATCCTTCAAGGTAGGTTACAGCAGTACATGAACCAAGAAATTCCAAATCTACAAGCTGTATTTGGAAAAAGCCGAGGAACCAGAGATCAAATTGCCAACATTCATTGGATCATAGAGAAAGCAAGGGAATTCCAGAAAAACGTCTACTTCAGCTTTATTGACTACACTAAAACCTTTGACTGTGTGAATCACAGGAACTGTGGAAAATTCTTAAAAAGACTGGAATACCAGACTGCCTTACCTGTCTCCTGATAAAACTGTACGAGGGTCGAGATATAACAGTTAGAACTGGACATGGAACAACAGACTGATTCAAAATTGGGAAAGGAGTGTGGCAAGAATGTATATTGTCACTCTGCTTATTTAACTTATATGCCAAGTACATCATGTGAAATGCCAGGCTGGGTGAATCACAGGATGGAATCAAGATTGCCAAGAGAAATAAATGCAGACGACACCACTCTAATGGCAGAAAGTGAAAAGGAGCCAAAGAACCTCTTGATGAGGGTGAAAGAGGAGTGAAAAATCTGGCTTAAAACACAACATTCAAAAAACTAAGATCATGGCATCTGGTCCCATCACTTCATGGCAGTTAGGTGGGGAAAATGGAAATAGTAACAGATTTTATTTTCTTGGGATCCAAAATCACTGTGGATGGTAACTGCAGTCATGAAATTAAGACACTTGCTCCTTGGAAGGAATGCTATGACAAACCTAGACAGCATATTAAACAGCAAAAACATAACTTTGATGACCTAGATCTGTATAGTCAAAGGTATGGGTTTCCCAGTACTTATGTATGGATGTGAGAGTTGGATCATAAAGAAGGCTGAACCCCAAAGAATCAATTCTTTTGAATTGTGATTCTGGAGAAGACTCTTAAGAGTCTCTTGGACAGCAAGGAGATCCAACCAGTCCTTCCAAAAGGAAATCAGTCCTGAATATTGATTTGAAGGACTGATGCTGAAGCTCCAATGCTTTAGCTACCTGATGTGAGGAGCCAGCTACTGGAAATGACCCTCATGCTGAGAAAGACTGAAAGCAAAAGGAGAAGAGGACAGCAGAGGATTAGATGGCTAGAGAGCACCGATGATCCAATGTATGTAAGTTTAAGCAAACTCCAGGAGACCACAGAGGACGAGGAAGCCTGGCATGCTGTAATCCGTGGGGTCACAAAGAGTCAGACAGGACTTAGAGACTAAACAACGGCATATAGCATTCTTTCTCAGTATAAAAGCAAGGAATTGAGAAAAAAAGCACATATTCACACTGGATTTTGGACATTTTAAATGATCTTTTTGGAGGATTATTAAAATCTGATACAAATTACACAAAATTATGAGGAATATTTACTCTTTTGTGCTATAAATCATGGGGTAAACTGGGTGAAGGAGATCAGTTATGAGAAACAAGTATTTTTGAAATAAATTTAGTTTATATGGGAAAGTGAATGTTTCACACTTTTATGCTAGTTTATCTCACTGAAAGCAAATGTAAGTAAAATAATAATCCTTCAGAAAAGAACACAATGTATGATGGAAAATAAAATTGTAAACTATTGTAAAGGCGAAAACAAATTATCTTTCCAGAACTATTTTGTTAGACAGCATTTATGATAAATAAAGCAGAAATTAATTTATTTTGGCTAGTTTGCATTTATGTAGATTGTCTTTTACTTCCTTCATAAAATAATGATGTTTTATCATGAAATAATCACCTTATAGACTGGTATTATTAAGAATCAAATTTTCATGGTATAATTTAGAAAAATAGAAGGTGTGATTGGAGAAAGAAGCCAAGATATGCAGTACCTAAAATAATATTTTTTAAGTCAATAAACAAAGTAAAATTTAAAACTAGAAGGGATGCTGTTTTCCTTTTGTTTTTATCTGACAAGCAAAATAAAATTTATAGTAAAATAAAGACACTGTTAATTGTACACTGGGAATTACAGCGTTGGTCTAGTTAGATTAGTCACAGTGAAATTCAGACAGCTTTTCTTTTCTGAAATGTGAAATAATGAGGTAGTTAATAAGTACCACGATTTTTTGACTTTTCAAGAATGTATTTAGTTTTCTGTTTTAAAGTGACAGTACATATCAAAATAAAAGGCTTAAGGAAAGGATATATTGAAAGTATGAAAAAGAGTATGCTTATCTATACCTATTATATATTATGCTACTGATTGTGTAGAGTAAATAGGGAAAGTGAAAGTGAAATTTGCTCAGTCGTGTCTGACTCTTTGTGACCCCAAGAATTATATATAGTCCATGAAATTCTCCATGTCAGAATACTGGAGTGGGTAGCCTTTCACTTCTTCAGGGGATCTTCCCAACCCAGGGATTGAATTGCAGGAGGATTCTTTACCAGCTGAGCCACCAGAGAAGCCCAAGAATACTGGAGTGGGTAGCCTATCCCTTCTCCAGGGTATCTTCCTGACCCAGGACTCAAACTGGGATTTCCTACATTGCAGGCAGGTTCTTTACCAACTGAGCTATAAGGGAAGCTCAGGATAAATAGGGAAATGTTTCCAAATAATTTATATGGCAAATTTGCAATCTGTTCTTGCATTGTAGTCCTGATTTTAAATATTTTGTTCCAGTGTCCTCATATATCACCAGATATTTCAGAAATAAATTTCATTCAAGATTTCTTTTAAAAAGAAGAAATGTCTCAAATGCCACCAACCATAGCTCTATGAGATTGCATACATGTATACATGTATCTTACCTTGCTCAAATGAAGAATAAAGTGATTTTGATTATTTCATTTTATAAATAAAAATTGTTGACTATTGTGTGTGACTTTGAAGAGTATATTTCTAAAAGGGCTGTATGCTGCTACTGCTAAGTCACTTCAGTGGTGTCCAACTCTGTGTGACCCCATAGACGGCAGCCCACCAGGCTGCCCCGTCCCTGGGACTCTCTAGGCAAGAACACTGGAGTGGGTTGCCATTTCCTTCTCCAATGCATAAAAGTGAAAAGGGCTGTATAGTTGATATGAAAGGTTTAACATTCAAAATGTAAGGATTTTTTTTTTTTTCCTTCATCCAATGTGACACTTAGAAAATGTCATCTGTTACCTATGCTTGGACGGGACAGGAGGCTGGGGAGCCAAATCAGGAACTCATAATCAACAGAAGGAAGCAACAAATGCAAGATTAGGAGACTATTTCTTTTGAACATAATTTTTTGTTACCTATTATAGGGCTTCCCTGGTGGCTCAGTAGTAAACAATCCACCTGCCAAGCAAGAGTTATTGTTCAAATTGTAGCCCACCAGGCTTCTCTGTCCATGAAATTCTCCAAGCAAGAATACTGGAGTGGGTTGTTGTTGTTGCTCAGTTACTAAGTCGTGTAATACTCTTTGTGACCCTGTGAACTGCAGCACACCAGGCTTCCCTCTTTTTCACTAACTCCTGAATTTTGTTCAAACTCATGTTTGAGTCTGTGATGTAACCCAACCATCTCATCCTCTGTCACCCCCTTCTCCTCCTGCCCTCAATCTTTCCCAGCATCAGACTCTTTTCCAATAAGTCAGCTCTTCACATCAGGTGGCCAAAGTATTGGAGTTTCGGCATCAGTCCTTCCAATGACTATTCAGTGTTGATTTTCTTTACAATTGATGGGTTTTATCTCCTTGCTGTCTAAAGGATTCTCAAGAGTCTTCTCCAAGCATTGAGATGTGGGTTCAATCCCTGGGTCAAGAAGGTCCTCTAAAGAAGGAAATGACAACCTACTCTGCTATTCTTGCCTGGAAGTCCCATGGAAAGAGAAGCCTGGCAGGCTATAGTTTATGGGGTCATAAAAGAGTCAGACATGACTTAGTGACCAAACAGCAGAATCATTAGAATGCTCACATGAGAATGCACTTTCAAGGAAGAGAATGTGTATGAATTGATCACTAGGTAACAAAGGAACTGTATGAAATGTCACGTCATTTTATAATTAGAACCAAATATCTGCACTTTAAATAGTGTAATTCATAAAGGTGTCTATCAAAAAGGAGCTCAACCTGTTAGCATTGGTCAAGGAACTGTTGTTTTCAAGGGCAATAATGAAGTTTGGATAAGAAAGGGAAAATATGGAATCAAGATAAAAGGAGAGTATGTTATGGGTCACATTTGATAAAGGAAAACTATCTCAAACTATCTTAAAGGAGGGCGTCAGCCTAGCATTTCTAAGAGAAAGGTGGTCATATCCATCCATATGAATTTATCTGGTGATACTTCAGAAACTTATGTTTAAGGCTATTGTTAGTGAATTAACTATATGTAATTTGTTTTTATAAAAACCTTTTTAAATTGTCAATTATTTCATTAATTAATTCATGATATATAATTTTACATACTAAGGAGTTACTTATGCAGTGTTTAACACTAGAAGAAGAGATAATAAATAAGGTATCATACTTGCTATTAAGTACCTCACATACTACATAATGAATTCTAGAATTAAAACAGCACTTTCAGTATTACTGTTAGGTTGTGATAATACAGCAGGTAAAATGCTCTCATACTCTGAATTTTATGCCATAGCATTTTAAGAAGAAATGGGAATACATTTTAAAATAATTTTCACTGAATATAGTTGAATATACATTGCAGCACACTCACCTCTAATACCATTCTCATAGTAGGACATTTTGACTAATCTCATGGGTATAATCTAATGCCTTGTAGAAGAAAGCATCAATAAATTAACAAACACATTTTCATTCTTATTTTGACTAGTTTTATTGTCTTTAAAATTTTACTGCATATAATACATACTATAACTAATCCAAAGAGATTAATGTAATGCTTGCTATGTGCAGTGTGCTATCCTGATACCGTGTAAATAAGGCTTAAACAAAAGTGAAATATACAAAATAACTTTACAAAGTTTATAATATTAAATGAGCTGAAAGAATTGACTTTACAGGGCCAAGTATGTGTTTTCAAACAGTGTCACTTAGCTGGGGACAGGTATGATCATCACTACCCAAGTCTGGCTTTATTATTTATAACATTTGCTTTTTCCCAGTGGACGTTCATACTGAAACCCTTAAAATCTAATGTCAGTAACTATGATAATACAGGGAAGAGTTATGTTCACTATGAAAAGTTCATGCAGACCCCAATGAGAGTTTTCAGGAAGGAGATTACTTCTGGTTAGATATCAATATATGTTTGATTAAAAACATAGTACATGTATAGAGTGAATTGCCTTGCAATTGTATCAGAAATAAAACTCTGATATCTTCACACTTTCTGCAAGACATTATTTAAATTATTAATTGGTTTCTGATAAATTATTAATAAAGAAATAGTTCTGCCAGTCACTTTGAGCTCAGAGATAAGACTATTGTTCCTGTCCTCATGGAGTTTACCAATTTCTCATAGAAGACTAAATAAGTAATTCTACATGTTCAGACAGGAAGGAAATGTAGGAGTGCTATGATATTGTCATGTTCCATCTGGAAGTGACATTTAAGTAAGACTTACAATTAAATTTTATAGTCACTGGAAATAAGAAAAGCTGACAAGAGCCGAAAACATCTCAAATCCTTCATGGTGAAGATACAATAATCATCTTGGAAAAATATCAATATCATTCTGAGTCAAATATTGATAACTTTATTCTTGTGGGAAAATTAAGTGTTTATTAAAAAGATTGTTCTTTACTAGATAACTGAGGAACTGAAAATTAAGTATTTTGCTTTTGTCTTTTTGCTTATGTCTTTGCTTATCCCTCTAGGATCTCAACACTTCTTATCTATCACTGTTTAGCTTTTCTCTTCTAAGGTGTTACTCTAAAAGTCAGCTAAATTTTTAGTGCTCTTTAGAACTTCTGCTCTTCCTGCAGTAACCTTCCATGACATAAAATTTCTTGCAACAAAATCACATCAGCCCCTATTGTTTACACAAACTGATATATCAGGTCCTGGAAAACAGCTGAAAATATTATGATTGCACTTACATGAAATAACATAACAGTGGCAGAAAATATAGTTTACTATTTCATAGCTCTGAAAGCAACAGATTCTTTACTCTTGGTATTTTATCAATGACAGCTTTTATCTGCTTTCATTTATCTTCTCCTCTTTATACTTGGGCTCTTGGGATAACATAGAAAGGTTGGGATAATCTTCTTGAATTCTAGGTAAGGTACACAAATAATTGTAAATGAGATAAATATTAATGAGTCATGATTTATTGTCAACATGTCTGTGTCTCAAAAATATTTCTTGGTTTAGTGAGAATTGTGACACATAAGGCACATTTCTGTCCTTACTTCCAAAGCTTCCAAGCACCATGTGCTTCTCATGGCTTCAATTATAGTGTTACAGAGAAGTTAATTTCATAAAGTGTTTCCTCCCTCTGCTTCATGTACAGAGACACATACACACACACACATATCCAGTGAACCAACCATCAAAAGATTATATTTGTGCAGATACTGTTCAAATTTCCATCTATAAACTCTATGTATTTAATTAAATTAAGTATTTATTTTTATTTTTGACTCCACTGGGTCTTTGCTGTTTTGGCAGGCTTTTCTCTGGTTGCAGCAAGCAGGGACTACTCTTCATTGTGGTGCTCGGGCTTCTCACTGTGGGGGCTTCTCTTGTTGCAGAGCATAGGCTCTAGGAGTGCATGCTTCAGTAGTTGTAATACAGGGGCATAGATGCTCTGTGGCTTCTAGGATCCTCCTGGAAGAGGGATTGAATCCATGTCCCCTTCATTGGCAGGCAGATTACTATCTACTGCACCATGAGGGACATACAACTCTTTGTATTTTGAAAACATCAGAGAAGAGGTGCACTCAGCATATAGATGGAGAATGCCACCTGGGAATATTTAATGACCCCATGGACTTTTTTTTTTTCAAATCCTGCTTCTAATCATCAACCTTCAAAATCAGACATTCCTATTTATCAGGGCCTCAGATATAACAGCTCTCAGGTCCACTAATTTTCTCTAATAAAGGAGACAAATATTATAGCTCAGTGCAGTTCAGTCACTCAGTTATGTCCTACTCTTTGCAACCCCATGGACTTCAGCACGCCAGGCCTCCCTGTCCATCGCCAGCTCCCAGAGCTTACTCAAACTCATGTCCATTGAGTTGGTGATGCCAACCAACTATCTTGTCCTCTGTTGTCCCCTTCTCTTCTTGCCTTCAATCTTTCCCAGCATCAGGGTCTTTTCCAATGAGTCAGTTCTTCACATCCAGTGGCCAAAGTATTGGAATTTCAGCTTCAGCATCAGTCCTTCTAACGAACATTCAGGAATGATTTCCTTTAGGATGTACTGGTCGGATCTCCTTGCAGTCCATTATACTTCAATAAAGCTGAAAATGTAAAAGAAACAAATGAATACAGCCAAAATAGAAATCCATTAGTCAAATACAGGAAACAATACCACCGTTTCATGAACTGGATATAAAGCTACCACATTTTCATTTATAGACATGTTATCTGGTAATACAAATTACTGAAAACATGCTTGATGAGTGAGAACTAAAACAAGCATTTTTTGTGTATAATTAGAGTACTTAAATAAATAAAATTTTGATGATTTGGTGTGTTTATGTACATAGGCATAATTTACCTTTAAGGCAACTAGATGCTAACTTTGTCTTGATGTGACAGATACTTCACTGTACTTCGTCTAGATGGGTGTCTTCAGTGTTTGCCTCTGTGCTTTACTGTCTGTATATTCCACTGTTAGCCCAAATCTTCTTATTGACCTAGTATTTCTTTTTATTATTATTATTATTTTTACTTTATAATACTGTATTGGTTTTGCCATACATCAACATGAATCCACCACAGGTGACCTAGTATTTCATTAGCACTTTATTACCAATAATATGGTTACAAACATTTTTGGTGTCTTGGTAATCATTTGGTCTCTTTGAGGTGATTTTACATATTTGGTCTAACATTCATGTTTAGTTGATTTCATAAAATTCTGATAGGACAGCTATTTTCCTCATTTTATAACTATACGTGGGGCTTCCTCAAGTGACTCAGATGGTAAAGAATCGGCCTGCAATGTGGAAGACCTGGGCTCAAGCCTTGGGTCAGGAAGATCCCCTGGGGAAGGGAATGGCTACCCATGCCAGTATTCTTGCCTGGAGAAATCTCATAGACAGAGAAGTCTGGTGGTCTACAGTCCATGGAGAGACAAAAGACTTGGATACAACTGAGCGACTAACACTTTCACTTTTCATAACTATACTTAAGTAAATTAAATTGTCCTCATGACCACCTACACAATCATTATATTATTTGTCTTTGGAAATTTTTTCTTCCTTCAGTAATGATCACCTGGTCTTACATGGACAGTCTGCGTTATTACACACTTCAGAGGTGTAACCCAGCATTCTTGATATTACATATATATATTGTAAGAAAATTTCCAAACATTTCACAGAGGAGGTTACATAAGTAACATTATGAAGAGAGCTATCCGATGGAGTATAGTGTGCACTACATATTGATATGTAATTTTAAATTTTCTAGTAGCCACACTGATAAAAGTAAAGTAAAACAAGATAAATTAATTATGTATTAGTTTAAAAAAATATTTTGCTATATCTTTTATTCAATATATAATCAAATAGAGCTTTGTATAATGTATTTTCCATATAATTATTCCAAATACAAGTGTGCATTTTACACTTAAAGTGTGTCCTAATTCAGACTGGCCACATTCCAAATGTTTACTGTCTATAAATGTCTAGTGGTTGTCAGAAAGCCCAGAAGTTTTCTGTTCAGTTCAGTCACTTAGTTGTGTCCGACTCTTTGCGACCCCATGAACTGTCGCAAGGCTTCCCTGTCCATAACCAACTGCTGGAGTGTACTCAAATTCATCCATTGAGTCAGTGACACATTCCAACCATCTCATCCTCTGTCCTCCCCTTTTCCTCCCATCTTCAGTCTTTCCCAGCATCAGGGTCTTTTCCAATGAGTCAGTTCTTCACATCAGGTGGCCAAAGTATTGGAGTTTCAGCATCAGTCCTTCCAGTGAATATTCGAGACTGATTTCCTTTAGGATGGACTGGTTGGATATCCTTGCAGTCCAAGGGTACGCTCAAGAGTCTTCTCCAATACCGCAGTTCAAAAGCATCAATTCTTCGGTGCTCAGCTTTCTTTAGAGTCAACTCTCACATCCATACATGACCACTGGAAAAATCATAACTTTGACTAGATGGACCTTAGTTGGCAAAGTAATGTCTCTGCTTTTTAATATACTGTCTAGTCTGGTCATAACTTTTCTTCCAAGGAACAAGCATCTTTTAATATCATGACTGCAGTCACCATCTGCAGTGATTTTGGAGCCTAAAAAAATAAAGTCTCTCACTGTTTCCATTGTTTCCCCATCTATTTGTCATGAAGTGATGGAACCGGATGCCATGATCTTCATTTCTGAAGGTTGAGCTTTATGCCAACTTTTTCACTCTCCTCTTTCACTTTCAACAAGAGGCTTTTTGGTTCTTCTTCACTTTCTGCCATAAGGGTTGTGGCATCTGCATATCTGAAGTTATTGATATTTCTCCTGGCAATCTTGATTCCAGCTTGTGCTTCATCCAGCCCAGTGTTTCTCATGATGTACTCTTCATATCATTTAAATAAGCAGGGTGACAATATACCGTCTTGGTGTACTTCTTTCCTGATTTGGAACCAGTCTGTTGTTATATGTCCAGTTCTAACTGTTGCTTCTTGACCTGCATACAGATTTCTCAGGTGGTAGATCAGGTGGTCTGGTATTCCCATCTCTTTCAGAATTTTCCACAGTTTATTGTCATTGACACAGTCAAAGGCTTTGGTGTAGTAAGTAAAGCAGAAGTAGATGTCTTTTCTGGAACTCTCTTGCTTTTTCCATGATCCAACAAATGTTGGCAATTTGATCTCTGGTTCCTCTCCCTTTTCTAAATCCAGCTTGAATATCTGGAAGTTCACAGTTCACATACCGTTGAAGCCTAGCTTGGAGAATTTTGAGCATTACTTTACTAGCGTGTGAGATGAGTGCAATTGTGCGGTAGTTTGAGCATTCTTTGGCATTGCCTTTCTTTGGGATTGGAATGAAAACTCACCTTTTCCAGTCCTTTGGTCACTGCTGAGGTTTCCATATTTAGTGGCATTTTGAGTGTAGCACTTTCACAGCATCATCTTTTAGGATTTTAAATAGCTCAACTGGAATTACATCACCTCCACTAGCTTTGTTCATAGTGATGCTTCCTAAGGCCCACTTGACTTTACATTCCAGGATGTCTGGTTCTAGGTGAGTGATCACACCATCCTGGTTATCTGGGTCATGAAGATCTTTTTTGTATAGTTTTTCTGTGTATTCTTGTCACCTCGCCAGTAGTCTTAGATATGTACAAATACCCCAATCTCAACTTCTAAATTTTCATATACAATAACTTCAATTCCTTTTTTATGATGTATATGTTACTTTTGGGGCTTCCCTGGTGACTCAGATGGAAAAGAATCTGCCCACAATGAAGCAGACCTAGGTTCAGTCCCTGGGTGGGAAAGATCCCCCGCAGAAAGGAATGATTACCCGCTCCAATATTCTTGCCTACACAATTCTATGGATAGAGGAGTCCGGCAGGCTACAGTCCATGGGGTCACAAAGGTTGGACATGAGTGAGTGACTAACACTTTCACATTGTTTCTTAATATTATTTTTTATATTTGAAGACTAGGTATCTACTCTATTTATTATTTTTGATTATTTGACAGCTTCACTTTATAATATCATCTTTAAAGATGGGAAAACATTTATATATCACTTTCACTTTTGTTAAAACATTTTTTTTAATATATTTTAGTCCGTGTGGCACATAACGTGTGGCACATGTTATGTGCCAAGTCACTTCAGTCGTGTCTCTTTGCAACCCTATGAACTATAGCCCTCCAGGCTCCTCTGTCCATGAGATTCTCCAGGCAAAAATACTGGGATGGCTTGCCATTTCCTTCTCCAGGGGATCTTCCTGACCCAGGAATCGAAACTGCATCTCCTGTGACTCCTGCAATGCAGGTGCATTCTTTACTGCTAAGCCACCAGGAATGTCCATATAATGTGCTAAATTAAAAACATAAACATCAAAAATTGTATAAACTTACTTGACTAAAATATGTGGGCAATATATCTTTTCATATTAATTTTATATTTGAATGGTGCATTAGAATTAACTGGTTCTACTTTATTCAGCTGTAGATTTTAAAGTATTCTCAGTACATTCCAAATCTTAATTTTTAACTCCTCATTTAGGTGCATGTGACAATTTTTTAATTAAATGGTTGTGTGAAGGGAAGACATATTTTTTTTTTTCCTGACAGGAAGTCACAGGGTCATTTTTAAAATAAATTTAGGAAGAGTGTAGAATATAAATTTATACTCAAAATAGTCTATTCAATTTTCTCAAAGGTCTTTAAACGTTCTTCAGATAATAGAAAGATTCTTTAATGGCTTTATATTATTTGAACCATGGTCTACATGACAAAATTCTAAAAAAAATCAGGTATGTGGCACCTACACAGATATAGTTGTTTCATACAGCATTTGAGATTAGACACAATTCCTGTACCCTTGACTGGAACAATACATTTTTGAAAGATATTCACTATCTAGTATTATTAGTTTAAAAAAATGTATTCACTATGATAATTTATAAGGATGGTAGAAAACACTTTTGCTCTACCTTGACAGATATATTTTTGTCTGATGTAAATTAGTGTGATTGTCAGTCTTTGAACATATCAAAAATAGGAGTCACATTTTAGGTATATTTGAATATCTTCTAATCTACTAAATAGAACTTTTTATATAACATAGACCTCATAGAGTATAAATAAGTAACACATGACCAGTTAGATAACTAAAATATAAACTTTTAAAAAGTCACTTTATTGGATAAAGATAAATATTTGCTGTTGTCAGTCAGTAGCTCAGTCCAGTCTGACTCTTTGTGACCCCATGAACTGCAGCATGCCAGGCTTCCTTGTCCTTCACCTTCTCTCAGACCTTGCTCAAATTCATGTCCATCAAGTTGCTGATGACATCCAACCGTCTCATCCTCTGTCATCTCCTTCTTCTGCCTTCAGTTTTTCCCAGCATCAGGGTCTTTTAATAAGTGGCTCTTCACATCAGCTGGCCAAATTATTGGAGCTTCAACTTCAGCATCAGTCCTTCTAATGAATATTCAAGACTAATTTCCTTAAAGTTTGACTTATTTGATCTCCTTACAGTCCAAGAGACTCTCGAGTCTTTTGCAACCACCACAGTTCAAAAGAATCAATTCTTCAATGCTCAGCCTTCTTTACTGTCTAACTCTCACATCCATACATGACTATAAGAAAAACTATAGCTTTGACTAGATGGACCTTTGTTGGTAAAGTAAGGTCTCTGCTTTTTAATATGCTGTCTAGGTTGGTCATAGCTTTTTTTCCAAGGAGTAAGTGTCTTTCAACTTCATGACTGCAGTCACCATCTGCAGTGATTTTGAAGCCTAGGAAAATAAAGTCTCTCACTGTTTCCATTGTTTCCCCATCTATTTGCTATGAAGTGATGGCACTAGATGCTATCATCTTCACTTTCAATATGCTAAGTTTTAAGCCAGCTTTTACATTCTCCCCTTTCACCTTCATCAAAGAGGCTTTTTAATTCCTCTTTGCTTTCTGCCATAAGGGTGGCGTCATCTGCATATATGAGGTTGTTGATATTTCTTCCAGCAGTCTTGATTCCAGCTCATTCTTCATTCAGCCCAGATGCATTATGTACTCAGCATATAAGTTAAATAAGCAGAGTGACAATATATAGCCTTGATGTACTCCTTTTCCAATTTTGAACCAGTCCATTTTGGAAAACATAAACAAAAAGAAAATCATTAATTCTCATCTTTATTTTCTATAACTGAGGCACAAGGACAACTATCTATAAAAATTTTATCAGGGGAAATTTTTGTTTTTAAAATATTTTCTTTTATGTTTTAATAAAACACCTTTAAAATAATTTGTAAGCTATGGGTTCTAATTGTGATTTTTATTATTATACGTCATGGTGGGATATTTTCCTGTTTTATTTGACTTTAGTAGACAATTGGAGAAGGCAATGGCACCCCACTCCAGTACTCTTGCCTGGAAAATCCAATGGACGGAGGAGCCTGGAAGGCTGCAGTCCGTGGGGTCGCTAAGATTCAGACACGACTTCACTTTCACTTTCACTTTTCACTTTCATGCATTGGAGAAGAAAATGGCAGCCCACTCAGTGTTCTTGCCTGGAGAATCCCAGGGATGGGGAAGCCTGGTGGGCTGCCGTCTGTGGGGTCGCACAGAGTCGGACAAGACTGAAGCGACTTAGCAGTAGCTGCAGACAATTAAATAGGTGGCTCAGTTGTAAAGAATCTGCCTGCAAATGCAGAAGAGGCAGGAGATGAAGGTTCAGTCCTTCAGTAGGGAAGATTCCCTGGAGGAGGAAATGGCAACTCCTTCCAGTATGCTTGCCTAGAGAATCCATGGACAGAGGAGCCTCATGGGCTACAGTCCATAGTGTTGCAAAGAGTCAGTTATGACTAAGCTTGCATGCAGACAAAGTGCTGTTAAATGCTGCACCCAATATGTCAGCAAATTGGGAAAACTCAGCAGTCGCCACAGGACTGGAAAAGTTCAGTTTTCATTCTAATCCCAAAGAAGAGCAATGCCAAGGAATGTTCAAATTACCATTCAATTGCACTTATTTCACATGTTGCTAGCAAGATATGCTCAAAATCCTTCAAGCTAAGCTTCAGCAGTACATGCACCAAGAAATTCCATATATACAGGCTGAGCTTTGAAGAGGCAGAGGAACCAAGGATCACATCACTAATATTCCTTGGATCATGGAGAAAGCAAAGGAGTTACAAATAACTCCTTCTAGTTATTTGCTTAGTTATCTGCTTCCTTAGCAGAGGAGTTGGGCAGGCTATGGTCTGTGGGGCCACAAGGAGTCAGACAGGACTGAGTGACCAAGCACACCCAGGTGGCACAGTGGTCAAGAATCCACCTACCAGTGCAGGAGACACAGGTTGATGAAAATCCCCTGGAGTAGGAAATGGCAACCAGATCCAGTATTTTTGCTTGGAAAATCCCATGGACAGAGGAACTGGGCAGGCTACAGTTTATGGGGTCATAAAGAATCAGACACTACTGAGTGACTGAGCACACACTGAGCACAAATTTTCAAGAAAGCAAACTAAATTATTCTTATTAAATACTATGGTAAGTTTTTATAATCCAAATTTTATCTTGTTTCAAAAACGTAATGCACTCAAAATATAGTTCCTCTAAAATTTCAATACCTTTTTATATTAAATAATTAACACACAAAAAAGGAAAAGATCAATCACTATGCTTTTTTCAGACAGAGAGTAAAGATGACCTTTGTTGAGAGAATGGATGATTAACATTAGCATATGTCTTTATGATACTAACTAGAAGCATAAATATATTGTCATTTATCAGGAAGTTAATGCAGTGTTTTCTAGTCATGATAACTGATCTGTTATGAGATCCCTACTGCAAAGGTAGAGAACAATACCTAGTTAATATTTATCTACTCTTTATTTCTTTAAGCATCCATCTTAGGCAGAGATAGCATTTTTTGATAGGTTTCCTGGATGGTACATCACACTCAAGATGAGGATTTAGAAGGCAAGTGGATGAGAACTGCTGTGATATGGGAAAGCAATTTACAAATTTCAGGGTGAACTAGTAGAGAATACAAACAGGATTGTGGCAGATACCTATTCTGTTTCCCAGTTAGCTCAGTGGTAAAGAATCCACCTGCCAATGCAGGAGACATAGGTTTGATCCCTGAGTCAGGAAGATCCTCTACAGATGGAAATGGCAACTATATCCAGTATTCTTGCCTGGGAAATCCGATGGACAGAGGAGCCTGCAGGCTGCAGTCCATTGGGTCACAAAAGAATAGGATACAACTTTGGGATTAAATGACAATCTATTCCCTTATTTCAGTTGCTTTCTCACTCAGAAGGTAAGAGAACAAAATGTATGCCCTGAATGGTCAATTCATAATCTGTAATTCTGTAAAGTACCTAGACTTTAAATCATATCTCCTGCATTTGGTTCTTTACTAATTTACTGATATCTTAGTAAATCTGTAATTACTAAAATAAATATTTTATTACTGAAAAAAATGACACATTGGTCACACAGATTTAAATAATTATATTTTAGCTATTTTCAGAGTTACTTATGTATTTGCATATTATATTGCTAGGTATAAGATTTAGAAATCATGATTTGCATAAATTCAGTTAATTGTATTTACTAAACAACTAATTAGAATATTTATTGAATTCTATTATATTCCCTGTTCACTACAAAACAAAACGATAATAAATTTCCAATTTTCAAAACTATCTGTTGGATTATAAGATATACAGTTAACAACAATAAAAAAAAGTAGCACATGCCATTATCTGCTTATACAAAAATCTGACAGGATGATTTATGTTGTTTTATTGTAATTATGACATGAACAATGTGAATACTTTAGAAGTATGAAAGGTCAGACCTCAGCCATCAAAAAACGATTTTAATGATATTAGAAGCAGAAAAGAAGGAATATAGGATTTTTTAAAGTATGAAAATAAGTAGATAAAATATTTAATTATTTCCACTCCATTACTTACATACACTTGAATATTTGGAAGAAAATGAGGAAACACAAACATTCAAACTCACACTTAAGGTTACATGTTGTCTACTTTTTTCTGTTCTGTTCAGTACAGTTCATTTAGTCGTGTCAGACTCTCTGCAACCCCATGGCCACAGCACGCCAGGCTTCCCTGTCCATCACCAACTCCCGGAGTCAGTCCACACAAACCCATGTCCATTGAGTCAGTGATGCCATCCAACCATCTCATCCTTTGTTGTCCCCTTCTCCTCCTGCCCTTAATCTTTCCTAGCATCAGGGCATTTTCCAATGAGTCAGTTCTTTGCATCAGGTGGCCAAAGTATTGGGGTTTCAGCTTCAACATCACTCATTCCAATAAACACCCAGGACTGATCTGCTTTAGGAGGGACTGGTTGGATCTCCTTGCAGTCCAACGGACTCTCAAGAGTCTTCTCTAACACCACAGTTAAAAAGCATCACTTCTTTGGCACTCAGCTTTCTTTATAGTCCAACTCGCACATCCATACATGAGTACTGGAAGCCATAGCCTTGACTAGATGGACCTTTGTTGACAAAGTGTTGTCTCTGCTTTTTAATATGCGGTCTAGGTTGATCATAACTTTCCTTCCAAGGAGTAAGCGTCTTTTAATTTCATGGTTGCAATCACCATCTGCAGTGATTTTGGAGCCCAAAAAAATAAAGTCTGACACTGTTTCCCCATCTATTTGCCATGAAATGATGGGACCGGATGCCATGATCTTAGTTTTCTGAATGTTGAGCTTTAAGCCAACATTTTCACTCTCCTCTTTCACTTTCATCAAGAGGCTATTTAGTTCTTGTTCACTTTCTGCCATAAGGGTGGTGTTATCTGCATATCTGAGGTTATTGATATTTCTCCCAGTAATCTTGATTCCAGCCTGTGCTTCTTCCAGCCTAGTGTTTCTCATGATGTACTCTGCATATAAGTTAAATAAGCAGGGTGACAATATACAGCCTTGAAGTACTCCTTTTCCTATTTGGAACCAGTCTGTTGTTTCTTGTCTAGTTATAACTATTGATTCCTGACCTGCATACAGATTTCTCAAGAGGCAGGGCAGGTGGTCTGGTATTCCCATCTCTCAGAATTTTCCACAGTTTATTGTGATCCACACAAAGGCTTTGGCATAGTCAGTAAGCAGTTTTTCTGGAACTCTCTCGGTTTTTCGATAATCCAGCATATGTTGGCAATTTGCTCTCTGGTTCCTCTGCCTTTTCTAAAACCAACTTGAACATCAGGAATTTCACGGTTCACATATTGCTTAAGCCTGGCTTGGAGAATTTTGAGCATTACTTTATTCAAAATTCTCCAAGCCAGGCTTCAGTCATATTAAAGTATTATTTATTTTAAAGTCTTCCTGTTAAACATTGTGAATTAATTGCACTTAAAAATGTATTTCACTAACACAGGGTTTCCAAATTCACTATTCTTTAACACAGAATATTGACTTACATTTGAATAATAAATACAATTAATTTATGGGACAGAATGTGTTCTTTTCTTCACATACATATTTATACCCCAAAAAAGGCAACATCTAAAGCTTTATCTTTAAAGATTCTACTCTATGTAGAATATATATGAGATATACAATACATATTCTTATATATGTTAACATATATAATTTAGACATTCTTGAATAAGTGGATTTTGACAAGAATAAAGTCAAATTTTTCCTGTGAATACCTAAATCTGGGTTAAATTTCTATATTTCCAAAGTTTTTTTTTCTTTAACCTATCTTAAATCTTTAAAAATTGTCACAAATTGTGCAGGTTCTCTCAATTATTTTTTTTAATTTCAAAGAAATCTTACATTATAAAAATATTAATAATATGCTATTACTGTAAATTTGTGTAAAGGATGAAAGGGATTTGGTTATTCATTTTCATCATTTGAAATTCCAGATGGTGAAATTCTAACATATTTATTTAATAAGCACCATTACTATTATTGTATTTTACATGTACCAAAGAGAATCAGTCATATTAATCTTATTGGTTAAAGTACATTTGGATACTATCAAGTTATTATTATTTGATTAATTTAAAAAGCTGAGTGCACACAAAAAATAAATTGTGGATAATATAGTTAAAGCAAAAGAGAAAGGAATCTGCTTGAACAGATGAAATAATGGGGGTTTATTTCAAGGGTTGGCTTCTTTCAATATTGTTTTCTTTTAATTCTTTGAGTTTTACACATGTTAATGTCACATCACTAAAATGCAAGTGTGAAAAAAATCAAGTTTGTTTTTATTCACACCATGAAAGTTCTTAAGGATTAAATCGATTTTGATTCACCACCTGGCTTGTTTTATGAAACAAAGTCTGTATGTATGTGTGAGTGTGTGTATGTGTGTTTGAAAGCTCCAGTCAATACCTTATCACTGTTTGAAAGTTGACATTCCAGGGCCTCAACTTACATTTATTAATCATATAAATATATATTTGCTTTAATATATTATTTATATATTAGAGTATGAGTACTAAACATTTTGGGTTTCCCAGGTGGTGGTAGTGGTAAAGAACATGCCTGCCAGTGCAGAAACTTTAAGAGACATGGGTTTGATTCCAGGGTAGGGAAGATCCCCTGGAGTAGGGCATAACAACCCACTCCAAGATTCTTTCCTAGAGAATCTCAGGGACAGAGGAGCTGGACAGGCTACAGTCCATAGTTCACACAGAGTTGGACATGACTGAAGCAACTTAGCATGGCATGGCCCTAAACCTAATATACCTAAGAGAAAAGTAACAACTTCTAGGTTTGCTCAGAAGAAAAACACAATGTATAAATTATTTACAACATGTTATTATATAAATTAAAATGTCACTGAACCATTAAAATTGATATTTTTCCCCTAGGACAAAACACTTTTGCTGATATAGATATATAACCTGTAGCTATTGTTGACTGACAAATCACATCAAATCCCAGTGGCTTAAACAAAGATTTATTATTATGTCCCATGAGTCAGGAGGGTGTGGATTTGCACATCTCATCTGGGCTCCCTAGGCTTCTGTGGGCATTTGGCTCATGCATATGTGGTTAGGCTGCAGGCTTCACTCAAGGCTGGCTTGGCCAGAGTAGCTATCAGGGGCACTTCTGCTCCATGTGGCTTTCATCCTCTTCTTCTAACCTGAAGACCAGCCTGGGCATCTTTCCAATGAAACTGGTAGAAGTATAAAGAGATAAGTATAATACACTGGGTCCCCTGATATCTAAACTTAGAACTGGGAGCATCATTATTTTTGTTAGTCAGTTAGCCAACTCATGACTGAATTCACTGGTGGGGATTGCTTCCCATGAACAGTAGGAGAACACTGCAAAGGATATAGATTCAGAAAAAGATGGCATGTTGGGACAATTGATGCAAGGTTACAGGATGAAAAGATAATTTTCATATGTTTTGATAAATACATTATATATTTATATAATATATATATATTTAACATATATGTATATATTAAAATATCTCATGAAGATTTAGTCTTACAATTAAACAGAGAGAAAATAACCATTAGATATCACTTTTTAATCAGATATGCAAAACCAAAAATGAAATGGATAATAACATTATAAAGAGATGTCCTTTGCTAGAATATAACTAAGTTCACTCAATTTGGAATATCGTCAATATACAAGACTGAAAATTCAGAAAAGTTATGACTTACCAATTCAATCTTTAAATACTTAAATATTGTGGGTCACCATACATCTGAGTATTTGACAAAAGAAATCTGTTTTCCAGAAAAAATCATATGGTACCTATAAGAAAAAGTTTGCATATTTTTAGATATTTATTTAATATAAATTTATTTAAATTGGAGGTTAATTACTTTACAATATTGTATTGGTTTTGCCATACATCAACATGAATCCGCCACAGGTATACATGTGTTCCCCTTCCTGAACCCCCTTCCCTCCTCCCTCCCTGTACCATCTCTCTGGGTCGTCTCAATGCACCAGCCCCAAGCATCCAGTATCATGCATCGAACCTGGACTGGCTATTTGTTTCATATATGATATTATACATGTTTCAATGCCATTCTCCCAAATCATCCCACCCTCGCCCTCTCCCACAGAGTCCAAAAGACTGTTCTATATATCTGTGTCTCTTTTGCTATCTTGCATACAGGGTTATCATTACCATCTTTCTAAATTCCATATATATGCATTAGTATACTGTATTGGTGTTTTTGTTTCTGGCTTGCTTCATTCTGTATAATAGGCTCCAGTTTCATCCACCTCATTAGAATTGGTTCAAATGTATTCTTTTTAATGGCTGAGTAATACTCCCTTGTGTACATGTACTACAGCTTTCTTATCCATTCATCTGCTGATGGACATCTAGGTTGCTTCCATGTCCTGGTTATTATAAACAGTGCTGGGATGAACACTGCGGTACACGTGTCCTTTTCAATTCGGGTTTCCTCGATGTGTATGCCCAGTAGTGGGGCAATTGCAGCTGCAGAGAGACATTATCTACAAAACTGTAAGCAGGGTTCTTTGCTAACTAAGACTTCTTGGGGTTCTGGATGGTCAACATCCGCCTGAGAAGGTGCACAGGTTGTACACCCAGAAAACCGAGCAGCAGGGACGGGGGAGGCAATAAGTCGCAGCGTCCCTGCCCACAAAACACCTCATCACCTGAGCTGCTCGGACCTGGGAAGGGCACAAAACGCAGGCCCAACCAAGTCTGTGCCTCTGAGGACTACCCGAGTGCCTGAACCTGAGCAGCTTAGACCTGGAGGTGCATGCAGCCCAGGGCCGGCCCTGGACAGTTCCCGGTGGAGCAACCGAGATATTTAATTTAAATCCTACCGGCAATATAATACCTGGTAAGAGTCTATGAGCTTCACTCACAGGTACCTAGGATGAAGGTTAAGGATGAAGATGTGTATACAACGCTGCCTGGAATAACAAAATTTGGTATTATCCCACAGGTCTAAAGAGAAAGATCTGCAGAATACAGTGTGGTTACTCAAATGGAGAACTATCTCAAAACCATATGAAGTCTGCACTAGATTGTTAGGTTATTGTTCAATTGCTCAGTAATGTGCAACTCTTTGCAACTCCATAGATAGCAGCATGCCAGGCTACCCTGTCATTCACTGTCTCCCAGAGTTTGCTTAAACTCACATCCATCAAGTTGGTGAGACCAAGCAACCATCTCATCCTCTGTCTACCCCTTCTCCTGTGCTTAATCTCTCCCAGCATCAGGTAGCCAAAGCATTGGAATTTCAGCTTCAGCATCAGTCCCTCCAATGAATATACAGGGTTGATTTCCTTTAAGATTGACTTATTCGATCACCTTGCAGTCCAAGGGACTCTCAAGAGTCTTCTCAAGCACCACGGTTCAAAAGCATCAGTTCTTCAGTGCTCAGCCTTCTTTATGATTCAATTCTCACATGACTACTGGAAAAAATATAGCTTTGACTAGACAGACCTTTGTTGCCAAAGTGATGGCTCAGCTTTTCAATATCCTCAGTTTGTCATAGCTTTTCTTCCAGGGAACGAGTGTTTTTTTTTTTTGTTTTTTTTTGTTTTAATTAATTTCATGGTTGTAGTCACCATCCTCAGTAATTTTGGAGCCCCTGAAAATAAAGTCTGTCACTCTTTCCATTGTTTCCCCATCTATTTGCCATGAAGTGATGGGACTGGATGCCATAATCATCATTTTTTGAATGTTGAGTTTTAAGCCACATTTTACACTCTCTTTCAGCTTCATCAAAAGGCTCTTTAGTTCCTCTTCGCTTTTTGCCATTAGGATAGTATCATATGCATATCTGAGGTTACTCATATTTCTCTCCCAGCAATCTTGATTCCAGCTTGTGATTCATGCAGGCTTGGCATTTTGCATGTTGTACCATACAGGGAAGTTTTAAATAAGCAGGGTACAATATACAGCTTTGATGTAGTCCTTTCCAAATTTTGAATATGTCCATTGTTCCATGTCTAGTTCTAACTGTTGCTTCTTGACCTGCATACAGGTTTTCTAGGAGGAAAATAAGGTGGTCTGGTATTCCCATCTCTTTAAGGATTTTCCACATCTTTTTTATCTACTAAGTGAAAAGCTTTATTGTAGTCAATGAGGCAGAAGTAGCTGTCTTTCTGGAATTTCCTTACTTTTTCTATGATCCTTAGATAGCAATATGAATGAATTTCAATAGTGAAATGAATGATAAAGATAAAATTGAGTGTTAGACCTTAAACACTGTGAGATTTTTCAGTTAAGACTTTCACAAAATGCATTATATGATTATGGATGCATATGATTTTGACTTGGACTCACATTAACTATTGGGCTTCCCAGGTGGTGCTAATGGTAAAGAAACCACTTGCCAGTGCAGGAGACATAAGAGACACAGGTTCAGTTCCTGTGTCAGGAAGATCCCCTGGAGGAGTGCATGGTAACCCATTCCAGTATTCTCGCCTGGAGAATTCCTTGGATAGATGAGCCTGGTGGACTATGGTCCATAGCATCACATAGAATCAGACATGACTGAAGCAACTTAGAATGCACACATGCACATTAACTATTGAAGCAAGTGTGACTATGGCCACAGATTGCAGATTTTATTTGAAATAAAGCATAGAAAGGGAAAGGAAAGATCTGAATGGATTATTATAATGAACACCTGACTAAGGATTATAATTGAAAAGTGCAAAACTCTGATTTGATATCACACATAAATTTTGTATTTTTCCCCAAGGAAAGCAAATAATGTTTTTAATGTTATATGTGTGTGTGTGTGCACACGCATTATATATATATACTTACCTATATTCTATGATATATATTATACATACATATATAATTGAATACATTAGTTCACCTGTCTAAACCTCAACTTTCTCACTCATTAAAGAAATGATTACAGTCACCACTTGATAAATTTACAGTGAAGATTAATTGTGATATGTCCAAAGTAGTAATCAGCATCAGTTTAATAGTTAAGCTAACAGTTTGTCAGTTTAACAGCTGTTGGTTTAACACTTATTTATTGTTACTGTACATGAGGTATCAGTTTAAGTCACAGAGAAAGTAGTGAACACACAAATGATGTTTCTTCTTTCATGGATCTTGGTTTTTAGATGACTGCTGTTCAACCAATGAAAGAACATATGATAGATGGATCAATAGATGAATGAATATACAAATAAAAATAAGTAGAGTGATAAGTGCTATATTGGAATATTAAAATAAATTTGAGATCATCAACAGTGATTGGGTAGTCAGCTTTAGGAAAAGTTACTCAAAAGGCTATCTTTGAAATATAAGTGGTTTGATTCAACCATTGGGAAACTAAGAGAGATCATTACAGGAAGAGGAAAAGAATGAGTGTATTCAAGGAAGTATAAAAGACTTGAGTGGTAGGAATACTGTGGGGAATGAGAAGGATGGTAAAAAATAGTCACAGAAAGGTACTTGAACCGTATATGTATATGAAAATGAAGGCTGCTGCCGCTGCTGCTAAGTCACTTTAGTCGTGTCCGACTCTGTGCGACCCCATAGATGGCAGCTCACTAGGCTCCTCTGTCCCTGGGATTCTCCAGGCAAGAGCACTGGAGTGGGTTGTCATTGCCTTCTCCAGAAAATGAAGGCAGGGAGCCATAATTTGATTCCAAAGGCATATGAAAAAAAACTGCATGGTTTTAAGCAAGTAACATATATGATTTACATTTAAAATAGCCTCTTGGCAACATTGAAGACAATGCATTTCTGGGAATAAAGTATAAGAGAGATTTTAGGACAATTTTGAAGTAATCCAGGTGTGATATGATAGTGGTATGAACTAAGGAGACAGAAATAATGGAAAACCAGTAGGTATTCATATATTCGGAAGATACCAGAAAACTTCCTGATGAATTG
Organism: Budorcas taxicolor; assembly: GCF_023091745.1. Classification (NCBI taxonomy): domain Eukaryota; kingdom Metazoa; phylum Chordata; class Mammalia; order Artiodactyla; family Bovidae; genus Budorcas; species Budorcas taxicolor. The sequence continues at coordinate 49,589,081 of NC_068915.1, read as the reverse complement.
GGCATGATAACTAAAAGAAAGGGCGGAAACTAGAAAAATTCTAGCATGATAATTGCTAATTATTGTGAGGCAATTCCTAATGATTATTATGTGGGTGTTGTTTTTGCCTTAAGTGGTCTCGGAATCTCAAATAAAGCATAAATGCAAATAATAACTTACTCTATATACAAAACACTTATAGTTGATTTAAAAATAATATTAGCAGTAGTATATTAAGAAAATCTAGCTTACTTATCATGGGTGGTGCTAACTCGCTTCAATTGTGTCCAACTCTTTGTGACCCCATGGACTGTAGCCCACCAGGATCTTCTGTTCATGGGATTCTCCAGGCAAGAATACTGAAGTGGGTTGCCATGCCCTCCTCCATGGGATCTTCCCAACCCAAGTATTGAACCTGCATCTCTAATGTCTCCTGCATTGGCAGGTGGTTCTTTATCTCTAGTGCTGCCTAGGAAGCCCTTACTTATAGTACGCAAAAGTATTCCTCATCAGAAAGCAATACACTGAACAATAAATAAAAATAATTGCTATAAAAAAGTTAAGGAGATCCTTAAATAAGGGACACAAAGTTAGGAAAGCTGCTGTATTTTTGTTTGAAGTTTATTTCTGAGCCTCTATCAGCTACAGTCAAAAGAGATATCTAGTGAGTTAACAAATTATAATTTTCTAATAGCTGGCTACATCTGAGACAACAGTAAAAACTTATTCTGGCTCTGAGCTGGGAGACAATTTAAACAATGTAATGAACAGCATACCCTCTTGGTTTTCATATTATTTCAAAATAATATTTGAGCTTTGCATTTACATAAACAAGTGGCCCACTGAAGCAGAGCCAAATCTGTTCTCCTTGTGGCACGGAAAGAGAATGCTGGCAGCATTAAAACCGCAGTTTGTCCCCAGTGAACTGACAATATTACTTATGGAAGAGCCTCAAGTTCCTTAAAATCCTAGCATGCAATTACTTATTTTATTCACTTAAACATTTGCCATTTTCATTTGGTTTAGAATAATTATGTTCGAACAATTGTGTGTAAGCAGTTACTTAAAATCGCCTAAATAAGGATCAATTGTGTTCTATGTCCCTTTTGGGAAAACGCACAAGTGAGAAGCAAAAATATGACATAAAAGGGGTAATTGAACGAAGCCATTTGCAGACATAGTTTTGTGAGAGGGCCTTTTGTTTTACGAGAGCTGGAGATTTGTATGTTGGTGTGTTTGCCTTCCTGATGGAACAGCTTCCCGGAAGTGTTCAAGAACTTCAAAAAGGGAACTTTTTTGGACATAGGAAAATGGGCAAAAATGGGATCACTGGGAAAGAAAAAAAATAGTGGAAGTGCTGCAAAGGGAAAGGGTGTAATGAGAAAAAATAAGGGTGAATAGTTAAGCATGGATTGAGGTTTTGTGATATAATGATGAATGCAGGAGGTAAAGCTTGGAAGGTGGATTAAAAAATGGAATCGAGAGTTGCTTTCCTGTTTTCAAATGTATACTGCCCTATAGAGAACATGGAAATCTATTGGCAATTAAGGTATATAAAACCCATGCTTTAGGGAAATCAATTGGACACCAATGAGAAAGAGAAAGATGGAGTCTCCATGGAGCTAATTTGGTGCCTTGCACTCACCATCCAATACTCAGACATGAAACTGTTGAACCACTTTAGTCCAACAAATCTCTAAAAATGTACATCTCTGTGTAATAAAGACTAAGGGAGTTGAGCAAAAAGTTTTAGCATATCAAAGGTACTGCTTGCTACTTAATAAAGAAAGAGGATGGCCAAATTGTAACACAAAGTCTTGAGAGGTGAATGGATGGAGAAGAAACTTAAGAGGCAGGAAATGAACATGATTCTCCATGCAACAAACTAGGAAAGCTTGAATTTATGACCTTATCATGTATATATTTATACACTCATGGAAGAGGAATCTAGACCTGCATTACTTTCCATTAAAAAATCCACGGAAAATGGAAAATTAAGTAAAAAAAAAAATCTGTAACATCACTAGAAATCAAGAAATAGCAAGCAGCAGGAGAGAAATAGAAAAATGCTTCATTCTGAGCTTTGCTTTAGACCAGTCCATAAGAAACAACTATCTCCTCAACATTTTGCAAGCATTGAAAGTAAAATGCATCGATTTGTATTTCCTAAAAGAATGCTTATTTTGTATAATTTAAATTTTATCTTTTCAAAGTTGAAAAATACAGCAAAATCTAGCTTATTATGAAATATAGTAAAATAGTAAATATAACAAAATATGAACATAATGTATACAAATGTAATGTAAAAGATATAGTAGAAATAAGTATAGAAATATGCACTAAATACATATAATACTAAATACCTAAAATACATATAATAAATATAATAAATATAACAAAATATGAACATAATGTATACAAATGTAATGTAAAAGATATAGTAGAAATAAGTATAGAAATATTATGCACTAAATACATATAATACTAAATACCTAAAATACATATAATAAATATAATAAACATAACAAAATATGAACATAATGTATACAAATGTAATGTAAAAGATATAGTAGAAATGAGTATAGAAATGTTATGCACTAAATACATATAATACTAAAATACCTAAAATACATATAATACTAAATACTAAATAATACTAAATACATATAAATACTAAATACATATAAAATATACTAAACTTTAATTATATTGCTATATTATTATAAAATAATATAAAATATAGTTTTGCAATTGTAGGATTTCCCAATATAAGTCTATGCATCTTTTCATGTTAAATTTAGTTGTCTTGTAGAAGTTATTCTTGATTATGTTTACCACAGACAAAATATGATTCATTATTAAAGTTTAATATTTATATATCTGTTTTATTAATTGGCTAAAATATTTATGTGTTTATATCTTATTTCACTGCATACATTTTATGGCTCTTCTAATTCTTGAAGTAAATTATTTTATTTTATTTTTAATTTATTATACACCATTAAACATGTAACATATAACATTTAACATATAAACACAAATAATATAGATAAACACATAAGTTTTTGTCTGAGTATAGATTTTTTTCTCTATAAGACTGATAAAAAATGCTTTTGTTTTATTTACTAAATCTGATCAAATTGCAATTTCACATTGTGTTTCAAAAATATAAAAAATTTAAAGAAACCATTATTGTTGTTTTCTGGTTTTGTTGTGAAATGAAAATTGCTATACAGTCCATGGAATTCTCCAGGCCAGAATACTGGAGTGGGTAGCCTTTCCCTTTTCCAGGAGATCTTCCCAACCCAAGGATCAAACCCAGGTCTCCCACATTGCAGGCAGATTCTTTACCAAGTGAGCCACAAGGGAAGCCCAAGAATACTGGAGTGGGTAGCCTATCCCGTCTCCAGTGGCTCTTCATGACCCAGAAATCAATCCGGGATCAACCCGGGGTCTCTTGCATTGCAGGAGGATGCTTTCCAAACTGAGATATCAGGGTACCCCCTGATATCCAGTTTTCTTGAATTATGATAAAAGAATATAAATTTTATTTGTTAATTTTTATTATTGCTGTTTTGCCTAACATAAGTTAAATTTTGTGACTCTTTCCAGGGCTTTGGAAAAATTTGCTCTTCATCTTTTGCTACTAATTTGATATACTTTCATTGTGCTAAGCATGTCAATTAAATTGTTAATATCCTCTATGTGATTTATTTACTTTGCATTGATTTCTTTCTTCTAAAGACTGAAATATGTATGCCAACATCAAAAATCACTTGACAGGTTTTTCTTGTTTTTCTTTCTCCTTTATGATTAATCCTTTGTTGAGGCCAAATTTTCAAATAAAAAAGCCTGGGTGCACTGTTTGTAAGTTTGTATTATGTTTTTCAATGTAATTATCAAATCCTTGTCTTGTGAAAATATTGTCAATTGACCCCTGGATAACAATATCACTGTCATTGACTCTTTTCTTGTTTAATTTTTGTACTTTCTCTCCAATAGTATTCACTCCACCGTAATCCTCACACCTCAATCTTCCAGGGAATTGTTTCAGAGTTGTGATGTGGATAGCTTAGGTCAAGGGATGAATTAACATTCATTAAAATATTATGTCCTTTAGGAATAGAGCTAAATTTCAGATTAATATAGGCTTTGGATGGTTTAAACCAGAACAGATAAAGAATCTTTCAAAATGTTCCCTTATCTCTCACTTTCAGGGTACAATACTTTGTGTATGCAATGAACCAAATCTTCAACTGGTTTTCTGCATTCTCCATCTGCCTTCATATTAATGGTGGATTCCTTTCAGAATCTGGATTTATATTGCAAGTGTGTTTTTCCTGTGTCTCTGTGTGAATCCTACTGAGAAGTTTGGTGACACTGCATTGGAGTCAAACAGCATATTTAACCAAAAATCATGTAGTTCACTTATTTAACAAGAAAAGAACAGCTAGCTATTTTCCTAATCACCATTCCCCCTGCCCCCAAAGCTGGAAATGTTCTGTTTGCCCTTCCAGACTTGTTCTTTTCTTTCTCCATCTTGGTCTGTGATCTCTTCATCAGACTCTTGTCCTCTGGCTCCTTGTTGGATTTTGAGATGGGAAGCATGATAGAGTGGAAGATGGGGAGAGAATAGGATTAGGTATCTCTCTACTCCAGACCAGGTCTCTACTGATTGGCTTAGGAGTAACGCAAGTTTCCTACACTACTCCTTTGTAAATCTCTCCTTTATTAAAATATTCTATTATAAAGAGTGAGTTATTTGTCCCCCCAGGGACACTGCATTGATTAAATTATGCTTATACAGCATTTGCTACATTCTGTTATTAATATATATCCCCAAACTGGACTTCCCTTGTAGCTCAACTGGTTAAGAATCCACCTGCAATGCAGACGAGGCTGGTTTAATCCCTAGGTTGGGAAGATCCACTGAAGGAGGGCATGGCAACCCACTCCAGTATTCTTGACTGGAGAATCCCCATGGACAGAGGAGCCTGGCGGGCTACAGTCCATGGGACCACAGACAGTCAGACATGACTAAGCACAGCACACAGTATCCCTAAACTATCTCTCCAATTCCCAGTATTGACAGTTCCTAATCTAGGTGAAAACCTTAAGCATGGAGCCTTTACATTAAAAAATATATATATGACTTATGGGATGCCACCAAATGGATCTTTATTTTATCTACCACTGACACTTCATATGGGCTCAAAATCTCTGGATCTCATACTGCTGCAAGATAAAACTTAGGAAAACTTCAATAAAACTTATTGCAACTTTGACTTTCACACACACACACACACATTCACTCCTACCTATTTCATTCAAACAACATTCCAAGTCTGATTGTAATGGTGGAAATTTCATCTTCTCCATCTCAGTATCCTGCAGGAAGGAAGCCTATTCTCCATCTTCATCTCTACAGTTTTTCAGCTGCTTAATCTTGTCCGACTCTTTGTGACCCCATGGACTGCAGCACACCAGGCATCCCTGTCCTTCACTATCTCCCTGAATTTGCTCAAACTCATGTCCATTGAGTTGGTGATGCCATCCAACCGTCTCATCCTCTGTCATGTCCTTCTCTTCCTGCCTTCAATTTTTTCCATCATCAGGGTGTTTTTCTAATGAGCCGCTCTTCACATCAGGTGACTAAAGTATTGGAGATTCAGCTTCAGCATCAGTCCTTCCAATGTGTATTCAATGTTGATTTCCTTTAGGATTGACTGGTTTGACTTTGATATCCTTCCTGTCCAAATGACTCTCAAGAGTCTTCTCCAGTACCACAGTTCAAAAGCATTAATTCTTCGGCATTCTGTTTTCTTTATGGTCCAGCTCTCACATCCTTATGTGACTGCTAGAAAAACCATAACTTTGACTATATAGAGACAGGAATAGCAACCCACTCCAGTATTCCTGCCTGGGAAATACCATGGACAGAGAAGCTTGGTGGGCTACACTCCATGGGGTCACAGAGTCAGACACGACCGAGCTACTAACACTTTCACTTTGACTATATAGACCTTTGTTAGCAAAGTGATATCTCTGCTTTTTAACATGCTAAGTTCGTCATAGCTTTTCTTCCAAGGAGTAAGCATCTTTTAATTGCATGACTGCAGTAACCATCTGCAGGGATTTCCCAGCCCAAACAAAGTCTGTCACTATTTCCATTGTGTCTTCATCTATTTGCCATGAAGTGATGGAATTAGATGCTATGGTATCAGTTTTCTTAATCTTGAGTTTTAAGCCAGATTATTTACTCTCCTCTTTTGCATCATCAAGAGGTTCTTTAGTTTTTATTTGCTTTCTGACATAAGGGTAGTATCATCTACATATCTGAGGTTGCTGATAGCTCTCTCAGCAATCTTGATTCCAGCCTGTCAGCCATCCAACCCAGCATTTTGCATGATGTACTTTGCATATAAGTTAAATAAGCAGGGTGACAATATACAGCCTTGACATACACCTTTCCCAATTTAGAACCAGCCCATTGTTCCATATCTGGTTCTAACCGTTGCTTCTTGACCTACATACAAGTTTTTCAAGAGGCAGGTAAGGTGGTATGGTACTCCCATCTCTAAGAATTTTCAGTGGTTTGTTGTGAACAATACTGTCAAAGGCTTTTGTCTAGTCAATGAAGCAAAATTAGATGTTTTTCTGGAATTCTCTCTAGAGGGAGTCATTCAATAATGATTACTTCATACCTTTGGAAAAACTTAACCTCATCAGAATACATATCATCCTCATTTTGCCATTCTCTTTCTCTGCATGGTTCACATTTTCTCCATTTTTTCTTAGTAATTCAGTGACATTTGAGAGTTTAAATAAAAGCAATAATATCTGACAATGTTGAGCTTTGCCTGAGTCCTGTGTTCCTGGAAAACAGCAACAGGTAAGAAATACTCCCATCCTTTGTGTCTGGAAAAGAACTCCTTTCAAACAAGCATTCTTCTCCCTTTGACTAAAATAAAAATCCCAGATGGAATGAGCCTTTTCCTTACCTACAACAGAGACAGAAAAGATCCCAAAATTCCCATTGTTTGTCTAATACATGATTAGCTGAATGGTTGTCTTCATTAGCGAAGCAGTACAAAATGCTTATTAACTCATCCGAACCAAAATTTAGCCAAGTGTTTCTTGTCTATGAAAGACCCTGACTTGACCTACTCTTGAGTGGGCATATGAATGCAGAAAAATCTCTCCCTAATGGCATCTCTTGAGAATTTACCCATCTCACGGAAAAATACTCACCTATCAAATGTCTGAAGACACCATTGTGTTTAATCCCACACTCCCACACCTGGTTATTCCAAACTTGTTCATTCTTCTTTGTAAAAGAGAAGACATTTTGCCTCATAGATGCTTAACTTTGTATAACTTGGAGAAGCTTGCATGTCCTTTGTTCAGACTATTGCAACAGTCCCTTTCCCCTTATTTCAATAATTTCCCTATCCCTGTTGTGACAGTATTCCTCAGTCTGGATTTAATTTTTATTTAACATAATAATATTCTGAATTCCAGGCTAAGTAGAGACTCCTTAAGACTGATAAGTAATCTCTATTGTCATTTATTAATTACTTATTTAAATGACAGTTTTATAAAATGTCTCCAATTGCCCACATTTCCTACTATGTCCTAGCCTCTTTTCATTTTTTCAAAAGTCTTCTTCTCATTTACTAAAATTGATGCCAACATACAAAACTTCATATATCTTCATGAAGCCATTTTCCCCTTTTTATAAAAATAACCCTTCATCTTTACATTTGAATCTTAGTCCTCCCAAACACTAGGCACCTTGCTCAGCCAATTAGCTCTTCAGACTTACTTCTTGTATCTCTTTTCCTCTCCATCTATGTTAGAATTTCTTAGAGGCCTCAGAATATATACTGATATTCTCAGAAAGCATCTCCTTTGCTTTAATCTCTTCTCACTTCAACTCCTCCTGATTCCTGTTTCAAGTTATGTGGTAGTCAGTGAATTCCTCTCCCCAGTTCTCTAGGGGTCTCAAAGTTGGGCATAACTGAGCACGCACACACATAGGTAGCTGAGAAAGTCCACAAATGAAGGCACTTCTTTAGAATGGGCCTAGAATTTGCAGGGCTGATGTCATCCTGTTGGTAGTGGTAGCACACGGGAGGGTAACAGCTCAGTACTTATTAGAACCCAAAGATCATGAGCATCAGTATCTGTTCTTTACCAAACAAAAGTCCACCTGCCTGTAAAAACTGCAACTTTTGCCATGAACTATAGATATACGAAATATTTTGAATACCACCACAATCTATAACGTTCTATTTCCTGACTCTGAAAACAGTGAACAGTGAATGTTAATTGCTATGTAAGTGTGAGCTCTATTATTATTGTCATCATCATTGTTATTACTATTAATCTTGGTCCCTTATAACTTATAACTTGTTATAAACTTATAACAGATGTTTTTTTAAACCAATATACCCTGCAGAACCTAGCCTACTTTCTTTATATTATCTATTTAATAATAATACTTTTCTTAAAAACTGATTTTGAAACGAGTATAGGATCAATTCCCTAAATTTATTGTAAAGCATTTATGTAACTATTTCTGTGTAGGACTACAAAAGACACAAAAAAATATTATCTAAAAACTATAAAAGTATTGCTAAAATACATGGCCTCATGGCTTTATGTATGAAATGTTATATTTGAATTATTATAAAGTAACATTGTAATAAACTTAAAATAGTTTTCTAGTTTCTATTCTTTTGTGTTGTCCTATCTGTTACAGCTAGTGTGCTCTAGAATAAACAGACCAGACAGATAAATAAAACTGTTTTGGTAAATGAAATGGATGTAGGGAGGGTTCAACAAGTGATAGATAAAAATGTTGATCCTTATGTTGAGTCACATATGATTTTATCAGAGATTGGCAATTGGAAGTAAGTCTGTGAAAAAAAATGTAGGAAGAAAACAGGTATGATATTAAGGACAGGATGTTTTTCAATTTTATGAACTTCAATTGAGCATAAAGTCAATACATGTAGAGTGAAAAAACCCAAGCATGGCTGATCCTGATATTCAAATCACCCAAAAAGCATGGATTTAGAACAAGTGAAAATATTGATGTTATAAATGCTGAACTATTGATCAGGCACACAATGGGCCTGTTAGCATAAAAGCATAGTTTAAAACTCATATGTGAGGAGTTCAAAATACAATATAACATAACAAAAAAGGCTTTGCTGACTACTGGTACCACAGACAAAAAGTCTGTTAGCCTCTGAATCTCATATTTCTCCCATCAGAAAAGTTCTTTATATCTGATATTGATGACTTTACATGACAACAGAAGATCACTAGATTTTACTTACCATTCCTTGTATCACTGGAATATTCATTTAAGTGGTTTTAAGAATTGAACCATGATTGAAACAGCTCTATTTTTAGATGGCTGTAAAAAAGGTTCTTTTTTTTTTTTAAATTTTATCGATAGAATTGCCCTAAATGCTGTCACTAAAACCTTTTTCCACAACAAATTCCTGTGAAATATTATGATATGGGCTCATATTTCTTATTTTGTATATGCATAGTATAGCACTGAAATAAAAGTGTGTATCTTTGATTAAGACAATTGCATTTAAATTGTCTGCTTATTTTTTTAGTGATAGAGCAACAGCATCTTTGTACTATGTCACTTAGTAATTGCATCCTATGATATATGGCTCACTCAGATTTCAAATGCTTTGGTTTTATCTCTCCAAAGAGCTTAATACTTTTGTTGAAACAGTCATAAAGTACTGTTAAACCCTAGACACCTCAAAGTACTAAGAAAAAGTTGTTTTACAGGCAGTTTTCTGAAACCATTTTTTATTTGGTTGAAAAATCTAGGAAAAGTCATCTCAGAATTTAATTTAAATAATGCCTTTATTTTATTATATTTTTAATTACGAGAGAAAGTAGAGTTAATAGTAAAAAACCATTAAGCCACATGACTGATAAATACAAAAAGATTAGGCAGATAAAAACTTAATAAGAACTACTAATAAAGCCATAAACATTTTCTCATATCTCATGAAAGAAACAAAAACAAAAAATACTATTACTTAACAGCTGGTAGTCTCATGGTATAAATAAGTGATTATTCCAATATCCAAGAGATGTTTGTCAAATATCTACTCTGTGCAGTCAATGTGAAATAATCTGAAGATGAAGGAAAGAAAATACCACACACCAATGTTTTCAGTCTATTAGAATATATAAGTCATATGTATAATATATATTCAAATTAAATATAAGGGCTGCAAATATATTCAAATGTTTAACTTTAATAAATCTAGGGAAATATTTTAATGGAAATATCAAAAAACATGAATTAATATTTAAACAATAATGCTTTCTTTATAAAATATATATATATAATAAATTATTTATTTTGTAAAAGTATAGTGAACAAACTACACATATCCACACAATGTTATACCATGATACATTAGAAAGTCATGGTAACTTCCCCAATTTAATGAATTGATACACTACTAAATAAAGCAGAAGATTAGAAAATAGTAGCATAAAATCTTTGTCTATCTGTAAACATATATGAGTTATGCGTGTGTTTGCATATGTGTGTGTATGTTTCTTACTATGTTTGAGCTACTTTAACAGACTGCCCTAGCTTGGGTGGTTTAAACACTGTTTTAACATTTATTTCTTATAATTCTAGAAGCTGAGAAATCCAGGATCAAAGTACCGGCCAATAAATTTTCTGGTCAGAGTTTTCTTCCTGGCTTGTGGACAACTTACTTCTCCTGTGTCTTCACATAATTAAACAATTAAAAAAAAAAGAGAGAGAGACAAGCTCACTCTCTTGGAAGTGAAAGTGTTAGCTGCTCAGTCACGTCCAACTCTTTGCAACCCCATGGACTGGCAGGCTCCTCTGCCTATGAAATTCTCCAGGCAAGAATACTGGAGAGGGTCATTTCCTTCTCCAGGGGATCTTCCCGACTCAGGCATCAAACCTGGGTCTCCCACATTGCAGGCAGATTCTTTACTGATCGAGCCACCAACGGGGAAACCCCTGTGGTCTCTTATAAGAGTCTGGTCTCTTATAATCCCACGATGAGGACTCTATCCTCATGACCTGAACAAAACCTAATTATTTCCCATCCCCAAATACTGTCACATTGGAGGTTAGGGCTTAAGCATATGAATTTGTGTTCTTGGAACAGCACAATACAGTCCATAGCAGAGAAAGAGAAACAAAGAAAGACACAGTGTGTGTGTGTGTGTGTGTGTGTGTGTGTGTGTGTGTGTGTGTGTGTGTGTGCTGATTAATTTCTCAGTTAATCTGCAGGATTTCCAGCTTGTAAACTGGCCTTTAAGATTTTGTTAAAATTGGCTCAGAGTTACCTCACCATTTCGTGTGCTTTAGTAAATAATCATTCTTTCTAAAATCTCTGGAACATTCTAAAGGTATTCACCTGTCACTTGGTCCTGCTACCCCTGTCAATTACTCTGACTCTTTCATTTCCAATTCTGCGTTCAGGCAACAGCTGTTTTAACATGTCATTTCCCTCTTTCATCCTCCTTCCTTCATCAACCCCAAAATTAAATGTTTGTGGGAGCTAAATGCTATGGACATCTGGCACAGTAAGGAGATGTTACTTCATAACAGAGCACTTAATACTTAGTGTTGTTCTTGCTAATGCTTCAAAGTCACTTAGGAACTGAGTTGTGGACCTGAGTCTGCTACTCCTTCTTCCGTTTGAAGCACCAAGCTTCTCACCATCTTGAATGACTCCCTGTCCGCTTTCTCTCAGCTGATAATCTAAAAAGCAAATATTCTTCACACATTTTTATGCACAGAAATACAGCATTCTCAAGTTCTCCACTACAAACTAGGGTTTATCTTTCTAAATCTCAGAGTGTATTAATGCTTCTCACATTCTCCAGCATTTGTCAGCACTGGGAAACACTGTCATTCCATTTATGTTTATATGATGGGACAATTGAAATTTTGGAGCCGATTTTTCTCATCATTGGTGATGAAATCTTTACCATCTGAGCAACCAAGGAAGACCCCCTCCCCTGCAGAGTAAAAAATCAGTGCATTTATTTCATGTATTACTGTTGGATGAACAAAAGCAATTATAATGAGAACAAGAAAGTGAGAGAGACAGAGAATAAGATCATTTTTACTAGCATTTATTTTGCTTCCTATATATCATATACATATGCAATATACATAATATACACGTATAAGAAAATAAAATATATGACAATGTACAAAAACATCAGCCATGATGGTACGACTGGAGGTTATTTCACTTACCTGAATGATTTTTTAATGCATATGTGAATATCATAGCCTAAAGTAAGTAATAAAAAAAGAGTGAGATATGGGACATAATAACAGTAAACATTTTATGCAATATCTTAAAAACACTAGCATTCATATATTTCCCTCAGTAAATTTAGACTATTCAGTTTTTCATTCCTCACAGAAAATCTGCTTTTCACTTCCAGTTGAAATGGCAACCCACTCCAGTACTCTTGCCTGGAAAATTCCATGGACTGAGGAGCCCGGTGAGCTACAGTACATAGGGTCGCAAAGAGTCGGACACAACTGAGCGATTTCACTTTCACTTTCTTATCTTGAGCTACATTTCTATTAACGCGAACACAGCATTTTGTTTCCAAAAGAACACAATACACTAGAAAATGCAAAATAAATAATCAATATAATTTATTTATTTGATAGAACCACCCAGAGAATCTTTTACTCACTGATAGCATTATGATGGTCCACTGGAAACACTGTTGTTATTGTTTAGTCACTAAGTCATAGCTGACTCTTGGGGAACCCGTGGACTATAGACTGCCAGGCTCCTCTGACCATAGGATTCCCCAGGCAAGAATACTGGAGTGAATTACCATTTCTTTATCTAAAGGATCTTCTGGACCCAAGGATCAAACCCACATCTCTTGTATTGGCAGCTGGATTCTTTACCACTGAGCCTGCAGGGAAGTCCAGTTGAAACTTAGTTAGGCTTTAAAGCCAAGTATTACAGAGAATTCTCTGGCAGTCCAGTGGTTAGGACTCTCTGCTTTCACTGCCAAGGGCTGGCTCTCTGGCCAGGGAACTAAAATCCCATAAGCCTTGTGGCTATATATATATATATATATATATATACATATATATGGAAAAATTTACAAAGATTAAGTACTTGACATTTTTGACCTAAGTAAAACTTTCAAATCTTTAAAAATAGATAAAGTTAAAAAAATTATTGAATCTTTAAGTTATAAATAAACTCAAACCATCTCTGAAACCCAAGGTAATTTGTTGTTTCTTTTTCCATTCTACCTTTTTGAACCATTAAACTAATTTTCAGTTTCAAGACTTTTTTTATTATTATTTCAGTCTGTCTCCCAGATAATTTGTTTCTTGAGGACAGGGGCCATGTCTAAGCCACTTTTGTGTTTCTGTTATTATCATACTGCCTGAATAAGGGTAAATGTTGCATAAAACCTTACTGAGTAAGTACATGAGCAAGAGCCCACTGGTCTCTATTGGAGAAAATGACTTTTCCCCCTAATGTTAGCTGACAATGGGCAGATAGTTGGGGTATTTCCTCCATCTGTTCCCTTAATTTCCAAGTCTCTCATGTTCTACAGTGAAAAATAAATAGTTCAGTGATTACTTTTTAAATTTGATGAATGCTAGTAAAAATCTTGATTATTCAAAGCAAAAAAATCTAAATATATGCCAAAAGTTTCCTGAATTATTATATCAATTCTTGATTAACTTTGTAAATATTCATTAACCTTAGAAGAAAAAAATATAAAATTTTGATATATCAGTTCACTTGGGTTTTGAATAAATAACTGTACCTCACAAATATCTTCCCAGAGGTAACTTTTATAGGAGCTAAATATAACTCAGAAAAAAATAGAAAGATGCAGCATTATATCAACTATGAATAGCTGCCAGTGTGCTGAAACCTAGTTTCAAATACTTTTACATATTATCTTCCTTTGTAGCCCTTTGACTGTGAAATAAATTGGAGGTACTATATTGAAAAATCATCATACAAAGAGTTCAAATGTTTTAATTAATGTTAGACGGCAGTACTACTGAGTGTTGTACAAAATTACAAGTGAGAACATGGCCTGAATAAGTCAACTGTACCATTCATGAAGAATTACACCTGTTTGGTAATACTGTAGTCCATAACCCAGTCAGCATTAAAATGCAGAAACAAAAATTCTTGAGTGTATGAAACTATGAGAGAAAATGGCTTTGAATTGATTACCAGTCCAAGAATAGTACTTGCATAGAGTTTACTTTATTGATGGTGTGCTTATCATCCATTTCTGTAAATGACTGATAGCATTTTATTTAAAAATCTGCTAGGCTAACAATTTCATAAATTCTATTCTAAAAAATCAAAACACTGTATAAATTTCAGCTTGTATCTTATAAATGAGATATCTTGGTAAAAACTGTTACCTGTTATGAATACTTATTATAAATATATATATATGTATACTACTCCTATAATCATAAAAGTATAAAATTATATTTATAAATGCTTTAATATCAATATATAAAATATGTTGATTCAATATTTAGTTTGTAGACGTCTTTAAAGTTTATGAGAAAAAATAGTCATTAAGATCCCTTTTCATATTTATTATTATAACCGTTTCCCAAAGAGAAGGTAAAAAGTGCAAAAATTCTGGATAACCTTGCTATTTGTAAAGAGAGATTGACATTTTATTCAAATTAATGATTTGATTTATTTTCAAATAAAGTCAGTGTGTGTGTTTGCATATATGTATTTGTGTAGTTAATGAAATCAAGAATTGATTCAATTAATACTTATTAAAACAAATATACACACTTTTCTAAATTCTAAAAATGTCTCTAGGAGCATGATGAAATTTCTTATTTTAATTGATCTCACTTTCTAGTTGGTATTTTTACGAGTAAACCAAAAAATATCAATGATATAACCAATATGGTTGTGTATACATTAGAGATATGTTGATGTATGGCAAAAGCCATCACAATATTGTAAAGTAATTATCTTTCAATTAAAATAAATAAAACTTTTAAAAAGAGATATGTTGGTGTATATATTAAAATTTTGTTGTTTTGTCATTGGTTCATTAGTAGTAAAAATACTAACCTATGAACATGGCTTAACTTCAGGGAGTTAAGGTAGAAGACAGGCATAGGAAGTTTATTTAAGGTACTGCAGATGGTGACTGTAGCCATGAAATTAAAAGATGCTTACTCATTGGAAGAAATGTTATGACCAACCTAGATAGCATATTCAAGAGCAGAGACATTACTTTGCTAACAAAGTTCCATCTAGTCAAGGCTATGGTTTTTCCTGTGGTCATGTATGGATGTGAGAGTTGGACTGTGAAGAAGGCTGAGTGCCAAAGAATTGACACTTTTGAACTGTGGTGTTGGAGAAGACTCCTGAGAGTCCCTTGGACTGCAAGGAGATCCAACCAGTCCATTCTGAAGGAGATCAACCCTGGAATTTCTTTGGAAAGAATGATGCTAAAGCTGAGACTCCAGTACTTTGGCCATCTTAGGCAAAGAGTTGACTCATTGGAAAAGACTTTGATGCTGGGAGGGATTGGGGGCAGGAGGAGAAGGAGACAACAGAGGATGAGATGGCTGGATGGCATCATTGACTCGATGGACGTGAGTCTGAGTGAACTCCAGGATTTGGTGATGGACAGGGAGGCCTGGCGTGCTGTGATTCATGGGGTCGCAAAGAGTTGGACACAACTGAGCGACTGAACTGAACTGAACTGAACTGAATACTGTTTAAATTACTTTTTGTAAGACATTATTTTTAAACAAATGTTTAAAAAGATATGTAAAATAATACTTGGATGGAACAAAAAGAATTAGTGTGCTTCCCTGGTGGCTCAGACAGAAAAGAAACTGTCTGCAATATGGGAGACCTGGATCCAGTCCCTGGATTGGCAGGATTCCCTGGAGGAGGGCATGGCAACATATTGTTGTATTCTTGCCTGGAGAGGAGGAAGCCCACAGTGAAGCCTTGTGGGCTACTGTCCATGAGGTCACAAAGAGTCATACATGGCTGAATGACTGAGTACAGTGGTCCTCAAAGTGGTCAAGACAGGAGATATCAAAAGACAGCAGAATTTTCAGATTTGATTTGGTGGAATGGGAAATGGTAAACGTGAGAAGAGCATTCTGACAGATAGCACAACATTCACTAGTCATAAATACCTTCAGGACAAGTACAAGATATAATTAATTTTTTAACAGCATTATAAATTGTATCTTTCATATAATATGAGGCTGATAATTTTCTTCTACAAATGAAAGAATGCTTTACTAAATTATCCTACATTGGTTGTGATTTTTTTTCCCATTAATAGTGAAGGTAAGTATTAGATGAAAGTAAACTATTTTATGTGACACTGGAATATAGTTACAGACACACAACAGTCAGAGGACAAACCAATCAATGGGAAAAAGAGTGTATGAGTGATCCACATGGATTCACTACACACAGAGCTTGCAGGGTACTTTAGTGTAGTAGAATGTATGGTGTCTAGACTCCCATTGCTGCGTATGAATCCCAGTTCTGCTTTCATTAGCTAAGTACATTAGGACAATTTCATCTCTATGTTGCAGCTTCCTCATCAAAATCTGAAGTTTTTGTGAAGATTAGATGTGATATTAAATTGAAGAAAGTAGGGAAAACTACTAGACCATTCAGGTATAACCTAAATCAAATCCCTTATGATTATA
Organism: Budorcas taxicolor; assembly: GCF_023091745.1. Classification (NCBI taxonomy): domain Eukaryota; kingdom Metazoa; phylum Chordata; class Mammalia; order Artiodactyla; family Bovidae; genus Budorcas; species Budorcas taxicolor. The sequence goes on along the minus strand of NC_068915.1, from coordinate 49,572,319 downwards.
CAATGGAAGTGAAAAGTGGATTCAAGGCAGTATATCTGATACACAGAGTGCTTGAAGATCTATAGACAAGGTACATAACATTGTACAGGAGGCAGAGACCAAAACCATCCCCAAGAAAAAGAAATTTAAAAAGGCAAAATGGTTGTCTGAGGAGGTCTTACAAATAGCTAAGAAAAGAAGAAAAGCAAAAGCTAAAGGAGAAAAGGAAAGATATATCCATCTGAAGGCACAGTTCCAAAGAATAGCAAGGAGACATAGAAAGCCTTCCTCAGTGATCAGTGCAAAGAAATAGAGGAAAACAATAGAACTGGAAAGACTAAAGATCACTTCAAGAAACTTAGAGATAATAAGGGAACATTTCATGGAAAGATGGGCTCAATAAAGGACAGAAATAGTATGGAGTTAACAAAAACAGAAGATATTAACATGAGGTGCAAGAATACACAGAAGAACTATACAAAAAAGATCTTCAGGACATAGATAACCACAATGGTGTGATCACTCACCTAGAGCCAGACATCCTGGAATGTGAAGTCAAGTGGGTGTTAGAAAGCATCACTACCAACAAAGCTAGTGGACGTGATGGAATTTCAGCTGCGCTATTTCAAATACCCAAATCTGTGTATCAGATATACTGCCTTGAATCCACTTTTCACTTCCATTGTATAATCATAACTTGTGAAAGTGCTGCACTCAATATGACAACAAATTTGGAAACTCAGCCATGGCCACTGGACTTTAAAAGTTCAGTTTTCATTTCAATACCAAAGAAAGGCAATGTCAAAGAATGTTCCAACTAACACAAAACTGTCCTCATCTCACATGCTTGCAAAAAAAAAAAAAAAAAAAAAAAAGCTCAAAATTCTCCTAGCAAGGCATCAATAGTACATGAACTGAGAACTTCCAGATTTTTGAGCTGGATTTCAAAAAGGCACAGGAACCACAGATCAAATTGTCAACATTGATTGGATCATCAAAAGAGCAACAGAGATCCAGAAACACATCTATTTCTGCCTTATTGACTATGCCAAAGCCTTTGACTATGTGGATGACAATAAACTGTGGACAATTATTCAAGAAATGGGAATACAAGACCACCTGACTTGCCTCCTGAGTAATCTGTATGGATGTCAGGACACAACAGTTAGAACTGGGCATGGAACAAGAGAATGGTTCCAAATCGTGAAAGGAGTACTTCAAGGCTGTATATTGTCACCCTGCTTATTTAACTTACATGCAGAGTACATCATGTGAAATGCTGGGCTGCATGATGAACAAACTGGAATCAAGATTGCTGGGAGAAATATCAATATCCTCATATATGAAGATGATAACACCTTTATAGCAGAAAGTGAAGAAGAGCTAAAGAGCCTCTTGATGAAAGTGAAAGAGGAGTGAAAAAGTTGGCTTAACATTCAACATTCAGAAAACTAATATCATGGCATCTGATCCCATCACTTCATGGCAAATAGATGGGAAAAAATGGAAACAGTGACAGACTTTATTTGGTGGAACTCGAAAATCACTGCTGATGGTAACTGCAGCCATGAACTTAAGACACTTGCTCCTTGGAAGAAAAGTTATGAACAAACTAGACAGCATATTAAAATCACAGACATTCAGTTCGGTTCAGTTCAGTCACTCAGTCATGTCCGACTCTGTGCGACCCCATGGACTGCAGCATGCCAGGCCTCCCTTTCCATCACAAACTCCAGGAGTTTACTCAAACTCATGGCCATTGAGTCAGTGATGTCATCCTCTGTTGTGCCCTTAGCCGCCCAACATCAATCTTTACCAGTATCAGAGTCTTTTCCAATGAGTCAGTTCTTTGCATCAGATGGCCAAATTATTGGAGTTTCAGCTTCAGCATCAGTCCTTCCAATAAATATTTAGGATTGATTTTTTTTAGGATTCACTGGTTGGATCTCCTTGCAGTCCAATGGATACTCAGAAGTCTTCTCCAAAACCACAGTTAAAAAGCATAAACTTTTTGCCACTCAGCTTTCTTTATGGTCCAACTCTCACATCCCTACACGCCTACTGGAAAAACCATATTTTCACTAGATGGACTTTTGTTGGCAAAATAAAGTCTCAGCTTTTTAATATGCTGTCTAGGTTGGTCATACCTTTCTTTGAAGGAGCGAGCCTCTTTTAAGATCATGGCTGCAGTAACCATCTGCAGTGATTTTTGGGCCCCACCAAAATAGTCTGTCACTGTTTCCAATGTTTCCCCATCTATTTGCCATGAAGTGATGGGACTGGATGTCCTGATCTTCGTTTTCTGAATGTTGAGCTTTAAGCCAGCTTTTTCGCTCTCCTCTTTCACTTTCATCAAGAGGCTCTTTAGTTCTTCACTTTCTGCCATAAGGGTGATGTCATCTGCACATCTGAGGTTATTGATATTTCTCCTGGCAATATTGATTCCAGCTTGTGCTTTATCCAGTCCAGCATTTCTCATGATGTACTCTGCATTGAAGTTAAATAAGCAGGGTGACAATATACAGCCTTGACATACTCCTTTCTCAATTTGGAACCAGTCTGTTGTTCCATGTCCAGTTCTAACTGTTGCTTCCTGACCTGCATACAGGTTTCTCAGGAGGCAGATGTGGTGGTCTGGTATTCCCATCTCTTTAAGAATTTTCCACAGTGGGTCATGATCCACACAGTCAAAGGCTTTGGCATAGTTAATAAAGCAGAAGTAGATTTTTTTTTTCTGGAACTCCCTTTATTTTCTTGACGACACAGTGGGTGTTGGCAATTTAATCTGTGGTTCCTGTCTTTTCGAAATTCAGCTTGAACATCTGAAAGTTCACATTTCGCATACTGCTGAAGCCTGGGTTGGAGAATTTGGAGCTTTACTTTGCAAGCATGTGAGATGAGTGAAACTGTGCAGCTGTTTGAACATTCTCTTGCTTTGCCTTTCTTTGGAATAGGAGTGAAAACTGACCTTTTCCAGTCCTGTGGCCACTGCTCAGTTTTCAAATTTGCTTGCATGTTGAGTGCAGCACTTTCACAGCATCATCTTTTGGGATTTGAAATAGCTCAAATGGAATTCCATCACCTCCACTAGCTTTGCTGGTAGTGATGCTTCCTAATTCCCACTTGACTTCACATTCCAGGATGTCTGGCTCTAGGTGAATGATCACACCATCGTGATTATCTGGGTCATGAAGATCTTTTGTGTATAGTTCTTCTGTGTATTCTTGCCACCTCTTCTTAATATCTTCTGCTTATTTTAGGTCCATACCACTTCTGTCTTTTATTGTGCCCATCTTTTCCTGTAAAGTTCCCTTGGTATCTCTAATTTTCATAAAGAGATCTCTAGTCTTTCCAATTCCAATTTTTTTCTCTATTTCTTTTCATTGATTACTGAGGATGGCTTTCTTTTGTCTCCTTGCTATTCTTTGGAATTCTGCATTCAAATGGGTATATCTTTCCTTTTCCCCCTTACTTTTGGCTTCTCTTGTTTTCACAGCTATTTGTAAGGCCTCCTCAAACAGCCATTTTGCCTTTTTGAATTCCTTTCTCTTGGGGATGGTCTTGATCCCTGTCTCCTATATAATGTCACCAACCTTCAGCCATAGTTCTTTAGGCACTCTGTTTATTAGGTCTAATCCCTTGAATCCATTTCTCACTCCCACTGTATAATCATAAGTGATTTGATTTAGATTATACCTGAATGGTCTAGTGGTTTTCCCTACTTTCTTCAATTTAAGTCTGAATTTGGCAATAAGGAGTTCATGAAGTGAGCCACAGTCAGTACTCAGTCTCATTTTTGCTGACTGTATAGAGTTTCTCCATTTTTGGCTACAAAGAATATAATCAATCTGATTTCTGTATTGACCATTTGGTGTTGTCCATGTGTAGAGTCTTCTCTCATGTTGTTGGAAGAGGGTGACTACTATGACCAGTGTGTTCTCTTGGCAAAACTCTATTAGCTTTGCCCTGCTTCATTCTGTACTCCAAAGCCAAATTTGCCTGCTACTCCAGGTGTTTCTTGACTTCCTACTTTTGCATTCCAGTCCCCTATAATGAAAAGGACATCTTTGGATGTTAGTTCTACAAAGTCTTGTAGGTCTTTATAAAAACATTCAACCTCAGCTTCTTCATCATTACTGCTCAGGGCATATACTTGGATTAGTGTGATATTGAATGGTTTGCATGGAAATGAACAGACATCATTCTGTCATTTTTGAGATTGCATCCAAGTACTGCATTTCAGACTGTTTTGTTGACTATGATGGCTACTCCACTTCTTCTAAGGGATTATTGCCCACAGTAGTAGATATAATGGTCATCTGAGTAAAGTTCATCCATTCCAGTCCATTTTAGTTTGCTGAGTCTTAAAATGTCGACATTCACTCTTGCCATCTCCTGTTTGACCACTTCCAATTTGCCTTGATTCATGAACCTAACATTCCAGTTTCCTATGCAATATTGCTCTTTACAGCATTGGACTTTGCTTCTATCACTAGTCCCATCAACAACTGGGTGTTGTCTTTTCTTTGGCTCTGTCTCTTCATTCTCTCTAGAGTTATTTCTTCACTGATCTCCAGTAACATATTGGTCACCTATTGACCTTGGGAGTTCATCTTTCAGTGTCCTCTCTTTTCGCCTTTTCACTCTGTTCATGAGGTTTTCAAGGCAAGAATATGGAAGTGGTTTGCCATTCCCTTCTCCAGTGGACCACATTTTCTCAGAACTCTACTATGACCCGTCCATTTTTGCTGGCTGTACACGGCATGGCTCATAGTTTTATTGAGTTAAACAAGGGTGTGATCCAAGACATTACTTGCTGATACATATCTGTCTTGTCAAAGCTACAATTTTCTTGTTTTCATGTATGGAAGTGAGAGTTGAACCATAAAGAAAGCTGAGTGCCAAAGAATTGATGCTTTTGAAGTGTGGTGTTGAAGACTTTTGAGAGTCCTTTGAACTGCAAGGAGATCCAATCAGTAAATCTTAAAGGAAATCAGTCCTGAATATTCATTGGAAGGACTCATGCTGAAGCTGAAACTCCAATACTTTGGACACCTGATGTGAAGAACTGACTCATTTGGACAGACTCAAATGCTGGGAAAGATTGAAGACAGGAGGATGAGAGAATGACAGAGTATGAGATGTTTGGATGGCATCACCTGCTCGATGGACATGAGTTTGAGCAAGCTCCAGGATTTGGTGATGAACAGGGAAGCCTGGCATGGTGCTGACCATGTGGTCAGAACAAGTCTGACTCTACTGAGCCACTGAACTGAACTGAAGACATAATATTACACAAACAGTATTAACAACAGTATCTGGTATCTAGTAAACCCTAAATAAACTTTCCTTCTCATGACTATAAAAACCAATAGATTTGTTGCCCTTTCCCATGTAGTGAAATTAAGAAATTCATTTCCAATTTATTATATCTTTTTATTTCAATTCCAGTTCAATATACATTATTTTTATAGTCTATATAGTTTAATGTAAACATGAAATTATATTATTGTTAGTCCCTACAAAATAAAACAGATATGTCCAATACACAGATCTTTTGACTTGAAGAGGCACTCTGTGGATTACACTGCTTCTATTAATAAGCACATCTGAAGGTAATTTTAATGTGACTTATGTTATTATTATTACTTTAACAATTATGGAGATGCATAAAAGTATAGAGAAGTTCTTTGGAGATTAAGGACATTCTACTCTTCTTAAAAAAAAAGAAAAACAGCAAAGCACAATTCATTATTATAGGTAATATTACTTCTAGTCTATTTTTCAGACTTTTATTTTTCTTCAAGGCTTGTATGTTAACGACCTATTTTTTCCTGTATTTTCCTCAAAATGCCTCAAGAATGTTAGAAGACTTGTCTAATATATTTTGAAGTACTTGAAGTGTTTCCTTGTGATTAGGTAGCATAAGAGGTGCAAAACTTGTTTTATAGAAGGGAAATTTTGTTCTCTATGGAATGGTTAAATAATGAAGAATATCATGAGCTTCCTTGATATCTCAGATGTTAAAGAATCTACCTGCAATGTGGGAGACCAGGGTTCAGTCCCTGGTCTGGGAAGATCCCCTGAGAAGAGAATGGAAACCCGCTCTAGTATTCTTGCCTGGAGAATACCATGGACAGAGAAGACTGGCAGGCAAAATCCATGGAGTCACAAAGCGCTGGACACGACTGAGTGACTGACAGTAACAATATCATAGAAACCATGTTTTCATGTGCTGTTATGATGGTATTATTACTGTTTTTATCACCTCTCAAATAATTTTAATTTTTCACTAGATTGAGAATTATAAAAATCCATGTTTACCAGATATGCCATTTATGTGTACACCATTTTATTAAATTTTAATATTTGTGACAGGATATTAAGTGATATATCATTCAAATTAGTGTTCATTATTTGAATGTTTTATATGATAACTTGAATTCCAATTAGCTAATTATAGTGTTATTTATTTATTTTTTCCATAAATGTTTTATTTGTTAGGTTTCTACTGCATTACACAGAGAAGAGAATTTATAACTCCTGGAGTTATGGATCGTACTATTTTTACATTTCCATTGCAGAATTTTTATAGCCACTTTTCTTCCTTTAGTTTTAAAATTGAAAAGAAAAAAAAAAAGAATACCCACTTTAAAATTACCTACAATTTCATGTGACAAATTTGTCAAAACTTCTTTCTTTCCTTAGCTCTTCTTGTGGTGTTCTGGATTAAGAGTAAAATGTTTTGATGTGATATCTACTGTCACTGCATTTCATGTCTGGGATGATATAATCATGAAAAATAAGCTTTACTTAGGGAAGCAGGAACAAAAATAAACACCTGAATTCTTTTTTTAAGAGTGTTCAAACTACTGCACAAATGCACTAATCTCACATGCTAGCAAAGTAATGCTTAAAATTCTCCAAGCCAGGCTTCAACAATACATGAACCGTGAACTTCCAGATGTTCAAACTGGTTTTACGAAAGGTAGAGGAACCAGATATCAAATTGCCAATCTGCTGGATCATTGAAAAAGCCAAAGAGTTCCAGAAAAACATCTATTTCTGCTTTATTGACTGTGCCAAAGCCTTTGTCTGTGTGGATGACAATAAACTGTGGAAAATTCTGAAAGAGATGGGAATACCAGACCACCTGACCTGCCTCCTGAGAAATCTGTATGCAGGTCATGAAGCAACAGTTAGAACTGGACATGGAAAAAGAGAATGGTTCCAAATCGTGAAGGAGTACTTCAAGGCTGTATATTTTCACCCTGCTTATTTAACTTATATGCAGAATATATCATGAGAAATGCTGGACTGGATGAAGCACAAACTGGAATCAAGATTGCCAGGAGAAATATCAATAACCTCAGATATGCAGATGACACCACCCTTATGGCTGAAAGTGAAGAACTAAAAAGCCTCTTGATGAAAGTGAAAGAGGAGAGTGAAAAATTTGGCTTAAAGCTCAACATTCAGAAAACAAAGATCATGGCATCTGGTCCCATCACTTCAAGGCAAATATATGGGGAAACAGCGGAAACAGTGAGAGACTTTATTCTGGGGGGCTCCAAATTACTGCAGATTTTGACTGCAGCCATAAAATTAAAAGAGGCTTGCTCCTTGGAAGAAAAGTTATGACCAACCTAGAGAGCATACTTGAAGAAGGAAATGGCAACTCACTCCAGTATTCTCCCCTGCAGAGTCCCATGGACAGAGGAGCCTGATGGGCTGCTGTCCATGGGGTCACACAAGGTCAGTCATGACTGAAGCAACTTAGCAGCAGCAGCAGCAGACAGCATACTAAAAAGCAGATACATTAGTTTGCCAACTAATGTCCATCTAGTCAAAGCTATGGTTTTTTCCAGTGGTCATGTATGGATGTTTGAGTTGGATTATAAAGAAATGGTATAGTGGTGGTGTTCAGTCATGTCTGACTCTTTTCTACCCTGTGGACTGTAATCTGCCAGGTTCCTCTGTCCACAGGATTTTCCAGGCAAGAATACTGGAGTGGGTTGCAATTTCCTACTCCAGAGGATTTTCCTGACCCTGAGATTGAACCCACATCTCTTTCATCTTCTTCATTGGCAGGTAAATTCTTTGCCACTGGGCCACGTGGGAAGCCCTACTATAAAGAAAGCTGAGCACCAAAGAATTGATGCTTTTGAACTGTGGTGTTGGAGAAGACTCTTGAGAGTCCATTGGCCTGCAAGGGGATCCAACTACTCCATCCTACAGGAAATCAGTCCTGAATGTTCATTGGAAGGACTGATCCTGAAGCTGAAACTCCAATACTTTGGTCACCTGATGCAAAGAACTGACTCACTGGAAAAGACCCTGATGCTCTGAAAGATTGAAGATGGGAGGAGAAATGGACAACAGAGGATGAGATGGTTGGATGGCATCACCGACTCAATGGACACATGTTTGTGTAGACTCCAGGGGTTGGTGATGGAAAAGGAGGCCTGGCGTGCTGCAGTCCATGGTGTCACAAAAATTCAGACATGACTTAGCAACTGAACTTGAGCAGATTGATGACCTTCTTGTATTTGGAGTTCTTAGAGCTTTTCTTGTGCTTGGAGTTCTTAAAGCTTTTGGATCTCTTTGTAAAAATTTTTCAGCCTCTATTTTCTTTTTCTTTTTTTTGGCCCCACGTTTCCTGAAGACTTCAATTATACATATATTTGGCGGCTCCTAGTTGTGCCATAGTTCACTGATGCAATCTTCTTTCTTTTACAAGTTATTTATATGCATATTTCACTTCAGAGAATTTCTGTTGTTATCATTCAAGAGTTTCTATTGTTATCCTTGAACAGATATATATATCTGTTGTACTTCAAACCTACTATTTTTTTCTGAAATATTTAGTATATTGTTAACCTCACATACAATGTTTTTCATCACTGACATTTTAGTTGTCATTTATAGAATTTTTATTTGATCTCTTTTTAAATGTTTTTTTTTTTATGTCTCCATTTAACATATCCAGTCATTTTTGTAGCTTCTTCAACATATGGATTACAGTTATAATAAATGTTTAATGTTCTCATCCAGTATTTTCTGTGTCACTTATGGGTCATTTGTATTGAATTTTTTTCTTCTTGTTCACTGTAAATTATAATTTCCTGTCTTTTCATGCCTTGTAATTTTTATAAAATATCAAATATGAGAATTTTACCTTGTTTAGAGTTGGGTATTTTTTATGTTCCTTTATTACTCTGAAGGCTTGTTATGGGATACAGTTATGTTATTTTTGCTGTTGTTGTACAGTAACCAAGTCATGTCTGACTCTGAAATGCCATGGACTGGAGTCTGCCAGGTTCCTCTATCCATAGGATTTTTCAGATAAGATTATTGGAGTGGGTTTCCACTTCCTTCTTTAGGGGATCTTCCCTACAGACCAGAGATTGGATCTGTATCTCCTGCATTGTCAGACAAATTCTTTACCATTGAGTCACCAGGGAAACAGTTTAATTCTTCTGGGTTTCTGTTTTTAAAGCTTTTTAGGTGAGTCCACAGTAAATTTTGAGTGAGTGAGTGATAGTCACACAGTCGTGTTGGACTCTACAACCCCATAGACTGTAGCCTGTTAGACTCTTCTGTTCATGGGATATTCTCCAGGTAAGATACTGGAGTGAGTTGCCATTTTATTCTCCATGGGATCTTCCTGACCCAGGGATCAAACAGAGGTCTCCTGCATTGCAGTAAATTTTAGTCTAAAGTTAACTTCTCCCAATCACAAATGCAAAAATCCTTAGTCTAATGGATTCTCTGTGAATTATGAGTTTTTCCCTTGGGCTAAATGGAATACTTCCCCCAACCACCACTTTGTCCCTGTATGAACTGGGGGCTTACTCCTTCTAATCTTTCTATTAATTTATTTTTTCTAGCCATCGATAATATCCTCACATATACACTGACTAGTGTTCCGATGAATATTTGAGAGGAATACTGTGAAGATCTCCAATATTCTCGGGCTGCGCTACACTCTCTTTTCTTGCTTCTGTGAACTCTAGCCATTTTGGATTCTGTGGATTCCCAACTCCACATTTTCAAGTCAAAGAGACTTCCATATTCTGCCTAAGTTTTCCCTCTCTTCACCATGGCCTGATAGCTTTTCCTAGGCTGAAGGCTGGGAAAATCATGAAGCTCATCTTCTCTTCCCCTGATTTTCTCAGCGTTCACTATCTCTCATTGCTTGATGACTAATAATTAAAAATATACTTTTTCAAGCATTTCAGTCCAGTTTTTAAGTTGTTTCAGTCAAGAGTGTAAAACTGGTTCCTGTTCCTCCATCTTGGTTCAAAGTAGCAATGATGTTAATCTATTATCTGTGCTAGTTCTACTCACTACCGATTTGTTGTTGTTCAGTCACTAGGTCATGTCCAATTCCTTGCAATGCTATGGACTGCATCACGCCAGACTCCTCTGTCCACTCTCTCTCAGTCTGCTCAAATTCATGACCATTGAGTTAATGATGCCATCTAAAGAACTCATCCTCTGTTGCCCCCTTTTCTTCCTGCCCTCATTCTTTCCTAGCATCAGTGTCTTTTCCAATGACTTGGCTCTTTGCATCAGGTGTCCAAAGTGTTGGTACTTCAGCCTCAGCAAGAGTAGTTCCAATGACTATTCAGTTAATTTCCTTTAAGACTGACTGGCTTGATCTCCTTGCATTCCAAGTGACTCTGAAGATATCCTAAGAGAATTCATTAGCTACTTTCTTTATCAGTGTCTGGAGAATACTTGAAGATCACTACCTTTCCAACATTACAAACCAGTCTTTAATTTTCTGCGGTATGAAACCCTAAAAATGGTAGTCTTAATCCAGATTTTATCACCTCACAAATGCTTATTTTTGATTTTTCAGAAATGTAGAAAACCAGTTGTTAAATACCACCATTATTTTTAAATGCATAATATAATTTATAATTAAACAATATATTAAAAGTACACGTAATAAATATTCAACACTCCACTTGCTACATTCTGTTATAATCTACTGATGGTTAAGTACTGAAGTTAAGTATGTTTATCTTTCTGATGAAAATGCTGGAAAAATAGCCTGATAATGTGCAGTTCTTTCAAACATCAGATCCAGTGACATCATTAGTAGCTTAAAACAAACCATGATGTGAGTATTTATGCCCTAGAAATAAGAAAACACTAATAGAGACTTTAACTAATTTTTTATTTGTAATTGTCTAGAATTCAGAAAGTGACAGAAAATATTAATAATATAGGTTAATCTTAAGAGTGTGTCATATCTATAGACAATACATAATAAATGCTACTTCCTCAATTTTTAGGGGATAGTCTTCCAGCAATTGAAAACTGTGCTGTTGGTTTTTGCTTACACTTATTCTTAATTCTATTAAAGAAGGGTCCTCCACAAATTTATAGTTTTTGGAGAGTATTTCATGAAAAAATATTATTTGAAATGTATCACAACTGTTTAATCAAGTTAGACATTTTTTAGTTGTTCTACAATTTACCTTGACTTAGAGAAGGCTATGGCAATCCACTCTTGTACTCTTGCCCAGAAAATCCCATGGATGGAGGAGCCTGGTAGGCTGCAGTCCATGGGGTCATGAAGAGTCTGACATAACTGAGCGACTTCATTTTCACATTTAACTTTCATGCATTGGAGAAGGAAATGGCAACCCACTCCAGTGTTCTTGCCTGGAGAATCCCAGGGACGGGGGAGCCTGGTGGGCTGCCGTCTATGGGGTCGCACAGAGTCGGACACGACTGAAGCGACTTAGAAGCAGCAGCAGCATGCATATATTTAAGCTCCCAATATTTTTACAATATGACTATTTTTGTTTTTTTAATTCCATTTTGCAATATAGATAAATATAATAAATATAAAACACATTCTAGATGGTTAGGCTTAAAACAGATATTTCTGTAATTTATTTCCTTGTATAGTTATTTTCAGGTGAATATGTCACAGGATATTAAAATTCTCAATAACTAAAAACTTCTGACATGCATTTTCCACTTTAATAGTCAGGTGAGCATCAGTATAGTTCTTTTTGCAATTTAATAGAATAAGGTTTATTTCAAACTCCTGAAGGAATTTAGAAAAGATAAATTACTTAGTTTACATTTCTTCATAAGCTGTTTTAGGTGTTCCAGGGCAAAAGATGACAATTCCAGAGGCTGATTGTCCTTCTGGATGCGATTTTTCTTTAGCTTTACTCTCAACTAATAAGGAATTTAATTGCCATGTATTTTATTATTAGACATCCATACCTTAGATCTTTTCATAATTAAAAGTATTCATTAATTTACTAAATGTGTGGATCAGGTATCAGGTGCACAGTTTTGCTCAGCATTAATGATACATCCTTGACAGAGGGAGCTTCTTTCCAGGTTTGCATACTCCATTGCAAGGAAATAATTAAATACAGCTGAATATGACTAAATTTTTATTAGAATGAGTAATAGTTGCGTTAGCCACACAGAAAAGGGAGCCTCAGCCTCAATGTTTACATGAGTTATTAGAGAGTTTACATATTTGACATTTTCTTCCTCTGCAGTATCCATAGTAAGTGAAATCTCAGGAGTCTTATCTGTGAGAACTAAGGTGAAAACCATCAGGGAGGATGTGTAATTTTTCTTAAACCATATCATGGCTAACTACCTGTATGCCACCAGTGACCCCATTCAAAGGATTCACTGCACAGAGAATTGTTCCTTAGTAAAAGAATACAGTTGGTAAAAGAAACTAGACAAAGAATGTTCAGATGAATGAGAAAGAGTCTACATTTGAGTTCAATCAGTGGTGAAACAGAACATATTCTTTAAAATTCTTGGAAATGGCAGGGAAACTAGATGCAGTAAGAAAAGCACATCAAGAAAAATATTTACTTCAGTGGAGTTTCTCTCTTTAAAAAAAATCCATCATATAAAGAAACTGAAAGCTGGGAGATTATTTTTGACACAAATTTTGAAATCTAAAACTTCAGATTTCATAAATAGTTTATATATAACACATAATCCTGATAGCAGTGATAAACAATGTAAAGGATAATGATAACCAATTCATCTAACACTGTTATCAGTATGGAAAATAGAGATTCAAATTGAATTTTTATGCTTGCTTTCTGTAAAAGTCTTTGCTGAGTAAAGGATATAATGAAAGTGATGTTGTGATAGGTGTATCCTAATGGGAAGGCATAATTTTGGTCTTGGACAAAATGTGGTTGAATTTTAGTTCTGCCAGTTCTAAGTGTAGGACTCAAAGCATGTGCATTCTCATCTATGAAAGAGACATAATAACTACTATTCACAATTGTTTTGATGAATCAAAATAAACAGAATCTGATATAAAATATTAGCATAGTGAACAATTAACTAGCAGAAGAACACAATAAAAGCTAACTAAGCATTTTGTTACCCATATTATTTTTAGATGTCAGAATATTTATTTTGCATTATAACACTGCTGTATATTATATGTGAATTTTTCATTCTTTATCAGATTTCACCTGAGGAATAAGATAATTGAATATTTCATATAAAGTCTACAAATAGTTGAAAATTTGATATTCTTTTAAATATTTAAACCTAAATTAAGACCACAGTCTATTATTATGTTCTCCTATCCCTTTCTGATAACTATATTGGTTTTTATTATAACGATTACATGCCTCTAGTATTTTATCTGTAGACGTAGCTAACATATTAAACATCATAACCACAAACTTATGCATTGTTTGTATATATTATTCAGAAATACTGTGGGTGATCCTACTCTGCCCCTGATGCTATGATGAGTGATTAGGGATTGAAAATAATTAAGACACAATTTGTGACATAAGTTACTAACATGGTACCAAAGACCTTTGCTCTCACTATTAGTAGAATATTTATGTGTTGTAATAAAGTATAGCGTCACATACAAAAAGAAAGGGTGACCAAAGTCTGTGAGTAGATAGGTAAGAAAACACAACCACAGTAAAAAGAGTCATGTCCACTCAGTAAAGTCGGACTCCTTACAACCCCATGGACTGTAGCCAGGCTTCTCTGTCAATGGGATTTTCCAGGCAAGAATACTAGAGTTAGTTGCCATTTCCTTCTCCAGGGCATCTTCATGACCCAGAGATAAAACCCATGTCTCCTGGGTTTACTGCATTGCAGGTGGATTCTTTACCCATTGAGCCTTAGGGGAAGCCAACAGGTAAAGATATTAGAATTTTACTCTCTATGATTCGATGGAGTTAAGTGTAGAAATGAGGAATATGTCTTTATAGCCCAAAAAGAAAAGGAAGACACACGTAAACCAATACCAGAACCTGCATCTAAGGTATTCCTAAGATAAAATTTAAAGGATTTGAAATCACAATAAAAAACTGTCTTTTCAAAAAATTACCACTCACGGTTTTAACCACTCTACAGGTTTAAACTTGGCAAACTTTTGCATATATTCAGCAAAATATTAGATCAGTACTGATTTAATTTACTAGTACTGATTCTGTCATTACTGACTCAATATTATTTTATTTCTTTTGTTGCTGTGTTTATCTACTGGTTTTATATATCTTTTATTTATCTTAAAATATCCTTTATTTTACTCTGTTCTTTCTTTTTGTAGCTTTTGTTTTACTACATTGGTTTTCAGTAGAACGTACAGTTTTCTTCACTGTCAAGGAATAACCTGGCAGATAATTTGATTTTTTTTCCCTGTCATATGGCACATATGGAAATTGGACTAGTAAAAAGACAAGTTCTGGTGAAGCTCCAAAGGATATAATTGCATTAAAAAAATCATTTATGCTCTCTCGCAAAATTCAGTTCAGTGGAAAATACGAACATCTATTGCATCTAAAATTATTTTTTGTTTTGAAACTTGAGATGCTCTCTTGTGTACCTGTGGATTTTTCATTTTTCCAGGTGGGTTGCGGTTTTGTATGCTTACAACTTTTTAATAATTTGGTCTCCTTAGGATGACATAAAACTGACTTCTTCTTCCTAAGTTTTTCCCACTATATACAATACTACAAACTCATTTTTTTTTTTTTTCTAAACAGGTAGATCAAAACAAATACTGTATTTTTGATAGTTTGGCAAAATCCTGAAAAGCTTGATTCTGTCATTTTTTCCATTATAGTTGAAAATCATTTTCAGTATCTGTATCCAAGAAAATCAGAAAATTTGGTGAATCTAATCTTTTTTTCTTACCTTCTATGTTTATTGTTACTGTTAACTATAATTGTAAAGAGAATAGTTCCCTCCACCCATCTCCCAACAAGATATTTATAACTGTTATGATTAAGTAATATGATATGACTTGAGAAGATTATCCAGGTGGGATCAAAGTAACCACAAGCGTCTTTATACATGCAGTCAAGGTCAAAGGTAAATGAAATTCCACCTCTGGACAGTAGGTTTGGCCCCTATCAATGAGTTACAGACTCCACTTCCTAACAGACAACTCTAAGGATTTTGCACTTGGCTTAGACAGTCCCCACTATTTTGTAAGCTAATGACTTGCTATTAATTTATTAATGTATATTTCTTATTGGTTCTGTTTCCCTAGTTGAGCTCTATGTCCACAGTTCCTATTATGATTAATACAGAATTATTTACTAATGGCCAACAGTCTAATGTAGTTCAATGGTAAAGAATCTGTCTGCAGTACAGGACACCTGGGTTTGATCCCTGGGGTGGCAAGATCCTCTGGCGAAGGGAATGACTGCCCACTCCAGTATTCTTGCCTGGAGAGTCCCATGGACAGAGGAGCCTGGCAGATTGGTCTGCGGGATCACAAAGATTCAGACTTGACTGAGCAACTAACACTACTACCACCAACCCACTATTAAGATCAACATTTTCTAGAATTGACTATTTTGACCTAAATAAGCAAACTGGATAGAAAATGGTAAATAAGGTTTCTTTCAAATAGTAGAATTGTTTCTGATTTAAATGATAAAAGAAAGTGATAGACCTCTCTTTCAACAATCTAGGATGAGTTTAGATGAAAGATTAGACACTATACTTTCATGGAAAGAATTGTCATAAATTTGAAAATTTTATACTTTGCCAATGGAGCTTTCAAAGATATAAATTAGAAAATAGCCAGAGTACCATATCTCTATTACTAATCTTCTTCCATGAAATACACAAAGACATTTCAGTTTTTGCATTCTCAACCTCAGTACCATTTAGGATGTTCTTAAGAGTGCTCTAAATATTTACTTAGCCCAGGAACTTGGGAATGTAAATTTCTGCCTAAAATACTATTAAGTCGACATTTCACCTGCTGTCCAGTGCACTCTCACTAAGCTTGAAAAGGAGGTGTAATTTATTTTCCTATTTTGCAGTTGAAAGAAAGTGAAAGTGTTAGTCGCTCCGGGCATGTCCAGCTCTTTGCGACTCCATGGACTGTAGCTCACCAGGCTCCTCTGTCCTTTCGAATTCTCCAGGCAAGAATACTGGAGTGGGTAGCCATTTCCTCCTCCAAGGGATCTTCCCAACCCAGGGATAGAACCCAGCTCTCCCACATTGCAGGCAGAATTTTTACCATCAGCTTTTAAAATATATGTTTCAAAATATATTCTATTCTCCCCAAATATCAAAAGTTACTTTTAGATATAGCTTAAAGATTTAATTAAATTATAAATTCACTTATATGATAAATGTTTTATTAGTACAACAAATGGACAATTGGTTTCAGGTGAGTCTTGGTACAGTTACCTAAATGATGATATATCAATGATGTAAACTGCCTATTTGTCTTTGCTATGCCTTTTACAAAGGGAGTTTTCTTCAGTCTCACATGGTAGCTTGAGGGTAATTCAGTACCTTCCCTCATAGCAGCAACATGACCATAGTAGGTTTTGATTTTGAAAGCTCTCATTGTATAATGCAGAGATTCATATGATCTTCTCTTTGCCATTTTCATGAATTGCTGCAACTGTCCAAGAATGAATCAGTCACTATTGCCAAAAGAATGGGATGTTCTTAGTGGCTTAAGTTACTCAGAGTAGGGCCATCCCTGAGTTTGTGGAGTGGATTCAGTCTCATCTAAAACACATGGATGATCATAGGTATGTATGAATTGCACAAGGCAGGGATAGACATGGAAAAAATAACCATCAACACTAATTCAGGAAATTGTACACTGAGGTATGCCTGATAGTGGGATATTCATTTTATCAGAATACATAAAGTATGTAGATGAAGAAACCAATAATAATAACATACAACTAATGTTTACTGAACATCGCTTAAAATGTTTTAGATGTGTCCATTCACCTAATCTTGAAAAATAACAGGAAACTAATAATGTTATTCTCCTTTTATTGATATGGAAACTGAGGCATTGAAAGGATATTTGATCAAGGTCATTCAACTAGAAAATGAATTTAGAATTTTCCAGATCCTGAAATCTTGAAAATTTATACCATGTTGGAAAGATTAAAAAGCTTACCTAAGGTCATAAAGCAAATATACGTAAGAGTTGTGATATAAATCCAGGCTTTCTATTTATTTTCCATGTCACACTTAAAAATCTCCTTTCTAAATTAAATTATGTGTACCTATGGTTCAAATATAAACACAATTTGTTTATTTACAAGTTATTCTTTTCTTACTACAGTCATATACTCAATATTAAGTATCTCCTGTGAATAGTGATGAGCTCAACCTTGACAGAAGATACTTTATAACTGTTTGGTTAATAAAAAAACAATTTAAAAAATAATGATAGATGATAAACTCAATTTTTCTCACTAGTTGTATTCTTTGATATAATTCTTTAATACAATATTTAATATCACATATTCCTCAAGTAAATGTTTGAAAATATTCACAGTAATAAATAAAACATTTTATCAAAATGTGTTTCTTCAAATATCCAGAAAGTACATCATTCTTCCAAATTGAATATAAATAAATTGCATGATTACCAAACACTGAGCCATTACCCTAAAGGCAAATTGTCTTTAATAGCTTTCAAGTGCCTTTGAGGCAAAAATATTATAGAAAACGTATTTTGCAAAGTAACTAGCAATCACCTCTCAAATAAATTAAATAAAATGACAAAAATGGATCTAATGTTTTGATTCAATATTTTTAATGAAATGTAAATCAGAGAGTATAATCTGGCTTTATGCATATATGAACGTCAATGATATTTCAGTGTTATTTTTCACATTGCATTCTTTACCAAGTAATGTTACCATCTTGACATTAGAAAGCATATGAAATGCCAGAAATATATTTTCTTCTATTTTAAAACAAATCAACATTGTTTAAGTAAAATCTTGGCTGTTTGTTTCAGAGAAGGAAATAGCAACGCACTCCGGTATTCTTGCCTGAGCATATCTCATGGACAGAGAAATCTGGCAGGCTGCAGTCCAAAGGGTCGCAAAGAGTCAGACATGAATGAGAAACTAAAAATGTGTAGTTGTTTGTTTAATTCATGTGTGTGCTTGTGTATGTGTGCCAAGTTCAAACTTTAGTAATTTCATATACACATACCTATGTTTGACAGATTGGCATTTGCTTTTATTAAACCCTAGATGATAAACTCAATTTTTCTCACTAGTTGTATTCTTTGATATAATTCTTTAATACAATATTTAATATCACATATTCCTCAAGTAAATGTTTGAAAATATTCACAGTAATAAATAAAACGTTTTATCAAAATGTGCTTCTTCAAATATCCAGAAAGTACATCATTCTTCCAAATTCAATATTAATAAATTACATGATTACCAAACACTGAGCCAAATGCTCTTTTCCTTGTTAAATCTTTAATAACCTGATTCTATCCTAAGTTATATTCCAATATGACTCCATCTATTCTTCTTAATCCCTGCTGTTTTGGTTTTCACTATTTTGTCTTTTTTTTTTTTAAACTTCTGTTTATGATCCTGATCAGTACTATTACACTAGCCACCAATCCCAGACTTCTCTGATGACGGATAACAAACTAAAATCTCTTTACAATTCATTACATATTTTAACTAATGAATAAATATGTGGCCAAGTATTTTAATGTCAGCTCTCCAAATCCACAGTTACTATCAAACTGTAAATAAACAAGGTATAGTTTAGTCAAGGACTACAAAGCCACGTGGCACCCCACAATGAGAACATGACTTCTGTTGCTGTATTAAATAGCACTGGTGATCCATTCAGATTATTTTCTTTTTAAGTTGAGTACACCCTTCTTTAAATGCTGTGTGGCTACTAATGCTCCTAGTCGCCTGTACTAAGGATTAGCCTCCACAGACAAGAGCTACCTAATATGCTTGCTAGTGTGTTGATGGCAGTGGTAAGTCTCCAAGCCACCGCACCCCATCCATATCCCCAATGTTTGAAGAGTGTCGAGGCACCCTCTGGTGTTGCCTGTCTTTTCTGTGTTACAGCTGTGGGCTTGTGGGAAGTAGAGGGAGTCACCTGTCTCGTATTCCCCATCCTTGATGGAGTTCTGGCACATTGGTCTGGTGGATGGTGGGAGGAGTCCTGGCAGCAGAGCAGGCACCCAAATATGCTAAGCCTTAGGCCAGAGACGTCTGTGCTCACTCAGAACTGAGGAAATATCTGTGTTAGAGGTCATATAATATGAAGTAGCTAATATAAAACACCACGGTCTTCCCTGATGGTTCAGCAAGTAGAGAATCCATCTGCAATATAGGAAATGCAGGAGACAGGATCAGAAAGATCCCCAGATCAGGAAGATCCCCTGGAGGAAGGCATGGGAAAACACTCCTGTATTCTTGCCTGGGAAAATCCCATGGACAGAGGAGCCTGTCCATGGGATCTCAGAGAGTCAGACACGACTGAAGCAACTAATCACACATGCATAAAACACCACTGCAGTTTGAGACACAAAAGAAGGTACAAGCTTTATAACTTTGTGCTTTATTCTGCTTTTGTGCTTTTGTACAAGTTCCCTCTCTCCCTAAAAAGAAACATAAACCTCTAGATTTTTTTCTTATCTTGATAAGAAATATAGATGTTATCCAATAACTGTCAGTTTTCTTCTTCCCATTTTTTCAACTATCTTCACTTCCCTCTTCTAACTTTTCTTTCCTGCTGATCTTTTATTCTCTTGATGTTTGAAATATCATCTCTGAATAGATGATTACTGCACTGGTCTTCCATGGCTGCAATAATATGTTCCCCAATTTAGTGTCTTAAAGAAAGACAAATTCATTAACTTCCAATTTTGTAGTTTAGAAATCCAGAATGAGAACAAGTGGTCTAAAATCAAGGTATTGGCAGGTCTACTTTCTTTTCTGCATTATTGCTCTCAGGAAATCTGTTTCCTTGCCCTCTTCAGCACCTTAGAGGAATCCTGCATTCCTTGGCTTGCAGCCACTTCCCCCAAATTCAAAATCAGCAGCAACCAAGGTGAGTCCTTTTAATGTTACATCATGCCGCACTTCTCTTTCATCTCCCTTTTCCACATTATAGAGCCTTGTGATTGTTTTGGGCATATCCTGATAATCCAGAAAAATCTCCCTATTTTAAGGTAGATGATTAGCAACCTTAACTCCATCTTCTATGTTAACTCCTACTTTGCAGGATAAGTAACTTATTAAAACATTTCAGAAATTACAACATAGATATCTTTGGGGGATATGTTATTCTGCCTACGAAAGCTAACAAATCAAAGTAAGTATTTATAAGTTCTGGAGAGAAGTTTTAAAACAAGTCTCAAAATTTAACCTCCCAAACATCCTCCTCAAGTGCCATAAGAAATTATGTTTTTGTTTACCTTTCCATAAATCAGTCAAAAAATCTACTGATAACATTAAAAAAAATATTTTGTCTCTAATTGCCATTCTTTTTTCATCATCATTTCATTAGATAGGATAGTACTAGTTTCAATAACAAATAAAGTTTAAATACTCAGTAGTTTAACAAAATTTGTTTACCTCTTAGTTATGCAATGTTTTGATGAATATGTTTAATAGCTGGTATTTTACAAAGTGATTTGGAGACACAGAATCCTACCAACTTTTGTGGCGATCATCTCAGAAGACCATGGAGTTATTTCCAGCAGGCAGATACAGATGAAAGACATAGAAAACTCATATAAATTTCAACACGTTGTCCAGGGAAATTGTATATCGCTTCATTTCTGTTTTACATTTATTAGTTGCCTAAAGTGTTGGTTTAAGGACATTAGAATCCCTGGTCTTATAACTACTTGCCAGGAAAACTGAAACCAAAAACACTGTAGTATATCTAGGCTAAACTTTAACTACAAGACCACAAAATAGTTTTCCAAATCTTTCTTCCCATCCACACAAGAGCTGCCATCCAAAGAAGATGCCAGTGTATCAGATATGGATGCACATACTTCTTTATTATATCTGGATATAAATTCAGTTTCCAGAAAATGTAAAAATTAAAAATTATTTAGTTATAACATTTAATATACTTTGGCCACCTGATGTGAAGAGTCAATTCATTGGAAAAGACCTTGATGCTTGGAAAGATTGAAGGCAAGGGGAGAAGGAGAGGACAGAGGATAAGATGGTTGGATGGGATCACTGACTCAATGGACATGAGCACACTCCAGGAGATGGTGAAGTACAAAGAAATCTATAATGTTACTGTCCATGGGGTCACAAAGGGTCAGATACAACTTAGTGACTGAACAATGACAACACTTTATATGCAACATTGAGTGGCTGAAATAGAAACTCCCCTTTGGAAAAAGAAAGGCTAGGAGGCACATAGGGGTCACTGGTTCACATGAAGGATTCCACCAGACCAACCATGCATTGTGAGGTCCCTTGTCAAGAATCATGAAATCTCTGAAACGATACCCTACTCACATTCTATTAAGTTGACCAGATTTGTGGATGTTGGTAGACTAAATATTTCTAGGTCACAGATGAAAGACAGTTTAATATCACAGCAATGTGAGCATTTACTTCTTCTGATTCTCTGAGCTCCGGTTCTCACAGGGAAACACGAAGACATTGTGTATCACCTTCAAAAAAGTAAGTTGTGTCACAGTAGATGAAACATGAGCTTCAGTTCAGTTCAGTTCAATTCAGTCACTCAGTCATGTCGGACTCTTTGAGACCCCATAAATCGCAACATGTCAGGCCTCCCTGTCCATCACCAACTCCTGGAGTTCACTCAGTCTCATGTCCATCGAGTCGGTGATGCCATCTAGCCATCTCATCCTCTATCGTCCCCTTCTCCTCCTGCCCCCAATCCCTCCCAGCATCAGAGTCTTTTCCAATGAGTCAACTCTTCGCATGAGGTGGCCAAAGTATTGGAGTTTCAGCTTTAGCATCATTCCTTCCAAAGAAATCCCAGGGCTGATCTCCTTCAGAATGGACTGGTTGGATCTCCTTGCAGTCCAAGGGACTCTCAGGAGTCTTCTCCAACACCACAGTTCAAAAGCATCAATGCTTTGGTGCTCAGCTTTCTTCACAGTCTGAATCTTTTGTAATGAACAGGAAATGAACCTGTTCTTAACTTTAGCTTTCAAGGATATTTGATATAGAAATGTGTGATATATACCAAGTTTGCCATAAAAACAGTGTTAAAAAGATAGTCTGAAACAAAAGGGCAATTACTGTCATAAAATGTGCAAAACCATGACGCCCATAGAGAGGTGTCTCTCCGAATACCTTCATCTTTTTAACTGATAAATGTATTGATTAGATGCTTATTCTGCTTTCTGGAATAAAGTGTCTAGTATTCTTTATGATCTATGATTTTTCTTTGTGTTTTAATTGGAGAAGGCAATGGCACCCCACTCCAGTACTTTTGCCTGGAGAAGCCCAGGGACTGAGGAGCCTGGTGGGCTACAATCCATAGGGTCGCTAAGAGTTGGACACGACTGAGTGACTTCACTTTCACTTTTCACTTTCTTGCATTGGAGAAGGAAATGGCAACCCACTCCAGTGTTCTTGCCTGGAGAATACCAGGAACGGGGGAGCCTAGTGGGTTGCCGTCTATGGGGTTGTACAGAGTGGGACCCAACTGAAGCAACTTAGTAGCAGCAGCATAATGAAGTTTTAATTTTAGAATAGTTTTTGATTTACAGTAAATTTGTAAGATGATGCAAAGTTTTTATATACCATGAGTTTCCTCTACTATTAATGTCTTATGTTATTTTGGTATCATTATCATAGCCAGTGAATCAACTTTGATATTAATACATATGAAATCTATATAAATTATGATGCTTACTTAATTAACTTTCACCTAAGGCTCTTTTTTTGTCCCAAGGTTCCAGTCACATGGGCTTACCTGCTAGCTTAGCTAGTAAAGAATCCACCTGCAATACAGGAGACCCTGGTTCATTTCCTAGGTCAGGAAGATCTGGAGAAGAAATTGGCTACCCACACCAGTATTCTTGGGCTTCCCTGATGGCTTGGATGATAAAGAATCTGCCTGTGATGTGGGAGACCTGGGTTTGTTCCCTGGGCTGGGACGATCCCTTGGAGGAGAGCATAATAATCCACTCCAGTATTGTTGACTACAGAATCCTCATGGACAGAGGTGCCTGGCAGGCCACAGTCCATAGGGTTACATATCACATTGCCTTAGTTATTATGTCACATTGTATCACATTATGTCTTCTTTTTTGTGATAGTTTTTCAAGATTCCCTTTCCCTTTTTTTAAAATTTTTATTTCATGTTTTTATTGGAGTATTATTGATTTATAACATTGTGTTAGTTTCTGTTGTGCAGCAAAGTGAGTCATTTATACCTATACATGTATCAACTCTTTTTTAGATTCTGTTCCCACATAGATCCTTACAGAGTTAGTGGAGTTCCCCTGGACTATACTTAGTAGAGTTCCCTGTACTATAGAGTTCAGTTCAGTTCAGTTCAGTTCAGTCACTCAGTCCTGTCTGACTCCTTGGGACCCCATGAATCACAGCACACTAGGCCTCCCTGTCCATCACCAACTCCCGGAGCTCACTCAAACTCATGTCCATCGAGTCGGTGATGCCATCCAGCCATCTCATCCTCTGTCGTCCCCTTCTCCTCCTGCCCCCAATCCCTCCCAGCATCAGGGACTTTTCCAATGAGTCAACTCTTCGCATGAGTGGTCAAAGTATTGGAGTTTCAGCTTCAGCATCAGTCCTTCCAATGAACACCCAGGGCTGATCTCCTTCAGGATGGACTGGTTGGATCTCCTTGCAGTCCAAAGGACTCTCAAGAGTTTTCAACACCACAGTTCAAAAGCATTAATTCTTCGGCACTCAGCTTTCTTCACAGTTCAACTCTCACATCCATACATGACCACTGGAAAAACCATAGCCTTGATTAGACGGACCTTTGTTGGCAAAGTAATATCTCTGCTTTTCAATATGCTATCTAGGTTGGTCATAACTTTACTTCCAAGGAGTAAGTGTCTTTTAATTTCATGGCTGCAATCACCATCTGCAGTGATTTTGGAGCCAAAAATAAATAAATAAATAAAGTCTGACATTGCTTCCACTGTTTCCCCATCTATTTCACATGAAGTGATGGGGCCAGATGCCATGATCTTCGTTTTCTGAATGTTGAGCTTTAAGCCAACTTTTCACTCTCCTCTTTCACTTTCATCAAGAGGCTTTTTAGTTCCTCTTCACTTTCTGCCATAAGGGTGGTGTCATCTACATATCTGAGGTTATTGATATTTCTCCTGGCAATCTTGATTCCAGCTTGTGCTTCTTTCAGCCCAGCGTTTCTCATGATGTACTCTACATATAAGTTAAATAAGCAGAGTGACAATATACAGCCTTGATGTACTCTTTTTCCCATTTGGAACCAGTGTGTTGTTCCATATCCAGTTCTAACTGTTGCTTCCTGACCTGCATACAGATTTATCAAGAGGCGGGTCAGGTGGTCTGGTATTCCCATCTCTTTCAGGATTTTCCACAGTTTATTGTGATCTACACAGTCAAAGGCTTTGGCGTAGTCAAGTTAGTAGAATTAAATCTAATAGAGTTAGTAGAGTTCCCTGTACTATACAGTAAGTTCTTATTAGCTACCTATTTTATAGATTGTAGTATGTATTTGTTAATCTCAATCTCCCAATTTATTCTTCCCTCCCTTTCCTTTTTTGGATGACATTTACAGTTTTGAGTAGTAATGTTTCTCAATTACCATTTGTCTGATAGGTTTCTCATGATTAGGCTGGGGTTATGGGTTTTTAAGAAGATCATTAAGATAAAGTACCATCCATCACATTATATTGTTGTTCAGTTGCTAAGTTGTGTCCAACTGTGCGACCCCATGGACTGCAGCACACCAGGCTTACCTGTCCTTCACTATCTTCTTGAGTTACATGTCCATTGAGTTGATGATGTTATCCAACCATCTCATCCCCATTTCTTCGTGCCCTCAATCTTTTCCAATGAGTCAGCTCTTTGCATCAGGTGGCCAAAGTATTGGCCACATTATATTAAGGACGTAGATTACCAACCCAGTTTACAACGGTCGGCATTAATGCCTTAGCTGAGATATTGTTTGGCAGTTTTCCCCACTTTAAAGTTATTGATTTTTGTTTTGTTTTGTTTTCCTTTCCATACTACACTCTTTGGAAGTAATCGCCAGGCCCAGCCAACTTTTAAGAACTTCCCCACCTCTCTGAAGGCAGACTATGCATATAGGTTTTTAAAAATTCTTCTTCGTGGGAGATGTTTTTTTTTTCCCTTATTTATTTACTCATTTATTAATATTAATGCAGCCTCATGGATATTTATTTTTCACTTTGAGTTATGATCTAATATTTTTTATTTGCTCTGATGCTCAAATGTTTAGTCCATTGAGAATTAACCCATAGGGAGATCTTTCAGTTGGCTTCTGTGTTCCTTTGATATTCTCCCTATATTTGTGAATATGTGTGCTTCTGACACTGGAAGATTCTTCAGGCTTATCTTTGATCTATCCTGCCAAAGGCCTAGAGTCAGTTGTTTCTTCAAGGATCCTTGGTTCCTAATTAGATAATGGAATATAATGTTTCTTGCATATTGTTTGAATGAACAATAAAAAACATTGAAAGAAATTAAAAAACAATATATGAAATATATTTAGGCTTTTGTATTTGGTTTGCAACTTTGAGAGGGCAAAGCTAGTTGTAATTATTAAAATCCAAAATTTAAATCCTTAAAAACATAACACCTTACTTCTCTTTCAGATTTTCAGGGGGCCTCCTTGCATCTCATAATAAGGAAACTGGGCTCCTCCCATCTTTAAGTTTTGCCACCTTCAAGACTTCAGTTTTACTTGTTGTTGTCATTTGCTTGCTTTCACTTAGTAGCCAGTGTCAAAAATTAGCAAAAGGAAATTTGCTTCTTATCACTTGTCCTAACAACTGGACATGATGTTTGTCCTTCCATACATTTGACTATCTTCAGATGTTTAACCACACCTTGCTGCAGTGGGGGTTAAAAACTGCAGTCCCTGGCTAGATGCTGTTGTTGTTTATTCCTTAAGTTGTGTCTGATTCTTTGCAGCCCCATGGACTATAGCCCACTAGGTTCCTCTTTCCATGGGATTTGCCAGGCAAGAATACTGAAGTGGGTTGCCATTTCCTTCTCCAGGGGAATCTTCCTGACTCAGGGATCTGAAGTGGAGCTGATATAATAAATAAATTAAGTGTACAATAAATGTCATGTGCTTGAATCCTCCCCAAACCATTCCCTACCCTGGTCCCTGGAAGAATTTTCTTCCATAAAACCTGTCACTGGGGCCAAAAAGATTGGGGACCGCTGTTCTATAGGGCTCTCAGGATCCATCACCTGGAGGCAGTAGGGCAGCTCAGCCTTGAGGTTGACCATTGCCAGTCTTCCTGATATAGGTGATCTGGGAAAGGAAGTCCCACTATCCCAAGTAGTTGGGGAACATGATGTCTCTCCATCTCTTGGGTTGAGACATCAGCCCCTGAGCCCTTGATGTGCTTGGTGTGGCCTTCCCTGGTGAAGACCCATGAAGGGCAGAGTGGCTAAGAAGCATCAAGTTCTGAGCAGATGCTGGAGGTTTGATGCAACTTCTGCTGGAGTTGAGCATATCCCTAAACTCCATCACATCAGAATGGGTACATCTTGGGAAGGGCATGGAATGAACAAGATTGAGCCTCATGGAGACCCATCCACAGTGGTACATTTATGGGCTAACTGTAGGCACATCTTCTGGGTTGCAGCTTTCAGAGTTCAGCCTGTTAAATTAAGGTAGGATCATGACAGCCCGAAGCCACCAGCCAGCTGGGTCTGATTGGGTAACACTGGGGCTGGATGCTGCTTCTCAGTAAAAACTTTAAACTATGGAAGGTGAATACAATTATCGTATGAATAAAAGATCTTTATTTCCAAGTGCCATTTTAGTTTAAGCCTTCAGTATTTCTGCATCTCAGGCCACTATGTTAGACAACCCCTAACTAACACATAAATCTCAATGTCCTTTTGTAAACTCTTTTAAATATTTCTAGTATATTTGTCCTCCAAGTTATTCTACATATAGTTGTCAAATTAACATACCCTAAGTTAAAGACATTTTCATCTTATTTCCTTATCCAGAAACTCCTGATGATTACCCATTACACCCAATAATGTTTTAAACTCTGATCTGATTATTCAGATCTCTGCATGAGCTATATATTCCAAACTTTTCTCACACTGTTTCTCAATATATGTTAACTGATGCAGCCAATCTGACTTGCTCATCATTCCTAGAACACACCATGTGCTTTCCCTCCTCCATATTTTAATACCTTCTTCCAGCCTTCTCATTGTGCTGCCTTTTTACTTGCCTTTAAACCCTGAATTAAATGCTGCCTTCCTTCAAGATGATGGAAGTGAATTTTCTATTTTTGAATTTTGATAGAATCTTGTAGCTTTTGAAACTACTTCCCCCCAATTTTTATTTGTATTATAGCATTATTGTCATAACTACATTATATGGATCTGGGGAACAGATATTGAAATATATTCATCTTTATATTACTAGCAGTAAATAATAAATTATCTTGCAGATTCATAATCTTCATGCTCAGTTGTTTCAGTCATGTCCAGCTCTTTGTCACCCTATGGATTGTAGTCTGCTAGGCTTCTCTGTCCATGGGATTCCCCAAGCAAGAATACTGAAGTGGGTAGCCATTTCTTTCTCCAGGGGATCTTCCCAACCCAAGGATCAAACCCACAGCTCCTGCAGCTTCTGCATTGCTGTTGGGTTCTATACCCACTGAGCTACCTGGGAAGCTCTATCATACTAGCAGGAAATAATAAATTATCTTCCATGAATTTTTCACTCAGTAAAAATTTAAGTAATCATGAACAAATGACTTTAAGTTAAAAAAGCTTGCATTGTATAATTTATATAGAAAAATTGTTCTTTCATATTAAATTAAGACTAGTTACAAAGAGTCTAAAACATTTAAAACATGACCATTTATATTTTCTCTTATGATTTAAAAAAAACTTTGCATAACAATAAAATTAGTAAAGATAAATTAAAAGAGTGGGCTATTAAAATATTTGCTCAGTCGTGTCCGACTCTTCACGACCCCATGGACTGCAGCCTACCAGGCTCCTCCGCCCATGGGATTTTCCAGGCAAGAGTACTGGAGTGGGGTGCCATTGCCTTCTCCTATTTAGATAGTAAATTATAATAAATATATATGAATATATTACAGATTTGGAATTTAAGCATGTATACTTTTTGCATCATATAAAGATATAAAAATATTAATAGACAATGCATTAAAATAGCTACTTATTCAACAAAAAGATTTGTATTTTGCTACATTATTGCAATGTCCTTTTAAAGATAACCCTACTTTTTTATTGCTGTACTGAATATCTTTTGATATAGTAACATACATTACAGAAGAGAAAAAATAGCTGTCATTTTATTTGTACAACCTGATACATTAGAACTTTAGGTTAATACTTTCTAATGTGGTAAGATTGAGACAAATAAGGAGATATTAGAAAGGTCAATGACTAAATAGCTAATCATTAACAGTTTGTAAATTACAAAGATTTAGCAAAGCATTCACTGAAAATATAATTAGAAAAATAAGATGAGAGTTAAATCTACTCTGCTTTAAGGAACTAGATACTACTGTCTTTCTCAGAAGTAAGGTGAATTAAAAGAATTTCCAGAACAGTCCATTCTTTTAACTAACTTCACACCAACCACTTAAATACATACCCCAAGTTATTATAATCATGTTACAATCATTTTATCTATATTCAATTTAATATATTTTGTAATATTAAAATAGAAACTACTAAGTTTAAGGTTGCACTTGCATTTGCAATAAATGTCTGATAAACTGGAAGGCATTTTAAGTACTTTTCATTCATTCAATCAAATCATGTTTATGTAACCTAAGTTACTGTCCAGCACTGGAAGGAAAATATTGATTTTATTGTCATTGCTCTAATTTTGGTGGTTTCCAAGCATTTGTCCTGGCCTCCTGGAATGTATAACATAAGATACGGTCCTTCATTTAACAACTGAAAATTTGACTGAGACATATGTACAATACCAAACACCAGGACTTTATGATCAGAAGCATTTTTGTGAGTAAAGAGCAACCATCATTGATGCAGTTCAGGAGAACTGAGATAATGGAATTAATCATGTGTGTCTGAAGGGCCTAAGCATAAAATGTGATGACTTCTCTGAAGTAAAGCTTTCCTAAGATTCTACCATAGTCCTTTATGTGCAGTTGCCAAGAGCAGAATAAGATACTAAGGCTATTTGGAATACTGTATAATTTTTTTCTCACTATTTTTTGGCATTTTTAAAAGGTGAATGATCTTTATTACTTATACTGATGATGTCTGTTGAATGTGATGCTTGATTGTCATTCTGAAGACATTGATCATTGATGCTAATTAGAGTAAAGTCGGCATTGTGGGACTGTATCAAATCTGAAATTTTGCAAGCAGCACCTGTGAGTGTGAGTCTGATTATATATGTGTGTTGACATTCATATAGCTTTGTTTTTTTGTGCCATTAGCCTATTTCAAGCTATGATGTTTCTAAACATTATCATTAAACAGTATTTTATCAGAAGTTTTGGTCAAAGTTGTTTGCCTTTCACTGTACAGATCATCCCTCACTTATGGTTCAACTTAAAATTTTTAACCCAACAGTTCAATCACTCAGTTGTATCCAATTCTTTGTGACCCCATTGGACTGCAGCACACCAGGCTTCCCTGTCCATCACCAACTCCCAAAGCTTGTTCAAACTCATGTCTATTGAGTCGGAGATGCCATCCAACCACTTTATCCTCTGTCATCCCCTTCTCCTCCTGCCTTCAATTTGCCAGCATCGTGGTTGTCACATTAGATGGCCAAAGTACTGGAGCTTCAGCTTCAGCATCAGTCCTTCCAATGAATATTTAGGATCCATTTCCTTTATGACTGACAGGTTTTAACTCCTTGCAGTCCAAAGGATTCTCAGGAGCCTTCTCCAACACCACAATTCAAAAACATCAATTGTTCAGTGCTCAGCTTTCTTTATGGTCCAACTTTCACATCCATATGTGACTACTGGAAAAGCCATAGCATTGGCAATAAGGACCATTTTTGGCAAAGTAATGTCTCTGCTTTTTAATATGCTGTCTAGGTTTGTTATAGCTTTTCCTCCAAAGAGCAAGCATCTTTTAATTTCATGGCTGTACTCACCATCTGCAGTGATTTTTAGAACCCAAGAAAAAATCTGCAGCCATTTCCATTGTTTCCCCATCTATTTGCCATGAAGTGATGGGGCCGGATGTCATGATCTTCCTTTTTACCCAGCTTCTTTACTCTCCTCACTCACTTTCATCAACAGGCTCTTTAGTTCTTCTACACTTTCTGCCATAAGGATGGTGTCATCTAAATATCTGAGATTGTTGATATTTCTCCTAGAAATCTTAATTCCAGCTTGTGCTTCATCCAATACAACATTTCTCATGATGTACTCTGCATATAAGTTAAATAAGCAGGGTTACAATGTATAGCCTTGATGTACTCCTTTCCTGATTTGGAACCAGTTTGTTGTTTCATGCCCAGTTCTAACTGTTGCTTCTTAACTTGCATACAGATTTTTTAGGAGGCAGATAAGGTGGTCTGGTATTCCCAGATTCATGTTGATGTATGGCAAAGCCAATACAGTACTGTAAAGTAAAATTTAAAAAAAAAGAAAGAAAGAAAGAATTTTCCACAGTTTATTGTGATCCACAGAGTCAGTCTTTAGCCATTGTCAATGAAGCAGATCTTTTTCTGAAATTCTCTTGCTTTCTCTATGATCCAATTGATACTAGTAATTTGATCTCTGGTTCCTCTGCCTTTTCAAAATCCAGCTTATGAATTTGGAAGTTCTCAGTTCATGTACTTTTGAAGCCTAGCTTCGAGAATTTTGAGATTACTCTCCTAGCATGTGAGGTAAGTGCAATTGTGTGGTAGTTTGAACATTCTTTGGTATGAAGATGAAAACTGACCTTTTTCCAGTCCTGTGGCCACTGCTGTTTTCCAAATTTGCTGGCATGTTGAGTGCATCACTTTCACAGCATCATCTTTTAGGGTTTGAAATAGCTCAACTGGAGTTCCATCACCTCCACTAGCTTTGTTAGTAGAGATGCTTCCTAAGGCCCATTTGACTTTGCACTCCAGGATGTCTGGCTCTAGGTGAGTGATCACACCATCGTGATTATCTAAGGTCATTAGATGTTTTTTTTTTTGTTTGTTTGTTTTTTGTATAGTTTTTCTGTGTATTCTTGCCACCTCTTCTTAGTATCTCCTTGTTCTGTTAGATCCATAACATTTCTGTTGTTTATTGTGCCTATCTTTGCATGACATGTTCCCTTGGTATCTCTAATTCCCTGGTAGAGATCTCTAGTTTTTCCCGTTTTATTGTTTTCCTCTATTTCTTTCCATTGATCACTTAGGAAGGTTTTCTTATCTCTCCTTGCTATTCTTTGGAACTCTGCATTCTGATTGATATATCTTTCCTTTTCTCCTTTGCCTTTTGCTTCCTTTCTTTCCTCAGCTATATGTAAGTCCTCCTCAGACAACTATCTTTATTTTTTCATTTCTTTTTCTTGGTGAATGTTTGGATCTCTGCCTCCTGTACAATGTCATGAACCTTCTTCCACAGTTCTTCAGGCCCTCTATTTTTTTTTTTTTTTTGTACTTTATTTTACTTTACAATACTGTATTGGTTTTGCCATACATTGACATGAATCCACCACGGGTGTATACAAGCTCCCAATCCTGAATCCTTTGAATCTGTTTGTCATTTCCCCTGTATAATTGTAAGGGATTTGATTTATGTCAGGCCTGAATGGTCTAGTGGTTTCCCCACTTTCTTCAGTTTAAGTCTGAATATGGCAATTAAAGATTCATGGTCTGAGCCACAGTCAGCTCCTGGTCACCTTTTTTTTTTTTTTTTTTTTGACTGTATAGAATTTCTCCATCTTTGGCTGCAAAGAATATAATCAAACTGATTTTGGTATTGATAATCTGACGATGTCCATGTGTGGAGTCAACCTTGTGTTGTTGGAAGAGTGTGTTTGCTATGACCAGTGCATTCTCTTTCAAAACTCTAATAGCCTTTTCCCTGCTTCACTTTCTACTCCAAGGCCAAACTTGCCTGTTAATCCAGGTTTCTCTTGACCTCCTACTTCTATATTCCAGTTCCTTATAATAAAAAGATATCTCTTTTGGGAGGTAGTTCTAGAAGGTCTTCTAGGTCATTATAGAGCTGTTGAACTTCAGCTTCTTTGGCATTAGTGGTTGGGGCATAGACCTGGATTACTGTGATATTGAATGGTTTGCCTTGGAAAAGAACAAGATCATTCTGTCATTTTTGAGATTGCACCCAAGTACTGCATTTTGGACTCTTTTGTTGACTATGAGAGCTACTCGATTTCTTCTAAGGGCTTCTTGCCCATAGTAGTATATATAAATGTCATCTGAGTTAAATTCACCCATTCCAGTCCATTTTAATTCACTGATTCCTAAAATGTCAATGTTCACTCTTGCCATCTCCTATTTGATAACTTCAATTTGCCTTGATTCATTGACCTAACATTCCAGGTTCCTATGCAATAGTCTTTTTTTCAGTATCACACTTTACTTCCATCGCTAGTCACATTCACAACTGGGTGTTGTTTTAGCTTTGGCTCCATCTCTTCATTCTTTCTGGAGTTATTTCTCAACTCTTCTCCAGTAGCATATTGGACAGCTACTGACCTGGGAAGTTCATCCTTCAGTGTCATATCTTTTTGCTTTTTCATACTGTTCATTTTAAACATTATGATGGTGCCAAAGTTATATGTGTTCAGTACAAACTATACTTCAAATTTTGAATTTTTATCTTTTTTCTGGTTAGCAATATGGCATGTGATACTCTCTTATGATGCTGGGCAGTGGTAGTGAGCTGTTCCTCACAGTTAGCCATATGATCACAAGGGTAAACAACTGATAAATAAACATACAACAATTCTGTATCATACAACCATTCTGTTTTTTACTTTAAGTATATTATTTAATACATTCCATGAGATAGTCAACACTTTGTTATAAAATGGGTTTAATTTTGCCCAACTGTAGACTAATGTAAATGTTCTCAGCATGTTCTAGGTAAGCTAGATAAACTATGAGGTTCAGTGTTTTGAATGTATTAAATGCATTTTTGATTTAGAATATTTTCAATTTATAGTAGGTTTATCAGGATGTAACTCCCTCATAAGTCAAGGAAGATCTGTACTTCTTAAGTTTTAGTACTCAGAGTAGAACAATATAAGTTAAAACATAAATGTAGAGTTATATTTATACATTATGGATGCACTGAATTTATACATTCATTGTATGTATACATTGTAAATGCACTGCATTTATACATTCAGTGCACTGTGAATGCACTGAAAAATACTGATTCACTAGTTCATGTATTTTACCTAGCTTGATGCTAATGCAAAGAGGTATTCCAAAATCTTTGATAGCAAGTATTTTGGAATTTATGATACAAATTAAAAAGCTTAGTATGAAGACATCTCAAGGCTCAAAAACTACTTGTATTTATTAAATCTGTCTTATTTAACACATGTAATTCTGTTGTCATGAAGGCTGGACTTAATGGAATATCTCTAATATTTGAAAAATAAAGTGAAAGTCTTGAAGTGAAGTGAAGTCACTCAGTCGTGTCCGACTCTATGCGACCCCAAGGACTGTAGCCCACCAGGCTCCTTGGGCCATGAGATTTTCCAGGCATGAATCCTGGAGTGGGTTGCTATCTCCTTCTCCAGGGGATATTCCCGACCCAGGGATCAAACTCGGGTCTCCCGCATTGTAGGCAGACACTTTACCGTCTGAGCTACCAGGGAAGCCAAAGTCAATGTCAAATACTATAGTCACCATATACTCACAACAGCCCAAAGAAGGTAGTTGAATGTGAAAAGGTTTGGCTTTATGATAAATTTCAGGATGCAGCAATAAGCTTAACTGGAATAGTTTTTTTTCATAAATTTGTGATCATTAAATGCATAACACAGTCTTAATTTTTATGAGTCGACATGTCAGTTCAGATAAATTAACATTATGATCCATAGCCATACCCATCTAAAATTATCAGCTTCTACATATTTGTTCTGGAGAGACATTTCATATACAAGATTGTAAGAATCCATGTTCGATACCTTTGTGAAAATACATTTCCTAAAGTGTCACTTTTTGATCATCATATCAGTGCTCTAGCTTGCAATTATTTCACGTAACAAATAGATCCCAAGTCAATTAATTTTGTATCTATTATATCCCAAGCACTTTCCTTTCAGGTGATTTTTGAAGTGGCTGGGACATTCACAGGTTCCTACTGCATCTTCATCACAGTCGTGAATCCTAATTCTATGCAATATATGACTGGATCCAACAAAACTGAACTAATATAACTGCTTTCCAGTTAATCACTTCACTATTAGATGAAATGAATCCTTTAATTTTTTTCTTTGAATATTGCTCACCTTTTTCTAAAAAAAAAAAATTTACCTGAATGATTGCTATGGTGTAAAATGATTGTTGCATGCATTTTAATATAGGAGCAAAGTGTCTTAACTGTAGTATTTCTTGATTGAATTGATTTAATACAACATTTTAAAACAACTTTCAGATGCTCTGCTATGCATCAAAGGTGTACCAATAAATACCACACAAGAAAAATCATAGAGTGAATTTCTTATAAATTATTGGATGCTTAACCCAATCTTACACTGACAATCTTTATTAGATGTATTCTAAGAACTTATTTATATTATAAATGTGCTTTACTTTGTTGTGTCAGACTGTGTTATAAACATAAAAGATAATAACAATACTCCTTTCAGAATTTGCTCTTGTTTTTCTCTATAAATTTAAGCAAGAATAGCCATATTCAAAAACTGAAGGCACCTGTTAACTATTGTTAAGTTTTCAGAAACATTTCTCAAGCATATTTTTTTAGCAGAATAAGAAGTGAATTATGTTGCTTGGTCTATTGAATTATCTGTAGTTTGTGTGGTATAAGCTCTAAAAATATGACAGTAACATTTGGTCTGAAATATATAACAAAACCTGGAAAAGAAATATATTGTGGGGATTTACACACCAATCAATGCACAGTGGAATAAGGCACATAAATCCCCAGATATCAATGGAAAAACAGATAGAATATTGTTTGAAAGATATAGCTAAGGAAAAGAGGGAGTCTGCAGGTGGAGTGTTGCTTGCTTATTATGTATGTAGCACTAAGCAATGGTAGTATATACTTTGTAAGACTAGGAAAACAAAACACAAATCTTGGATTAAAATTTAGATTCAGTGCTCAGAAAGATACCTGGCTCCCTCCCCACATTAGCGCTTAGGATTGTTAGAAAGTAAAGCGTTTGGAACTTCTTTATCGGAAGTAACATACTGAGGTATACCTGATCTGTTGGATAGTGCAATTTTGAAGAATTTATTTAAATAGTTTCCCATGAATATTTCCTATGGGGAAACTGTTTTATATATATATATATATATATATATATATATATATATACACACGCACATATATATTTATATTTATAATAATTAGTATTCTAAATTGCTAGGCAACTTTGACCTACTTATTCTTGACTGGATTTTATATTGTGTATAACAAAAGAATGCTCTTTTCTACTTTAGCTTTTATTTATACTTTTAGGTATTAGTATGAGATTCTAATCTCTTTCAAAGGAAAGATGTATTTTGTGTTTTGTTGAATCCAAGGCATAGACAATATACTTAAGAACTGTTTTTAAAAAATTAATATATATCATAAAAATTATAAAACTTATAATTGATAAAGAACTTAAAAATAAGAAATGTTTATTGAGTGTCAGGCATTGTTCTGAATTTTGTATACATGTTATCTCTCCCATCATGTAGCTACTATGAGATTAAGTTACTTAATTTGAAATGAATGACTGTAAAAGATAAAGATTGGATAAGAAGTAGAGGAAATTGGGGAATGTCTCATTAATGTGTAGTCATCTTTCTTAGAATTTCTTTATTTTTCTAATAAAATTTTTAAGAAAATGATTAAATTTCATAGCATGGAAGTTTTAGTAGTTCTTAGCAATTTTGAGTTACTATAATGTCACTTTGGTGTGGAAATTAGGGGGAAAACATTGGCTGCATATTGAGAATGGAGTTCTCACAAGTGACTTGAAAGACTTTTGCTAGTAAAGAAAGCACATGCACATACACACACACACACACACACACACACACACACACACACATTCAGAGTCAGTCACAAAGGAGATATAATGTGATGAGAAAAGTAAAGTTGAGATGGTACTGATGAAAAAGTAGAATTTATCCAATGCATGAGCAATAAATTCATCAAAATATTATAAAAATGAATCTAGATAAAAAGGACATAAGGTTTAGTCTTGATCTAATCCTTATAACAACTTTGAAGTTTTCTACCTCCCTAACTTTTATTTTTCTATCTTTACAATGCCATGGTTCTTTTCTGACACTTCTTATTGATTGTTTTTGGTAATGAAATATTTTATAAAATATTTTATTATATACTAATGCCAAGTAGCAACAGTAATATAGGTAAAGTATACACATTTACAATGATTGATTAGTAAATTTAGTGTAGACAGCAATAAGCATAAGTTCTAATTATAGATTATTCAGAAAAAATGAACTGCAATTATCAAATAATAATACAAATGTAATGAAAAATAGCTTCTAATTATTTGCTTAAATTTCTATTCGCTTTTTTGTAGGATACCATTTCAAAGATAAATAAAATATAAATTCAGTTCAATTCAGTTCAGTTCAGTCACTCAGTCGTGTCTCACTCTATGCGACCCCATGAATTGCAGCACGCCAGGCATCCCTGTCCATCATCATCTCCCGGAGTTCAGTCAAACTCATGTCCATTGAGTCCGTGATGCCATCCAACCATCTCATCCTCTGTCATCCCCTTTTCCTCCTGCCCCCAGTCCCTCCCAGCATGAGAGTCTTTTCCAATGAGTCAACTTTTCGCATGAGGTGGCCAAAGTACTGGAGTTTCAGCTTTAGCATCATTCCTTCCAAAGAACACCCAGGGCTGATCTCCTTTAGAATGGACTGTTCGGATCTCCTGGCAGTTCAAGGGACTCTCAAGAGTCTTCTCCAACACCACAGTTCAAAAGCATCAATTCTTCAGTGCTCAGCTTTCTTCACAGTCCAACTCTCGCATCCATATATGACCACTGGAAGAACCATAGCCTTGACTAGATGGACCTTTGTTGGCAAGGTAATGTCTCTGCTGTTCAATATGCTGTCTAGGTTGGTCATAACTTTTCTTCCAAGGAGTAAGCATCTGTTAATTTCATGGCTGCAGTCACCATCTGCACTGTTTTGGAGCCCCCAAAAATAGAGTCTGACACTGTTTCCACTGTTTCCTCATCTATTTCCCATGAAGTGATGGGACCAGATGCCATGATCTTAGTTTTCTGAATGTTGAGCTTTAAGCTAACTTTTTCACTCTCCACTTTCACTTTCATCAAGAGGCTTTTTAGTTCCTCTTCACTTTCTGCCATAAGGGTGGTGTCATCTGCATATCTGAGGTTATTGATATTTCTCCCGGCAATCTTGATTCCAGCTTGTGCTTCTTCCAGCCCAGCGTTTCTCATGATGTACTCTGCATATAAGTTAAATAAGCAGGGTGACAATATACAGCCTTGACGTACTCCTTTTCCTACTTGGAACCAGTCTGTTGTCCCATGTCTAGTTCTAATTTTGCTTCCTAACTTGCATACATGTTTCTCAGGAGGCAGGTCAGGTGGTCTGGTATTCCCATCTCTTTCAGAATTTTCCACAGTTTATTGTGACCCACATAGTCAAAGGCTTTGGTATAGTCAATAAAGCAGAAACAGATGTTTTTCTGGAACTCTCTTCCTAATATGCTCACACTTTATAATTATTTGAGACACATATTAGTTAGTGCAATTTAATTATATATGCTTTACCTAATACAACTGGCCTTTTATATACAGGTTTAGTATGAAGACAAACTATTTTAGAATTGAATGAGATTGTAAATTAGTATATTCTTTGTTTAAAGAAAATAATTGCTTTCCTACAAGAAAATATATCGCAATTTTGCATGAGGGAATATAATTTGTCTTAATATTTTACCTTTACATTTCAGACCATTATATATCATTAAAACTGCCATGGTATATTGAATTTTAGAAACAAAACAAAATGTCCTCATACACTGCACTCTTGCTTAAGAGAAAGCCACAGTTAGTGACCACATTGCTCAGTCACTTTTTTTTTTAGTTAGGGGTAAGTTCAATCTAGATAGCATATTCAAAACCAGAGACATTACTTTGCCGACTAAGGTCCATCTAATCAAGGCTATGGTTTTTCCA
The DNA here is from genome assembly GCF_023091745.1 of Budorcas taxicolor. Lineage (NCBI taxonomy): Eukaryota > Metazoa > Chordata > Mammalia > Artiodactyla > Bovidae > Budorcas > Budorcas taxicolor. The sequence continues at coordinate 49,533,476 of NC_068915.1, read as the reverse complement.
GTGGTCATGTATGGATGTGAGAGATGGACTGTGAAGAAGGCTGAGCACCGAAGAATTGCTGCTTTTGAACTGTGGTGTTGGAGAAGACTCTTGAGATTCCCTTGGACTGCAAGGAGATCCAACCAGCCCATTCTGAAGGAGATCAGCCCTGGGATTTCTTTGGAAGGAATGATGCTAAAGCTGAAACTCCAGTATTTTGGCCACCTTATGCGATGAGTTGACTCATTGGAAAAGACTCTGATGCTGGGAGGGATTGGGGGCAGGAGGAGAAGGGGACAACAGAGGATGAGATGGCTGTATGGCATCACTGAATCGATGGACGTGAGTCTGAGTGAACTCTGGGAGATGGTGATGGACAGGGAGGCCTGGTGTACTGCAATTCATGGGGTTGCAAAGAGTCGGACACGACTGAGCAACTGAACTGAACTGAACTGAAGTTTGTACTATTAGTTTTTGGATTATTTTCTCTTTGTATTATCTCCTTCTGAAACTCTATATATGACCTACACTTTCTCAATCAATCCTCCATGATTTCTAAGTTTTCTTTATTTTTACCCCATCATTTTTTTTTATTTCCAAAGCTTATGTTGTATTTACTTATTTTTTATACATAGATAAGAACATGGTAAAAATTCCACAGATAATAAAGATTCCAAAGCACAATATCTTGGCGACAAGGGAAACAACCTTACTTTACTTGTCAGGACTGTTGGCATAATTATTAACACATAGGGTTTGATCATGTGATGACTACTCAGAAAGCTAGAAGGGGCTCAGAGTAAATTATAGGGCGTTCTGCTCTCATGACAGAGATTATTTCCCAATAAATGAAGATATATTTAAAACTCCTCAATGTTTTCACTTCATCTTTCAGTAAACATACACACAGTCAGTGGTAATATCAGAAGGAAGATGAACTAGCTTATGAATTATTAAAGCTAAAACTGAATGCCTCCTATAAAATTTTTAACTGCATTCTCATTTTCAATCAAATTAGTTATATTTAACAAGGAAGATTACATGAGTATGTAATCAAAGGAAAATGAACAAGAGATAAAGTATTTATGAAAACACTCATGATATATACTTCTACTTCATCATTTTGTCTTATTTATACAGCCAAGATTCTCTTAGTACCTTAAATAGGGCTTGTACTACAACAAAGAACAAAATATGGGAAGCCTATTGCTGATGTAATTTACAAAGAGGGAGATAGGGAATAAACATAAGAAAATTAAATCACATGTGTAAAACTGACCTGTAGTATGTGTGTTGTGCTCAGGAGCTTCAGTTGTGTAATACTTTGGGAAGCCTGTAATGAGTAGTATGGAAAAAATAAAAGAGGGAAGAGAGAAGGACTGTGAACCGGTGACAGTGGTTAAAATTATGAACAGGGTGATCAGAGAATAATAAGGAAGGTTCCCATTAAGTAACATCTTGAAGAATGTGAAAAAAGTAGTCATGTAGATATCTAAAGGTGAAAGCATTCCAGTCAAAGAGTCAAGTCAGTGGAAAGACCCTGAGATGGTACAGGCCTGGCATGGTCAAGGAAAGAAGGAATGAGAGCAGTTAACCTAGACTGGTTTTAGCAAAGAGGAGAGTAGTAGACAAAGTTAAAGAGACTAGAATTGCGGAAGACGGTGTTGCCTATTGTAAGGCCAATGCCTTTTATTTGGCTTTAAATAGGATATAACTGAAAGGTTTAGAGTAGAGAGATGGTGTGGCCTGTGAAAATGAAAGTTTCTTAGTCATGTGTGATGGTTTGTGACCCCATGGAGTGTAGCCTGCCAGGCTCCTCTGTCCATGGAATTTCCCAGGCAAGGATACCATAGTGGGTTGCCATTTCCTGAATTATGTTTAAATAGGATGAGTCTGTCTTCTTTGTAGGGAGTAAGTGTAAATGGTCAATGTTGGAACAAGGACACAGATAGGGAAGTTATTGAAATGGTTCAAGTAAGGCATAATGATAGCTAGATCTGGATGTCCACAGTGAGATAAGACATGATAAGGTTCAAACCAGAGTCACAACAGTAGTTCAGTAAAGAGAAGTGATTGCAATCTGGAGCTATTTCCTAATGGAATATCTGGGTGTCATACAAGAAAGGGGATAATCAGAGATAAGATCAAAGTTTGGGGCAAGCCAACTTGAAGGATGAAGATGTCATTCACAGAGATGGAAAAATTGTTACTGCAATAAGTTTGAGAGGAAGGATTAAATTAATTTGGGGCATGGTAAGTTTAAGATGATTCTTAGACATTCAAATGGGGATTTATGGTAGACATTTAGACAGGTGAATCTAGAGTTGCTTACAGAAGTCTTGGATGCAGATATAACTTTAGGAGTTATTGCTTGACATATGAAAGTGTGAGCAATTAAAATCAAATAAAATGAATTGATGAACAAAAAAATCTACTAACTATATATCTTAAACTATACTGGGTTTGACTCCACAGGATATATTCATAATAACCATAGTTATTAGAATTATACAAAAACATTCAAGTCTTTTATATAAGGATGCTCTGAGCTGTAAAAACAAGCCAATGTAAATATCAACCAATGCAACACACACAAGGCTTCTGTGTTTAGTTGCTAAATGGCAGACCATGACTAATGCTGTCTTTTTCTCAATAGTTTTTAGTATTTTGATTAGAAACTCAGATATACATCTTTTGAACCTAGATCTGTATATAAGTTTTCTTAGATATCACACTTGTTTTCATTCTAAGCTTATAAAATATCAATTTAAAATGGCCCAAACAGTTTTAAGGGGACTGGAACATATTGATTGAAAAATTCTTTAATTTGAAATGTTTCTGTCAGGTTAATAAATTGGAGTAATAAAATCACATTGAAAACACCTGCCTGTGCAAAAGGAGGCTATATGAAATCAATGGGGAGGAACATATGTACGTGACAAACTGTAAATTTTCTTAATGGAAATTAGTTTGATGTAAGCAATGTTTGATTGTTGAAATGCATTCAATATGAGATATGCTGAAGCAATCTTGCTTATCTATGCATTTATCTTGTGTACGTGCTGTTAAGAGGAAAATGCAAATACTTTTATGGAGAGAAAAATATGTGCAATAGAATTTTATTAATTCTAAAAATACCAAAAAAATAATTTGGTTTAGATTAGTCATACTCCATTTTAGGATAATGTATCAGTAAATTTCAGCATCTGGATTCAAGGACTAATTCATATTATTATTCAGAAATAATAAAATTGATTCAGTTTTCTATTAATTTCAAATAGAAATAGGATTTGAACTATGTAAAATGATAGGATAGTTCACATTTTTGGATGGACATAGATGTCATAAAAACGGATTGGTTTATTAAAATTTGTAATGAAATAAGATTGCATTAAACTTAAAATTCCTGAAAACTAAAAAACAGCATTTAGTGATTTCTATTTAAATTACTGTTAAACAGTTTATTGCAGAAACCTCTGGATCATAAAGTAACTTAGAACAATATTACAGTGGCAGCAATGAAATATAAACTTCAATAGTGTACTAGGTAGATAGTCCTGTAAACTATCTCAAGTTGAATTTAAAATCCTGAAAATCCCATGGACGGCAGAGCCTGGTAGGCTACCATCCATGGGGTCGCAAAGAGTCAGACACGACTGAGCGACTTCACTTCACTATACACATCTGAAGCCAACAAGTTTATTATTTCTAAGCTTCTGCTCTTGTGAAATAATTCCACTTGTAATAATCTTTTTCTATAGGATAGCACTGAGCTAATATTGATAACAGCCTTGCAGATGGGTTTATTAGATCTGGTTAATAATTTTTTTTCTAGTCATATTTATTCCTCCATTTCTACTCCTTTCTGCAGTGACTTAAGGATAAAACAAAAATAAATGAAACAGCTTTTGTGGAATTTAACTGTGGAAGAAAACATTTTTATTTTCTTTTTGTGATCATTTTCTTATTGCAATATTAGTATGTTGCAAAAAATATTCTTATGTTGTAAAAATATTAGTATGTTGCAAAAAAGACATGTTTGTATATTTTTATTGCTGTTGTATTAACCAACCTTCATAAAAATATAATCACAAAATCCAGAACTCATTCCAAGATTTATATCAGATATCTCTGCTCATAAATCTTCTCGTGCCTGATTTAATATATACTTAGTAGTTTGGTTTTTTTTCAAGAAACAGATTTCCGTCTCTGTTCTTGATTGTACCAAAACAAACCACAATAACAACTTCCGTAAGAAATTTTCAGGAGTAAATATTGAGAAATCATAGAGACATTTGTACTAAAGCTTATGACCAAACATTAACTAAGTTTAAATATGAAAAATAATTTCTATCTAGTTATAATTTAATCACCTGATAAATGTATAGTCACTCTTTAGAAACCCCTTCTATGTGGCAAGGGCAATGCTAAGAGCAAAGATAGAGCTTACCAAGTTGTTCTTATCTGAACTTGCCCTTCTTAAAAACAGACTGAACTTATGTAAGTGTCAAGAGCAATGTTGTGATGAAGTGTGTGGGTCTGGAGTTTGACTGATAGGGTTCACGTTCTTGCTGCATGACTGAAACAGTGTAAGATGGTATTTGACTGTTATCAATCTGAGTTCCTTCATTTGTTAATTGGAGATAAAAATAGCCTTGTTGTGTAGTTTGATGTGAAATTTAAATAGCATGATGAAATTATATCTTCTATCAAATAGCTCACATGATTGTGTTAGCTGTCAAAGTTAACTCTTAATATCTTTTAGAAATGCTTTCAAATATACTACTTTACCATAAGACTTGACTATGGGAGAAATTTTGATTTCTGTTTAAGTGAAGTTTAAAAATAACTGGCTTTTGGCATAAAATACTAGATATAGTAATGGTGTTTGTGGTAATGGCAGCTGCAGCAGTAACAATATATTAACATTCTTATGGTGAAGTAAGATGCTCATTTAACACATCAGTGACCACGGTGAAGAGCTGTTATATAAGAAGCAAACAATAGAGTAAACTAAAATTTAGAGTTTTTGAAATACCAATATTATTTTAAGACTTGTAAGGTAAATGCCAAAATATAATTTATGTAAAGAACCAAAATGGAAAACTTAATGACCTTAAGAGATATTCTTCAGTGAAAAGATTAATCTTAAATTTGTTAAGAATCTTATGTTTCACGTATTATTTTATAAATATAAGACATTGACCAAATGATACCAAAATATATCTGGAAGTAAAAGTAGATAAAAGTAACTAGATTAACATTCAACTTGTCTCCCTAATAGCTTTTAAAGTAATGAAATGGTTATGTGAAAAAGAAATTATGGTATTTATATATCAGATACTTCAAATTATATATGAATATTTGGAATATGACAAAGACCAAACGTCAGATAAAAAAGGATGTAATTTGGTAAATGGTTTTAAGAAAATTATTTGAAAAAGGATATATTTACATATTTACTTCCAACAACACAATAAAACATATTTCAGATAAAGCATTTTGTTAAATTACAAAAAAAAAAGAAATAAAAGGTGATTTGAAATACATACATATATATATACATATATATATAATGAGAATGTTTTTCTATGGTAAAATGGAAAGTGCCAGGATGGGAAAATTGATCAGTATTTATCATAACAAATTAGATCTTCAGAACTTCATATAATGCTATGAAGGTGAAAAATTAAAGTGAAAGTCACTCAGTAGTGCCTGACTCTTTGTAATCCCATGGACCATACAATCCATGGAATTCTCCAGGCCAGGATCCTGGAGTGGGTAGCCTTTCCCTTCTCCATGGGATCTTCCCAATCCAGGGATAGAACCCATGTCTTCTGCATTGCAGGCAGATTCTTTACCATCTGAGCAATCAGGGAAGCCCCTGATATATATATATATATATATATCAGTCAGTTCAGTCAGTTCGGTTGCTCAGTCGTGTTTGACTCTTTGTGACACCATGAACCACAGCACGCCAGGCCTCCCTTTCCATCACCAATTCCTGGAGTCCCCCCAAACCCATGTCCTTCGAGTCGATGATGCCATCCAACCGTCTCATCCATGTCATCCCCTTCTCCTCCTGCCTTCAATCTTTCCCAGCATCAGGGTCTTTTCCAATGAGTCAGCTCTTTGCATCAGGTAGCCAAAGTATTGCATCATCAATATCAGCCTCAACATCAGTCCCTTCCAATGAACACCCAGGATTGAGCTCCTTTAGGATGGACTGCTTGGATCTCCTTGCAGTCCAAGGAACTCTTAAGAGTCTTCTCCAACACCACAGTTCAAAAGCATCAGTTCTTCAATGCTCAGCTTTCTTTATAGTCCAAATCATACATCTGTACAATGTAATTTTAAACAAGATTAAAATACAAACATTACAAATAAAAAGAATAATGTTTTAAAACACAGTGGATATTATTATCATGAGGTTGATATTATTTAAGTAGTATTAAGGACTTGCTTTCTGACTAGAAAATGATTGGTGATTTCAAATTAAAATGTTCAAGGGCTATAATAAAAATAAATTATGAAATATTACAATAACCTTACTTCACTACTAAGAAAATTAAAGAACATCAGAAAAGTAAGACCAATACCTCCTTATAGTTTTGATGAAAAGGCAATATAGTACAGCTTTCACATGTTGACATACTATTGCTCAGAAATTACAGTCTAAAACAGATTCCTGAAGAAACAATCGAGTTTATAAGCACAAATATACAGGTAAAATATATAATTCCAAATAGCAATTGTATTGCAAATGAGTTTGGTATAGTCTTTTAAATTATGTCTTAATAGAATGTCTAACTTAATGTAAATTAGGCTTATTGCTCATATTATACCAAACTATAATATAAGAATATAATGATAATATAAGAAGATAGCAAATAAAATATCTTGCTGACAAGTAGAGAAGAAATCACAATATTTAGCAGTGTTTGGGTCCCCAGTGAGGATTGATCATGTGAGTCACCAGTGAGAGACCTATTCAATATAAGATATCTATTATGGGTCAAATTATAAAACCCCAAATTATATTGAAATCCTAAACTCCAGTTCCTATAAATGTGACCTTATTTGAAAATAAGATCTTTTCAGATGATCAAGTTAAGATGAGATCATTAGGGTGGTAGACCCTAATCCAATATGGTTGGTGTCCTTGTAAAAAATGGAAAATTTGAACATAGACATGTGCACTGGGAGAAAAGCATAAGAAGATGAAGGCAGAGGTTGGAACAGAGTTTCCCTGTTCCATAAATGATCTCTGGATGACAAAACTGTAAGTGTGAAAATTGCTAGTTTTTAAATTATACATTATATTTGTACACATTATAAAATGATATACTAGTAGAGATAGAGACAGGTATAGATATGAAAGACACCGGCACTTCTGTAGATTATGATATAAGGTGGTCATGCACCTCAACATCAAGTACACCAAATATGTAATGGCTGAGTTTCAAGCAATTAAAATTTCTTCCTTTTTTTCCTAGGTCCATTGAACTATGTTCATTGATATGTTGGGAGATAATAGATCTGCAGAGCCTACTCTTTTGTTGAAGAGACAAACTAAACAAAGACAAAATATATAACAATATAAAGCTGAAAATGCATGGTGATAATATATATGATTAGAAAATGAAGCATTACAAGATGCTAGCACAGGCGTGGGAAAGGTCTAATAAAGGACACTTGGAACACAACTCTATAACAGACAGAGGAACAAGCACAAGCTAATGAAAGAATAATAGCATTAGAAAAAAAGTGTAGATAAAAGTGGTTTTTTTTTTTTTCCTGAAGATTAGAGTTTTGGGCAATTTGTTTCTATGATTTAATGATGCGTTTATTTTGCCAAAAAGTCAAGGGAAGCAAAAAGTCTGATTTTAATAAATGATGGTCACCACATTGGCCAACAGTCTTTCTGGGAAAAATCTTTTTTTTTTTTTTTTTCCTTGGGAGAGTGGGAAAGATTGTTAAACACAGTTTTATCAGAATTTGTTAGAGAGAGATGAACAATAGCCAGAGATGCCTATTTAGAGCTTGTAACATGAGCTGTCTAAGCATGAGGTCACCAGGAAAAACAATTGTATTATTAGGCATAGTTATAGAGGATGAAGTATGAAGAAATAACTCAAAATCAGAATCAATAAATGCTCCCCATTAATTAAATGGGTGGAGGAAAATAAATTCAAAGATCAGAGACCACTGTTCTTAAGGCTTAGAAGTTTATTTAGTGCTTTGCAAATACATATAGAAATTAGAAAGCAACACAGTTTCTTGAGGTAAGTTTTTGATCATGTGTCTAAGGCCATGCAGAATTCTTTTCAAAAAAATGTTTTATTGGAGAATAGTTGCTTTCCAATCTCTGTTAGTCTCTGCTCTATAGCAAAGTGAATCAGGTATACATATACATATATCCCCTCTTTATTGGGTTTACTGAAGTAGAATGGATTTGTGAGTACTTCATGCTTAAGAAAAACTTCATGAAAGGACGCAAAAACCTTGGCAGTATATTCTATCTCTCCTGTCTCTGACCAATCAGGAGTGACTTCTGGAAATAACAATTTTGTGGAATAGAACAGACTCTTGGTTTGCTCATTACTGAGCCGTGAGAGCAGTGTTACATAGGCCTAAGTGAAAAAACAGAAATCCATTAGAAACAAGTCAGAAGACCACTTGGCACAGTCATGCTGTGGAGTTATGGACCTATTTTTGCTTAAAACATTCCAAAAATAACTACATCTTAAAAGTCACCAGGGAATACATAATTTTGAATGGTTTTCATGTCAAAAACTAATTTTTCCTACTCTCATAATGTTTACTGCTGACATCTACAGAGATTTAAAAATAAAATAAGATGTTTAATATTGACTTGTCAAATATAATATTTTCTCTGTCCTTTAATAATTTTCTGAGAATATGCTTGCTTTCATTTATTTCTTGAAATTATTATTTTTGATGACAGTTAATCCAAAGAGATGAAAAAAAATCAAAACTAAAAACAAGCCAACACAAATCATTTCTTGAAGTGTTTTCTGGCCCATTTGAGAAAAAAAAAAATCCCAGTAACATTTCAGAGCCCACATCCATTAAAATATAATTAGCTTGTTGTTCATGAAGACATATCCATGGGTACTCAGCATTAAAGAAAAGACATGACTCTGGCCAAGGTGTAGTGTCCTACAGGACTTAATAGATATGATGCTGCTTTTTGTTTATTTGTATTTAAACTTTGTGTGTTAGCTTCTCAGTCATGTCCAACTTTTTGTGAACCCATGAAATGTAGCCCATGGGGGTTGCAGAAATTTATTTTGAAATAATTTTAAATTTCATGAAGATTACCCAAAAAACACAGAGTCCCTGTAAAACTCTTACCCAGCTTCTCTGATTATTAATATCTCACAGTACCAGGTACCTTTATCAAAACTAAGAGACTGACATTGATATATTACTATTAAAACACAAGTGGACTTTATCACTTTTTCTATTGATGGTCTTTTTTCTATTTCTTGATTTAATCTAAGTGCTATAGTCAGTTTGTGCCATTATAATAAAAATGCCATAGACTGGGTAGCTTAAACACATCAGCTGATTCAGTGTCTGGTGAGGGTCTATTTCCTGTTTATAGATAGCTGTCTTCTGTCTGTGTCCTCACCTGACTGAGAAATGGAATATTGCTTGTCATATCTGTAAGGGATCACAATCATCAGCAGTTGTAGCCATCACCAAAGGTGAGCTGCTGAGCCTTGAGGGAACTAGGGAAGGAAAAGACTACCCGCCACATTGCAGCCATCAGACTACAGCTACTCTCCTTTCTAGGCATTATGAATATAGCAGTATAAAGGAAACAACAGCAACAAAGCGGGGAAAAATAATAAGTCTACTGTCACACAATGGGAGAGAGAGTTATACCAGATTGTGGAATGCACATTTGTTTAATTAATAAATAAGTGAATACTTTTTCTGTGTCTGATATCTGTCTTCTCCCTCCCACTACCATTTTGCCTGGCTAAATCATACTCATCATGAAATGCAATGCTTTAACTTTACTTTTGCAGAAATCTTTCCTAAACCCTTCCTGACTATGCTAGGCTTGCTTTTCTTATTATTTGCTTGTTTGGACCCCAGCCTGTGTTTTCCTTCAGATCCCTTATGGTGATTATAGTGTTCACTGTTCATTGCATTTCTTTCCCATAAGGTGGAAATGAAGCTAAAGAACTATGTTTTCATCTTTTGGTCCCATTACTGCTATCCTTTTTAGTTCATACCCGGAAACCAGTAGTTATTTGTTGAATTAATGAAAGAAGGAATTGAAACGAGAAAAGATAATATACAGAATATGGGCAGGTAATGGGGCAGCTACTGACAGTAACGACAAATTTCTCTGAAGACTGTTTATCTGGTACCTTTAGCTGGAGGCAAAGGCTCCCTGGTGTACTTTAAGCAACAAGGTGTAAACTGTGTGTGAAAATGTCATTAACTCTTTGAGGTAGTGAGAAGTAGTCTTGAGGTTCCAAAACATTTTCAAACAATTCAACAGAAATTAATAAGACATGGGAGAGGGTTTGAAAATGTACATATGAGTTGATTTTGTGGTGGAAAGTAAAGCCCTTATCTCTATCTTAGAAATCTGAGCTTCCCAGGTAGCTCAGTGGGTAAAGAATCCACCTGCAATGCAGGGACCACAGGAACCCTAGGCTTGATCCTTGGGTTGGGAAGATCCTCTGGAGAAGAAAATGGCTACCTATTCCAGAGTTCTGCCTGGAGAATCCCATGGACAGAGAGAAGCCTGGTGGACTACGGTCCATAGAGTCGCAAAGAGTCAGACAGGACTGACGCAACTGAGCATGCACATTAGAAATCTGCAAGAGAATGCAATCTGTTGGTCTGTTTGTTTGTTTTTTCCCCACTCATCTTTCTTACATGTGAATGCTCTGAAAACCAAAAATGTGAAATCACGGCTTACTGTCTTCATTAATGTGATTTGACTATTTATTCCCTTCATTATCATAATTTTAATACTCTGAAGAGCAGAACTTTGCACGAGAAAATAAAAGTGACAAATAATTTGATTACTTATCCTAGAAACTACCTGAAGCCCATAGACTCTTCAATAGCAAGCATCAAAGGACAGTTTACACGCCAGCACTCTGACTCCACCCCTTGTCTCAAATCCCTCTCCCTTTTATAGCCACCAATCCTTAACTATTACATTATGACCCTATGGAATCCTAACCAAGCCCCCGCTGAATGTGTAATCTTAAACCAGATTTCAAAATCTCATAAGTATCCTAAATTTTCCCTCACTAAATATTTATGGATGTGGTAAATGATAACTCGAGTTGTTTTGGTAATATTTTAGGGGAACCCACATTCAACACTACTCAGATTAATTCATTTGCTTCCAATTTTTATTAGCCAACACATTTAAAAGTTCATTGTTATATTTCATTTTTGAAGGCAAAAAAAAAACAAACCTCATAAAAAGGAAGATTATTTTTACTGTCAGCTATCCATTTGAGAATTATTAAATTGTTTAGTTTTGAAATATATTTTTAAATTTAATAGTAAATATATATATAATCTTAAACCAGAATAGTACTGCCATTTTCCTTGAATGACTGACAAATGCATTGTAACTTTATTACAATACAACAATGATTTTGACACCAACATATTATCACTGAAAACTCTTTGAAAATATTGTTTATGATATATTTAAAAAAAGAATATGTTTTAAATCATATTCGTGTGGGCCAGGAGAATTAGGAAAGTCCATTTCATAGTTTCATAATTTTGGTTCTGTGGCATGGACATTTAGAACATTGATCTATGAAATATTAAATTTCATCCTACTTTGCAGAGTATTCTCATAATCATTTAAGATATGAATTCAATTTTATTTTACAAAGTAAAACCAAAGGACTATCAGTCAATAAATTTCAACCATGAAAGCAGTGAATGAAGCAGTATGTAAGTGCCCAAAGCAGAACAAGTACAAGCGCAACAGTAAATGCCACTGTCCCTGCCTCCCAGAAACTTGTGGTACAATTCATATATCATGTTGTCACTGTCAAGCCCAGTGTCATTCTCATGCCTTTTACTTAGGAAAAGCACAGATCAGAGATCTAGGATCTTGGATTTTACTCCTGTCTTTAACTTCCTCTGCAACTTTGTTGAAGTAAATTCATTTTTCAGCTTTTCTCTGAAATGAGAGAGTTGGAATAGATAACTGATTTTCTAAATGTTTTTCACAGAGATACTTCAAGGACACTTTGATGGAAGGAGTAATGGGTTCAATAAGAGGAACCCTTCACTCCTCACTGCTTCAAACACAGCAGTTCTGCTTGTTCCCTATATTTATTTTGGACTTTGAAGCTAGCTTTCATCTGAACAAACAAATCAGCATATTGAATAAAAACAAACAAACAAAAACCGAAATAAACAAAATGTAACATTCCATTTTTCTCAAACATATAGTGTGGAATGAGGCAAACAATAAACTTCAAGTTCTGTAGCTAAAATGTGTTTCGATAATATAATAATGATAATGTGATTTGTTCAGTCTTTATATTATCCCCCAAAATTAAATGCATAATCTAATTTCTTCTTGACAAGAACATTGAAAGGCAGGTATTATATATCATGCTATTTTACAGAAAAGAAAATTTGAACAATGACTTCCAATTATCCAATTCCCTAATATTTTTGAGAGCTGACTTGTGCCAAGGTTTTGCTAGGTATTTTTAGGTTTCATGTTTATAATACCTTATGCAACTATATATATAGCAAATACTCAGAACTAGAGTTGAAGTCTAGAGTGGCTGATGGTGTTTATCAATATGAATAATGATAATAAAACCACTGCCATTGAGAATAATGCAGCTCACATTGACTTGGAGGTATATACCCTTGCATAATACTACATACCAAAAGTTTTATTTAATTTCATAATGCAATGAGATATACTCTCCAATATTCCCACTTTAACCAAAATAAATAGGACTTCCCTGGTAGCTCAGATGATAAATAGTCTACCTGCAATGCAAAAAACCCAGGTTCAGTCCCTGGGTCAGGAAGATCACCTGGAGAAGGAAATGGCAACCCACTCAAGTATTCTTGCCTGCAAAATTCCATGGACAGAGGAGCCTGGCGGGCTACAGTCCATGGAATTACAAAGAGCTGGACACAGCTGATCAAGTTTCACTTATAACTGAAATTAAGCAAGTAAAGTAGTTTGCCTATGTCTAACTTCAGAGGACTAGTAAGGAACAGAGCTAACATCTAATCCTAAACTGAGATCAGAACCTTCATTTCATACATATAACTTCCTGCTTAATTTATTTCAATGCTGACTTCCAATTTAAAAGTGGTTATTTATAACGTGATTAAGTGTAACAGAGCCTGAGGACTAACACTACTAACATTAAGAAAGCATAAAGCTACCATGATCAAGACAGTGAGATATCAGTGAAATACACAAGTAGATAAATGGAACAGAATAGAGAGCCTAGAAAGAGACCCATATAAATACACTCCACTGATTTCTGAAAAAGAGGCAAATGCAATCCAGTGGAGCAAAGCAGTCTTTTTGACAAATGGTTCTGGAACAACTGAACATCCATATCCAACAAAAAAGTGAATCTAGACACAGGCTTTATATTTTTCACAAAAATTAATGCAAAATGAACCACAGACCTAAATGAAAAACCATAAAACTCTTAGAAGATGGAATAGAACATCTTGATTGCCCTGAGTTTGGAGGTGTTTTTAAACATGTGTGCTAAATCTTGTCTGACTCTTTGGGACCCCATCCAATGTAGCCCTCCAGGCTCCTCTGTCCATAGAATTTTACAGACAAGAATACTGGAGCAGGCTGCCATTTCCTACTCTAGGGGGCATTCCTGACACAGGGACTGAATGTGCATTTCTTACGTCTCCTGCATTGGAAGGCAGATTCTTTACCATTGTGCCATCTGGGGAGCCTGTCTTTATATATACAACACCAAACAACATCCATGAAAGAAAGAATTAATAAGCCAGGCTTCATTAAAATAAAACAAACAAGTATATACAACTACTCTTTTGTGAAAGACATTGTTAAATTATGAAAAGGCAAGCATCAAACTTTGAGAAATTTTTGGAAAACACTGTTGAATAATGAATTATCATCTAAAATACTCTTAAAAATCAATAATAAAAGCAAATGAATTAATGAAGAATGGTCCAAAAGCTTTGAGACACCTCAATAAAAAAATAGACAACACATAAACACGTGATAAAATGCTCTACATCATATGTCATGATGGAAATGGAAGTTAAAGCAACAAGGAGTAATATATTACATATCTTCATATAATTTATATAAATTATGTAGCTCTGAATCCACAGAGCTAGAAGTTTTGTATAATTATTTCTCAGGTGTGTTAACTAAATAACTTGGAAATATTCAAAAAGTTTCTAACTGAGAGTCATAGGTAACAAAGATAAAACGTTTTTTTCTTAGCCTATAGCTGCTTAGTGTAACTGAGAGATAGAAAAGTATTATATAAATTTAAATAAACAAAGTAATGTAAAGTTTTAGAATGAAAACAACAACGAGATTCCACTACACACCAACTAGAATGGTCAAAATCCAGGACATTGACTACACAAAATGCTGGCAAGAGTGTGGAGCAACAAGAACGCTCATTCATTGCTGGAAGAAATGCAGCATGGTTCAGCTGCTTTGGAAGACAGTTTGGCATTTGCTTATAAAACTAAACCCTCTCTTACCTGAGGATTCAGCAATTGTGCTTTTTGTTATTTCCCCAAAGGAGTTGGAATTTATGACCATGCAAAACCCTGCATACAGATGTTTATAGCAACCTTACTCATAATTGCCAAAACTTGGAAGAAATTAAGATATTCTTCAGTAGGTGAATCTGTAAAAATATTGCAACATCTAGACAATGACTATTATTCACAAAGCTGAAGAAATGAGCGATCAAGCTGTGAAAAAACATAGAGAAAACTTAAACACATAATACTAAGCAAAAGAAGCCCATCTGAGAAAGGCAATATACTGTGTATTTCCACCTATGTAAGATTCTGGAAATGGCAAAGCTATGGACACCGTAAAAAGATTAGTTGTTGCCAGGGATTAGTGAAAAGAGATAAATAAGTGGAACACAGGGATTTTTCTAGTAGTAAATACACTTTGTATGATACAGTAAGGATAAATACATGTCATTATAGTTGAACGGTTCTATGAAGACCTACAAGACCTTTTAGAACTAACACCCAAAAAAGATGTCCTTTTCATTATAGGGGGCTGGAATGCAAAAGTAGGAAGTTAAGAAACACCTGGAGTAACAGGCAAATTTGGCCTCAGAATGAGGAATGAGGCAGGGCAAAGGCTAATAGAGTTTTGCCCAGAAAATCCACTAGTCATAGCAAACACCCTCTTCCAACAAGACAAGAGAAGACTCTACACATGGACATCACCAGATGGTCAACACCGAAATCAGATTGATTATATTCTCTGCAGCAAAAGATGGAGAAGCTCTATACAGTCAACAAAAAAAAGACCAGGAACTGACTGTGGCTCAGATCATGAACTCCTTATTGCCAAATTCAGACTTAAATTGAAGAAAGTAGGAAAAACCGCTAGACCATTCAGTTATGACCTAAATCAAATCCCTTATGATTATACAGTAGAAGTGAGAAATAGATTTAAGGGCCTAGATCTGATAGATAGAGTGCCTGATGAACTATGGAATCAGGTTTGTGACATTGTACAGGAGACAGGGATCAAGAAATGGAAAAGAAATGCAAAAAAAGCAAAATGGCTGTCTGGGGAGCCCTTACTAATGGCTGAGGAAAGAAGAGAAGTGAAAAGCAAAGGAGAAAAGGAAAGATATAAGCATCTGAATGCAGAGTTCCAAAGAATAGCAAGAAGAGATAGAAAGCCATCTTCAGCAATCAATGCAAAGAAATAGAGGAAAAGAACAGAAAGGGAAAGATTGGAGATCTCTTCAAGAAAATTAGAGATACCAAGGGAACATTTCATGCAAAGATGGGCTCAATAAAGGATAGAAATGTTATGGACCTAACAGAAACAGAAGATATTAAGAAGAGGTGGCAAGAATACACAGAAGAACTGTACAAAAAAGATCTTCATGACCCAGATAATCACCATGGTGTGATCACTCATCTAGAGCCAGACATCCTGGAATGTGAAGTCAAGTGGGCCTTAGAAAGCATCACTACAAACAAAGCTAGTGGAGGTGATGGAATTCCAGTGGAGCTATTTCAAATCTTGAAAGATGATTCTGTAAAAGTGCTGCACTAATATGCCAGCAAATTTGGATAACTCAGCAGTGGCCACAGGACTGGAAAAGGTCAGTTTTCATTCCAATCCCAAAGAAAGGCAATGCCAAAGACTGCTCAAATTACCGCACAATTGCACTCATCTCACATGCTAGTAAAGTAATGCTCAAAATTCTCCAAGCCAGGCTACAGCAATACGTGAAACGTGAAATTCCTGATATTCAAGCTGGTTTTAGGGAAGGCAGAGGAACCAGAAATCAAATTGCCAACATCTGCTGGATCATAGAAAAACCAAGAGAGTTCCAGAAAAACATCTATTTCTGCTTTATTGACTATGCCAAAGCCTTTGACTGTGTGGATCACAATAAACTGTGGAAAATTCTGAGAGAGATGGGAATACCAGATCACCTGACCTGCCTCTTGAGAAATCTGTATGAAGGTCAGGAAGCAACAGTTAGAACTGGACATGGAACAAGAGACTGGTTGCAAATAGGAAAAGGAGTCCATCAAGGCTGTATATTGTCACCCTGCTTATTTAACTTAAATGCAGAGTACATCATGAGAAACGCTGGACTGGAAGAAACACAAGCCTGAATCAAGATTGCCGGGAAAAATATCAACAACCACAGGTATGCAGATGACACCACCCTTATGGCAGAAAGTGAAGAGGAGCTAAAAAGCCTTTTGATGAAAGTGAAAGAGGAGAGTGAAAAAGTTGGCTTAAAGCTCAACATTCAGAAAACAAAGATCATGGCATCCCGTCCCAACACTTCATGGGAAATAGATGGGGAAACAGTGAAAACAGTGTCAGACTTTATTTTTTGGGGCTCCAAAATCACTGCAGATGGTGACTGCAGCCATGAAATTAGAAGACGCTTACTCCTTGGAAGAAAAGTTATGACCAAACTAGATAGCATATTCAAAAGCAGAGACAAAACTTTGCTGACTAAGGTCTGTCTAGTCAAGGCTATGGTTTTCCCAGTAGTCATGTATGGATGTGAGAGTTGGACTGTGAAGAAGGCTGAGCACTGAAGAATTGATGCTTTTGAACTGTGTTGTTGGAGAAGACTCTTGAGAGTTCCTTGGACTGCAAGGAGATCCAACCTGTCCATTCTGAAGGAGATCAGCCCTGGGATTTCTTTGGAAGGATTGATGCTAAAGCTGAAACTCCAGTACTTTGGCGACCTCATGTGAAAAGTTGACTCATTGGAAAAGACTCTGATGCTGGGAGGGATTGGGGGCAGGAGGAGAAGGGGAAGACAGAGGATGAGATGGCTGGATGGCATCACTGACTCGATGGACGTGAATCTGAGTGAACTCCGGAAGTTGGTGATAGACAGGGAAGCCTGGAATGCTGCAATTCATGGGATCCCAAAGAGTCGGACATGACTGAGCGACTGATCTGAACTGAATAGGGTCGTCTAAGCTCATAGAATGCACACCAGGATTAAGTATACAAAACAAGGTGTTTGAGTGTTTTTATGCCAATATATTTCATTAGTTGTAACAAATTATCATCCTAATGTGGCATGTTTGTATCCGGTGAGATTATGCATTTGTGTGGAGATAGAAAAATGATGTCCTTTTCATTATAGGGTACTAGAATGCAAAAGTAGGAAGTAAAGATATACTTGGAGTAAAGGGCAAGTTTGGCCTTGGAGTACAACGTGATGCATGCCAAAGGCTAACAGAATTTGGCCAAGAGAACACACTGGTCATAGCCAACACCCTCTTCAATACCACAGGAGGTTCCATGTCCATCTCTACACATGAACATCATCAGATGTTCGATACTGAAATCAGATTGATCATAATTTTTGCAGCCGAAGATGGAGATGCTCTATACAGTCAGCAAAAACAAGACCAGGAGTTGACTATAGCTCAGATCATGAACTTATTATTGTAAAACTCAGACTTAAAATGAAGAAAGTAGTGAAAATCACTAGAACATTCAGGTTATGACCTAAATCAAATGCCTTATGATTATACAGTGGAAGTGACAAATAGATTCAAGAGATTAGATCTGATAGTGTGCCTGAAGAACTATGGACAAGGTACATAATATTGTACAGAAGGGAGTGATCAAAACCATCCCCAAGAAAAAGGAATGCAAAAAGGCAAAATGGTTCTCTGAGGAAGCTTCACAAATAGCTGAAAAAGAAGAGAAGTGAGAGGTAAAGCAGAAAGGGAAAGATATACTTATCTGAATCCAGAGTTCCAAAGAATAGCAAGGAGATATAAGAAAGCCTTCCTAAGTGATCAATACAAAGACATAGAGAAAAACAATAGAATGGGAAAGACTAGAGATTCAAGAAAATTATAGATGCCATGGGAACAATTTATGCAAAGATGCACACATTAAAGGACAGAAATTGTATGGAGTTAACAGAAGAAGAAGATATTAAGAAATGTTACTGGAGGTGATGGAATTCCAGCTGAGCTATTTCAAATCCTAAAAGATGATGCTGTGGAAGTGCTGCACTCAACACGCCAGCACTCTTTGAAACTCAGCAGTGGCCACAGGATCAGAAAGGTCAGTTTCATTCCAGTCCCAAAGAAAGGCAATGCCACTATGGCACAATTGCACTCATCTCACATACTAGCAAAGTAACGCTCAAAATTCTCCAAGCCAGGGTTCAACAGTATATACACCATGAACTTCCAGATGTTCAAGCTGGATTTAGAAAAGGTGGAGGAACCGGAGATAAAATTGCCAACATCTGTTGGATCATCAAAAAAGCAAGAGAATTCCAGAAAAACATCTACTTTTACTTCATTGACTACACTAAATCCTTTGATTCTGTGAATTACAACAAACTGTAGAAAATTCTTCAAGAAATGTGTATACTAGACCACCTAACCTGACTCCTGAGAAACCTGTATGCAGGCCAAGAAGCAACAGTTAGAATAGGGCATGAAACAATGTACTGGTTAAAAACTGGTGAAGAAGTATGTCAAGGCTGTATATTGTGATCCTGCTTATTTAACATCTATGCAGAGTACATCATATGAAATGATGTATAAGCTGAATGAAGCACAAGCTGGAATCAAGATTGCCAGGAGAAATATCAATAACTTCAGATATGCAGATGGCACATCCTTTACGGCAGAAAGCAGAGAGGAACTAAAGAGCCTCTTGATGAAAAGTGAAAAAGGAGAGCAAAAAAGTTGGCATAAAACTCAACAGTCAAAAAATGAGGATTGTGGCATCCAGTTCCATCACTTCATGGCAAATGGATGGGAAAAAAACAGAGGGACAGACTTTCTTATCTTGGGCTCCAAAATCACTGCAGATAGTGGCACCATAAAGAAAGCAGAATGCCAAAGAATTCATGCTTTTGAACTGTGTTTTTGGAAAAAATTTTTGAGAGTCCCTTGGACTGCAAGTAGGTCAAACCAGTCCATCCTAAAGGAAATCAGTCCTGAATATTCATTGGAAGGACTGATGCTGAAGCTGAAGCTCCAATACTTTGGCCACCTGATGTGAAGAACTGACTCATTGGAAAAGATCCTGATGCTAGGAAAGAATGAAAGCAGGAGGAGAAGGGGACGACAGAGGATGAGATGGTTGGATAGCATCACCAACTCGATGGACCTGAGTTTGAGCAAGCTCTGGGAGTTGGTGATGGACAGGGAAGCCTGGAATGCTTAAGTCCATGGGGTCACAAAGAGTCAACATGACTGAACTGAACTGAGCAGATATGAGAGCTTCCCTGATGGATCAGCAATACAAAAAAAAAAAAAAAAAAACTGCCTGCCAATGCAGGAGATGTGGGTTTGATCTCTGGGTTGGGAAGATCCACTTTAGGGAGCAAAAACAAACCACTGCTGTATTCTTGCCTGGGTAATCCCATGGACAGCAGTGCCTGGCAGGTTATAGTCCATGGGGTCACAAAAGAGTTGGACATGACTAAGCATCTAAACAACAGCAACAAGTGTTATATGAGAACTGTCTGTACCTCCTATTCATTTTTTCTATGAATCTATAGCTCCTCTAAAAAATAAACTCTATATATTAAAAATAAATGTTCAGCACTATTAATCAGTAGGGAAGTGCAGTCAAAACCATAATGAGATATCATCTCATGACTGATAGAATGGCTGTCATCAGAAAGATAAGAGATAATTTTTGGTGAGGCTGTGGAGAAAAGCAAAACTTTGTGCACTGTTAGTGGGAATGTAAATTGGTCCAGCTATTATGGAAAACAATATGGACATCCTCAAAATACTGAAAGTAGTACTGACAAATGATCCAGCAATTCCACTCCTAGAGATATATCCTAAGAAACAAAATCACCATCTTGAAGAGATATTTGCACATCCCCCTGTGAAAGTGAAAGTCACTCAGTCGTGTCTGACTATTTGTGACCCCATGGACTATACAGTCCATGGAATTTTCCAGGCCAGAATACTGGAGTGGGTAGCTGTTCCCTTCTCCAGAGGATCTTCCCAACCCAGGGACTACCCCTCTCCACTGTGAATTGCAGCATTATTCACAATAGTTAAAATATGGAACAACAACAAAAAGTAAATGTTATTGATAGATGGATACATAAAAAATGCAATACACATAATGGAATATTTCTCAGCCATAAAAAGAATTTATAGCAACACAGGTGGACCTTAGGGTGTTATGCTAAGTGAAATAATTCAAGGAGAGAACAGTAGCATATGATCTCAATTATTTGTGGAATAAAAGAAAAAGGAATCCATAAAGAAAGAAAATAGATTGATGGTTTCCAGAGGAAGGAAGAAGGAAAATGGGCAATGCTGGTCCAGTTTTTTTTTTTTTTTTTTTTTTTTAAATAAACTTCCAAATAAAATAAATCAGTTTTGAGGATGTAATTATATATATATATTTCTTTTTTTTTCTTTTTTTCTTTCCTGAAATACTTGTGGTGGAATTAGAGTAGGTGGAAGAAAGGAACTTAAAAATAAAAGGAGTCAGTAACAGATACAAGGGCACATCTTAATAAGACAAGAAAGACAACCTCTGCCTTTCAGCCTTAATTTCGTGTCTCAGGGCCTGTTTATGCCTTAGTCAAGAAGCAGGAACACAAGCCAGGACTTGTTTGTTCTCCCTAGAATATTCTTACAATAAAGCAGATTTTGAAAATCTCATGACTCAGATCAATACTCATAAACTCACTGCACACTACCATTCCTTTGCACGGGGCTTAAAAACAACACCTATTGGACAGTGCCACAATTTTGGTTATCTACTGATTTTCTTGTTCAATTTATACACAATGATCTTTACCTTGATAACTACTATACTAGAGATACTTTAAAATAAAACAAAGCTATGACTGAGGTCTAATAATCTATCACTGCATCCCAAGTGGTGCTTGTGATAAAGAATCCACATGCCAATGCAGGCAACGTAAGAGATGCGGATTTGATCCCTGGGTTGGGAAGATACCCTGAAGAAGGGCATGACAGCCCACTCCAGCATTCTTGCCTGGACAATCCCATAGGTAGAAGAGCCTGGTGAGCTACAGTCCATAAGGTCAAAAAAGTCAGGCATGGCTGAAGCAACTCAACATGCACAGCCTAAATTAAGATGGTTCCCATAAAATCTGTAGTAGGAACGTATAGTTTTGCATTTCAAATACTTGCCTATATTTAAGATTTGGCTACATAGTCTCAGTTCAGTTCAGTTCAGTCGTTCAGTCGTGTCTGACTCTTTGCGACCCATGAATTGCAGCATGCCAGGCCTCCCTGTCCATCACCGACTCCCAGAATTCACTCAGACTCATGTCCATTGAGTCAGTGATGCCATTCAGACAGCTCATCCTCTGTCTTCCCCTTCTCCTCCTGCCCCCAATCCCTCCCAGCATCAGAGTCTTTTCCAATGAGTCAACTCTTTGCATGAGGTGGCCAAAGTACTGGAGTTTCAGCTTTAGCATCAATCCTTCCAAAGAAATCCCAGGGCTGAGCTCCTTCAGAATGGACAGGTTGGATCTCCTTGCAGTCCAAGGGACTCTCAAGAGTCTTCTCCAACACCACAGTTCAAAAGCATCAATTCTTTGGCACTTAGCTTTCTTCACAGTCCAACTTTCACATCCATACATGACCACTGGAGTCTAACGGAATGTTAACTTTTCTCAATCCCCGGATTAGAACTACATCACCATCTCTTCTTCCTTATCACATTTGTCATTTTGCTCAGTTACTTTTTATCTGTAGCTTGGGTGTTATTCAATGAACTATAATTTTTTCCCAGGAAAATGTGCTTTATAATCTATACTGTTTCAAGACCAAAAATCACTAGAGTAATTAATTGAATGAGAAGCATTAAAAACTCAAATTACTGTTCCACAGAGAAATATACTTCATTCTTGATTACTTTTCTGCATGTATCAAAATATATTTTCTTAGAAATCTATTCATAAAACCATGATACATTTTGTTTTTATTCTGTCAGGTTGGGAGCCAAAATGAAAACTTGCAGAAAAGTGTAAAAAGAATCGTCAAAAAAATTCAAGTTAGCGAATCTTTGCATTACAACAAATACATACATTTTCTTTGAGTAACACATGGTTTGGACAGGTGTTGCTATTAATAACAGGAAATTTGCATATTTTGCAAACAAATTTACATATGTACCATAATACGTAACATTGCATACATAAATTTTCACAGATACATCTCTCTCGTTTAAAATACTTTATCAATAATGCTTACTATATCAAAATCCAGTATATCTATTCACAAGACCTAAAATGAAGAATAGATTATCAGTTAAGTCAGTGGGAAATGAAATTCCACCACAGGATCAAAAAGGTAATGCTTTCAAAATTATAATTAAACAATATCTTTAAAATTAAGATGTTGAAAATAATAGTGATATGCTTTTATATTAAAAAATGCTGCTGTGATTAAAAACTCTTTTTTTCTGTCTAGTGTTGTGTTGAGGAAGCATGGATATCTGAGAACTTATTCTTCCCTTTGTATTTTTGGCCAACAGCCAGTTAAGGCTGTAACTCTAGCCTGTGGAAATTGGTTGAGTAAATGGAGACAATGAACCAGATGCAGTGCATGAAGATTAGGGAGGCTGAAATTATAGAGTTAGTGAGTTGTGATTCTATTGTTTCAGCGGGGACTTCCACTCCTACTGTGGGAGGAGGGGTGTAGAAAGAAACACAACATCAATCAAAATAGTTTTCCAGTATATAGGCATGTTTATTTCTATCTCAAATGCCTTCCAGTGTATTAGGTTTACCTATATGAAGAGATATTAATGAAGTTTTCTGTATGTTGGATCATATTTTTCTTTTTCTCTAACCAAATCTGCTGGCCCGCTGTGGAAGAGACTTGAAAAAAATATGTTGTGGGCATCTAATAACAGAAAGACACATTTATACATTTAATCTCAGGGCACTTAAAAAAATATTCTGTCAGTGGAGTCTTAAACTTTTGCACATAATTAGCTGTTCTTCTTGTTTATAATTTATAAATCAGCTCAAGATGATTTGATTATTTGTAAATTACATATATTTTATTTCTGAACTTGTAGCATCTCTCACTGGAGAAGGAAGTGGCAACCCACTCCACTATTCTTGCCTGAAGAATCCTATGGCCAGAGGAGCCTGGCAGGCTACAGTCCATAGCGTCGCTAAGAGTTGGACATAACTGAAGTGACTTAGCAGTAGCAGCAGCAGCATTTCTCAAAAAAGGTATATTATATGACCCTTACAAGAAAACATTTGACATTAACATGCTCTCAGTGCTCTGCAGAAACAGACTATTATTTTCAGTTTGTGATATTTTTTCATTTCCTCAAATTGTATAACATTTATGACACTGATCAAGCAACTTCATATGTGTTATGTTTCCCTGGGAAATGGTGCAGCTTGTCATTTTTCCTCCCGTATGTGTAACAGTACTGCATACCTCTACACAGTTTACAGGGAAAATCTTACATTTTGATACATAAGCCAATGAAAGAAAAGGAAAAAGTCAAGTGACCTTGACATTCTTAATAAATTCAAGAAAAAATATTCTTCAGGTAGATATTAAAGTTATTAAATCATTGCTAATTAACTTTTAGCAGTTATCAAGCCTAGCACATTCTGTGAAACCTTCCATTTGGAAAAACCAGACTGAAATAATTCATCTATCTGATGTGCGTTACTAAAACAACTTACTCTATCTTGTTTAAGTTGAACATCAATTAAGTAAAGTGTAGGAAATAATTCACAGAATCTCAATCACGCCTAGAGAATCAAGTGTAGAAAAGTCTATGAGACCGGGAAAAAATTCTAATTACATTATACTTCCACCATCAATGGTGGAAGTATTCAGGGTGGATGCAATACCACTATCTTTGGACAAGGTAAGGCAAATCTTGAGTATAAAATTTAACTTCTCATTCTTTTGAGATTCCTGTAGGGATAAACCTGGAAAGAAATTAATATTCCTAAATGGTACCCTATCAAAAGTATATACTCCAACATTAACTAGAAGTATAAATATTATTCATAATATTTATTTTTAAATAAAATATTAATTATTGAGTTTATTTCTGGCATATTCATTTAGGTAATTAAAATTATGACATGCTTCTTAATTTGTGTTGCTATCCTTTAAATATTTTCTTCTCCTTGTTAGGGGAAGCACACTGACTGAAACTGCCCACCTTGGCCAGGCACCATAGTAACCATTTGCATGAATTGTTTTGCAGGAGGTCCTGGTAAGGAACACAGAACTAATAAGCCACTACCAACCGAAAGAGTTCAGGAACGGTCAAAAGGAGACACCCCAGTCCGACCACTTCCCAGAATCCTTCTCTCTGGCATCCATCTTGGCTGAACAAGGCATGCACCACCAGGAAGGACTTTGAGTAAGAATGATTGGCTAAATCCCATCACCATAAAACCCAAAACTGCGAGCTACTTGGCAGAGCTGTTCTCCTGGGTTCCCTTACTCTACTGCAAGAAATTTTATTGGGAAAGTGCACCTGGGTGCTCTTTCCAAATAAAATTTCTTGCAGTGTCAGCACATGTGTCTCCTCGGACAATTTATTTCTGAGGGTTAGACAAGAACCCAGTTTCAGGCCTTGGAAGGGGTCTCCCTTCCTGCAACATTATTACTCCTTCAAAATCAAAGAATGATTTTCTGCAACATAAGCATAGATTTTGTATACAGAATGACCTCATATTTGACTATTAGTACAGTCAAGATACTAAGAGATAGTGTTGATAGAAGAAATGTTTGTAATCATTTGTTTTATCAAAATGCAACTTCTTATCATAGAAAATAGGAATAGTAAAGTTTTCACTAACATGTGATACTAGAGCTAAGAACAGTTTTCATCTCTCCAAAATTATTGAGATAATAAATATATTCTAAAATGGTGTCAAATAACTGAATATTGTAATTGTGTGTAGAAAAATATCAGATTGGAAATCCATTTAATTGACTGTTGCTTTTAAAATACGAAATCAACACACAGAAATCCCTTGCATTCCTATACACTAATTATGAGAAAATAGAATGAGAAATTAAGGAAACAATTCCATTCACCATTGCAATGAAAACAATAAAATACTTACGATTATATCTTCCTAAAGAAACAAAAGACCTATATATAGAAAACTATAAAACACTGGTGAAAGAAATCAAAGAAGACACTAATAGATGGAGAAATATACCATGTTCATGGATCGGAAGAATCAATACAGTGGAAATGAATATACTACCCAAAACAATCTATAGATTCAATGCAATCCCTATCAAGCTACCAACGGTATTTTTCACAGAGCTAGAACAAATAGTTTCACAATTTGTATGGAAATACAAAAAACCTCTAACAGCCAAAGCAATCCTGAGAAAGAAGAATGGAACTGGAGGAATCAACCTGCCTGACTTCAGGCTCTGCTACAAGCCACAGTCATCAAGACAGTTTGGTACTGGCACAAAGACAGAAATATAGATCAATGGGACAAAATAGAAAACCCAGAGATAAATCCACACACCTATGAACATCTTATTTTTGACAAAGGAGGCAGGAATATAAAATGGAGAAAGGACAATCTCTTTAACAAGTGGTACTGGGAAAACTGGTCAAGCACTTGTAAAAGAATGAAACTAGAACGCTTTCTAACACCATACACAAAAATAAACTCAAAATGGATTAAAGATCTAAACGTAGACCAGAAACTATAAAACTCCTAGAGGAGAACATAGGCAAAACAATCTCTGACATAAATCACAGCAGAATCCTCTATGACCCACCTCCAAGAATATTGGAAATAAAAGCAAAAATAAACAAACGGGACCTAATTAAAATTAAAATATAAAAGTGGACTAAAGACCCCTGTTCAATGTCTGGCCTTGAGCTGGCCCACTGTTCTAACAGTGTCTCTCATTCTAATCAATTATTTCCTTCTCATTCTGTCTCATGTCTGGAAACTCTTTTCCAACCCGCACCCAGACCACGACATTAACCATTATCAGATCTTCTTTATTCTCATGGTAAAACAACGTCACTCAGTTCAGTTCAGTCTCTCAGTCGTGTCCGACTCTTTGCGACCCCATGAGTCGCAGCACACCAGGCCTCCCTGTCCATCACCATCTCCCAGAGTTCACTCAGACCCACGTCCATCGTGTCCGTGATGCCATCCAGCCATCTCATCCTCTGTCGTCCCCTTCTCCTCCTGCCCCCAATCCCTCCCAGCATCAGAGTCTTTTCCAATGAGTCAACTCTTTGCATGAGGTCGCCAAAGTACTGGAGCTTCAGCTTTAGCATGGCTGATCTCCTTCAGAATGGACTGGTTGGATCTCCTTGCAGTCCAAGGGACTCTCAAGAGTCTTCTCCAACACCACAGTTCAAAAGCATCAATTCTTTGGCACTCAGCTTTCTTCACAGTCCAGCTCTCACATCCATACATGATCACAGGAAAAATCATAGCCTTGACTAGATGGACCTTAGTCAGCAAAGTATTGTCTCTGCTTTTGAATATGCTATCTAGGTTGGTCATAACTTTTCTTCCAAGGAGTAAGCGTCTTTTAATTTCATAACTGCAGTCACCATCTGCAGTGATTTGGGAGCCCCCAAAAATAAAGTCTGACACTGTTTCCACTGTTTCCCCATCTATTTCCCATGAAGTGATGGGACCAGATGCCATGATCTTCGTTTTCTCAATGTTGACCTTTAGGCCAACTTTTCGCTCTCCTCTTTCACTTTCATCAAGAGGCTATTTAGCTCCTCTTCACTTTATGCCATAAGGGTGGTGTCATCTGCATATCTGAGGTTATTGATATTGCTCCCGGAAATCTTGATTCCAGCTTGTGTTTCTTCCAGTCCAGCGTTTCTCATGATGTACTTTGCATATAAGTTAAATAAACAGGGTGACAATATACAGCCTTGACATACTCCTTTTCCTATTTGCAACCAGTCTCTTGTTCCATGTCCAGTTCTAACGGTTGCTTCCTGACCTGCATACAGATTTCTCAAGAGGCAGGTCAGGTGGTCTGGTATTCCCATCTCTCTCAGAATTTTCCACAATTTATTGTGATCCACACAGTCAAAGGCTTTGGCATAGTCAATAAAGCAGAAATAGATATTTTTCTGGAACTCTCTTGCTTTTTCCATGATCCAGAGGATGTTGGCAATTTGATCTCTGGTTCCTCTGCCTTTTCTATATCAATGTCATTAGCTACTCCAAATGTACTTACCTATCTACCTAGTAGACAGGTATTAGTCCTTGGTAATGCCTATCTGTTAGTCCCTACATTAGCTAGCCCATGTAATTCTTTCAGTACGTAGATTATTTCTTGTCAGAGCAAGGGCTTTACTTTATAACTTGGGTTACTATAAGATCCACCTCTTACTTTTAACAAAGAGGCAATGAAGATTGCAATTGACTATTTTGAAAATCTCAAGAAAAATCCATGAAAACACTTGTCCTATGTGAGCTCTTTGTACAGTCCCAAGAAAAATACCTGCTGCCTTCTTCAGGAAAGTGGGAGAGAATTATGTTTCCCACCCTAGAGGATTCCGGAGAATCTGAAGGGTTCAAAATTTGCAAGCTCACTTATCCAGATGCCCCTGTCCTAGGTCTCACCCTTCCCAGGCTTTTCCAAGCCTTTGACACAGGAAACCTATTAAGACTGGACATAGAGTTTACACTGAAGTTGTGTTATCATCATTCAAAACCTTAAGCTAGATTTATACTGGCTGCAGGAGATGTGGGTCTGCTTAAAACCTGAAATAGAGGCCCTCTACATTTACAGCTTTCCTTAAGTGAGCAAATGTCTTCCAGGGTACTGTAATTTTCTTTTGACCAAACTTCAAATGCAGTTATTAAAAAGCCAAGCAATTCAACAATTGTCATAATTATTACTCCTGCAGTATTCAAGCAGCAAAGTCAAAGCTTATTATAAAGTCAAACATTGTGCTCCAGTGTTTCTCATACAAATTAATTACAGATGGGAACTTAGCATTTATGTTGTGTTACATATGGGAGAAATAGGAAACCTAATTACCACCAGTAATATGGTCCTTTTAGTTGAGGAGTAATGTAGGTCAAAAATCCATCCTGGACATCTACTATTTAGGATCCTTCCTGGCAGCCACTGTCATACACAGGTTCATCAGAAAGCAGAATCTGAGGGAGATTCTGAAGAAAGATAATTTCAAAGAAATAGGTCAGAGTGAAGTACAAGGACAGAAACCAGCAAGGGCCAATTTAAGGATTTGTTATCAAGATGGCCACAACTAATTGAGATGAATTGCTTGATATATTTGGACTATCCACAAGCAAGCCATACAAACGCATCTCAGAACTGGCCCTCTTGGCAAAATGTATTCAATAAATCTTATCTCATTGTTTTCAGAAAGATAGTAAATAACTCTAGCATCTGGTAGCTGTTTCTACTAGTTTAGCTATGGCGTTCTCTTATTGACACAATATTTTTCATTGCATCAACATCAGACAAGGGGTCTCTCTGACTGCCATAGAACAAGAGAAAAAAGGACAAAAGTAAATATACTTTGCAAGTATGAAAGCATGCCCAAACATGCCCTTCTTCTCATAGTGTCTTCTTCAATGACCATCCGAGCCCCTCACTGTTCCTCTGGCATTCAAGATTTAAAAAAAAAAAAAAAAAAACTTAATCTTCAAGTTATATCTGACATCTTACAGTATTCAATCCAGAACAGCCTAAACTTCCTTGAACCTTCCAACAAATGTAATAGATGTCCAAAAGTCTATGGTAATACGGTAATTAATCAGAGTTTTCCTGAGAAATTGAAGCAATAAGAGAGATTAGATAGATACAGAGATACATATATAACAGGCTGCTGATGCTGCTAAGTCGCTTCAGTCATGTCCGACTCTGTGTGACCCCATAGACGGCAGCCCACCAGACTCCACTGTCCCTGGGATTCTCTAGGCAAGAACACTGGAGTGGGTTGCATTTCCTTCTCCAATGCATGAAAGTGAAAAGTGAAAATGAAGTTGCTCAGTCGTGTCCGACTGTTTGCAACCCCATGGGCTGTAGCCTACCGGGCTCCTCCATCCATGGGATTTTCCAGCTAAGCCTACTGGAGTGGGTTGCCATTTCCTTCTCCGTATATAGCAGGAGAGTTATTATAACATTTGGCTTACATAATTATGTATCTTGAGGCGTCCCACAGTTAGCTGTCGGCAGACCAGAGAACCAGGAAAGCCAGTGGTGGAATTCAGTTCAAGTACACGTGACTGAGAATGGGGCATTGATGATGCAAATTCTATCTTGGTCCAAGGTCCAGGAACCAAAAGTATCAAGGCCTGAGTGCAGGAGCAGATGGATGTCCCAGCTCAAGTAAAGAGATCACATTCACCCTTCCTCCAGCTATTTTGTTCTATTCGGGTCCTCAATGGATGGTATGATGCCCATGATCATTGGAGAGGGTGATCTTTCCTCAGTTTGCCAATTCAAAAGCTTATCTCTCCCAGAACACTCTCACAGACAACCATACAAATAATGTTTTATCATCTATCTGGGAATCCTGTGTCCCAGTCAAGCTGACAAACCGAATTCATGATTATAAGTTCCTAATAACAATTATAGGTAGGGTGCCAAACATTTCATTGTTTCCAGTCTTCTTTTCTACCAGCACATAACAAACCTAACTTTGAACATTCTATAGTCTTTGCCTGGTGAGCACCAATGGAGGAATAGGTTAAACTTTGAAACTGCCCATGTTTGGGTACCAAGTTGATTACCATGGGAACCTCAACAGCACAGCTCCAGAACATAAGGTAGTGCTATCACATGTGTTTTCATGAATCTTTCCAGAGGCCATAGTAACATGCTGCCAGAGATGGGAGCTAACTGAATTTGATGTGAGATATATGCAATCTTGGATATGTTAAGTATCTACACAAAATTGAGAAGTTATTTGTAGGACAATGAGGAATGAACTCCTCAAGCTAATCAGAATTTACATATAGAAAACACACTATAGAAAACTATATCAAGATAATAATATATTATAACTCTAATGATCATTGTATATGGTATATGATCAAATGGTACACTAGGAAAATTATATCAAGATGATGAGTATTAGTTAAAATGATTGCACAGTGAACATTTCAAAATTATGACTATGAAATTTTAGATATCTCATGAACCGGTTTAATACATACCCATTTCAAATTATGAATTTGCTTATAAGTTTAGCTGCGATGGACGAATATCTTCTCTGAAGTTATCTCTACATATTGAAAAAAAAATGAATTTGAACTGTAAAAAATGGTCTCTAATTCACTACAATAGCCAGGATGGTCCCCTGGAGAAGAGGTGAGCATTGAGGTAACCATTTAAAGGTTTTATAGATTGTAGTAAATAACTGAAATGGCTCTCCAATGAGACTGTTGCTAAAATAGACTGTTAAGATTTGTGTAGACCTGTTGTCCTGTGAGCTCTAGATACTTCACATTTCCCTTCCTTATGTTTCCCTTGAGATTTGCACTGATATTTAAACAAAATAGCTGTCTGGAGATATTTTTCAGTTCTGGAAAACAACACTTTTTCATCTAGGTTTCTCATGCCAGAGTGACCATTTACAGAATTCTTCTTCTAGAACAATATGAGAAGAATTGTTTCCTTTTCTTCAGTAAATAAAATATTTTCAATTTTAATATTAGCTTTTATCTTCTATAAAATGTTGAAAAACTAGGCTTAACATTTTAAATGTGCCTTGTTACTTATTACTATAATATACTTTTTATTAATCCAGAATAAGACAAATTTTCCTCACTTTAAACCATATAATTGATATTAAAATCGGATGTAAAAATCTCAGCTTTAGGTCAGATGGTTTATTGTCTTTATCCTTCATTCATGTATTCCTTTATTCAGCCAATAAATATTTATTGAATATTTTTGTACCAGGCACCATGCCAGGTACTTGAAAACAGTTGTAAACATGATGTCCTCAACCCCTGTTCTCATGAGGTCTATAATTTAATACCATTATGCTTAAGAATCTCACAGTAAATATGAAAAAGGCTTTTAGTATTGGGGATGACCTTTAGGAGATACTGAAATGCAATTTTAATATTATCTGCAAGTACACAGGTATTTTCTTATGCAGATTTGGAGAAGAAGACTTTCTTATCAATCAGAGAAGTTATTCTCTTTATGAGAAATGTAATTTGGTAATAGATATTCCAAAATAGTACTTTCCCACCATAAGCACCTTGGTTTTTCGCTTGGCAAACACTGAAAAGAAATGAGCAACTGAAAATAGCATGAGTATTTCTGTTTTTTTTTTTTAAATCTTGGTCACTTAATAGTTCATCAAGCCTGCTGCTGCTGCTGCTGCTGCTAAATCACAGCAGTCGTGTCCTACTCTCTGCGACCCCATAGACGGCAGCCCACCAGGCTCCCCTGTCCCTGGGATTCTCCAGTCATGAACACTGGAGTGGGTTGCCATTTCCTTCTCTAATGCATGAAAGTGAAAAGTGAAAGTGAAGTCGTTCAGTCGCGTCGGACTCAGCGAACCCATGGACTGCAGCCTACCAGGCTCCTCCCTCCATGGAATTTTCCAGGCAAGAGTACTGGAGTGGGGTGCCATTGACTTCTCCGTTCATCAAGCCTAGGATATCTTTATTTTAGCATTAGCATCACTGTCTTCTTTGAGAAAAATGTGAGCAGTATTTGGTTGAAACTGCAAAATCAGCTGAAGG
This sequence comes from Budorcas taxicolor, assembly GCF_023091745.1. Classification (NCBI taxonomy): domain Eukaryota; kingdom Metazoa; phylum Chordata; class Mammalia; order Artiodactyla; family Bovidae; genus Budorcas; species Budorcas taxicolor. The sequence continues at coordinate 49,500,996 of NC_068915.1, read as the reverse complement.
AACAACAAAAATACCTTCAAAATGGTTAATACCAAGAACTACAAATAAGAACTATTTTTCCCTCTTTATGCAAATTCTGACATTGCAAATAAGTAAAAACAATAAATAAGGCATCTTCTCATGTATAATTATTTTGAATAAAAATTTCCCATTGATTAGTACAATTATTCTGTAAAAGGAGACTATAATGTAAAAGAGGCAAAGGAATAAATAAACAAAATGTAGAAGTATATTTACAGGAGGATATTAATTATGAGATTATTTACCAAAAGGTAGGTAGTGAATTACCTTAAATATATTAATAAATGAAATTCCAAATTTGTATGGTTTAAAATGTAAGTGAAAGGCAAGATATGATAATTCAGTAATTATTATATCCACTTTATGTCTAGTTTGGGTTCTTTTAAAATTTTTATGAAAATTTACTTCTTTTTAAAAAAAATAAGTGAAATAAATTTAAAATCTAGTTTTGTTTTTTTTTAAACATATTTCTCTGAAAATGAATGCTTTGGAGATGATAACTGACTCATTAACTTTTTTCAATCAGTTATATGCAGGGATATATTCTGCATATATGCAGACATCATTAAAAAATTTTTGCAGTGATAATTTTATAACCAAAGTTATAACGATGTTTAGAAAAGAATGAAAGCATGTGAGATCTCAAACTCCTGTTAAAATATTTCATTTAATCTTTTCCTCCATTCTTTAATAGTTGCCAAATAGAAACACATTAAAAAAATACTGAGTAGTAATACATATTTAACATTATCAAATGTATGCATGCAATATCAGTTACTGCCAGAAACAAGAAGTATTGGAAGGTTTTGACTGCAAAACCCCAGGAGGAAACTTTAGAGTGATGGAATTTTCTGTACCCTGACTGTGGTAGTGATTGTATGAGTCTGTTCGTTTCTTTATACTCTCAACACTGTACACTCCATGAAAGTAAAGTTTTTTATTTGTAAAATTTTTAAAAAATGAATAAAGTAGATCTAAGTGTTTACTTTCTAGGCTTTTCATGTAATATGCAAAAATTTTCATAAGATAAAAATTTCATGTTCTACAACCTACTATTTATATGTTATCAGGTTTATATTTCTTATTATTCTATATTAATGAACTCATAATCTTTACCAAATACTGTTTTAAGAGTTTTATTTTTATACTTCAAATTATGCTTAACTGGTATTAAATTTTTTATGTTATGATTTTAATATGTTTTTATTACTTAAGTTTCCTGGAATTCTTGTGTTTGTAGATGTCCCAGTTCCTGTTTCCTTTCCCAAGAAGTCCCAGCCTAAGTATATCAACTTTGCCTAGGTTTTAAATTATTTCACTTTCCTATGAACCCTATGAATTAATTTCTTAAACATCAGTACCCTCCCTTTCCCTGTGATAGAGATACCTCTGACTTGTAAGCAACATGCCTACACTAGGAACAATGCCCATCTACAACCTGGACCAAACCAACACAAGAGGATGCATTTTCCAATTGATATCAAGAATGTTGAAAATTTAATGACTGTATTTACCAGAAAATTTCTAATGCCAAAATTTACTGGAGGAGACATAGAAAACACTAACAAGAAATTCAATCAGAGATAACACTCAAAAAACTTACATCCAAATTTTTTTATACTAGAAGTTGCTTTTGGTTTTGTTTTGTTTTTGATAGGTAAGAAGTAGATTTACCTAGAGAGATACATTCCATAGATAGAATTCCCTCTGCCTCAAAAGGCTGGTATGTCAGAGGTTTAACAAGCCTTTATATTTGAAATAATATCTATGTTATTTGTGTTATTATAGATCAAAATCAGATGAAAATCCCACCTTCACATATTATCTGAATCTTAATTCCCAAAGCTGTTACCCAAATTAATGATAAATGCCATATTCAATCAGATAAAATTTGAAAATATAAAGTTGATGAATAAATTTGACACAAATTATCAGCAAATTTTTCCTAAAGTTTACATGAAAATTCCAAAATATTTTTAAAGGATTTTAACCTTAGGCAGGAAGTAGGAGAGAGCAGGAGCAAGCCTCTATCGGAAGTGTCCATGGAGTTCCCTGTGCCATCATAGAATGACAGCAGTGGTAGTATCATCAGAGTGGGCTTGTCACAGACCTTTATTCTTTCCAGAGACCCAACACACTGGGAAGAGCACTTAAATGTTTTCTTATCCCCCACTTCTTGCTTTAAGAAACTTAAGAGAACTCATTGGAGAGAGCAACCATGGACTTTTAGCCCTCGGGGTGAAGAGACTGCAGAGGGTCAGTGTGGAACTCAGAGATCTGTACTGACACTGGGGACAAGAGTTCACTCCACAGTGAAGTTTGAAAGTGAAAGTGTTAGTCAGTCATGTTCAGCTCTGTGTGACCGTATGGACTGTAGCCAACCAGGCCATCTGTCTACGGAGCTCTCCAGACAATACTCGAGTGGGTTCCCATTCCCTTCTTCCGGGGATCTTCCCAACCCAAGGATCTAACCTGGGTCTTCTGCATTGCAGGCAGATTATTTATTATTTGAGCCACAAACTCACTGCCACTTAAACTCATTAAAATTTCCTCCAGAAAACTAGTATTTTCTCTGGTATAAACATTTGTGACTTCCCAAATCCACACGCTGGAATCCTAATGCCTAACATGTTGGTGTTATGAGGTGATTAAATCATGAAGATGGAACCTTCATAAATGGATTAGATTTCTTATAAAAGAGATCACATAGTGCTCCCTAACCCCTTCCATCATGTGAGGCCACATCAAAAAAGTCTATACCTCATATGAGGGCTCTCCCAGAACCCAACATGCATGTAGGCATCCTAACCTCAGATCACCAGTCTCCAAAACTGTGAGAAATACAATTCTGATGTTAGTAAGCCAGCAGTCTGTGGGATTTAATTATTGCAGTCCAAATGGACTAGGGCAGCATTCAAAGCAAATATCAAATTCAGTATGTGAAAATAGACAAAATTTCATGTTGGCACATTTGATTTCATATTTTTAGGTACAATTTATAAAATAACATAACTAGAAAGAAGTAAAAGCTGTTGCCTTTAACAGCTTTCTTCTAATTGATACTCACTTGTGGTTTCCACAAGGTTCTATACTATCTACGATACAAAATATTTATTTCTTCATTCATCTTAAATGCTTGCTCAAAAGTCCATATTTTTTTTATTTAGCAAGAGACTTCTCACACTTAGTTGGAGTGATTATACCCATTTATGAAAAGTTTCTAAAGCTATGTAAATGAGATAAGCTTTTTTCATAAATACTGTTCAATATCACAGTTTAGAAAATTAAATACTATTGATGATAGTAGAATATATCATAAGTTAATGATAAAGCAATGTTCCACAGATAAAATTTAATATCACTTGTAAATTGTAATTTTAGTTCACAAAAGAATAAGTCACTGAGTATGTATAGGACAAGACTTTCAGTTTTCAAAATGTTAGAAACATATACATACATATATATAATTTTAAACTGAGCTACATACAAAAGTGATATATATTAAGAAGCACATGTTTATGTGTATTGGGGAAAGATTCTATATTATCAGTTCATTATTCATTTTCATTTTGATGGTCTTCTTAACAGGTCACTTGTTGAATGTTAGAATACACAGAATTATATCACTTAGTATAAAATCTAGCCCTCTCTTTTCAAACCTCATGCTCCAAAACTAAGAGGGATATCTGTGTGTGCTCAATCGGTCAGTTGTGTCCGAATCTTTGTAGCCCCATAGACTGTAACCTGCCAGGATTTTCTGCCCATGGAATTTCCCAGTCTAGAATACTGGAGTGGGAAGCCATTCCCTTCTTCAGGGGATCTTTTCAACCCGGGGATCCAACCACACCTCTGGTGTTGCCTGCCTTGGCAGGTGGATTCTTTAGCATTAGCGCCACTTGATATCCCTGAAGATTAATAAAATTATCTATTTTACCCTATATCCTAGACACTAATGCTTCTTACATGTTGGTAAGAGAACTTTATACATACAAAAACAGTGCTATATTTGGGCAGCTAGATATGGCTTAATATATAACCTTATGAATTAAACCTTCATTTTTTTTCACTTGACTCAAAAATATTTATATTATTTACTATAAACCATATGCATTTTCACTGAATAAAATAAACAGTAAAGAAAACAAAACTACATAGCAATAAAACAGAGTCACTTTGAATATTTTAATTAGTATCTTTTCAGATAGAGGATAAAATGGGATCAGTATGGAGAATTAGATATATATGTTTGTATTCCAAAAAATAATCATTTTATGTGTTATATTCATATATGTAAATTATATATATGCATGTGTACTATGTGCATATATATCATAACTATCCCAAACTATAATAGTATATATTGTGCTTTATTGAATAACTTTTCCTTATGATTTTTTTTAATATTTTAGAAATCATTTCATTTTCATACCTATATACCAGAATCATTATAATTATCATCATCATACTTTTTATGGTCACATGATATATCTTTTACAGATGAAATACAATTTTGTGATCAATCTCCTTATTTAGAAGAAAATAGATTATTAAATTTTAATGTTATACATAATTCATGAGAAATATCAATCATTCCATGTTATTTCAATAAAATGTACCTTGAAAACTTTTCTAGCAAATAACCACAACAGGGGAAAATATAGAAATTATATTTGCATGGTGCTCACATATTTCTTTCTAATTATTTCCTTGAAAAATCATATTAGAACTACCATTATTTTCTCAAAGAAAATATTTAAAAGAACTTTCCATATATTGCTAAATTGTACTCAAAAAAATTTGAGCCAAATTAGAAACCCATTATAATGTATGAAAGTAATGTATATATTACAACTGCCATTGAATGTTTTCTACAAATACTGATTTGTCAGTCACATTATGGGCTTCCCATGCGGCTCTGTGGTAAAAGAATGTACCTGCCAATGCAGGAGGTGCAGAAGCCTTCAATTTGATCCCTGAATCAGGAATATCCCTTGGAGGAGGAAATGGCTACCCACTCCAGTATTCTTGCCTGGAGAATACTATGAAGCTTTGTGGGCTATAGTTCATAGGGTTGCAAAGAATTGGCCATGACTGAGCATGCATGCACAGGTGCCTCATTATTTTAATTTAAATAATTTAATTTGGGTAATTTAAACTAATAATTAGATCAAAAACTTAATATACCTGCTGAAATTTGGTATTTCTTCTGGAGGCCCTAGGACATAATGATTAAAATCTTGAACAATGGTCCCAGACTGCAGTTGTGTAAATATTAGGTCAGTCAGCTTTCAACCTTATGACCTGGGCCTAGTTAGTTAGTTATTGCATACCTCATTTTCCCCCTCTCTAGGGTATAGGTTTAATAAAAAATGAGGATTAAATTATATATATATATGTATATAATATATCATGGCCTTCGCTGGTGACTCATTGGTAAAGAATTCATCTGCCAGTGCAGGAGATGAAGGTTCAATACTTGGGTCAGGAAGATCACCTGGAACAGGAAATGGCAACACACTCCAGTATTCTTGCCTAGGAAATTCCATGGACAGAAGAGACTGGTGGGCTACAGTCCATGGGGTTGCAAAATGTCAGGTGTGACTTTAGACATTCAACAACAAATGGTTAAAAGGAAGTTTTATTTGTGTTGATGAAAATTTTTTTCTGTATAAATAAAACACTGGGTGTTTTTTCCTCTATCTAGAAGGGTCTGCATTTTCTTGAGAGGTTGAGAAATAAATACATGGTGGTTAATAAAAACAGACCTATATTGCATATGTTTTCAGGTAGATGATCAGTCATAAGGAAATGCATAAAAGTCACATTACATGAGATTTCTGGCTGATAACTTTCATTGTAATGCTTTCATGTAAATAATGACAATACTTCAGAGGAGAACTGCTGCAGTTTTATACTCAATAAAGGAGGGGAGGGAATCACCTCTAGCTACTTGTCACTCCCAACTTTAACAGCTAGTTCCACTTTCCCATGAAAAACAGACAACAAAGAGAAATGGCCCAAAGTTTCAAAATTTGGAAGGTAGAAAGGGCAATTGGTAAGGCAAACATTACAACAGAGACATTGACATGAGAAGTAATTCAGCAAAGTCAGAATCATCCTGAGTCCCTCGGCTCTTTAATGACAGGCCCACATGCTCCATTTCCATGTTGTCTCATCTCGCCATGAGCTTCTGCATTTAGAGACATTATATTAAAAGTTTCTAAAAGACCTAGACCTAACCTAGTCCTCACCATCTGAATGGGAAATTGTGCCAGCTTTGTGTCCTCTTATTTCATAACAGGCAGCGTAATTAAAAATGAGTCTCACTTTGGGAACCACAGAAAGACGTCTTTCCTTGAAACACAGGTATAGTGCTATTTCTGGTAGATTCCAGCGGTCTAATTCATTCAAATGTCCAATATTAACCCAGCAGGGACAGTGCCTGGGGTCCAAGCATGAAGTTTTTGTCTCTCAAACCTCTTGCTTATAATAAAAAAGCTACAGAAATTATTTTCCTGTGGCATTTGTAGTCCTTCAAGACAATGAAGAGAGAAAAAGTTTCTTCCAGGTGTCTAAGTATGGTATCATTGTTATCTATACATTCTAAATATTTTACATCCTTGTCTGTACTGGACCATGCTCAATTCAGACAGGAAGGTCAGCATAATAAAGCAAAAAACATAGAAAATCAAAATTGTAGGAAAAAAAAAAAACTCTTCCACAATCAACCTCTTGTATAAACTTGCCTCAGCCCCTTTTGTCCATATATATATATATGTAGATACTGTATAATGCAAAATAAGTAATAAATGGGGCTTTCCAGGTGGTGCTAGTGGTAAAGAATCAACCTACTAATGCAGGAGACATAAGAAACACGGCTTGATCCCTGAGTTGAGAAGATCCCTTGGAAGAGGACATGGTAACCCATTCCAGTATTAATCCCTAGAGAATCCCATGGACAGAGGAGCCTGGCAAGCTATAGTCCATAGGGCTTCAAAGAGTCAGACACAACTTAGCATTCATGCAAATGATAAAAAATAATAATTATTATAATGCTTTAGCAGTACATATTTTATCCTTTGCAAACACATCTCCCAAATGTCTATTACTGAGTCTTCTTTGAAGGAACTCAACAAACAATAATACTAAGACTAATTGGCATTCCTTAAAATATAATGTGACTGACAAAACACAACCCCCAAGTAAAGAGATTCTCAAGAACACAGAGAAAGCAAGTGTATTGCTGCCTGCATTCAATTACTGTATTATAAAGCATTCATTCCTTTGGAAGAAACTATTATTTTTCAAAATAATGCAAAGTCTCAGCAGGTGTCATCATAGTGGGCTGTGCAAACTGTCTCTCTGCCAAACTCCAGTAATTATTTAGACCAGTCAGACTCTGCGTGTGCTTGACAACAGAGTCAGCATTCACTACATCACTTCAAATTGTTTGTTGGATCTTATTGTTAAGATCATGAAATTCATTACTAGGGACTAAACCCTTCATTATACACTTTGTCAAAGTTCTCAAGCAATACAGTATTTGAAAAAGAACAAGCAGAATTAATTTCCTATAGGGAGCACTTAGAGGCAAAACAATTAAATAAATAAAGGAAGAAAGGATTTACAAAATACATGTTATATTGTCACCAAATAGTGACAGCTCTTTTCTACCCACGTCAGTCAGATCAGCAAAAGCACACAATATTTAAGAATACTCAATAAACTTGTTTTGAAAGATACCATAGTTTTGAAAGTTCTTTTTTTCAAAATATTATCTTTCTTAAAATAAAAGAATACCTATTGCTTGAAGTGGTATTTTTTTTCACAACTGATATATAATTTGAGGAAATATCCAGTGATGTTAGAATGAGACATTAACTACCATATAAGCTTCATGTAATAACTATTGTATTTCAGGCTGTATTTTTGATAAATAATATTTATCATCCCATTGAAGTTCTGAGAGTAGAAAAAATTCACTAGATTTAACTAACTGTGGGATTTTCCTACACTTAAGAGGAATTCTGAAAATTACTTTCTAATTGTTAGTCATGTCCACTCTGCCCTCTGTCCTAAAACTTAAATAACACACTGCAAAGACCTTTGTAGATGCTTTTTTTTTTTTAATAGACTAAATCCAACTTTCTCTTCAATAGAGCATAAATCCAAAGAAACTTGGCAATCTCTGAGAGACAGAATATTTAATGCATATCAAATATGTTCACAGCGAAGGAAACCAACCTACATTATAGACAAGGTGTTAGGATTTTAACTTCCTCAGGTGACCATTTATTCAGTGAATCATCCAGGTATATCAAAAGACATCACAGCCTGTCCACATAGCTTGAAGTCTACCTCTTTCTGGATGGGTTTGCTGACTGTTCTGTTTACTCTCCCTTAATTAAAATGTGTTCCTCTTGTCACAGGGTAAGGTGAATCCAATGAAGTTAAATACCTTCTTCTGCTTTTCATTTATTGTTAGCACTTTCACAGATAATGTTTATTCTTTGATGTTTTCATTATCTACCTGTATTCCTGAACTGTTCTGAATGTTCAAATGCAAATGTTCTGCAGATCATATTTCTCCCATTCAACTTCATAGTCATCTTGCTTTTTCCCATCTATCTTCCTAGAATATTGATGAAACAATCTATTTATAAGTTATATATCATTAGTTATCCTAGAAGTGAAATACAGAATATGAAAATCAAGTTACCTATAAAAGATAACATATTTGAGTCTATAAGGTCACCTGGGTGATGCTGGGTAGTGTGCTATGAATTGTGTGTGGATGTATGTGTGATTGCTTTATAAACAAGGGCCAATACCTTTTTTTTCCCAAATTTTCCCCATCATTTGAGAACTTGGGTTTCTCTGTAACAGGTCTGTTTTCCCTGGCCTGGTGTTATTGATTTCTAAGATTTCATTTCAAACAGTATAAAATAGGTCATCCTTGTCTGGGACTTGTCTTTCACAATTCAGCCATTTCTGTTTCACAGGTATGCAGATTTAACAAATTGTCTTGGCCCCCTGCAGTTTCCAATTATTACAGTTTACATGATTTAAATTAAACTGTGGGCCTCAGCCAGCCCTAGGGAGAGAGAGAGTATAGGATTCCTTCTCTGACATTCTGAGACCAGGGAAATGTGGGTCCCAAGCCCAGCACAGCTCCAGACAGGGAACAAATCATCACAGCAGAAGAAAGTTGCCCCAGTCCCAGGAGGAAATCCCTTGCAATCTGCCAGTAGTCCAATAATAAGAAGAAATCTGTGGAAGAGTTTCTCTGTTTTATATCTGAATGGACTGTAGACTCATGTTAGCAGTCCTGATATGAAGCAGTTTTAAGGCAGGAAATTAAAAAACTGCTAATGAAAGACTCTCAATTGCCTGGTATTGAAAATCCACTCTGTAAAAAGATACAGACACATCTGAAAGTTTTGGTATAGTAATTCCTGTCAAAGTGTATTTGTCCTATGACTCTAATATCTTTTCCTGGTTTCATTTGTGGTGATCTAATATAAAAAAGCAGAATGACCCTCCTGCCCACTAAGGGACAAATGGAATGTTTCCATTATAGTACTTCAAATCTGGAGTGATACTAAGGGTCATATACAACAATACTCTCCTCCTCTGTCCCTGATTTAGTCCTTGGATCCACAACAGTCCCAAAGTGAACTGTCCTGATGGATCATGAATGCTTCCAATGATGAACATTTTCTTTTGCTCAGTGATATATTAATAGCACCAAGTGGCCCATTATTTCAAGAGAAGACTAAGGTGAAGAAAATATGGTTAAGAAAGAGCTTTCCATTTGATTTACATGGGTGATTTTATCCGTTAAAAAATCATAGTGACTGCCTATGAGCAATCAGCTCTTTTATCATAAAAAGATGGACACTTTCCAGGTTCGGTGAATTTTCAAAATTCTTTCTAGTCTCTTCCCACCATTGCTCATGCATCCTAACCTGTCTCACTGCCAGACATTAGCAGAGGATAATTCTGTTTATGTCTGTATTGTTTTCTCACTGAGTTCCTATATCTTTTCATATAATGATTTAGGGTAAAATTAGAACCCAGTTGTATCTTCCAGCAACAAAAGTATTTCTTTGTCTCATTCAATTTAATGTGTAAGATCTTCTGTGTTATACCAACAAACTCTGCTTTCTAAGTGTCCTTCATGGATATGTGGACATATCTTCACTTTATTTTTTGATTGTCATTTACAAAAAGGGAGAGAGAATAAATTTCTTACTCATTTGGTAGAGTTTAGGTGCTCCACATTTTTACTGAAAACCAGAATGACTGAAATCATCCAAAGGAAATGACTCAATATGAAGAGTAGTGAGAAAATTTCTCTTACATTAAAAAGAATTCTCAGCAAAGTAAGGAAAATATGAAGGGGATTTAAGAAAGTGTTGGCACTAATTGGTGCCACATTACACAGATAAAATTCTGGTAGATTGTCCTTCTGGCCTGAGAATCTGAAGGAAAGAATGGAGGCAAAAACAAAAGGTAAAATGTCTTAGGGAAAATTCTGAAAATAATTGAACTAGATATCAAGAATCTAAAAAAAAAAAAAAAAAAATGCTGCAAGTATTGCCCAAATCGCTGGCTGATATTCAAACCAGGTAAATTCCAAGGAAGACAACGTGCATCCTAGTTAAGAATGAAAAAATAATACTGAGATGTGAGCTGCCACCTACAAGTGAGTCCAACCAAGTTTATTGTTTATTAAAACCAGATAGCAGAGAAACAAAGCAACACTCTTCAGCAGAATAGAATTTAGAGTCTCACAAATTAACAATCGCAATGTCTTTACTAAAGTATGAACTAAGGAAATGATTTTGATATTGAACAGACCATCGAAGTAAGGAGAATGGGAATACAATGTTGAAACTTGGGGTAAATAATGGGGAAAGATATATATAATTTTATATATATGGCTTTTCTTTCTATGGGATTTCCCAGGCAAGAATGCCAGCGTGGGTTGTCATGCCCTGCTCTGGTTTATCTTCCCAACTTAGGAATCGAACCTGCATCTCTTATGTCTCCTGCATTGATATTTTATATATATAAATATATTTGTGTATATGTATATAATATGGGCTTCCCTGGTGGCTTAGTAAAAAATCCACCTGCAGTGCTGGAGATGTGGGTTTTATCCCTGGATCGTTGGAATGATGCCCTGGAAAAGGAAATGGCCACTCACTCCAGTATTCCTGACTGGAGAATTCCATGGACAGTGGAGCCTGGAGGGCTGCAGTCTATGGGGTTGCAAGAGTCAGACAGAAATTAGCGATTAAACCAAATATATACATAGAGGGAGAGAGAGAGAGAGAGAGAGATTGCATGAAATTGAAATATGACTAGGGAAAATAATGTCTGCTTTTGAAAAGATAGAGTATATGTTTTATTTCCTGGAAAAACAACTTAAAATTGAGCTGCAAAACAGCTTAAATTAATATCCCAGTGTTTAAATAGGATGTCAATGCAAAGAAGAAACCGTGCCAAGTGAATAGAAAACACTGTTACAAGGTGAAGTAAAGTAAAAGAAGGATGAGGTATATTTATATGATTTCCCCTTATCTTTTGTATCTTAGATATAACTGATGTGATGGGAGTGGGGGAATGTTTTATTATTAGTTGAACAACTGATGTAAAATATCATAAAAATAAGATGGATATCATCTAAGGCAAACCCTTTGGTATGCTGTGGTATTTCTTATACTGAGGGAATGGTTCATGATGAAATTGTTCCCTGCTTCTTAGAGAAAAGACAGTCATCAAGATTGGCTCTTCAGAAACATAATAATTATTATAATATAAGTAATTCATAAGCAATCCTGAGACAATGTGTAAGTATTGACTAAAAAAGTAAAATCACAAGAAAGGCATCTCTCAGACTTTTTAGTGTATAGAAATTGTCTTAACTTGTGTTCCCCCCAAATCAGAGCTCAGTACAAAAACTTAGGGTCAGAAGTTTTATACTCATTTATTAGAGTTACAGGTCAAGGCAATGGCAACCCACTCCAATACTCTTGCCTGGCAAATCCCATGGATGGAGGAGCCTGGTAAGCTGCAGTCCATGGGGTCGGAAGAGTCAGACACGACTGAACAACTTCACTTTCACTTTTCACTTTCATGCATTGGAGAAGGAAATGGCAACCCACTCCAGTGTTCTTGCCTGGAGAATCCCAGGGATGGGGGAGCCTGGTGGGCTGCCGTCTGTGGGGTCACACAGAGTCGGACACGACTGAAGCGACTTAGCAGTAGCAGTAGCGTTAGAGTTACAAGCTTCCTGATGGCAGGGACCTCTCTAGTGAGTGGATCTAGGTCTTGTGCCTCTGCTAAGCAGAGCTATGCTTAGGAAAACTTCAAGTGGCCTGTCTGCTAATGGGTGGTGCTGTTTCCATTCTGTTGGCTGTTTGGCTTGAGGCATCCCAGCACTGGAACCTACAGATTGTTAAGCAGAGCTAATGGCAACACCTGGGAGGGCTCACACAATGGAGTACTTGCCCAAACTGCTACTCCCAATGTCTTTGTCCACTTGGTGAGCCACAGCCAGCCCTGCCTCTGCAAGAGACCCTCCCATATAGGAGGTAGGCCTGGTTCAGTCTCTTATGAGGTCACTGCTGTTTTCCCTTGGGTTCTCGTGTGCACGGGACATTATGGATGCCTTCCAAGAGTGGCATCTCTGTTTCCCCCAGACCCATGGATTTCCTATGATCAAACTCCACTGACTTTCAAAGCCAGATTTCCTGGGGTCTCCTCCTCCCATTGTCGGAACACTGGACTGGGAAGACGTGACATGAGGTTCAGGACTTTAACTCCTGTGAATGGGCTTCTATGGAACAACTGCTCTCCAGTCTCGGGGTTGTCTGTCCTGCCAGTATGGAATTTGATCTTATGATTGCACCCTTCCTACCATCTCATTGTGGTTTCTTCATTATCTTTGGATGCAGGCTTTTTTTCTTTTTGGTGGTGATGGATTTCAGTGTTTTTCTGTTGATGGTTGCTCAGCAGTTAGTTTTGATTTTGGTGTTTACCTAAGGAGGGTTAAACTCATGTCCTTACTCCTCCATCTTGAACTTGAGATCTATACTTATTACACTAAATGCAAAATATAAACCTTTATATAGCACTCTGGATTTTATTTTGTAAAATAAAACTCTCTGGAAAGATCTTATAAAATCTCTTAGTTTATATGAATCCTAATCAAATTGATGCATATTCTATCATATACAATATCACTTAGCATGATTAAACAAAAGAAGTCTCTTAATGTATAAAAGTCTCAAAATGTATAAAAAACTATAAAATAATGAGAAGTAGAAATTTTTGTATAGTGAAAGCAAGCTTCCATTGAAACTCAGTGCTTTCATTAATCAATCACAATGAGTGGGATTTGCTTATGACAAAACCAACATACTAGGCGTCCCAGGTGGCTCAATTGGTAAAGAATTCACTTGCATTGCAGGAGATGCAGGCAGATGCAATTTCGATCACCTGGTTTGGAAGTTCCCCTGGAGAAGAGCATGGCAACCCACTCCAGTATTCTTGCCTGGAGAATCCCATGGACAGAGGAGCCTGGCAAGCTGCAGTTCTTAGGGTCACAAAGAGTAGGACATGACTGAAGCAACTGAGAATGCACGCAGGCACGTAAACCAACATATTAAAGTGTTAGCACTGTATTTTCCTTCATATTCCTCTGTAACTTTTCTAGATCCATTGAAGACATTCAAAACACTTGAACTTTCTGTTTATTAAAATGCATACCTTAAAAAAAATGCATACCTTCATTTAAGAGCCAGTTTAAATATCACTATCCACTTAAATTAAGACTTTGGCTGATTCATGTTGATATATGGCAGAAACCAACACAATATTGTAAAGCAATTATCCTCCAATTAAAAGTAAATTAATTAAAAATGTTTCTACCTACAAGTTTAAATGTACATAAGTTTTAAAGAATTTAATGACCTTTATTTTAAGAGACATCATTATCCAACATTACCATCATCTTCATTCTCATAATTACTTCTTATATTGCAGTTATTTCTGAATTTCTTATCTCTACTATTTATCAAGGACTTTCCTATCCAGTAGTTTATGTTGCTAAAGTTTTTACCTTTGTGGTCAAATCATGGCTGATAAATTAACTCTCAAACATTAGCAGATTTTTGTTCATATATTAACCATAATTTCATTTGGACCAAATAATGTTACATGGTTTATAGACTATATTCTCACAGAAACTGGCATGTCTACTTCTTTTCATTCTGAAGCCTATAAATGATCAGATGGCTTTATATGGCATATTTTTAAAATAATAATTTCCTCTATCTATATTAGAATCACAACCATAATGCAAAAGTAAGAATCATTTATGTGGTTTCATGAAATAAGTAATACTTTTGAGTTAGAATATGAAGAGTTATATTTTGATACTGTTTTCTTTAGATATAATGTGAGGGAAATATCCAAGTATAAGGAGCAAAGAACCATACTAATTCTATTCACAAAATATATTATAATTTAAAAGCTTTATCTGATGTAACTTGTTACCTAATAAAACCATTGTTTGTCAGATATCCTGCTTTCAAATTAAAGTGAGATTTTGCTTCATGTCTCTTCTGATTGCTTTTCATTTAATACTTATTGCAAACTTATAGCATTCCTATAAAGATAAATTCAGTAATAAACAAAATTGTTTCACCTAAAATGCTTACAAAATGAGAAAACTGTCTCAAAGAACAGGTGCATATAGTTGATATTTTTCTCCATGGAGATTTCTAAGCTTCATATTCAACGGCAAGTAATGAATTTTGTTGATTTCATACACTGTAGATTTATAGTTGTGCTGATGCTGGCTGAAGGATAACCTATTACCCAATAACTTTGTTCTCTCCAGAGGGAGTAAAAATCATTTTACAAGAATCCCTTCCTTATTTTATATACAAACAAAGAGTTAAGTTCAGAGCCTAAAATCTGACTTTGTTTTATCTTTTCCTGTTTAGAACATTTTTCAAGACCTAGCAACTGCATTTCACCTGCTTTCAATCAGGATATGTTCTACATTATATCATATGTTAATGAAAGAAGCAGAAGACATTACAGTTCTAAATCCTCAAGTGTTTCAGCACGAGGGACCAAAAGGAGGGAAAAAAATCTTGCTTTATGTAAGATTTCAGTGTTTCCACATATTGTGCTTTCACTTGAAATGTAATTGAGTTCCATGAGGGATTTGGCACACTTTCAGAAGTAATAAAAATCATTAATGAACTTCACAATTAAGGAATGATATTTATTTAAAAACCTGTTTCCTGCCAAGCTGCTGAAGAGCACACACCCTTGTTTGGAAGATGTATCTGCCATGTGGTACTTCACTTACAAAGAAAGCAGCTCACCGTATTTCAGATTTGAAAGTACACAGAAGAATAGGATAGAGAACACTTACGTAGGCAAAGTGGAACAAAAGGAGATCACATTGTTTCTAGTGAGTATTAATGACCCACATATTGTCAACTTGAAATAGTTCCATATTTAAGAGTTATTTTTAATGAACTGTTGTTATTAGCTCAATCACAAGCTTCACATTTTAAGAGATATTAGTCAATACAATTCTCATCATTCCAAGTTCAGTTCAGTTCAGTCACTCAGTAGTTTCCAACTCTTTGCAACCCCATGGACTGCAGCATGCCAGGCTTCCGTGTCCATCACCAACGGCCGGAGCTTGCCCAAACTCATGTCCATTGAGACAGTGATGCCATCCTACTATCTCTTACTCTGTTGTCCCCTTCTCCTCCTGCCTTCAATCTTTCCCAGCATCAGGGTCTTTTTCAATGACCCTGTTCTGCCTGTTTATCGTGTCAGGTGGCCAAAGTATTGGAGTTTCAGCTTCGGCATTGGTCATTCCAATTCAGGACTGATTTCCTGTAGGATGAACAAGTTGGATCTCCTTGCAGTCCAAGGAACTTTCAAAAAGAACTTTCTCCCACACCGCAGTTCAAAAGCACTGAAAAGCATTGACACTCAGCTTTCTTTACAGAAATTTTCTCGGCCTTCACTGCCTGCATAGGTTCAAATGCATTGATTTATCTGTAAGACATTCAGGGTAGTAATAATAAATGCCACTTCTGCTCCAATGCCTGGTCAATAATTTTGTGTAGTCTAAGATAAAAGAATCCCAGCAGTTTTATCTCAGAATCAAGACAAATTTAAAGGAAATTAATATAGTCAGCAGAATACTGTAGTTGTTTAGTTGCTAAGTAGTGTCCAATTCTTCAAGACCCTGTGGACTGTAGCCCTCTGTCCATGGGATTTTCCAGGCAAGAATATTGGAAGTGGGTTGCCATTTCCTCCTCCAGGGAATCTTCTGGACCCAAGGATTGAACCCATATCTCCTGCACAGGCAAGTGATTCTTAACTGCTGAGCCACCAGGGAATCACAGCAAAATGTTGATCTTACCAAGCCCTGACTTATCAAATCCTCACTTAAACCCCATCTCACCACATCATATAGCCTAGTTTATGCTTTGTAATGGTTACAGGTCGAATGAATGGCATCAGTTGCTGATCATATCAAATATTTTGAAAGCATAGATCCCAGCAAGGTCCCTCCCTCCAGGTTTGAAGTGAAACAGGTCAATATTTTGGCCAAAATGATGAGACTGATAGGTTCCACCATGTTTCTATTCAGCGTTCTCCTTTCCTATCCGCCACCTAAAATCCAAGAAATTCTTTTAACCTGTTCTCTCCTTATTGATTGGTGGCTTAAACGGTAAAGTGTCTGCCTACAATGTGGGAGCCCCGGGTTCAATCCCTGGGTCAGGAAGATCTCCTGGAGAAGGAAATGACTACTTACTCCAGTATTCTTGCCTGGAAAATCTCATGGGCAGAGGAGCCTGTTAGGCTACAGTCCATGGGGTCGCAAAAGAGTCGGACATGATTGGGTGACTTCATTTTCTTTCTTTTCTTTAGAGGAATAAGTCTTATTTACTCTTCTATATTAAGACCTGCATCTGCACCTATATTGTAAACAAATATACATCTGGCTGATTTTTCACTGAACTCGTTTTGCTCCTCCATTGGCCACCTGATGTGAAGAACTGATTCATTGGAAAAGACCCTGATGCTGGGCAAAATTGAAGGAAGGAGGAGAAGGGGATGACAAAAGATGAGATGGTTGAGTGGCATCACTGACTTGATGGATATGATTTTGAGCAAGCTCCAGGAGTTGGTGATGGACAGAAAGACCTGGTGTTCTGCAGTCCATGGGGTTGCAAAGAGCATGGAATTGCTAACAACTCAGTGACAAATGAACTGAACTGAATCTTAAATTATAATAATGAGTTAATTTCTTTTTAAGTAAACTAGTTAAGTTAAATGTACCTTCTGTTTTCATGAATCAACGTTAATCTGTGGAAATTTAAATAGAATTTGAGTACATACCTCTTGAAACAAATAGCTCAGAGTTAAGCAGATGAGAGATATCAGGGTTGCCAACACTTTAGCTCCAGGTTTTACATTTCTGGGTTCAAAGCAACTGCTTCCAATCTCATCATAGCCCTGCTATCAGGAAGGGGAAGAAGAGGGAAATCAAAAGTTTCATTTCTGCTCACATTGGTAAAACCAAAATATGGACATATGGGTTTGCCAAAGAATACAGAATATGGTTTTTCTAGCTGAGCAGCCATATGGACAGCTAAATCTTAGCGGGTATCTAAAACTAAATAGAAGAAGGGGGTGATGACTATCTGTGCAGTTTTGTGTGTGTGTGTGTGCATGCGAACACACCACATCTTGTCTCCCCTGGAAATTTCTCATTTTCACTCACTACAAAACACAGAAATACTCTCCACTTTTTCATAAAACAATGTTTTTGGCTAAGAACTCAAATCACTTTTGTTAGATCTCAGATTTTTCTATATAGGATATCTGCATTATGCTGGTAAGAGTGTTAGTAACTCAGTCATATCTGACTCTTTGCAACCCCATAACTGTAACCAGCCAACCTCCTCTGTCCATGGAATTCTCCAGGCAAGAATACAAGAGTAGGTAGCCATTCCCTCTCCAGAGAATCTACCTTACCCAGAGACTGAAATTCAGTCTCCTGTGTCTCCTGCATTGCAGAAAAATTCTTTACCACTCAACCACTAGGGAAGCCCCAAAGGTGACAAATTTTCATGTTTAATATTTTTTAACTTTTTAAAAATTTGACATGAATCACATGCTTTTACTTATTAAAAATTACTTTTTTTTCTGAATGTATGTTATAATCTCCCTTTCATGGAAGAGAACTTCTGTTACCTGTTCTCAATTTGTACATCTGAACATTATGAACTTTAGATGGCAATCAATCTTTCAATCTTCTCCACAAAGAGCTTTGCATAAATAATAGCATTATCTGGGATATACCCTCAATACAAACAACTTATATAAATAACTATATAGTTTGTGACAGTAAATGAACTTCTCAGCATTGAACAACCTTGTGTACATTATAGACATTTTTACTTGAAAATCTAAAATCCTGAAACTTAATCATTGCAGTTGATTATTCAAATGTCTAACTCAAGGGCCTCTTGATTTATAAGAACACAAGTGGAATGAAGCAAATGTCTCATGTAGGGTTTTTTTTTTTTTTTTCCTGAACTGGTTGCAGAGCTCAGTCAGTTCTTTTAGAGGTTTCTTTTGCTTTTTTTTTTTTTTTTTTTTTGCCCCTTTACCCAGAAGTGATAAACAGATTCAACAGATTAAATCTTATAGACAGAGTGCCTTAAGAACTATGAGCAGAGGTTTGTAATATTGTAGAGGAGGCAGTGATCAAGACCACCACCAAGAAAAGAAATGCAAAAGGGCAAAATAGTTGTCTGAGGAGGCATTACAAATAGCTATGAAAAGAAGAGAAGCAAAATGCAAAGGAGAAAATGAAAGATATACCCATTTCAATGCAGAGTTCCAAAGAATAGCAAGGAGAGGTAAGAAAGCTTTCCTCAGTGATCAATGCAAAGAAATAGAGGAAAACTGTAAGGTATAGTTCAGGCTGAGGCAGAAAGAGGAAAGATGACCTCAACAGAAGTAGGTTACCTTTATTCAGGCAAGGAGGGGTGACAGTTGGCCTAACAACCAGGCTGAGCACCGAGAGGGATCAGGGAGGCTCCATATTTATAGGGAGGTTTCTGGAAGCTATAAGGGTAACATTAATCAGGCGGGATGTTTTGGGTATTCTTTAGTTGAGATGACATTTGTAGTTGGGCAGAGTGAAAAAGTTGGCTTAAAGCTCAACATTCAGAAAACAAAGATCATGGCATCTGGTCCCATCACTTCATGGGAAATAGATGGAGAAACAGTGTCAGACTTTATTTTTGGAGGTCTCCAAAATCACTGCAGATAGTGACTGCAGCCATGAAATTAAAAGACACTTACTCCTTGGAAGGAAAGTTATGACCAACTTAGATAGCATATTGAAAAGCAGAGACATTACTTTGCCAACAAAGGTCCATCTAGTCAAGGCTATGGTTTTTCCAGTGGTCATGTGTGGATGTGAAAGTTGGACTGTGAAGAAAGCTGAGCGCCGAAGAATTGATGCTTTCGAACTGTGGTGTTGGAAGACTCTTGAGAGTCCCTTGGACTGCAAGGAGATCTAAAAGGGATCTAAAAGGGATCAGTCCTGGGTTTTCTTTGGAAGGACTGATGCTAAAGTTGAAACTCCAATACTTTGGCCACCTCATGCGAAGAGTTGACTTATCAGAAAAGACTGATGCTGGGAGGGATACGGGGTAGGAGGAGAAGGGGATGACAGAGGATGAGATGGCTGGATGGCATCACTGACTGGCTGGACATGAGTCTGAGTGAACTCCCGGAGTTGGTGATAGACAGGGAGGCCTGGCATGCTGCAATTCATGGGGTCACAAAGAGTCGGATATGAGTGAGCGACTGAACTAATGGGGTGATAAGTCTTCTGTGCAGATGTAGGGGGTGGAAGGTTTCTGAACAGGGGATGATAAGTCCCAGATAGATGCAACCAGCCAGGAGCATCTGGGTGGGACTTGAAGTTCTGTTTTGTTTTCTCCAAAGTTAGATGATTTAGCAAGGAACCTTGAGACTGTTTTTTTTCTTTTCTAGGCCCAAAAGACTCCTTCAAAAACAATAGTATGGGAAAGACTAGAGATCTCTTCAAAAAAATTAGGGAACTCAAGGGAAGATTTCATGGAAAGACAGGCACAATAAAGAGCAGAAATGATATGGAACTAACAGAAACAGAAGATATTAAGAAGAGATGGCAAGAATACACAGAAGAACTATACAGAAAAGACTTTCATGACCCTAATAATCATGATGATGTGATCACTCAACTAGAGCCAAATATCCTGGAATGCTAGTCAAGTGGGCCTTAAAAAGCATCACTATGAACAAAGCTAGAAGAGATGATGGAATTCCAATTGAGCTATTTCAAATCCTAAAAGATGGTGCTATGAAAATGCTACACTCAAACATGACAACAAATTTGGAAAACTCATCAGTGGCCATAGGACAGGAAAAGGTCAGTTTTCATTCCAATCCTTAAGAAAGACAATACCAAAGAATTTTCAAACTACTGCACAATTGCACGCATGCTAGCAAAGTAATGCTCAAAATTCTCCAAGCCAAGCTTCAACAATACATGAACTGTGAACTTCCAGATTATCAAGCTGGCTTTAGAAAAGGCATAAAATCAGATATCAAATTTCCAACATCTGCTGGATCATTGAATAAGCAGGAGAGTTCCAGAAAAACATTTACTTCTGCTTTATTGACTGTGCCAAAGCCTTTGACTGTGTGGATCACAATAAACTGTGGAAAATTCTGAAGGAGAAGGGAATACCAGACCACCTGACCTGCCTCTTGAGAAATCTGTATGCAGGTCAGGAAGCAACAATTAGAACTGGTCATGGAACAACAGACTGGTTCCAAATAGGAAAAAGAATATGTCAAGGCTGTATATTGTCACTGTGTTTATTTAACTTATATGAAGCATACATCATGAGAAATGCTGAGCTGGATGAAGCAAAAGCTGGAACCAAGATTGCTGGTAGAAATATCAATAACCTCATGTATGCAATGATACCACCCTTATGGCAAAAAGTGAAGAAGAACTAAAGAGCCTCTTGATGAAAGTGGCTCTTTAGTGAAAAAGTTGCCTTAAAACTCAACATTCAGGAAACTAAGATCATAGCATCCGGTCCTATCACTTCATGGCAAATAGATGGGGAAACAGTGGATGCAGTGACAGACTTTATTTCTTGGGGCTCTAAAATCACTGTAGATGGTGACTGTAGCCTTGAAATTAAAAGACACTTACTGCTTGGAAGAAAAGCTAGGACCAACCTAGACAGCATATTAAAAACCAGAGACATTACCTTGCCAACAATGGTCCATCTAGTCAAAGCTATGATTTTTCCAGTAGTCATTTATGGATGTGAGTGTTGGACTATAAAGAAAGCCGAGCACTGAAAAATTGATGCTTTTGTACTGTGGTAATGGAGAAGACTCTTGAGAGTCCCTTGGACTGTAAGGAGATCAAACCAGTCCATCTTAAAGATCAGTCCTGAATATTGATTGGAAGGACTGATGTTGAAGCTGAAACTTTGGCCACCTGATGCAAAGAACTGGCTCATTTGAAAAGACCCCGATGCTGGGAAAGATTGAAGGCAGGAGGAGAAGGGAACAACAGGGGATGAGATGGTTGGATGGCATCAACGACTCAATGGACATGATTCTGAGCAAGCTCCAGATGTTGGTGATGAACAGGGAAGCCTGGCATGCTGTAGTCCTTTGGGTCACAGAGTTGGAGATGACTGAGTGACTGAACTGAACTGAACTCCCCTGGGTCTTACTGCCATCATGGACTGTGGAAATAACCACCAGAGCGGGGAAAAATGTAGCTACAGAACAGGGCTACAATATTTATTGACAATCATTGCAATCTGAAATATAACTTCTCTGTCGATATATACTTTTTCAAGATTTGGTGGGAAATGAAAGTTTTTGATAATGCAGGGAAGCTGAATATATGACCCCAGAATGTGCCACTTCTGCATTTGGATTATTTTGAGCTGGAGACATTAAGGTCCCAGCAGACTCAGAAAGAGCTCTTCATTTCCCCCTAACTGTCTAAAAGAATTTGGATAGGGGACCTATAACAAGGGTTTCCCTGGCTGGCTCACCAGTTAAGAATTCACCTGCAATGCAGGAGACATAGGTGTGATCCCTGGGTCTGGAAGATCTCTTGAACAAGGACATGGCCAGTATTCTTGCCTAGAGAATCTCAAAAAGAGAAGATCCTGGGGACACAAAGAGTCAGATACGATTGAAGTGACTGAGCACACACAGCTGTACCAGGAAGACAGCTATTACCACACAACTTTTCTTACATCAGAAAGACTTACCTGCATGGTATTGCAAATATTTGCTCTTCTCATCTTCCTGTGAATTGTCTTCCTCCCCCTTTAAGTAAAATCCCAGGTCCATACTCTATTCCCCTTAGCTCAGAATGGTTCAATTAGGTGACTGTTGTGGAGTCTAATATTTTTATGGGACTCCATACATACAAACTTCGTGTTTCTCTTGCTAAATCACCCTATATCAATGTAATTCTTAGATAAGCTAAAAAAACCTTCAAATGAAGAAGTGAACATTTTCCTACCCCTAGGGTCCCTATGGGAACTACATTGAATAAATTATTGCCTAAAATCTCTTTCGTTTCTCACCTATCTTCACCACTTCTCATTTCCTCTTTACCTCCTGTGCTGCTGTGCGGTGCTCAGTCATGCCTGACTCCTTGAAACTTTTGGGACTGTAGCCCACCAGACTCCGTCCATGGGATTATCCAGGCAATACTGGTGTAGGTAGCCATTCTCTTCTTCAGGGTATCTTCCTGACCCAAGGATCGAACCCAGGGCTCTTGCATTGCAGGCAGAGTCTTTACCAACTGAGGCACCAAAGAAACCCATTTATGTTTTTAGTATTGAATATTCCCTCTTTCTTTCTACCCCACTATCTCTCTGTATTTATATAGTGAGTAGAACCGAAGTAAAGAAGCTGGCACCTTGATTCAGGTATGCCTTGGTGCACTGCTTGTTTCCTACCTCTGATTTTTTGAAAATCTTCAGTTTCCCATTTCACTAGGATACTCTGAGGATAAAATAAAATTGTGCATGTTCAACACTGCTCAGACTCCTCCTAAGGTAAGTATGGTATAATGATAATGCACATAGTTTATAGTTATGCTGCTGCTGCTGAGTCGCTTCAGTCGTGTGCGACTCTGTGCGACCCCATAGACGGCAGCCCACCAGGCTCCCCCGTCCCTGGGATTCTCCGGGCAAGAACACTGGAGTGGGTTGCCATTTCCTTCTCCAATGCATGGAAGTGAAGTTGCTCAGGCCTGTCCAACTCTTAGCAACCCCATGGACTGCAGCCTACCAGTCTCCTCCACCCATGGGATTTTCCAGGCAATAGTACTGGAGTGGGGTGCCATTGCCTTCTCCGTGTTTGTAGTTATAACAGACAGCAATTATGTGTTGATATTTAGTTCCTTCATGAATATCTCAAATATCTCAATCATTATCTTTTTTCTTAAAACTTCAAGATTAAATTAGTTTTTAAAACTTTATTTTATTATGTCATTATCCAACACAGTTATGTAAAAATTATAGAATTAATACTACTAAAATAAGCATCAGACAGCCAGAAAAGAAATATTTGACTCTTGCCTTTAAACAAGTTATAATTTAGTGATGAATGGACTTTATACATATACACATACATGACCAAATAATATTAGAATAAACACAAGTACAGGACTTTAATAATTTTTGAAAATGACAGAAAAGACATTGAGTAACAAATGAAAAAATAGTTGAAGAAACAGGCTTTTGAGGAAATGGCCTTCAATACTTTTCCCATCTAGAGACTTAGACTTTATGCTCATCAAGATTCTACTCACCCAAAAAGAAACATTTACAAGCTGAAATAAAGCATGTCTTCAGCAGGGTTGGTGGACTTTTATTTGTTATCTCCTACTATTGGGAACAGGATTAAAGATTTTGGGGTAGCTATATTAGCTTCCATGGGTATTAGATGAATGTTCTCTGGCTGTTTTCGTCCATTTTATTGAAAGTTCCCAAAGGGTAGTGTTGATTAGAGGTTTGCAATATACAATTAAATTTGAAAGTAAGCTCCTAAATCCTCCATCTTATTCCCTTCGCTTAAACTACTTCAGGGGAAAAATCAGTGAGATTATTTGAAGCTAATTTTCTTGCCAATTGTTCTGATAGTGCATGCACCACAAAGAATTCAACTTGGTAGTGTTTAAGTATTAACCTTCTATTTGAGTGTGAGTCTTGAATATGAGGACTCATTTCTTGAGTAGTGCTAGTCAGGTCAAAATAGAAATGTCAATTTAAGTTCCTACTTTGTTCCAAGCTCTTTAATAGATTACAGGCAGCAAGAAGATAAACAAAAATGTCTGGACTGATTCGAAGGTATGAGTATACCACACATCTTTAAATATAATCATTTCCATGGTCAGTGAAGAATGAACGGCCATAGAACTTTTGGACAATCTCCAAGATGTAGAAATATGTGAACCAAAAAGCAAATTCTTTTGTGATACTGTATTAATTTTTAGTTTCGGACAGTACAGCAGCAAATAAAACTAGCAGAGTTCAACTTTGGCATTCACATATAAAATTGATTGAGGTTCAGATTAAAGAATTATCACAATTTCCAGTTTGAAGGGATCTTGAAAATCATGAGGAACTAAGTCTAGTTCTACTATAAGTATAGAATTGTAGAAATAAAAAAGTTTTGGAGCCAATTTTCAGAGGTTAAAATCCTTGCTCAAACTCATATTTTCACCTGAAATAAACTCATTTTTTTCACTTTTGCATTTCTAAAATGGAGTATTTTCCTCAAAAATGTGTTTATTGGTTAATTTAATGCATACAAAAAGTAAGTGGTAGTGACTCATATATACTAAATATTCAATACAATTCAAATGTTATGAAAATTATAAGGATTGTTTCCTTTATTATCTGGTATAGAAAAAAAAATTTTTTCTTGTGGAAAAAACAGATTATCAATATTTTCTGCTTTGTTGGCCATGCACTTTGGAAATGACCACAGAAAATATGTAAATGAAGAAAGGTAACTGTTTTATTAAAAACTTTATTTATGAACACAGATTGACATTTTACATATTTCATGTTATTGCAAAACATATAATTCTTCAAATTATATGTTTCAGTCACTTTAAAATGGAGAAAAGAAAATCATCCCCAGATTGTTGGTTGAACAAAAGTAGAGAGAAGGCTACATTTGGCCCATAGACTCTAGTTCTCTGATTCTTGTATTATGTCAGGCAAGACTCATGTAACGTGGCTTGTTGGCCTTGTATGTACAATGGGGATTGCAGGGTCTCCTTACCTGATGCAAAGATGTTATATCATACTAATGGAGTAATGTTGTAATATATGTCAATATTAAACAATTGGTGACATTTATTTGATGCAGTTGTAAAATTGCAGAATATAACTATAGTTTTTATATTAAACTCTATTTTTTTTTCTTTTTAAGCAGTTATCACACCTTTAATTAGCAGAACAGTGTTTTTCTTACTGAACTGAATATAAGCTTCAAAAGGCAGGAAGTCTGCCTATTCTATCTACCCTAATCTCAGTATTTATTGGTATATAGTAGGTTGTCAACAATATTAATTGAATAAATGAGTGAAACAATAGAAATAAAATTAAACATATTCCATTTTTAATCCTATCTCTTATACTTTCTGAGGGTTTAAACTTAACTGGATTGAAATAAGTGAGAATTTGGATTACAAGATGATAGACTATTGTTGAAACAATCATTATTGTTCTTTTCTAGATCATATATTATGCCTCAGGTGGCTGTGACCTTGAGTATGTGACTCTATTGTAGCTTGCTTAGAAGCCCACTGACCAGTTTCACTTTCCTTTTAGCCATTCTCAGCCATTTCTAATTATTATGATTATTTTAATTTTTGATCAAGCTTACTGCTAAATAAGTTAAATAAGCAGGGTGACAGTATACAGCTTTGATGTACTCCTTTTCCTATTAGGAACCAGTCTGTTGTTCCATGCCAGTTCTAACTGTTGCCTCCTGACCTGCATATAGGTTTGGGCTGGAAGAAGCAAAAGCTGGAATCAAGATTGCCAGGAGAAATATCAATAACCTCAGATATGCAGATGACACCACCCTTATGGCAGAAAGTGAAGAAGAACTAAAAAGCCTCTTGATGAAAGTGAAAGAGGAGAATGAAAAAGTTGGCTTAAAGTTCAACATTCAGAAAATGAAGATCATGGCATCTGGTCCCATCACTTCGTGGGAAATAGATGGGGAAACAGTGGAAACAGGGTCAGATTGTATTTTGGGGGGCTCCAAAATAACTGCAGATGGTGACTGCAGCCATGAAATTAAAAGATGCTTACTCCTTGGAAGATAAGTTATAAGCAACCTAGTTAGCATATTCAAAAGCAGAGACAATACTTTGCCGACTAATGTCCGTCTAGTTAAGGCTATGGTTTTTCCTGTGGTCATGTATGGATGTGAGAGTTGGACTGTGAAGAAAGCTGAGTGCGGAAGAATTGATGCTTTTGAACTGTGGTGTTGGAGAAGACTCTTGAGAGTCCCTTGGACTGCAATGAGATCCAACCAGTCCATTCTGAAGGAGATCAACCCTGGGATTTCTTTGGAGGGAATGATGCTGAAGCTGAAACTCCAGTATTTTGGCTACCTCATGAGAAGAGTTGACTCATTGGAAAAGACTCTGATGCTGGGAGGGATTGGGGGCAGGAGCAGAAGGGGACGACAGAGGATGAGATGGCTGGATGGCATCATGGACTCGATGGACGTGAGTCTGAGTGAACTCCGGGAGTTGGTGATGGACAGGGAGGCTTGGCGTGCTGCGATTTGTGGGGTGCGGTCACAAAGAGTCGGACATGACTGAGCAACTGAACTAACTGATACAGCTTTTAGGGGTTTTTTTTTTTTTAATATAAATTTATTTATTTTAATTGGACGTTAATTACTTTACAATATTATATTGGTTTTGCCATACATCAACATGTATCCACCACAGGTATACATGTGTTCTCCATCCTGAACCCCCCTCCCTCCTCCCTCCCCATACCATCCCTCTGGGTCTTCCCAGTGCACCAGCCCCAAGCATCCAGTATCATGCATTGAACATGGGCTGCTGACTCCTGTCATATATGATATTATACATGTTTCAGTGCCATTCTCCCAGATCACCCCACCCTTTCCCTCTCCCACAGAATCCAAAAGACCTCCCCACACATCTGTGTCTCCTCTGCTGTCTCGCATATTGTTACCATCTTTCTAAATTCCATATATATGTGTTAGTAAACTAATAGTGTTTTTCTTTCTGGCTTACTTCACTCTGTATAATAGGTTCCAGTTTCATTCACCTCATTAGAACTGATTCAAATGTATTATTTTTAATGGCTGAGTATTAAGGGGTATTTTAAGAAGAAAATTAATAGGCTCTATTGTTATCATTAAAATATCCTTCTTTCCCTTCCTCCTTCCATTTTACAGTTCTCTGTTATCTTGACTTGTTCTGCATTTTTGAGCACCTCTCTTCTGAAGATTAATGATTAATTCTACATATTTTCTACTTCTCACATTTCCAGTTTCTCTTTTTTTAATAGATCATCGTTAACACCTACCTGTCTAAGATCCAGTGGGCATGCGTGAGTGTATGCCAAGTGACTTCAGTCCTGTCCAACTCTTTGCAACCCTAGGGACTGTAGCCTGCCAGGTTCCTCTGTCTATGGGATTCCAGGCAAAAATACTGGAGTGAGTTGCCATGAACTCCTCCAGGGGATCTTCCCGACCCAGAGATTGAACCTGTGTCTCTTATGTCTTCTGTATTGGCAGGCAGGTTCTTTACCACTGTAGCCATGTGGGAAGCCCACTGTGGAAAGACTCTCTCTTAGTAAACCACCCATGTTGCTGAAGCCTCAGGTAACAACCAGAGCAACGATCCAAAATATGTAAAATAAGATTCCATACTTTTTCTTAAAAGAGACTAAGAGAAGTTTCATTTGTAGTCCACAGAATCATCTGGCATTTCCCCATAGATTCATAGCAGGAAGGTGATTTGGAGCTTCCACCAATGTATTCCCCAGAGCTCCTTGTAGAAATAGTAAAGAGCTTTGAGGGTATGAGATCACTCCGCACATCTTTTTAACATCCCTACTTTTCCCACTGGATTCATCATTCTTATCTAAGTAGAAAGGAAGATTCTCATTTTCCAGGCCTTTACTCTACCACAGTGTCCTCAAGGGTGTAATATGTGGGAATATGGGTTCCAGAGTGCCTTTAAATTTTCTAGCAAGTGCCATCAGCACACCCTCTGGAAGGCATACCATATTTTGCTACACCAGAGGTTGGCATTTGGCATCTTGCCATTTGCTTAATATGCTAAGCAGTACAATGTAATTCATTTTATGTCATTTGTTATTCTTGGATAATATATTTAGAATGTTTTGCCTTCAGTTGAAAGCCAATGTTATACTTAAATACTGGATTCTGTGCATCTAAACTTGGACTAAATTACTATTCAATCAAAATACCAATTTCTAGACCTGTGGTTTAATATCAGTGTTATACCCACAGGTATTGCTTCACTACAAAAGCACTCATGAATACATTTAAATCAGTGTCATAGGTTAAGGGTTGTCTAGGATAAAGTTATAACTGTATGATATTAGTGTAAAAGGATAAAACTGGTGACCAATAAAGTCATGATATTTATAAGGAGCGTGAAAGATGTGATTTACAGTTTATTTTGCATAGTTAATAGGGAGAAATGATTTTTTTTGTTTGTTTTAAAGAGTTCACATTCAATGAAATTCTTTAGACAATATGCACTTTAATTTTATAATTAATCTATATGAATAATTTCAAATACATGATTTAGTTAATCATTTGAAATTAGACTAATGCTTCAACTAAATGGTGTGGTTAAAATTAACTAAATGTTTTATCCCAAACTCATACCTAGAAAGAGTATATTTTTAGTAGCACAGATTTATTTGAATGTTCTGTCATTTAAGGCCAGTTGCTGACCTTCGTAATCTTTATACATGGGGTCATTCTCCAGTGTGCCTTTGTGGTCCTACGTTTTTTCTTGTTTGGCATTCTTTATTAGTTCTAATTGCTATCTGTCTTTATCTCTTTTTTTCTCCCTGAAACAACACACACACACACACATGCACACACACTTTACTACTGTCACCTCTTTGTCATTTTTTTCTAGTTTGCATATTTTACCATCTATCTGACAACAAAGATCCATTGTTGAAAAGCAATAGTAAGAAGAAAGAAAAGTAATGTTTGTTATCACACCTTAATTTGATTTCCTTGATAGCTTTGATGCCAAAAGTGCCTTATGATTATCAGTGGAACTAATAATTATTTCACCATAATTATGCTGTGTATGAGGAAAGTTGAGGTGATTGACAGAATAAGATTAAACTAGTGTAAAGCCATAAATGAAGTGATTTTATAACATAAGGAAATGAAAAGGCAGAATCTGTGTTTTATATTCTCAAAACAAGTGGCCAAAAGAAAAGGAAGAAAAAGGTCACTATGTTCCTTCTTAATCAGACTTGAATAAAATATATGTAAATATGTTGTGAAATGAAGTTACTGATCCATTATAATTATTATAGTGGATAACTAATCTTCAATTACATCATCAAAATATCCACTCTTTGAAAAACTCATTAAATTCCCTTCATTGTTAAAATACCCAATTGTTATAAATTGCCTAATATTTTGTTACTTTGATGAAGAAAGTTTGAAAAGTTTCTTTACCTTCTGTGCTGAAAGCAACCTAGAACAACATACACAGATTCCCTTTTAAGTATCTATTCTGTGTTTATATCATCTGTAGAAATGTGTAGCTATTACTATATTATATGGAGAATTTTGGTGGTTTACCTAAATCTCTACTTGCAGGTTGGAGAAATTAACTTGAACAAAATAAAGTTTTCAGTTTCCAAAGATAAGTCAGAAATCTCTCACAGGGTTGTCAGTGTCCATCCAGGAATAAGGGAAGACTGGAATAGGGAACTAAAAGGCTGATATGGAAACGCGATGTGCTAACTTCCCTCTTTGTTTCTGCTTCTCTTGTCCTGTGCTCATTCTCTCATGCTGTATATTGTTTCCCTCTGTTTTGCTGCTCAGTGGAACTGGCTCTTTTTTTTGTTTGTTTTTTCCAGCTTTCTGTCTCCCTTGTCTCTCATAGACTCTCTCCTCCACCCCATTTTGTTCCAAACACCTGGGTATCAAATGATGATTTTTCCAACTTAGAATAGGCCAATATCTGTAGCCCAGTCCATTTTGAAGGAGGAAGCATGCCGGAACTTTGTTCAGAATGGTTAGGTTAAAGATAGGGGTAGGCTACTACCACTAATGAAGTTCAATTCAGTGCAGTTCAGTCGCTCAGTTGTGTCTGACTCTTTGCAACCCTATGGACTGCAGCACTCCAGGCTTCTCTGTCCATCATCAACCCCCAGAGTTTATTCAAACTCAAACCATTGAGTCGGTGACACCATCAAACCATCTCATCCTCTGTTGTCCCCTTCTCCTGCCTTCAATCTTTCCCAGCATCAGGGTCTTTTAAAATGTGTCAGTTCTTCACATCAGGTGGCCAAAGTATTAAGTTTCAGCTTTACCATCAGTCCTTCCAGTGAATATTCAGGACTGATTTCCTTTAGGATGAACTAGCGTAGACAATTAAGCAGAAGTAGATGTTTTTCTGGAACTCTCTTGCTTTTTATATGATTCAACAAATGTTGGCAATTTGGTCTCTGGTTCCCCTGCCTTTTCTAAATCCAACTTGAACATCTGGAAGTTCACGGTTCATGTACTGTTTCAGTCTGACTTGGAGAATTTTGAGCATTACTTATCAAGTGTATAAGACGAGTACAATTATGCTGTAGTTTGAACATTCTTTGCCATTGCCTTTCTTTGGGATTGGAATGAAAACAGACCCTTTTCAATCCTGTGGCCACTGCTGAGTTTTCCAAATTTGCTGACATATTGAGTGCAGCACTTTCACAGCATCATCTTTTAGCATTTGAAATAACTCAACTGGAATTCCCTCACCTCCTCTAGCCTTGTTCATAGTGATGCTTCTTAAGGCCTACTTGCCTTCACATTCCAGGATGTTGGAAACAGCTAATTTAAAAAAGGTGCTGAAACCCACAGGAACTAGAGACTGACTCATTTCTCTTCTTTTATTCCTTTCTGGTGATAACATTTTCATTTAAACTGTCAGAATTTGACTACTTGTTATAATGATTTTACCAGCATGTTAGTCATACCTTACAAATTATCTTTTTAAAAACACAGAAATACAACAAAATTTAAATAAGTTGGTAGTAAGATTTAAGTGCCGAACATGTTCTACTTATTGGCTCTAATAGCGCAGTTTGTCTCCTATTAAATAATTTTAACATATTTCACATGATTCAGCTAAAGAGGGAATATAGACATATCAGCATACTTGAATTTATTTTCTAGTTTTATTTGAAATAGTATAAACATTTTCATGTATGAAACAATTCCATACGTTCATATCTGAAGGAAAATGATTTTTAAATGATGCAGATCAGGTTGTTGAACTCTGCTACTCTGACAGTAAACAAAATCCGAATCAATGTAAGTTGTAATATATGTGTCTTCAAATTTTGGCCCCAGAGGCAAGTGTCATTCCAGGTGACAAAGCAGACTGTATTAGCTGAACTCCTCAAAACTCTAATTAACTCATCAGATTGTTCAGTTGTTACTTCCTATTATTATGCGGTAGTAAGACACAATAGGTGATGTATGTAGAGATGATTACAGCATGCCTCTGGTGAAGTTCTAAGACCAAAGTCAGAAGAAGAGATTCCTATTCCTTACCAGAATTGCAGTAATGACTCCAGAATTCACTGTCTAGAGTATCTTCTTGCTATCATTATACAAATAACAAAAATAAGTCAATGGACTTATTCTGGTGTAATGCATGACAGGCCTGACAACAAATTATAAAGTTTGAGTTGTTTATCTTGAGTTATAATCTCAGTTCTTATTTAACAAAATCTCTCCCTATGCCTATTATTGTTAAAGAGCACATGCTGTATAAAAAAATTTCTCAGATATCAAGTTTTGTTATTGCCCTGGTCATCAAAAGTATTTTTTGTTTCTTTTACTTTGTAAAATCTGAGGCTATAAGAAAAAAAAAAAAAAGATGCCTGTCATTATTACTGAATATAACCCCCAATTGACCAGAAAATTCTTGGATAAACAGAAAAAAACCCAAAATGAAATAAAGTTTAAAAGAGTCTTCTATTTTATTGCCAGCTGAATAGAAAATAGAAAAAAAAATAGGAAAGGTATAGGAGATATAATGCTATTCAAATAAAATTTCTATAAGGACATAGAAGAAAGAATATAATGAACTTACCTAAATCCTATCCAGAAAACTGGGTTTAGCTTCACTAATCCCAAAGCAAATTATCACTATATTTTTAAAGTCATGAAATTTGCCTCTTGTGAAGGAAAGATATTAACATTAAGACATTTCCTTTATAGCTTTAATTGTACATTTAATCTGCCTTCCTGACTTTACTTAATGGTTCTAAATAACTTCATTCCAGTTAAGAAAATGGAAAGTAAAGTAACTCTTCTATTATAAATAAACTATTTCTAACATCTGGAGACTTTGGAATGCTTTAACAAATTCTGTAATAAAAAGATAGACTGACTTCAGCTCATAGCATCACAATAACATGAGAATTCTTGCCTGTCCATACAGAAAAGGCAACATTTTTATTATAATCACATTTCAATTGTAAAAATATAGTTTTATTCTGTATTTTTTTGTTAAAATAGGGCTTGCTTAGGATAATATTCTCATTAATCATTCAGTTCAATTCAGTTCAGTGGCTGAGTCATGTGCAACTTTTTGTGACCCCATGAACCCCAGCACGCCAGACCTCCCTATCCATCACCAACTGCCGGAGTCTACCCAAACCCCTGTCCATTGAGTGGGTGATGCCATCCAACCATCTCATCCTATGTTGTTCCCCTTCTCCTCCTGCCCTCAATCTTTCCCAGTATCAGGGTCTCTCAAATGAGTCAGCTCTTCACATCAGGTGGCCAAAGTATTGGAGTTTCAGCTTCAGCATCAGTCCCTCCAATGAACACACAGGATTGATCTCCTTTACGATGGACTGGTTGGATATTTTTGCTGTCCAAGGGACCCTCAAGTGTCTTCTCCAACACTACAGTTCAAAAGCATCAATTTTTCAGTGCTCATCTTCCTTTACAGTTCAACTCTCACATCTATATATGACTACTGGGAAAACCATAGCCTTGACTAGACAGATCTTTGTTGACAAAGCAATGTCTCTAATTTTGAATATGCTGTCTAGGTTGGTCATAACTTTCCTTCCAAGGAGCAAGTGTCTTTTAATTTCATGGCTGTAGTCACCATCTGCAGTGATTTTGTAATCGCCCCAAAAAAAGTCAGCCACTGTTTCCACTGTTTCCCCATCTACTTGCCATGAAGTGATGGGACCAGATACCATGATATCAGTTTTCTGAATGTTGAGCTTTAAGCCAAATTTTTCCACTCTCCTTTTTCACTTTCATCAATAGGCCCTTTAGTTCTTCTTCACTTTCTGCCACAAGGGTGGTGTCATCTGTATAACTGACGTGATTGATATTTCTCCCAGCAATATTGATTCCAGCTTGTGCTTCCTCCAGCCCAGCATTTCTCATGATGTACTCTGCATTTAAGTTAAATAAGCAAGGTCGCAATATACAGCCTTGACATACTTCTTTTCCTATTTGGAATCAGTCTGTTGTTCCATGTTCAGTTCTAATCGTTGCTTCCTGACCTGCATATAGGTTTCTCAAGAGGCAGGTCAAGTGGTCTAGTATTTCCATCTCCTTCAGAATTTTCCACAGTTTATTTTGCTCCACACAGTTAAAAGCTTTGGCATAGTTAATAAAGCAGAAAAATATGTTTTTCTGGAACTCTTGCTTTTTCAATGATCCAGCAGATGTTGGCAATTTGATCTCTGGTTCCTCTGCTTTTTCTAAAACCAGCTTGAAAATCTGGAATGTCATGGTTCACATATTGCTGAAGCCTGTTTTGGAAATTTTTGAGCATTAGTTTACTAGCTTGAGAGACGAGTGCAATGTGTGGTAGTTTGAGTATTCTTTGGCATTGCCTTTCTTTGGAATTGGAATGAAAACTGACCTTTTCCAGTCCTGTGGCCACCGCTGAGTTTTCCAAATTTGCTGGCATATAGAATGCAGCACTTTCACAGCATCATCTTACAGGATTTGAAATAGCTCGACTGGAATTCCATCACCTCCACTAGATTTGTTCATAATGATGCTTCTTAATGCTCACTTGACATTCCAGGATGTCTGGCTCTAGGTTACTGTGAGTGATCACAGCATTGTGATTATCTGGGTCTTGAAGATCTTATTTGTACAGTTCTTCTGTGTATTCTTGCTACCTCTTCTTAATATCTTCTTCTTCTCGTAGGTCCATACCATTTCTGTCCTTTATCGAGCCCATCTTTGCATAAAATGTTCCCTTGGTATCTCTAATTTTCTTGAAGAGATCTCTTGTCTTTCCCTTTCTATTGTTTTCCTCTGTATCTTTGCATTGATCTCTGAGGAAGGCTTTCTTAACTCTGCTTGCTATTTTTTGGAACTCTGCATTCAAATGGGTATATCTTACATGTATTGAATATATATATTCAAGTAGTTATATGTATATAAAATACATACAAAATATATATAAATCATTATAATGGTATAAATATTTTGAGGTTATAGACATTCTTTTGAATGATTAAAACATGATTTTATTGAAACAAACCATGCAAAACACTGTAAAAAAATTGGACTTATCCTACATTTAGTCAAAATAATAGACGTTCATGGAGGTGAGTAGAATTATCATATCCACGAACCACATTGTTTATGTTCTTAGAACTCTGATTTTTGCCTCATTATCTTTTTTCCCCCTCATCACCAAAAATGATTTTTCCAACATTCTTGCTCCTGACTCCAATTTTATTCTAAATGTCCGATTAAAAAAAAAAAAAAAAAAAAAAACAGAAAAAGGTGCTTTGTCAGTGAATCTATCACTAGTCTGTCCTAAGTGTCTGTTTAAGATAATAAATAATACTGACAGAAAAGATTATGAACTGAATTAAAAAGCAGATTAGTATTTCCAACACCTTGGAGATACAGGTAGATCTGGGCAAAACTAAAAGGCTGGTTAATTTTTTTTTTTTTTTTTTACTTAATTTACAATATTATTATGGTTTCAGGTGTACACATAGTGATTCAACATCTTAATAAATTACACTCCATTTAAAGTTACTGCAAAACAATGGCTATATTTCCCTGTGCTATACAATATATGATTGTATGTATGTAAATACACCTTATTTATTTTGTATATAGTAGTCTATACTTTGAATCCCATACCCCTATCTTGCTCCTCTGCCTTCTGATAACGACAGTTTTCTTTGCTATTCAAAACCTTTTAAGTTTAATTAAGTCCTGCTTGCTTACTTTTGCTTTTATTTGTTTTGTTTAAGGGATAGATCCAAAACGATATTGCTATAATTTATGCCAAAATTCTGCTTATGCTTTCTTCTAGAATTTTTATTTTCAGGTCTTATATTTAGGACTTTAATACATTTTGACTATTTTTGTAGACTGTGTGAGAAAATATTCTAATCTCATTGTTTAACATGTAGCTGTCCAGTTTTTCCAGCACCACTTACTGAAGAGATAGTTTTTTCTCCATTGATTTTTCTTGGCTTCTTTGTCATAGCTTAATTGAATTTAGGTGTGTAGGTTTATTTCTGAGCTCTCTATCCTGTTCCATGATGTATGTGTCAGATTTTTTGCCAAAAATTTCTGTTTTGATAAGTGTATCTTTGCAGTATGGTTTGAAATCAGGCAGCATGATACCTCAAGTTTTGTTCTTCATGCTCTAAATATTTTGGATATTCAGGATCTTTTGCAGTTTATATATTTTTCAATCAATTCAGTTCAGTCACTCAGTCATGTCTGACTCTTTGTGACCCCAAGGACTGCAGTTTGCCAAGTCTGTCTGTCCTTCACCAACTCCTGGAGTTTACTCAGACTCATGCCCATTGAGTCAGTGATGCCATCCAACCATCTCATCCTCTGTCATTCCCTTCTCCTCCTGCCTTTAATCTTTCCCAGCATTAGGGTCTTTTCAAATAAGTCAGTTCTTTGCATCATGTGGCCAAAGTATTGGAGTTTCAACTTCATTATCATCCTTCCAATGTATATTCAGGACTGAAGTCCTTTAGAATGGACTGATTGGATCTCCTTGCAGTCCAAGGGGCTCTCAAGAGTCTTCTCCAACATCACAGTTCAAAAGCATCAATTCTTAAGTGCTGAGCTTTCTTTCTAGTGCAACTCTCACATCCATACATGACTATTGGAAAAACCATAGGTTTGACTAGACAGATCTTTGTTGGCAAAGTCATGTCTCTGCTTTTTAATATTCTGTCTAGGTTGGTCATAACTTTTCTTCCAAGGAGTAAGTGTCTTTTAATTTCATGGCTGCAATCACCATCTGCAGTGATTTTGGAGCCCCCAAAAAGAAAGTCTGATACTATTTCCACTGTTTCCCCATCTATTTGCCATGAAGTGATGGGACCAGATGCCATGATCTTAGTTTTCTGAATGTTTAGCTTTAAGCCAACTTTTTCACTCTCCTCTTTCACTTTCATCAAGAGGCTCCTTAGTTCTTCTTCACTTTCTGCCATAACTGTGGTGTTATCTGCATATGTGAAGTTATTGATATTTCTCCCGACCATCTTGATTCCACTTGGGCTTCCACTAGCCCAGTATTTCTCGTGATGCACTCTAAATATAAGTTAAATAAGCAGAGTGACAATACTCAGCCTTGACATGCTCCTTTTCCTATTTGGAACCAGTCTGTTGTTCCATGTCCACTTCTAACAGTTGTATCCTGACCTGCATACAGATTTCTGAAGAGTCAGGTCAGGTGGTCTGGTATTCCATCTCTTTTAAATATT
This sequence comes from Budorcas taxicolor, assembly GCF_023091745.1. Taxonomy (NCBI): domain Eukaryota; kingdom Metazoa; phylum Chordata; class Mammalia; order Artiodactyla; family Bovidae; genus Budorcas; species Budorcas taxicolor. The sequence goes on along the minus strand of NC_068915.1, from coordinate 49,463,764 downwards.
TTGCAGAGTTTTTTGTGGTCCACACAGTCAAAGGCTTTGACATAGTCAATAAAGCAGAAGTAGATATTTTTCTGGAACTCTCTTGCTTTTTTGATGGTCCAATGGAGGTTGGCAATTTGATTTCTGGTTCCTCTGACTTTTCTAAATCCAGCTAGTACATCTGCAAGTTCACAGTTTACGTACTGTTGAAGACTGGCTTGGGCAATTTTGAGCATTACTTTGCTTGCATGTGAGTTGAGTGCAATTGTGTGGTAGTTTGAGCATTCTTTGGTATTGCCTTTCTTTGGGATTGGATTGAAAACTGAACTTTTCCAGTCCAGTGCCACTGCTGAGTTTTTAAAATTTGCTGGCATATTGAATGCAAGACTTTCACAGTATCATCTTCTAGGATTTCAAATAGCTCAAATGGAATTCCATATAAATTTTAGGATTAATTCATTTTAGTTTTGAGAAAAATGTTATGGTTCTTTTGATAGGGATTGGATTATATCTGAGGTAAAGTTTGTGTAGCATGTAAATTTTAACACTATTAATTCTTCCAATTGAAGAACAGAGCATACATTTCCATTTCTTTTTGTGGTTCAGTTGCTCAATTATGTCTGACTCTTTGCGACCCCATGGACTGCAGCACTCCATGCTTCCCTGTCCATCATTCTCTTCTGGCGCTCAGTCAAATTCATGTCTATAGAATCAGTGATGCCATACAACCATCTCATCCTCTTTCATTCCCTTCTCTTCCTGCCTTCAATCTTTCCCAGTATCAGGGTCTTTTTAAAGTGTCGGCTTTTCTCATCAGTGGCCAAAGTATTGTAGTGTCAACTTTTAGCATCAGTCTTTCCAGTGAATATTGAGGGTTGACTTCCTTTAGGATTGACTGGTTTGATCTTGTTGCAGCCCAAGGGACTCTCAAGTGTCTTCTCCAACAAAACAGTTCAAGAACATCAATTCTTCAGAGCTTAGCCTTCCTTATGGTCCAACTCTTACATCCATACATGACTACTGGAAAAAATACAGCTTTGACTACATGGACAATTGTAGGCAAAGTATGTCTCTGCTTTTTATTATACTGTCTAGGTTTGTCATAGCTTTTCTTCCAAGGAGCAAGATTTTTTTTTTTTTTTAATTTTATGGTTTCAGTCACCATCTGTAGTGGTTTTGGAGCCCAAGAAAATAAAGCCTGTCACTGTTTCCATTTTTTCCCCATCTATTTACCATGAAGTGATGGAGACAGATGTTATGATTTTAGTTTTTTGAATGTTGAGCTTTAAGCCAAAGGCTGGTGATTTTGAATGATGTTACTGAGATCCATATTGACTCTCAACAGGAAAATAAGCAAAAATTCAAGTGAAAATTTTAATAACAGAATATGTGAAAATTTTCCTGTGCAGTCAGTTGATTCTAAATTGATCTGGGGAAACTATGCATGTCTTACAAAGAGACTATGTATTACAGAGCACTTTGATCCTCTGGGGAATCAATAACCAAGCAACTTGTCTGGTCACAGGACAAGTGTCAGACTCCCATATTGTTCCTCATGGAAGCCTGAAGTGATTCTTCATTTGAGCTATATATTTTGGAGCTATACCACTGAGACTTAGAAAAAAAATGTTCTCTGTCATTTCAGGTGAAAAAAAAAATCCTTAGGTATTAGTATGAGGCAGTGCTTTACTATGACAACTTGAAGGAGCAGGTTCAGTACCAAGTGTCGACAATAGTAAACTTGGTTGCCTAATAAGAATGTCCAAAACTACCAATTTTCCTATTTTATTTATTTAATGAATATATATATAAGTGACTTACTATTATCAGGAATTACAAGACATAAAGTGATTAAGTAGCAGATGGCATTCGTTCGATGAGTGGCAAAGCCAGGAAACTGAATACAATCCAAGTTTAGAATAAGTCTATAATTTATCATTGTGCTAAGCTCTAATGAGTAGATAAAGATATTCAGCAAATAACTTTTTCTAACTTTCACCTATAAATAAATCAAATGTTCAAATAACATGCCTTATTTATCTCTCTCAGTTAAAATAATGTATGTAAGTGTACTTCATAAAACATATTATTGTTCATAATAACAATTGATCATAATGGGGAAGATTTATTAATATTATAGTGTATAAGGTACACTGAAAAACATTGCCCATTGAGTATTTTGTCTACTAAAGCAAGCTATGAGGTTGAAAAGATCTGTTATCATCCTGTTAACATATAATGAAAATTTCCTATAATTGCAGTTAATATTTATAATACATACTTGGACTTAAAGAGAAAGTCCTCTAAAATAGATATTTTCAAGAATGGTATTATAATATACTTGTGTGTCACCATTAGTTTTTCAGTATGGTAATTAAGTTGCTACTATAAATTATTCAATTTCTGAATTTCTTGAGGAATTTACTGTTAACAGTACAAACTAGAAATAAGTTTATTCTTATAATAACCTCAAACTTTTTAATTTGCATTCAGATACGCTTTTTTAGGGGACTTCCCGGGTCACTCAGCTGGTAAATAATCTGCCTGCAAAGCAGGAGACCCTATTTGGATTCCTGGGTGGGGAAGTTTCCCTGAAGAAGGGAATAGGCTACCCACCCCAGTATTTTTGGGCTTCTCTGGTGGCTCAGACAGTAAAGAATCTACCTGCAATGCAGGAGACCTGAGTTCAATCCCTGAATTCAGAAGATCCTGTGGAAGAGGGCCTGGCAACCTACTCCAGTATTCTTGCCTTGAGAATCCCCATGGACACAAGAGCCTGATGGGCTAGAGTCCATGGGATTGCAAAGAGTCAGACGCGACCAAGCACAACACAGCACAGCACACGCTTTTTTGAATGGAAGAAAAATAATGAAAGATTAGCTTGATGCTGGAAATTTCATACTCTAAATCATCTCAACAGAGGAATTACTCTGTAGAATCAGTGAACAAAAACAGCATGAAACTATATAGATGTCTTCTCTGTCTCCTTCTTCTAGACGCTGAAACCTATAGACAATTGTATTGTTACTTCAGCCCTGTTTCTCTGGTATTTATATGCCTAAAAACTATCTGTTACCTTAGTCAATTCTTAGTAATCCTCAATTAATTTAATTAGATTAAATTTCAGGCAGTTTTTAATCAAACATATACTATATTAATAGTCAAAATCCTAATATATCCCAGTATGTTTTTATTTAAATGTTTATAACTATAAAGTATAGATATCATAAATAATATAATTAATATTTTATATATTTCTAGGTATAATTTTCAACCAACATTTTAGGGATCACTTTTTTTATGTGCCATGATAAGTTCTGAAAATTTGCTTATGTATTCATATTCTCATGAGGATGACAGGTTTATATTTCACAGTGTGGTAAGGACAAGAATAGAAGGACTATATTATTGAGTTAAACCCAGCAAAGGGATGATTAATACTGTTTGGAGAGATCATAGCATGCTCCCCTAAGGCAATGATATTGGGATGAAATTCAGTGAGTGAATAGTAATTTCACATATAGTTGGAACTATAATAATAGTAATAGAAAAATTAATTTATGGTTTTCTGTATTTTTAGAATAAAATTATATTTCACAATGTTTTTCACTATCCTTCTCAAAGACCACTAATCTTAGAATGATCTTATAAAAGTTAAGAATTTCACTCACCCCCCAAATTGCATGAGCATTCATGAATTTTAAATTATACACTCAGGTTGAAGGAGTTTATGGACTGGCTTATGACACATGCACAGGATACTCTTTTCAATTCTAAAGTTCTTGACATTTAAAGAAGGGTCAAGAAAGATTATGGCAGGAGAATAAATGAGATAGAAAACAGTAGGGCCTTCTTAATTTTCATGCATCTTGATCGCTTCTTCTCCCTTAGAGAACCAAAACCAAAACACATTCTCAGATTATTCTATTGTCTACCATAATTCAGCTGCCTTGAAAGATTATTTCCCAGAATTCAAATCAATTCATGCTGCTAAGCTGCACAAAGACCTATACTAGCTCCTTAGTGCCCTCAGGTTTAAGTCTGAACTTAAGAACATGGTGAACTGTTTACAACCTGATTCTGAGCATCATTTTCTTCTCCCCCCACAAATTCTATATTATATCACATTAAATTTTAGATTCTTCCCTCTATGTGTCAGAGCTTCTCCAAATTCCATGACTTTGTGTGCACACATGTTGATTACTCTGCCTATAATGCTCTGACTAGTTTTTTATCTAATGACTTTATAGTATTTTAAGCACAGATCTCAAAGATTGCATTTTGTGACTTTTTGGATTCTCCACCAGTTGCTGCAGTTCTGTTCTGTATCCTCCCTCTTTGCCGGGGTCCAGCCCCGATGGATCCAGGGTGATTCGAAGGGGAGACGGAATAGGCGAGGAAAAAACTTATTTATTTATTTAATTAGAAGTATAAGATTAGATTAGGAAGAAATAGTGCAGTAGGAAAATCTAGTGGAGAAAAGAGGCTGAATAACTTGGTTTACGTGGAAAGACAATAAAGTTCCAGACAAGGAACTTGCACCATCTATGTTAGGCCACCAGCGTCCGTTTGAATATTGCAGAGTGCCCCGCCTTGGGCTCCCTCTCTCATGGATCTTAGAAGCCGGGACAAGTAAGTAGACATGGCAAGCCTCCACGCCCCAGATGGGAATTCAGCCTGAAATTAGAGTAAAGAGGAGACACGGGGGAAACCAGTCCTTTCAATGACTGGCCCGGCCTCTATTGTCTAGAAAGGCCTTTTATACCTTTTTGATTGTACATAGAGATCAATGGGTAATACACAATTATGCAGCATTAGCAGCCCAGACTTTTATCAAAACCAGGCTTTTCTCTCTGCATACCTAGTTGTATACACAAGTCTTAGGTGATTTACATCATCTTCCGGCCAAAAGGCCAATTAACATTTTATAGCCTTTTTTCTGATAAGGGTTTGTCAACCAGAAGACTTATTTGTGTTGATCTTCCCAAAGTTTGGTGCCACTCTCAGAAAACACTAAATAAAGTTACATTCTTACATAGAAAGATATAGCAATTTATAGCAAGTGAAAGGAGTACAGTGATTTATAACAAAAGAAAAGTAATTAACTCAAAAGTCTAGTGTTGCTAACATCAAAACTACTATATACCTTTTTCTATATCCCGTTTACATTGATTAACATCCTGCCAGGTGCCTTAAAGATAAAGAATATGGAGGCCTGGCAGCAATCATTGAGTCTACAGTGAAATCCGTCACCAATATGATTTTTAGCTCTTTAGAAAAGGCTCTGTATTTTTAAGATGTTTTTAAGCTTTGTGCCTCTCACGGTTGGGGGGCTGCAAGCAATTCACAAGCTGTAAGAGGTCCAGGGGAACCTGTTAGGCAAGCTAGAGAGTTATCAGAGGGGTTTTGAACTGAAACATCCTTTTCAAATGCAAAAGACTAAAGCCCTGAGTTAACTTTTTCCAGAGTGTGTCAGAAGAGTGGAAATGTACAGTACAATAAGGCAGGCAGATTCTTGTTTTGGGGGGGTACATGCTCAGGAAATACCAGGGGGAAACCCTGAGGCTTGACTTGCCTTGCCCATCAGGCCTCTGCCACATGACCTTGTCACAGGTGGGATTCCTCACGCTGGCTCCCAGCACCCCCTTTTTAAAAAAAATCAGTTTTGGAAATTTTTTAGCCTGATCCTTTTGTAGTTCCATCAGTAAGTGCTCAGTTTGTGTCCAACTCTTTGTGAACTCCATGAACTGTAGCCAGCAGGGTTCCTCTCTCCATGAAATTTTCCAGGCAAGAATACTGGAGTACTTTGCCTTTCCTACTCCAAGGAACCTTCCTGACCCAGGGATTGAACTCTTGTCTCTTGTATCTCCTACATTGGCAGTGGATTCTCTATCACTGTGCTACTTAGGAAGCCTGAAGTACTCTTTATTCTTCTTACTATGGTTTTGATTTCTAGCATTTCCTTTGCTTTTTTTTTTTTTTCTTTCTTAGAATTTCCATCCTTCTTTCTGCTTACAATATCCATCTCTTTTACATGTTGTTTACTTTTTCCATTAGAGAACTTCATGTGTTAATCATAGTTATTTACATTCCCTGTCTGGGAATCTCAGTGCCTGTTTTTTTTTGCTCTGGCAAATCCCTTTGCACCACAGAGTAAACTTTAGCTATGGTGAAGGCTCTGGGCATATTTTCCAAATGGTCATTTTCCTCTTCTTCCTCTTAGGATCACAAGGATATTTTTCTTGAATCTCAACTTGGTGGAACTCTAAGACTATGGGAGCTTATATCTCTTATGTTAGTTCACACACAATCTTCAGCAATTTGTCAAAATTACCATTAAGTGTTCCTACCATTCTGACATCCATTGACTTCTGTTCCTGGTAAATAAATCATGGATGCTGTTTCTCTCTCTAGGCAACAGATCCTCCACATTTGAGAACAGTAGTTTTCCTGTGACAGACTAAGAAAAAATCATTCATTTTCATTTTGTCCAGGTTTTTTTTTTTTTTTTTTCCTTATTGTAAGTTTGAGAGTGATGACGTTAAATCTCTTCATACCCTGGAGCTGAAATTGGAAATCCATTGTTGCCTTTTAATCTTCCTTAGTTTCCTTGTAAAGGTCATTATCCACCATGAAGTGAAGTGAAGTGAAGTCTCTCAGTTGTGTCCAACTCTTTGCGACCCCATGGACTGTAGCCCGCCAGGTTCCTCTGTCCATAGAATTCTCCAGGCAAGAGTACTGGAGTGGGCTGCCGTTTCTTCCTCCAGGGGATATTCCCGACCCAGGGATTGAACCCGGGTATCCCGCATTGCAGTCAGACATTTTACCATCTGAGCCACCAGGGAAGACCCATTATCCACCATAATCTACCATATTATTCACATTAAAAAATTCCCCCTTAACCTTGCTCAGTTATTGATATAAGATATGTCTTTTTGTGTAAAGTGGAAATAAAACCAATCAAATGAGAAAAAGCAGAGGAAACCTGTTCTGAACTTGCAGGGAGTAAGCCCTCATTACTTCCATTTGGAAGAAACTTGAAGGCAGAGGAATGTAGACTCTTCATGGTGAACAAAGGGAATGCTTTACATAGGCTCTGGTTGCGGGTTGTTGGCTGGGGATGCTGAGGTAAGGCTTATGAATGAGGCAGCCTATGTGACTGATTTGAGAAGCATATCTGGCTTTCTCTAATTGGTCCTGGATTAAATGTGAGGGCAAAAATTAAAGAAGCCAGCAATTATTGACCAATTGCAAGAGTTGGACTGTGAAGAAAGCTGAGTGCCGAAGAATTGATGCTTTTGAACTGTGGTGTTGGAGAAGACTCTTGAGAGTACCTTGGACTGCAAGGAGACCTAACCAGTCCATTCTAAAGGAGATCAGCCCTGGGTGTTCTCTGGAAGGAATGATGTTAAAGCTGAAACTCCAGTACTTTGGCCACCTCATGCGAAGAGTTGACTCATTGGAAAAGACTCTGATGCTGGGAGAGATTGGGGGCAGGAGGAAAAGGGGATGACAGAGGATGAGATGGCTGGATGGCATCACCGACTCGATGGATGTGAGTTTGAATGAACTCTGGGAGATGGTGATGGACAGGGAGACCTGGAGGTGCTGCAATTCATGGGGTTGCAAAGAGTTGGACACGACTGAGCCACTGAACTGAACTGAACTGAACTGACCCCAAATGGGGTCAATTGTTCTAGAAGTTTGATTTGGCTTACAACTCATTATGCAGAGTGTTGTAGGCTAGCGTTCCATTTTTACATATATTCTGGTCATTGTCCTTTGGTGTATTTGGTCTCTTTGTAAACATTATCTATCTCTTGTGAGCATGATTTTATGACCTTCCTAGTAATTAATCTATAGCTGGAACAAAGTTTATGCATGCCCAACACAAATTAGTTGAAGGAATGAATTTATTTATTTTAACACTAAATTGTATTATCACAGTAACTTTGCAAGCTTATCAAGTTTGGTACTAACATATCAACTTCTTTTAGATTAAGAAACTGGGACATAGAAAACAATATTAAGTTATATGGGTCAGTTCAGCTCAGTTCAGTCGCTCAGTTGTGTCTGACTCTTTGTGACCCCATGAACTGCAGCATGCCAGGCCTCGCTGTCCATCACCTACTCCCGGAGTTCACCAAATTCATGTCCATCGAGTTGGTGATGCCATCCAGCCATCTCATCCTATGTTGTCCCCTTCTCCTCCTGCCCCCAATCCCTCCAGCATCAGAGTCTTTTCCAATGAGTCAACTCTTCACATGAGGTGGCCAAAGTATTGGCGTTTCAGCTTTAACATCATTCCTTCCAGAGAACACCCAGGGCTGATCTCCTTTAGAATGGACTGGTTGGTTCTCCTTGCAGTCCAAGGGACTCTCAAGAGTCTTCTCCAACACCGCAGCACAAAAGCATCAATTCTTCGGTGCTCAGCTTTCTTCACAGTCCAGCTCTCACATCCATACATGACCATTGGGAAAACCATAGGAAAACACATGTTAAAAAAGAACCCAAATCAATTTCCTTTCTGTTTCATACTGAATATGGCTGTTTTTAATATGTTATCTTTCATTTTTATCCCTGATGTGCTAACTTTACAATTATTGCATACCCACTATGTGCCAGTCCCAGCAGCACATCTGTTCAGTTTCATTATTTAAATTAATCTCACAAAATCTTAATGATGTTTCATTTAAAAACTACTTGTAAATAAATCAAAGAACCTTTGCACTTCACCAGATGCTGCTGCTGCTAAGTCGTTTCAGTCGTGTCCGACTATGTGCGACCCCATAGACAGCAGCCCACCAGGCTCCCCAACCCCTGCTGGGATTCTCCAGGCAAGAACGCTGGAATGGGTTGCCATTTCCTTCTCGAATCACCAGATGCTCTATCCATTTTAATTAAAAGGTATTTCATTATTTATATACTTAAATAAAATTTAAGTATATATACTTATATAAAATTTAAGTATATATACTTATATACTTATATAAAATTATTTATATACTTAAATAATGAAATACCTTTTAATTAAAATGGATAGAGCATCTGGTGATTCGAGAAGGAAATGGCAACCCATTCCAGCGTTCTTGCCTGGAGAATCCCAGGGGTGGGGGAGCCTGGTGGGCTGCTGTCTATGGGGTCGCACATAGTCGGACACGACTAAAACGACTATTTTAAGCATTAATACAAAGCAGTGTTGTATTTTATTCTTGACCTAACTATCTTTAGTCAAATATTTATTTAGACTTTTAAAAAGGGAAATGTTGTGTATTATAGTAAGTGTTTATAAAGTCATCTACTCTGTTTTTCCTTTTTATTATATAATCATGCCTTTTCCTTCCCATTTTTCTTTCATTTCTCCTTTTCTATCAGCTCAAATGTAATATAACTTCCTATGTGCATGCATATGTTCAGTCATGTCTGACTCTTTGTGACACCATAGACTATAGCCCACCAGGCTCCTTGATCCATGGATTTTTCCAAGGAGGAATACTGGAGTGGGTTGCAGTTTCCTACTTCAGGAATATAACCTCCTAGATCCCTCCATTAATGCAAAGACGTTACAGATTGAGAAAATCTTGTCACCATAACATACTTAAAAACATTAATGACAATCACAAACATAACACACTAGTAAAGACTATATGAGCCTTGCTATTAGCGCTTTAGTCTCCAAACACTGTTCATTCCACCCCACCCCCTTGTTTTGTAATAAGACCAATGTAAGGTTTTGGGGTTTACTTATTCATCTTTAGTATAACCATGACTTAAAACACTACAAGGGCTTTTCTTTTATTAACTGAGTTTGTAGAAGATGTCCCAGGAGAAAAGAGATTTGTAATACTTATAGCAAATACAGACCAATAAATTCTCATATCGATTGATCTATTTTTCTGATCTATAAAAATCACCCATTCTGTGGCACCCCAGGGCAAGCAAGTGATATAAAAACGCAAACATTTTGAGCCAAAACAAATAAAAAACAGCCATACAGCTCCATTTCATTCAAAAGGCTTCCTCTACAAATCAGAAAAATCTGGTCTAGAAGAAAGCTTGTGCTCCAGTCTCAGAGGTTAAATGACATTAAATTTCAACAATAGAAGAAACTATAAAGCCTGAGGACTGTCTTTGATCAAATAACCAATATCCACTCCATTTATTGTAAACAGGTAAATTCTGGTTAATCCTAGATGGATTGAAAGCAGTAGGAAACTTGAATATGCAATTCATGCTGAGAAGACTGCTGCTGCAGGCACATTCAGAAAAACAAATGTATTTACTTTCAGTAGGCTTAATATTGGTTATAGGAAAGCAGAAAAATATACATGTGAATGAACTACAGGTAGACTCTGAGAACACTTGTTTTCAAAAAGGTTGAAACATTAAGGGTGACGTTTTGAAAAATGCAGAATATTTGTCTCCAGTTAATCAGAAAGCTCAAGGGTATTTGAGTCTACTACCCCTGATAGAAGAGTCTCCCCTTCTTTCAGATTGAGCCATGGGAAAGTGTGACACTTGGTTTGTTATGGTAAATCTTCTGGGCCATAGAATAAAAGAACATAATTCAAATATATATGTGGAGTTTCAAAGTCAAAATAACAAGTTTGAAACTGTATATAATAAGAATAATGTAATCTAGTTTAAAAAGTATTAGTAGGTTCCAAATGTTATCTTGAGCACTATATGTTAAAGCATAATTACAATCCCCATTTTATAGATGAAGAAATAAAGGCTTAAATTACTGAAGATCACACATGCACAATATAATGATCTGAGTGACCAAGAATGAGCCATATTAAAGAGAGAAAAGAGGCTTTGAAATTACATAATAAAGGGCAAAAGGAAGTAAACTTAACCTGCAGGAATTCTGGAAATACAGGAACTTAGAAGGCTATTAGGAACTATACAAAAAAGTGATACTTTAGTAGCAAAGTTTTTTCATGACATCATATTGTATATATCACCACTTGAAGATAATATACCTATAAATGATGAATCAGGGTCATGGAGAAGCCTCTATTCCATTTTTGTGAGTTTCTAAAAAGTGTAAAAGTAATACAATGATATGTGGAGGTAAGAGCACCTATCCTTTTTCTGTTCATGGGAAACAAAAACAAAATATTTGACTAGTCTATTCTGGCAGCAGAACAGTCTCAAGATCTGTAGATATTCTCAGTTTATTTATCTATTGTGAAATGGTTCTGAGTGCTTGTTCTGCAGCCTAGTTGAATTTACTGATACTTGAATCCAAGATGACTAGAAAAAGATGTTATGTAAAATTTAAAATATTCATTCCTAAGGATAGTGTTTTATGATTTCTGTTCCAGATTTAGTTTGGACATTTACTGGCTATCTGATTTTGAGTAATATGTGTGATTTGTTGGAGATTCCCCTTTTTGTTATATGGAAGAGATTATGACGCTCTCTATCAGATGTCAGAATAAGGTGAAATTTTAAAAAGTCAAAAAATTATACATTTTAAAGAATAGATAAGACTCTTGAGAGTCCCTTGAATAGCAAAAAGATAAAAACAAGTAAATCCTGAGGGAAATCAACCTTGAATATTTATTGGAAGTACTGATGCTAAAAGTGAAGCTCCAATACTTTGACCACCTAATGGAAAGAGTCGACTCATTGGGAAAAAACTTGATGCTGGGAAAAAGTGAGAGCAGGAAGAGAAGAGGGTGACAGAGGATGAGATGGTTGGATGGCACCATGGACTCAATAGATATGAGTTTGAGCACACTCCGGGAGATAGTAAAGGACATGAAAGCCTGGCATACTGCAATCTATGGAGTTGCAAAGAGTCGGATACAACCTATTAACTGAACGACAGCAAGTTATTACTTCACTGAAAATCAATACTTTTACTAATAGTTCTGGAAACATCTCAAAAGCAAAGTCATTATTTAGAGAGACAAAGTAGAATGGAAAAAGAAGACATGTAAAGGAAAGATGTGTCTATATAGAAACTATCCTGTTCCTCTGGTTTATCTGTCCTGAAATACAGTTGGTCACAGGTAAAATTTTAAAGACCTTAGAGATATAAAGTCCTCCTAATGGTGTGCTATACCACAATTGAAAAATTTCTTCTAGAGAACTAAACTTAGTAAGTAAAGAAAGTGAGAATTTACAAAAACTAGAGAATGAAGTAAGAAATAAGTAAACAGTGAGGCAACTATTGATTCAATATTTGTACAGAAGGGAAAACAAAAATACAGGAAGTCCGTCCAAAGTCTCCTTGACCCTGTGATTGTTGCTTCAATTCAAAAGACATTCTATTCTGTGAATGTCCATAAGTAGAATGAGTTTGAAATCTTAGGTAGCTCATTCTTGAGAGCAAAACTTTTTTTTTTTTTTTTCCCCCCAAGGTCTAGTCCTGTATTCAGTCACTGGTGAATAGTGGAATAGAGTTTGTTCTTTCAGTTACAAAGAAGTAAACATACTTCTCAACCTCATAGTTTGTACAGCTACATTTTTTGCTCAAAGATTATGTTTTGTAGAAGAATTAGATGAAAGATGAAAAGTTTTTGAAAAAAATTACACCCCCACCCCTTGCAACTGTAGTCAGCTAGGAAATATTAAAATGTTCCCTAGGAATTAAAGTGAAAGTCAATGTTGATATTAAATTAGTGTTTTCAGGTTGAGTGAAATTTTTTTGGATGAAACTTGAACAGGGAAATTATGTTGACCTTCATTGAGAAGAAATATTGAGTCTAAACTCTCAAAATGTTAACTTTTGAACCAAATTAGTGTTTAGAATGATTATAATAATTTGATGTTTCTCCTAATAGTTTTTGTATAACAGCAGCATATTTGACCTTTTTAAATGTCAGAAATAATATTTAATATTAATATGCTCCTCAGCCACTTTAAACACTCAGGTAATATTTAATTTTAAAAATAATAATCTTGATATTTGTGCTCAAAATGTCATCACATATTGCTTGAAGGATGATTCAATGTCTCTCTAAAATTGATGAATTCAAGTATTTCTTCTGCAAAGTTGTTTAGAAACTGGAATAGATAAAGTAATTTATTCTGTAGAAACTGAGTAGGATCTACCCCACCTAAAGTACAATGACATCTTGCTACATTGAGGGCATTTTTATTGTGGGACTAACAATATTTTAGAAAATGAATAGTTGAGAAGAAAAATCTATATTTTAATGTTGGCCACAGGGCCCCTAAATAAAAATTTCAGGGAAACACTATAACAACGGAACTTAGGAGAACACTATTAAACTGAAATGTCAAGTGATTTTTGTCTTTATATAAACAATATATTGCCTGAGCCCAGATTCTGTAGGTTAGAGTCTGTTCCTTTTTCACTAGATATTACCATAAACTGAAATTGTTCAGTTATATCTGGAATAGATTGGAATATTTCTTACAATATGGATCATTTTCACAGGCAGCTTGATCTTATTTTAATACTACTTTGAGTGGCAAGCACTTTAGAGAAACAGACATATAATATTTTAAGACATTCATACAGAGCAGTCAGAAGTATTCCTCTCATATATCTGACATAAAGAGGTTTTCTTTTTTTTTTTTTCAAGAGAACTTCTATGCAGTTTCTTTTATTTCCAGAAACATTACAGCAGAAGACATCTACGTGACATTTATATATCTTTCAAGTAGGACTATTAGCCAGTGTGTCTCAGGGCCTGAGGACTAAATGCAGACATGCCTGGCCACATTTGGTCTAGAACTTGGACCATTAGGATACTCTGAAAAAAAGAGGTAAAATTTTCGACAGGCAGTGTTGACTACCTTGAAAGAATTCAAGCTTGAAATGGTGCACAGGTCTGTGTTTGCAACATCTTCACAAATTGGTGATAGTATGGTTCAGGTAACATACAGAATGTATATCTTAGAAAAAAAATTTTTGATTATAGTGTAGGAACTGTTGAAGAGGGTTTTGTGATCATTATGTTCATTCACTACTCTTTTGGGTTCTCCTTCTGTGGGCGTATTATAGGACTGCACTCCCTGATAATGCGTGGAATGATGCTGTTCCACTATGAGTGGAATGATGCCATCTACTTCCTAATGGGAGTCACTTAAGTTCCAAGCCACAAGTGTCCACTTTCTATTCCCCCTCCATTGACAGCAATGCTCATGATTTTTGGAGAGCCTGTGAATGTAAATTCGCATGTGAAAACATGCAGACCAGATATTACTGTGCTGGTGCAGACATTTATAGGATTATCTTAAGAAGTGGGCACTGGGCACCAAGAAAATTGGTGTTAAAAATTAAAGATATGGCAAGTCATGGTATTGTGTGCATGCTAATTCATTTCAGTCGTGTCCAACTCTGTGCAACCCTATGGACTGTAGCCTACTAGGTTCCTCTGACCGTGGGATTCTCCAGACAAGAATATTGGAGGGGGTTGCCATGGCCTCCTCTAGGGAACCTTCCTGACCCAGGGATCACACCCCGGTCTCTTATGTCTCATGCATTGACAGGTGTGTTCTTTACCACTAGCATCACCTGGAAAATCCCTCCATGTTATTGGCAGAAACAATTTTATAACCCATCTGTAGGAATTTGTGGTTCTGATGATTATCTTAAATAATTAATTTGGATAGTTACAATAATTCAGAAATCACAGTTCAAAAGTATGAGAGGTTATGTTGGCTGTGAGTGGCAAGTAATATAAGTAAAAGTTGGGTGCAAAAAATAATTAGCCAATAATGAAAAGCAAATAGGAATGAAAAGGATGAAGAGGGTCCACATGTTTAGAGACCTCTAGGATCAAAAGAAGCAGCTGATTTTTAACTCTTGTAGCTAAAAATAAAATAATTAAAGCTTTTAGTTGGAAAGAATAATTTAAACTTAGACTTCAGGGGAAGGTTTAAATTAAGGGTATTGATTTGTAAGCAAGCTACATATAGGGAGCAGATCAGGGCCAAAGAGACAAATGTTCACTACCCAAGCTAGTTCACTACCTCAGTCCTCTGCCTGTTGTGAACTATCTATTCTTATTACTTATGAATCAGGAATGGTTTGTTTGCATTATTAATATCCCATTCTACCTGCCGGGCTCTTCACTCTTAGTAGTTTGTTTGTGCATCCATCCTTACTTTTTAGTTGATGAGTTTCTTAAATACATCTCCTAGAGATCCCAGATTTAACCTTGATCCTGTGATCAAGTAAGCATTTGGGTTGTTACTCTTGTATTTGGTGAGACTTTACATTGGTTTATAAAGAAGTTAGAAATCATATGATCTTTCTGACTTATTACACTTAGCATAACATGCTCAAGTTCAT
This sequence comes from Budorcas taxicolor, assembly GCF_023091745.1. Lineage (NCBI taxonomy): Eukaryota > Metazoa > Chordata > Mammalia > Artiodactyla > Bovidae > Budorcas > Budorcas taxicolor. Next base: position 49,448,505 of record NC_068915.1, on the reverse strand, counting down.
CTATGTCGTTGCATATGACAAGATTTCAATCTTTTTATGGCCAAGTATTTAAAAATCAAAGACATCACTTTGCTGACAAAGGTCCATATAGTCAAAGCTATGGTTTTTCCGATAGTCATGTAACAGGGTGAATGTTGGACCATAAAGAAGGCTGAGTGTCAAAGAATTGGTGCTTTTAAATTGTAGTGCTAGAGAAGACTCTTGAGAGTCCCTCGGACAGCAAGGAGATCAAAGAGATCCAACCAGTCAATACCAAAGGAAATCAACCCTGAATATTCATTGGAAGGATTGATGCTAAAGCTAAAGCTCCAATACTTTGGCCACCAGATGCGAAGAGCTGACTCACTGGAAAAGACCCGAAAGCTGGGAAAGGTTGAAGGAAAAAAGAGAAAAGGGCGGCAGAGGATCAGACGGTTAGATGGCATCACTGAGTCAATGGGCATGAATTTGCACAAACTCCAGGAGACAGTGAAGGACAGGGAAACCTGGTGTGCTGCAGTTCATGGGGTCACAAAGAATTAGACACTACTTAGCGATCAAACAACAACAATAACAGTATTCCATATATATCTTCTTTATCCATATATCTCATGAAATGCACATAAGTTGTTTCCATATCATGGCTATTGTATTAATACACAATTCTGTGATGAACATAGGGAGTATATATCTTTTTGAAATTGTATTTTAGAAATCTTTGGATAAATACCCTCAAAGTGGGATAACTACATCATATGGTAGTTCTATATATTTTGAGGAATATGCATACTGTTTGCCATAGTGCCTGAACCAATTTAGTTACTACCAGCAGTGTAGAAGGGTATTGTTTTCTCTATGTCTTCACTAATACTTGGTGTTTCTTGTATTTTTGATAATAGCCATTCTGACAGGTATGGGGTGATATCTCTTCGTGACTTTTATTTGCATTTCTCTAATGATTAGTGATATTTAGCAACTTTTTATGTGCCTGTTGATTATCTGTAGATCTCCTTTGGAAAATGTCTATTCAGTTCCGCTGCCCTTATTTTAATTGGGTTGTTTGTCTTCTTTTGAGTTGAATGACTTATTGTATATTTGGAATATAAAAAACAACAAACTAAACATAACATTAAATACAGAGAACACAGTAGTGGTTACCAGATGAAAAGGGGTGGGGTGAGGTGTATGCTGATGAATGGAAGTTACATTTTTGGTGGTGAGCATATTACAGTGTTGGATGGCATCACTGATTTGATGGATGTGAACTTGAGTAAACTTCAGGGGATGGTGAGGGACAGGGAAACCTGGTGTGCTGCAGTCCGTGGGTCGCAAAAATTGGACGTGACTTGGTGACTGAAAAATAGCAATGTTACAGGGTTATAGAATCAGAAATATTATGGTATACACATGAAGCTTATACACTGTTATACACCAATGTTACTTCAACAAAACATAATTAGGAAAGAAAAAAGCTAGACCTACTTAATTGTTAAAAAACAAAGTGCACTTTGGAGGACTGCACTCCACCACTCACTAAAGGCTAGTTTTGAAAAAGTGAGTCACCAGGACCAGAAGTGGTGTGTGTGGTTGTTGGGCAAAAGCCTGACAGGGTTCGTGCCTTATCATCTATATTTACTCCTTCCTCTACACAGTGATTATACGTGAAGAGTTAGAGCTTTTACCATCTTTTGCCCTGATACAAAGATTATAAAGATCTGGGTGTCACCGAGATATAAGATAGAAAGCACAGATGGGAAATAAGCCTTTATTGATTTATATCAGTAATAAACTAGTATTGTTTGTTACCATGGTGTAACATATATTTTCCTAATGGAAAATGGGGTGAAAAAAGGATGCAAAGAAAGCAGCCAAAAAAAAAAAAAAAACTAGAAAGATGTTACAAGAAAGAGACGGAATGACCAACTAGAACAACCACTACACGAAAAACAGCATAAGTATCTAAGATGTAACATTAAATGAAATGATGTAATTTGTTGAATATGGGTAGAAAAGGACAAAATCAAAAACGGTATCTAAATTTATGACTAAGTAACAGGGGTGAATGTTGAAACCATCCTTAGAGAAGAGTAGCAGAGGAGACATTTGAGACATCAAGATGGAGTGGGGAGGAGGAAGGGAAGATTTATGTATGTGTAAATTTAGCCATTCAAGGAAAAATATTTAGTAGACATTTGGATATAACATCTAAATCACAAGAGAGACAACAGTGTCAGAAATATGTATCACCAGTTTAACTGTGATAATTAAGATATAACTGTTGGTGAGTCTACTGAGGAAATTGTGCGATAGGAACTTAATGATAGACTGTGAAAAACACCTATATTTAAATGATAGCTACAATAAAAAGGCACTTATAAGATGGCTGAAGAGCAGCCCTCCATAGTAGAAAATGTGTAAGACTGCACTACTGAACTAAAGAAAGTGTTTCAGAAAAGTAGTGTAGGTCAACAAAGGCAAATGTTCTTAGAGGGTAAACAACACAAGATAAGCACGTTTGGATTTAGTCACAAGCAGGTCATAAGTGTACTTCATGAGAGGACTTTTTTCCAAAATTGAAGTATAATTAACCTACAATATTGTATTAGTTTCAGGGGTACCATATAGTGGTTTGATATTTTTATAAATTATACACCATGTGAAGTATAATACTATTGACTATATTCCCTGTGTTGTACATTAAATTTCTGTGATGCTTGTTTTAAAATTGGCAGTTTTTACCCCTTAACTTCTTTCATCTATTTCACCTATCCACCATCTCTGTCTTCTCTGGCAACCACTAGCTTGTTCTTTGTACTCCTGAGAAGTCTTTCACTAGAGCGATGTTAGTGAATGCCAGATTGAATTTGATTAAAGTGTAAAAGGGATATGATAAAGTGGGAACAATAAGTTATAAGTAACCCTCTCAGGCAGTCTGAGTAATAAAACAGACAGAATGAGATAGAGGTCAGGATTGAGATTTTGGCTTATATATTTTGTGTGTGTGTGTATAACCAGAGAGTCTTAAAAGGTTTCAAATGGTGAGATGAAAAGTAGTAAAGACTAGAAGAGATGGATTTGACACATTTGGGAAGGAGTGAATCCAGACGCAAGGTAAAAAGATGTATCTGGGTAATAGATAATAGATTGATTATAGCTTTCCTTTAAACAGAAGAAGAGGGAAAAAAGATGAGTATGGATATTTTTATGTTTCTGGATAGGGTTAAAAGAAGTTGATAGATTATTCTCAGATAGTTTCTATTTTCTCTGTGAATTTAAAGGCAAGACCATTGTCTCAGATTGAGTGTGCAATGGTCAGGTCTCATGTTTGGATAGAAGTGCAATTGGTTTAAAATAATGAGTAGGAAATGTGGGAGAATATCCAGGCTGCACAGAGGGCTTGGATAAAGAGGAGACGTGTTTATGCACTGCGCCAAGTATGCATAACTTAAGGTTTTCTGTAGCCCTATTCAGAATCCTGGGTATTAATCCAAAGAGTATAGACTGTCTAATTGCACCGGTGTTGTGCCTATATTCGATGGATAAGGCTGGAGGCCAGCAGAATGAGGCTTTCAATTATGTTGGAAATTGAGCTTTATAATTGAAGAACTATGGAATCTCAACTTTTTATGAAAGAAAGGAGGGGATGATAAGAAGTCCAAACATGGAGTGATTGATGGACTTAAACCTAGGTATAGTCTGATTCCAGCTATATATGATTTATTGAGAGAGGTGTTTAAAAAGAAAAGACCAACAAGCATATGAAAAGATGTTCAATACCACTAGCCATTAGAGGAATACAAATCAAAATCACAGTGAGATATCACCTTACACCTGTCAGAAAGGCTATTATAAAAAAGACCATGAATAACAGTTGTTGGTGAGGATATGGAGAAAAGGAAAGCCTCATACACTATTGGTAGGAAAGTTAATTGGTGCAGACACTGTGGAAACACTATGGAAGTTCATAAAAAAAAATAAAATAGAACTACCATATCATTCAGCCATTCCACTCACTCCTGGGTATATATGCAGAGAAAATGAAAACACTAATTATGAAAAAACAAAAAAAAAGATACATGAATCCCAATGTTCATAGATGTATTATTTACAATAGCCAAGATAGGGAAGCAACCTAAGGGTCTATCAACAGAAGAATGGACAAAATAATTTTTTTTTTAAGAAGATGTTTTATATGTGTTCTGCCCTTAGTAACTTAGGCATGTCCAACTCTTTGTGACACCGTGGACTGTTGTCCACCAGGCTGCTCTGTCCTTGGGGATTCTCCAGGCAAGAATAGTGGAATGGGTTGCATTAACCTCCTTCAGGGGATCTTCTCAACCCTGTGATGAAACCCAGGTCTCCTGCATTGCAGGCAGATTCTTTACAGTCTGAGCCACTAAGAAGCCCAATGTTTATATATATATATATATATATATATATATATATATATATATATATATATGTGTGTGTGTGTGTGTGTGTGTGTGTGTGCGTGTGTGTGTATGTATATATGTATGCATATATATATATATATATGTATATATACTGGGTTTATTTTGAAAATCACTGGAAATATCTAGATATCACCCTTTACTACCATTCATTCCTTTGGAAAAATTTAGCTTAGCCGTGGAGTATGTCTTCAACTTCACAGATGCAAGGTGACTGTTAACAGTATACAAACAGAATCTCAGTACATTCTAGACTATAAGTCATACACATTTTTATTACATAAATACATAAGAATCATAGGTTTTCACTTATAATTATTGCTAATGAAAATAAATTTTTCTTCTGTCACACAGTTGAGATTTTATTCAACTTGTTTTCATCAAAAAGATTTTAAAAGACAGATGACAGCAAACATTAGGGGGCAAATTGCATAAAATTATTAAATGTGAAGTGTTCAAAAAGGTAGAGTGCAAATGTAGAGAGACCTATTCATTTAGCCTAAAAAGCCTGGGGCAATACACCTTATGTCCAAATTTGAAAAAGGAATACTGAGAAGATAGCAATTACAATCAAATTTACTGACAGTAAAGTTTGTACATAAACTTTCCTATGCAAACAACTTGCTAAAAGGTAGAATTCATTACTTTCCTATTTGAGAACTTCAAAAATAAACACAAATTACAACCAACTATAAATTCATTTTATTCTGTCCATCAGCACATACCAGCATATTTTTTATTGTACTTATTATATCGACTGCATGTTTGTCCTTCAGACTATCAACTTCAAGTGGGTAGGAGTATTTCTGCTTCCAAGTTGTCATTATTTATCTGGTTTGTCTCATCATATTTAAGTTTCTTGTGACTTGATCCAATATCAGCTGCGATATAATCTGTGTGGCTTCTAACCAACTTCACTTGTACATGGTGAAGTGATGGGAGGCAGTCAGGGACTTGGGGTAGAAAAAATCCTGGAGATAAGTCCTTCTCCTTTTCTAAGTACTGAAAAAGTTACTAGAATAGTTTTCAGATGCTTGATACAACGTACAAGTCATCTTCACATTGGCTATCTTTACTTCCCCCTCCTTGCTTCTGTTCTTTGAGATTAAATTCTCTAAATCACTTGAACTTTTGTTTAGGTTCTGCCCTCTGGGAAACTAGACTAAGGTATTTAATGATTTCCAAAGCCTAGAAATTTTCAAGGAGCATAGTAGGCACTCAGTAAACATTTGCTCTGTGTATGTGTGTGTGTGTGTGCGTGTGTGTGTGTGCACGCATGTGCGGGAGCTCGCTCAGTCGCTCAGTCATGTCTGACTCATTGTAACCCCATGACTTGTAGCCCGCCAGTCTCCTCTGTCCATGGAATTTTCCAGGGAAGAATACTGGAGTGGGTTGCCACTGAGTGACAGAATAAGATCATAAATGATTCTACAGTGGACTTCACTATTGTTGCTTTCTTAACATCTGTAACAATATCTTCTGGTAAATGTATTCCAAAGGCTCTAAGCAGAAATATCTCTTCCAGTCTTTTAGGAAAGGAACTTGGATTGAGGCTATCCCCATATATATTCAATGAAGAAAAAATGACTTAGCCCATACCAATCAATGAAAATGTCTCTTGCCATCGACAAGCAGCGTATTTCCTCTTAGCACTTAAAATTCCCTGAAACAGTATTTACAGTGAAATAATTTTCTCTACTAGCTATCTTTCATGTATAGTCCTACTAGAATATAAACTCAAGGAGACCAGAATATTTGATGTTTTGTTTAGTGCTGTATCTCAAATACTTAGAATACAGTACAAAGTAGATAATAATGAATTCATTCATTCATTCTTTGAGCAGAAACTGAATGTCAGTACTCTTCTGGGTTCTGGAGAAAAAGAAGTCAGTAAATAAAACAGACAAAATATTCTTCCTACATAGAATTCATATTCTGGTTAGGTGAAATAAGCAACAAAACAAATTTGATTTGTGTATATATACATTTTCCAGTATATAAACTAATATAAAAATCGTGTGTAAGATGGTTATGAGATGAAAAACAAAGTAAGAGAGAGGATAAGGAGTATCTTCAAAGTGAGGAGTAGCGTTACATAACTAAATTTAAAATAAATTTGTAAGAAAATATGTGCACCCATTGTGGATTCGTGTTGATGTATGGCAGAACCAATACAGTATTGTAAAGTAAAATAAAGTAAAAATAAAGTAAATAAGTAAATAAGAAAATAAATCATTGGCTCAGGGTGGTCAAAGGAACAAAGCGTGATCAGAATAAGCTGGGTACTCTCTTTCCTTTTGTCTTAAATTGAAGATAGGGCATAATTGTTCAACTGCAGCAGTCAACTTGATTCCTCAGTGGAGACTGCCTGAGGGTCTATGCATAGAGGTAGATGGACATAGGGTAAGAAAGCACAGCACCTAATGATGAAATGAGAAGCCGTGGACCTAGACCAGTATTATTTCCCCTGGCACTGTTTAGCTATATAAAACCATAAATATCTATTTGTTTTTAAACAGGTTGATAATAGATTGTGTGTCATTTATAACTTAAAAAAAAAAAAACTTAAAGACACACACATGAATAAAAGGTCTACACTAAATGTTAATTTTTCAATAATTCAAATGTATAATTTATGAAGAGGCAGAAACATTAAAATGATAGCATCACAAATAAAAAATAATATTTTTTAAAAAGAGTACAGTGAAAAAATTAAATTCTTTCACATCTTTGGATTACTTAAATGCTATTAGTTTTAGCTTTAATCTTCCCATTCTCTTTCTACCAGCTCATTTCTTTTTCACTATCACAACTGTTAGTTTTCTATAACTCTCTGCCATATATTTACTATCTTTCCTACAAAAGAATACATATTTTCAAGATTTTCAGATTATTTATCAGATAAAAGCATTAAAATGAATAATATATCTAAAATAGAAATTTAAGGTAATAGTAAGCAGAATTTATGCATCAATAAACATAAGGCTTGGAAATTTTTATTTAAAAAGTCTCTAAGTAAAAACTTGATGAAGGAGAAAGAGGAGAGTGGAAAATGCTGGCTTAAAATTCAACATTCAAAAAACTAAGATCATGGTATCTGGTCCCATCACTTCTTGACAAATATGGGGGAAAAAATGGAAACAGTGACAGACTTATTTTCTTGGGCTCCAAAATCACTGCAGATGGGGACTGCAGCCATGAAATTAGAAGACATGTGCTCCTTTGAAGAAAAGCTACAACAAACCTCTATAGCATATAAAAAGCAGAGACATCTCTTTGCTGACAAAGGTCCATATAATTAAAGCTATGATTTTTCCAGTAGTCATGTACAGATGTGAGAGTCAGATCATAAAGAAGGCTGAGCACTGAAGAATTGATGCCTTTGAACTGTGGTGCTGGAAAAGATGTTTGAGAGTCCCTTGGACTGCAAGGAGATAAAGCCAGTCAATCCTAAAGGAAATCAACCCTGAATAATTCATTGGACGGACTGATGCTGAAGCTGAAGCTCTAATACTTTTGCCACCAGATGGGAAGAGACAACTCATCGGAAAAGACCCTGATGCTGGAAGACATTGAGGACAGGAGAAGAAGGGGATGACAGAGGATCAGATGGTTGGATGGCATCATCATTGATTTACATTTGAGCCAACTCTGGGAGATAGTGAAGGGCATGGAAGCCTGGAATTCTTAAGTCCATGGGGTTGCAAAGAGTCGGACATGACTGAGTGACTGAGCAGAACAACAACAGTAAGTAAAAACTAGTGTACAAAATTGAACTTGTAAATTATGACAAAATATATTATAATTTAAGATAAACAAAAATAGATTTGGAATCAGACAAAGAGTGAAATCTATCTTTCCCACTTTTTTGCTCTGTGTTTTTTGTCAGACTATACCTATTTCAAAGAGTGGTTAGAGAATTAACAAGTAAAATAATATCAACATATTTTTTGCTTATCTCTTAAAAATCTGTTTAAAGTGTTGAAATTATGCTTTTTTGTTATTTTTGTTTCTGTAGTATTAAACACTATATTGTGGTGTGTGTGCTCAGCAATGTCCAACTATTTGTAACTCCATGGATGGTAGCCCACCAGGCTTCTCTGTCCATCGAATTTTCCAGGCAAGAGTTCTGAAGTGTGTAGCCATGCCCTTCTCCAGAATATCTTTTCAACCAAGGAATCAAACGTGTATCTCTTTCACCTCCTGCATTGTTAGGCAGATTCTTACCACTGTGCCACTTGGGAAGTCCACTAAAAAATAGCTTAATCTATCATTACTTTGATGTGTGTAATTTTCACAATTTTTTCGTCTGTAGATGGGAAAATCCAATTGTTTTAAAAATTATCCTAGAATTTTAGAACCACTTTCTCTTTCCTTTCTAAAGCATATAATATTTAGAGTTATTGTTCATGTTACAATGTGTGATGCTGATGACACTGATAATACTGTAACAACATGAAAAGTTTCACACAATTTTTATCATGCTGTTGGTTCAATGGCCAAGGAAGGAACTGAAATTGCTTTCATGGAATAACTTTGAGGGATATTGAAACGAAGTTTTGTTCTTGATTTTTGCTACTTTCTTTCTCGGTAAGAAGGTAAGTAATTAGCTCTCATGCTACTTTTCTATGTATTTCTTTTATGATTTCTCATTTAGAAATTAAATTTTGTAGGAAAAAAGTGGTTTGTGAATGGCGTATAAGAAAATAGCCTTTGCAGTTTAATCAAGAAATATTAAAAATCATTAGAAATATATGTTGATATTCCAGAAATAGGTTTTTTCAAGACAAGAAATTAGCAGCTTCTAGAATTAGGGTGAAATACATGTACTAGATGCTAAAGATACTCAAATCAAAATTTGTGCTAATAAAATGTGGACAATATGATAGACTTTTAGCAATAGCTTGAGAATAAGAGATTAAAATTATATGCAGAAAATAGACTAAGATTACTACGTTAAGTATTGAATCTGCATTTGAATTTTTGAAACATTGTTTTGCTTTATAATATTACAGTCTCCTTATAGTTGTAAAATTACGACTTGAAAAGCTGTAGTTTGGCTACAATTCATGGATGGTAAATTTTATGTTGCTGAAAATAAAGATTGAATGTGTCATAATTTTCCATGTCCTACATATTAACTTCAGAAAAAAAATCATCACTTATATTTAACTGCAGGTGAAAAGAAATCAGTTACATGGTAATGGCCCCATGAGCAAGCAGTCATCATGCAAGTGCATTTTATGGAAACAGAAGCATAAAATGGAGAAAATGGTAAGAAATTAGAAACCAAACAGACCAAATAAAAGACTGAATATTACAGGGTATTTCCTATCAATGCAGTAAAATTAATATATAATCATTGTTGATTTACTACTTTAAACAAAATTTCTAGTGGAAGGCTATGTCTTAGTGATTCATTCATTTTCTTCAAAGACACCAATATCTTTGTAAGGAAACTCCACTCATTGTAAATGAAAAAGATAAACTCCCAATTAAACATCAAAAAGAGAAAACTGCTATATTTCAAATGAGTTCTTCTCATAAATTCATTTTTAGGTTTGAAAATTTCTTAACAGAACATAATGTAGTTCAATACTGTGAAAAACTATTTAATCATATTGATTCAGTATCTAGAAAAAAGGAAGATTTTCTTTAGAGAAAAAGCATGCATAATAAGTTATCTGAACAACAATTTTAGGCCTATATATTGGGGTGAGGACCTCAGAGTTTATAGAATTGGTAAAACTTTGAAAAATTGAATAATTTGATGGAAATAGATAGATATATATTTCTCTTTTCTATACCACCAAAGCATTTTAATAGCTCTAATACTAAACATCACTATGAACAAAGTTAGTGGAGGTGATGGAATTCCAGTTGAGCTATTTCAAATCCTGAAAGTGCTGCACTCAATATGCCAGCAAATTTGGAAAACTAGGCAGTGGCCACAGGACTGGAAAAGGTCAGTTTTCATTCCAATCCCAAAGAAAGGCAATGCCAAAGAATGCTCAAACTACCACACAATTGCACTCATCTCACACACTAGTGGAGTAATGTTCAAAATTCTCCAAGCCAAGCATCAGCAATAAATGAACCATGAACTTCCAGATGTTCAAGCTGGTTTTAGAAAAGGCAGAGGAACAAGAGATCAAATTACCAACATCTGCTAGATTATGGAAAAAGCAAGAGAGTTCCAGAAAAACATCTATTTCTGCCTTATTGACTATGCCAACGCCTTTGACTGTGTGGATCACAATAAACTGTGGAAAATTCTGAAACAGATGGGAATACCAGACCACCTAACCTGCCTCTTGAGAAACCTATATGCAGGTCAGGAAGCAACAGTTAGAACTGTTCATGGAACAACAGACTGGTTCCAAATAGGAAAAGGAGTACGTCAAGGCTGTATATTGTCACCCTGCTTATTTAACTTATGCGCAGAGTACATCATGAGAAACGCTGGGCTGGAAGAAACACAAGCTGCAATCAAGATTGCCAGAAGAAATATCAATAACCTCAGATATGCAGATAACACCACCCTTATGACAGAAAGTGAAGAGGAACTAAAAAACTTCTTGATAAAAGGAAAAGAGAAGAGGGGAAAAGTTGGCTTAAAGCTCATATTCAGAAAATGAAGATCATGGCATCTGGTCCCATCACTTCATGGGGAATAGATGGGGAAACAGTGGAAACAGTGTCAGACTTTATTGTGGGGGGCTCCAAAATTACTGAAGATGGTGATTGCAGCCATGAAATTAAAAGTTGCTTACTCCTTGGAAGGAAAGTTATGTCCAACCTAGAGAGCATATTCAAAAGCAAAGACATTACTTTGCCAACAAAGGTCCATCTAGTCAAAGCTATGGTTTTTCCAGTAGTCATGTATGGATATGAAAGTTGGACTGTGAAGAAAGCTGAGCGCCGAAGAATCAATGCTTTTGAACTGTGATGTTGGAGAAGACTCTTGAGAGTCCCTTGGACTGCAAGGAGATCCAACCAGTCCATTCTAAAGGAGATCAGTCCTGGGTGTTCTTTGGAAGGACTGATGCTAACGCTGAATCTCCAGTACTTTGGCCACCTCATGGAAAGAGTTGACTCATTGGAAAAGACTCTGATGCTGGGAGGGGTTGGGGGCAGGAGGAGAAGGGGACAACAGAGGATGAGATGGCTGGATGGCATCACCGACTCGATGGACGAGAGTTTGGGTGAACATCGGGTGTTGATGGACAGGGAGGCCTGGTGTGCTGCAATTCATGGAGTTGCAAAGAGTCGGACACAACTGAGTGACTAAACTGAACTGAACTGAACCTCTTCAATCATGTGAGGCCACATCAAAAAGTCTACACTTCATATGAGGGTTCTCCCAGAACCCAACATGCATGTAGATACCCTAGCCTCAAATCACCTGTCTCCAAAACTGTGAGAAATACAATTCTGCTCTGAATCTGGCTGAACTGAACTGGCATAAATGTAGCAAGTCATTTAAAACTTGTACAATATATGTATCAATTATAGCTAAATAAAGAATAAGCAAAAAATAATAATAACCCTTGCCTTGAGGCTGATGATCTTTTCTGATTGAGAACATTATCACCACCACAACCATCTCATCATACTCATTTCCTAAAAAGCACTCCATGAACACTGTTCTATGAACATATAATTTTTGCATGCTGACCTTTCTTTCCGGGGAGGACTTACCAGTTTTTTCTCTGATAATCTCTCTAAAATATTCCTGATTTAGTTATTTAACTTCCCTAAAACTCTGGGCATGCTCTGAATAATACCAGTCTTTGAGAATTAATGAGCTAGAACAGTAAATGAATGGATTATCTTCACTGATATGTTATAAAGATTTACAGCTTATATCTACTTTTGAATTCCCAAAAAGACTTTTTCCAAGAACGCAACATAATTTATATCCTCAGTTTCTCCACCTGAATATAAGATCAAATTTCACATGTAAAAGATTAGTTATAACAACAACACACAAAGCATATCAAAAAGGGGATTTTGTTAATTCTGATTATGCACATCAAACAGCTGAGGAAAAAAGTATGCATTTATAAAAGTTGCAAAGTTGGACTTAAAATTTTATAAGTGAAAAATACCCTTCTGGAGTCACTTAATATGATATAATTGACAACAGTTAAAAATAACATTTAAATTGCAGTATGTCACATGAAAACGATAGAATGGGAAAGACTAGAGGTCTCTTCAAGAAAATTAGAGATATCAAGGGAACATTTCATGCAAAGATGGGCTCAATAAAGGACAGAGATCATACAGACCTAACAGAAGCAGAAATATTAAGAAGAGGTGGCAAGAATACACAGAACTATACAGAAATGATCTTCATGACCCAGATAATCACAGTGGTATGATCACTCACCTAGAGCCAGACATCTTGGAATGAAATGTCAAGTGGGCCTTAGGAATCATCACTATGAACAAATCTAGTGGATGTGATGGAATTTCAGTTGAGCTATTTAAAATCCTAAAGATGATTCAGTGAAAGTGCTACACTCAATATGCCAGCAAATTTGGAAAACTAGGCAGTGGCCACAGGACTGGAAAAGGTGTTTTCATTCCAACCCCAAAGAAACACAATGCCAAAGAATGCTCAAGCTACCAAACAAGTGCACTCATCTTACACGCTAGTAAAGTAATGCTTGAAATTCTCCAAGCCAAGGTCAACAGTATGTGAACTGTGAATTTCCAGATTTTCAAGCTGGTTTTAGAAAAGGCAGAGGAACCAGAGATCAAATTGCCGATATCCTTTGGATCATCGAATAAGCAAGAGAGTTCCAGAAACATCTATTTCTGCTTAATTGACTATGCCAAAGCCTTTGACTGTGTGGATCACAATAAACTGTGGAAAATTCTGAAAGAGATGGGAATACCAGACCACCTGACCTGCCTATTGAGAAATCTGTATGTAGGTCAGGAAGCAACAGTTATAACTAGACATGAAAGTACAGACTGGTTCCAAAATGGAAATGGAGTAGGTCAAGACTGTATATTGTCACCCTGCATATTAACTTTTATGCAGAGTATTATCATGAGAAATGCCAGTCTGGATGAAGCACAAACTAGAATCAAGATTGCCAGGAGAAATATCAATAACCTCAGATATGCAGATGACATCACCCTTATGGCAAAAAGTGAAGAGGAACTAAAGAGCCTCTTGGTGAAAGTGAAAGAGGAGTGAAAAAGTTGGCTTAAAGCTCAACATTCAGAAAAAGAAGATGATGGAATCTGGTCCCATCAGTTCATGGGAAATAGATGGAGAAACAGTGGAAAGAGTGACATTATTTTGGGGGGCTCCAAAATCAATGCAGATGGTGACTGCAGCCATGAAATTAAAAGACGCTTACTCCTTGGAAGGAAAGCTATGACCCACCTAGATAGCATATTAAAAAGCAGAGGCATTACTTTGAAAACAAAGGTCCATCTAGTCAAATCTATGGTTTTTCCAATAGCCATGTATGGATGTGAGAGTTGGATTATGAAGAAAGCTGAGTGCTGAAAAACTGGTGATTTAGAACTGTGATAGTGGAGAAAACTCTTGTGAGTCCCTTGGACTGCAAGGAGATCTAACCAGTCAATCCTAAAGAAAATCAGTCCTGCATATTCATTGGAAGAGCTGATGTTGAAGCCGAAACTCCAATACTTTGGCCACCTGATGTGAAGAGCTACTCATTCAAAAAGACCCTGATGCTGGGAAAGGTTGAAAGCAGGAGTAAAAGGGAACGACAGAGGATGAGACGATAGGATGGCATCACTGACTCAATGGCTGTGAGTTTGAGTAAATTTTGGGAGTTAGCTGGACAGGGAGGCCCGGCATGCTGCAGTCCATGGGGTCATGAAGAGTTGGACACGACTGAGTGACTGAACTGACCTGAACTGACTGAGTCATATGATGCTCTTCTCTGGTATCTCAGGTGGCAAAGAATCCACCTGCAATACAGGAGACCCCGGTTCAATTCTTGGGGCAGGAAGTTCCCCTGAAGAAGGAATAAGCTAGCCACTCCGGTGTTCTTGGGCTTCTCTGGTAGTTCATATGGTAACGAATCAGCCTGCAATGTGGGAGACCTGGGTTCAATCCCTCGATTGAGATGGTCCCCTGGAGGAGTGCATGGCAACCCACTCTTGTATTCCTTTTGTTTCTGCTTTTTTTAAATTAATTTTAAATTTATATTAAAATACACTTATTTTACAAAGTTGATAGTTTAAGATACACAAAAGAAGTGATTCAATTATACATTTACATATATCCATTCCTTTTCAGATTGTTTCCCATATAGGCTATTGCAGAATATCGAGAGTTTTCTATGCTAAAGAGTAGGTTGCCTGGAGAATCCTCATAGACAGAGGAGCCTGGTGGGCTACAAGTCATGGTGTCACAAAGAGTTGGACATGACTGAGTTACTAACCACAGCATGGCTTGTCAATGATGTGATGGTAAGATGCTGTGGATGCTGCTGCTACTGCTGCTAAGTCACTTCAGTCGTGTCCGACTCTGTGCGACCCCATAGACGGCAGCCCACCAGGCTCCCCCATCCCTGGGATTCTCCAGGCAAGAACACTGGAGTAGGTTGCCATTTCCTTCTCCAATGCATGAAAGTGAAAAGTGAAAGTGAAGTTGCTCAGTTGTGTCTGACTCTTCGTGACCCCATGGACAGCAGCCTACCAGGCTCCTCCACCCATGGGATTTTCCAGGCAAGAGTAATGGAGTGGGGTGCCATTGCCTTCTTCGAAGATGCTGTGGATGAAGGTGTCCCAAATTTAGCCTGGAAGATCTCAAGGGGATGCATGCCTTGACCTAGTTATATGGCATATAATAAAAGTTTCCAAGGAGTGGTCTTACCTATTTTAGTCCTAATTAATTCTCAGCAGCCAGAATCCCATCATTATTGGTCTCTAGAAGGACTAGTTTTCTAGGTTTTTGGTTAACTATTAAAGTGATATCAGATTTTAGTGACAAAGATTACCCTGGAAGTCTTGCAAATTTTTGTTGCTGTTTAATCCTTAAATCATGTTCGACTCTGAGACCCCATGGACTGAGCCTGCCAGTCTCCTCTGTCCATGAGATTTCCCATGCAAGAATACTGGAATGGTTTGCCGTTTCCTTCTCCAGGGATTTTCCCGACACAAGGATCAAACCTGCATCTCCTGTGACTCCTGCAAAGACAAGCAAATTCTTTACCACTGAGCCACCTGGAAAGTCCATAATACAGTTTGATAGTAGGTAAAAATGGAAGCAGAAGTTGAATAAATTGATATAATGATCTAAGAAACAGATATTGAAGGCCAAACCACAGCAGTGGATGTAGAAACCACATGAGAGATACTAGAAGGCATATTTGATGTGATTCAGTGGTAAACAGAAAGTTGGTGTCAAGAATGAGAAAAATAATATGGTCTGTCTTCTCAGTTTCTTAATTGGCTAACATGATGGCTATAATACTATATACATCATGCTATTGCTCTGAAGGCTATAAACAGTGGAAATATTTCTTTATGCATAAAATCCTCAATCGCAATGATCTACTTAATTTTCTTAAGAATCATTTTTGTAGTTAAATGTGATAGATTATTCAGGGTTCATGTTTATATGCTTATGTTAACTATGGAGCTTAGTCTCTCATTTAAACCAACTGTTTGTTTTGTTTAGACCAATCTAAGATTGCTTTACCTAGGTTGCTTGACATAGGAGGGAATATGCAGCATTTATTTGAAACGTTTTCCTTTCTCCTCTAACTTGCCTGTATTCCTTTGTAGAATATAGCTTGTCCATAGCTGTGGACAAGCTATGTCCATAGCTATGTCCATAGCTTGTCCATATTTTTCAATTCCCTATTTTTCCTGTTGATATATTTGCTTATCTTGATTCCTGTAGTTTCCTAATAAGTCTTGAAATGAAGTAGCATTAGTCCTCAAATATTGTTCTTTCTCAAAGTTGTTTAAGCCATTTGGGATTTTCCAGATTAATATTAGAATTAGTTCACAAATTTCTACAAAGAAAATCAGTTGGAATTTTGACTGGAAGTTTGCTGTGTCTCTGAATCATTTTGTAAATAACTGATGTCCCAATAATATTGAGTCCTCTGACTCATGAATACAGTTTATCTCCTTTTTTTTAGGTCTCAAAATTCACTCAATAATGTCTTGTAGATATTCATATACAAATCTTTCACATCTTTTGTTAGAATAACCTCTAAGTTATTTTAATGTATTTTTAAAGCTATTGTAATGGTATGATATTATAAGTTTTAATAAAAATTTTGTTTTAGAATGATTTTAGATTTGTAGAATAATTGTGAAGATGGTACATGCAGAGTTACCATACACCCTACAACCAGTTTCCCTATTATTCACATCCTACTTTAGTATATTATATTTGCCAAAATAAATGTGTCAGTACTTATACATTATGACCAACCAAAGTTCATATTTTATCTTCCTTAATTTTCCTTATGTATACTTCTATTGTAGGATTCCATCTAGGAGACCACATTACGTTTACTCATCTTGGCTACTTAATCTACCTTTACTCTTGGCTGGGTCCATTCCTGAGACATTCCTTGTTTTTGGTTACTTTGACAGTTTTGAGGAATAATATCAGCTATGTTTTTTGTAAAATATCCCTCAATTAGGGCTTGTCTGGAGTTTTTCTCAAGATTAGTCTCTACTTACATCTTTTGGAGGGGAAGTTCACAAAGGTAAAATGGCATTCCCGTCACATATCACTGGTATATACTATCAACAGGGCTAATCTCTCCTGATGTTTACCTTCATCATCTGATGGAAGTAGTATTTATCATTCTCCACTGAGAATTGTCATTTCCCCCTTTCCAACCTGTACTCTTTGAAAGTCTTTGTGTACAGATCATACCTAAGGCGTGGAGACTTATGCCCACTTCCTTTATGGAAGTGTATCTACATACAGTATTTAATATTTTTCTGCACAAGAGAGTTAACTTTTTTCTCTTTATCTATCATCTATTCATTCATTTGCTTACATAGCTATGGATTTATTAACTTATATAGCTATGGATTCATGGACATTTATTTTATACTTTGGGCAATAGTCCCAAACATACTTTTGGGAAATAGTCTTTTCTTAATCAAGTTGCTCAAATTGTTCCAGCTATGGCCTGTGAGAATTATTTTAGCTAGCTACTGTGTCACTTTATTATATGCACACCATTGTGGGATTTACTTTTTTTAGTCACTTTCTTATTTTAGGGCTGCTAAAAGTTCCAGGCTCACTTTATTTAGTCTCTGTCTCTATACCAAATTTGGTCACTTCTCTAAAGATTTCCAGTTTCTTTTATTGGTGAATGGGATATGATCCACAATCTGGGTATTGGGGGAGTTTATTGCTATTGGGATGTCACTGATACTAGTCTCATTTAGCTGATAGTCAATCTGTTTACATATAGTTCTATAAATATTTCTATACATAACCATATGTATCTGTGTTAAGACAAACATGAGCTTATACTGATGTCTCTTACTCTAACCTGTTATCACATGATTCATGATAGCCTTCTTCCTTGCTTATCACTAACCTTCAACTTCAACACAAGAAACCTGTTTCCACCCACTCAAGCATTTGAGATCCACTTACTTAGTTGTTCAATTCTAATAATAACCTAATATAGTATTAGAACTACTAATCTGTACTCTCATGGGAAATAACCTTATCAACAATTGCAATGGTTAAGTGCAATTCCCTTGTCCTTAGAGACTCCACTTCTTTCTGATTGTCCTTAGGTCAGCATTTTTTCCTTCATTCTTTACAGAGGGATGGTTTCACACATCCATAACAAAGCTAGTTTTGTTTGTTACAATCTGCCTTCTATCCTGGAATTCTACAAGCTCTTATTTTTAATTTGCATATGCTTTATCAGTCTTTGTGCATTAAATACTAGAAATTTTAACAAATATGTAGTGTCACATATCCACCATTACTGCATTATAAAGAAAATCTTACCTAAAAGTCCTCTCTTATTTGCTTTTTCAAGCCACTCTCTCACAAATCCCCAGAAACCATTGATTTCTCTGCTGTCTGTATAGTTTTGTTTTGCATTGCTTTTTAGCTCATTTCTTTTGGTAGCACAATAGCACTTCATTATATGAAAGTAGTGCCTCTTGCTTAACCATTCACTTGCTGAAGGATATCCTCTTTGTTTCTAACTGTGGCAATTCTGAATAGGTTACTATAAACATTCTCATAAGGACATCATTCCTGTAGGATTAAGGCTTTACCCCATGACCTGATTTAATCTTTATCACCTCTTCAAATAACTTATCTCCAAATCTCCAGATTGAGACACACTCTAAGATACTAGGAGTTTGACTTCAGTGCATGAATTCTAGGGGGTACAAGTCCATAATAAATATGGCATTTTCTGAGCTGGCATTAAATTTTTTTTTATTATCTGTTTATATTTTTGTCTGTGTTGGGTCCTAGTTGCTACCCAGGCTTTTCTCTAGTTGCAGCGATTGGGGGCTACTCTATATTTGCAGTGTGTGGGCTTTTCATTGTGGTGGCTTCTCTTGTTGTGAATGTGTCTCACAGGATTTAGAATGTGCAGATTTCAGTAGCTGCAGCATGTGAGTGGCTCCGAGGGTTTAGAACACAGGCTCAACAGTTGTGACACAGAAGTTTAGTTGTTCCATGACATGTAGGATCCTCCAATATCAAGAATCTAACCCCTGACTCCTGCAGTGGCAGGAGGATTCTTTACCACTGAGCCACCAGGGAAGCCCATATAAAAATTCTTGAAGATACTTCGGAGTGCAAAACGTTCTTCCTCATTCATTTCTCTTATTTTCCTTGCTTTTTTCTCCTTCAGTTTAGTTCAGTTCAGTCACTCAGTCGTGTCCGACTCTTTGCGACCCTATGAATCGCAGCACACCAGGCCTCCCTGTCCATCACCAACTCCCAGAGTTCACTCAGACTCACGTTCATAGAGTCAGTGATGCCATCCAGCCATCTCATCCTCTGTCGTCCCCTTCTCCTCCTGCCCCCAATCCCTCCCAGCATCAGAGTCTTTGCCAATAAGTCAACTCTTCGCATGAGGTGGCCAAAGTATTGGAGTTTCAGCTTTAGCATCTTTCCTTCCAAAGAAATCCCAGGGTTGATTTCCTTTAGAATGGATTGGTTGGATCTCCTTGCAGTCCAAGGGATCTCCAACACCACAGTTCAAAAGCATCAATTCTTCGGCGCTCAGCCTTCTTCACAGTCCAAATCTCACATCCATACATGGCTACTGGAAAAACCATAGCCTTGACTAGATGGACCTTAGTTGGCAAGGTAATGTCTCTGCTTTTCAATATGCTGTCTAGGTTGGTCATAACTTTTCTTCCAAGGAGTAAGCATCTGTTAATTTCATGGCTGCAGTCACCATCTGCAGTGATTTTGGAGCCCAAAAAAATAAAGTCTGACATGGTTTCTACTGTTTCCCTATCTATTTCCCATGAAATGATGGGACCGGATGCCATGATCTTCATTTTCTGAATGTTGAGCTTTAAGCCAACTTTTTCACTCTCCTCTTTCACTTTCGTCAAGAGGCTTTTTAGTTCCTCTTCACTTTCTGCCATTAAGGGTGGTGTCATCTGCATATCTGAGGTTATTGGAATTTCTCCCAGCAATCTTGATTCCAGCTTGTGTTTCTTCCAATCCAGCGTTTCTCATGATGTACTCTGCATAGAAATTAAACAAGCAGGGTAACAATATACAGCCTTGACGTACTCCTTTTCCTATTTGGAACCAGTACAAACCTTAGTGTAAGGAGTAGCATTTGTTGTTCAAAAGAGTTCTCTTATGGCTAGATAATTTATTCTGAGATTTCTGACTGCTTCTCAGATTATGATTCATAAACTCAACCTAAGAAAAAATGAAGAGAAACCTGGGAGAGCAGCTCTGTCTGAGATGGTTATTGATTCCTACCCTGTCTGTTATGCATTCTAGATGACAAAGGCATTCAGTTTTATTATTTTGCTGGCCTTGTCTTTCTGTATAACTACCATGATTTTACTCTGTTTAATATGTAAACATAGTGTTCAACTACCATGAGTTACTATGAAATTGCAGCTATATAGTATGCCTGGTGGTCTCAAAACCTGGGCTTGAACTTAAAGAAATAAAACAACAACAAAAACATCCCCTCTCAAAATAAATTTTGGCAGTATAGTTCATTTGTTATTCACATACAATAAAAATCTACTTTCACATGCTCTTGTTGAGCAGTGGAATACAATGTTTGCTAAAATGACTACATTTTGTTATCACACAAAAAGATTTGGGTGAGTTTATTTCTTTGAAGCAAGCATGGAGTGCTTTCATTTCTACTTTCACCCCATACAATAAAGAACCTTGAATAGAATTAAGATGTGTAGCTTGTAAATTTTGAGGTCTTAAACTTTTCCATAATAATATCACCCAACAATAATATTTCATACAATACTAAGAGAAATATTTCTAACATTTTTGAAATGCTCTTCTCACCAGGAAAAGAAACATTGTGGGTTTTTTGTTTGCTTTTAAAATTTCTTAACTAGAATTATTTTCCTGGCAAGAGGAGGGCTTATACTGTGGAGCAGTTTTGCCTAACTTGGATCCTGAGTGGAAAAAGGAATGGCCCCATTGACTGTAGTAGTTATTTATGTTAGACTTTCTAGGACAGTCTGACAATCATTCACAGCAACTGTCAGAATGAGTTCTGATTTGGGGCCAAGAAAATATATTTACTGTGGCTTCTTAAGACATGGACTGAATATTTGAGATTTAAAAGGAAATCTAGAGATGGACAATCATTTTAAAGTCACATCCACATGAAAAGCAAGGAAAAAGTTTAGTTCAAAAAGAGCAATATCTTGCAAGGATAAAACATATTGACATTATAAGGCCCACTGTTTAAAAATATGTTTTCAGAGAGGAGTGCTAATTGAAAATCACAAATCAAAACACAGGAGTCTTTAAAGATTCGTGCAAATAGATTGATAATATGAAGCAGGTAAGTCTGTCAACAAGCATCTTGTCACCTGACTGCAGTTTGGCAGCAGAGCCTAAGTATCTGGGACGATGAATAAGACAAATGAGGTAAATTCTATCAGGTAGAGAAGTTTTTGTTTGTTTGTCTGTGTTAATGCAAAGTTCCCAGACTAGGCCTTATCCACAAAAATAGAAATAAACAAAATAATGAGAAAGAAACACTCTTCTCACCCTTGCTGACCATGGATTTTATAATTTAACAATATAATCAGATCCAGATTAGCAGCTAAAACTGAGGGTTGGGTGTGATGCAGTACAGATAAAGAATTAGGCAGAGTAGCCTTTGGCAGATATCAAGGTGAAAGAAGAGAAAATAAGAAAAATCTAGGGGTTTTCCAAATTTTGACATTGCGCGTGGCACTTTCGGGAGTTTTGCAAGTTTTGTAAAAGTATTGTAAACTATTCTTATAAAGTGCCCTCCAGATGTTGTCTCTGGAACACAGCAAATGTTACAGAGATAAAGGTTTAGTTTAAGCAGAAGCCCTTTGATGTGATAACATCTGCCTTTCATCTGAGAAGTGAAAGATAATTTTCTGATTTGAAGGCCGTTCATACTGTTTTGGCAAAGAGGATTTTTCAATGGTGCCAGCAGAACAGAAAAAAAATAGTAGCTGAATAATGCTGCAAAGATTTTCATTCATAGAACGTCTGCTCCCGGCATGAAATGTACACCCATGCACTGATTACAGAGACATGGAGGGCAAATTCTTCAAAGTGAAGTGTGGTTTTGAGAGAGCACACTGCTCAAAACACTTCAGTGGTTGGCTCAGAGATGGTCTTAATAGTTCACACCATAGGAACTGAAGTTAGGAAGATTACAAAAATCTCAGTGAAGTTAAACTGTGGTATTCACAAGTTGGGAGCAAGGCATGCTAAAGTGTGTCTTTGAGTACACAACAGATTCTCTCCAGGTTGATGATCTTAAGATTGATTATGGTATATCAACATGGTCAGAAATAGTCTCCTTCATATATTGTGCCATTGTGACTATAATCCACAGAGCCTTGTCATTTCTTTCTCTTCCCAGAGGTACTTAGAGTTTTCTAAACTGCTGTCCTCTTTGATCTAGACCCTTGACAGATCATTTCCATAGGGTAGCTAGAGTAATTATTAAAAAGGAAGATTAGACTGTGTAACTCTACAATGAGAAACAATTTATTGCTTCTTCTGTGTTACAAATAATTGCCTACTTCATACAACGTTCTAGGTAAGGGGAAGGGGTAGGAGGAGGCCTTAATTGAAGGAAGGGGATGGCTCCTACGAAAGACACAGAGTTATTTCATGAATGATCACTCCTAATCATGTTGATTTGTTTTCTTTGTATCCATGACCAAGTTTTGATCAGTACAATATACAGGAAGGTGTTCTGAATAAGAGATTCATTGTTTACATACACACACACACATACACACACATCAATATATCAAAAAGGGAAAGCTCTTCAATTTTCTGTCCCTTATAACTCACCAAAGTGCAGTAGCTATCTTCTAATCATGAGGAGAAAGGTCAACTTGCCAAGAGTGACAGAACACAAAGACAGAAGAACATAGATTGTTAATGACACTATTGAACTGCTGAGCCAATATTGGAAATATTCTCTGTAGTTACATATGAAAATACATATATGCATGCATATATACCAGGCAATGGTTCAATGGTTCTCTTCATTGGATTTTCTATAACTTTCAAGTTTTTCATTCTAAATTGACATAACTCTTGGCATTATTGTGAGGATGAAGAAAGTTGTTCTTTCATGCATGGATTTCCCACAAGGCAGGCAGCAAGCTCAGCCATCTGTTATTACTTAAGAATCTTTGAAGTAGATGTAGGTGTAGAGTTGACTTCATTACAAATGGTGTACTACCTGCTGATTTTATAAGATCCATATCAGTTACCATGTCTTGGGAATTAAGGACACTTTCTAGTTTTCCAGAGGTTATTCTAGAAAGAATGTTAGGAACTTCAGACCTTCTAATGTTTTCTTCTTATTATGCCTGAAGAAGATTA